>NC_092502.1:117021858-117621858 GCF_047511675.1 Marmota flaviventris
TTCCCAGTACAAAAAAAGAATTAAGAGCTAAAGAGCTAGTGATAGACCTCAGAGATTAGAATGTCCCTGGGTTCAATCCCGAGTACCCACCCCTCACAAAAGTAAACATCCTGTGAAGATAAACTATAAAAAGTCCTAAAACAAAGAAAAAATCTAGATGACCTTGGATTTGGCAATGACTTTTTAGATGCAACACCAAAGGTACAATCCATGAAATAAAAAATGAATAAGCTGGACTTCATTAAAATTAAAAATTTCTCCTCTGCAAAACTGTTAATACGGGCTGGGGTAATATAGCTCAGTGATAAAGTGCTTGCCTAGCATGAGTGAGGCCCTGGGTTTGATTCTCAGCACCACATAAAAACAAATAAACAAAATAAAGGTTAAATTTTTTAAAAAAGGAAAAAACACTGTTAATAGAATAAAAAGGAAAAAAATACTTGCAAAAGACAAATTAGATAAAGAACTGTTAGTAAAACTATACAAAGAACTCTTAAAACCCAACAATAAAAACACAAAACAAGGGGCTGGGGTTGTAGCTCTGTGGTACAGAGCACCTGCCTAGCATGTGTGAGACACTGAGTTCAATTCTCAGCACCACAAATTAATTAATTAATTAATTAATTAATTAATTAATTAAAGGTCCATGGACAACTAAAAAAAAATATTAAAAACATACAACCTAATTTGAAAACAAGGGCCAAAGACCTTGACACTTCACCAAAGAAAATATACAGCATAAAAAAATACTCCACACAGCATGTCAAAACAAATTAAAATAACAATGAGATATCATCATACACCTGCTAAAATGGCCAAATCCAAAACACTGACAATATCAAATACTGGCAAGGAAGAACTCTTATTCACTGCTAGTGGAAATTCAAAACATTACAGCCGCTCAGAAGACAGTCTAATGGTTTCTTAAGAAAACTAAACAAAAAACTAAACATTCTCTTATCATTAGATCCAGCAATCACACTACTACGTATTTACCTAAAGAAATAGAAATCATATATCCACACAAAAACCTATACATGGATACTTAAAGCAACCATATTCATAATGTCAAAACATGCAAGAAACTATAATGTCATTCTGCAAATGCACAGATAAACTGTGGTACATCCAGAAAATGGAATGTTCTTCAGAACTAAAAGGAAATGATCCATCAGTCAGCCACAGTGGTGCACTCCTGTAATCCTAGCAACTCAGGAAGCGGAGGCAGGAAGATCACTAGTTTAAGGTCAACCCTGGTAACTCAGTGAGACCCTGTCTCAAAATAAAATAAAAATGGTTGTGGATGGAGCTTGGTGGTAAAGCACTCTGGGTTGAGCCCCCTACTACCACAAATAAACAAATTAATCAATTAATAAAATCCAATAGAAAGATGTAGCTTAGTGCTTGCCCATCACGGTGAAAGAACCTGAATTTAATTCAGTACCAAAAAAAAAAAAAAAAAAAAGGCTATTAAGTCATGAAAAGATATAGAGGAGGGGCTGGGGTTGTGGCTCGCCTCACACGTGCGGGACCCTGGGTTTGATCCTCAGCACCACATAAAAAAAATAAATAAATGAAATAGAGGTATTGTGTCCAACTACAACTAAAAAAAAAGAAAAATTTTTTTAAAAATTCTTAGTCTTTAAAAAAAAAAAAAGACATAGAGGAAACTTAAATGTACATCAGAAAGTGAGAAAAGCCAAACTAAAAATATTCTGGACTGTATGATCCTAATCAAATGATACTCTGGCAAAGGCAAAACTATGTAAACAATAAAATGATCTGTGGTTCCAAGAGGATTAAGGACTTTGGGTAATAAACATGTATGGTTCATTAACTATAACTAATGCAGGTTAATTAATCATAAATAATATAGTACTTTGGTGGAGGAGCTGTAAATAGGGGATGCTATGCACCACATGTGGGTGCAGCAGACATATATCTTTGGGAAATCTGTGTACCTTCTACTCAATATTACTAAGAACCTAAAACTGTTCTAAAAGCTAAAGTTAAAAAAAAATTCAAGAAACATTCAAGAAAACATTCAAAAAAACATTCTATCACTTAATGGTAGAAAAGTTGCCTTGCATGCTCAATGCTCTGGGTTCAATCCCCATCATCACAAAAAGAAATAAAAAATCAAATGTAAAAATCCATATTTAAATTATAAGTAAAATTTTCTTTTCTTAAACACCTGGACTCAAGAAATCCTGATTGCCTTCACCTCTCAAGGAGCTGTTAACAACAGGCACATACTACCATGCCCACCTGTCTCAAAACATTAATTATGCTAATACAATTAACCTAGATAAATAAGATTATAAATTCATAGAATCAAACAATCTTAGAACTGAAAGGAAATTTAAAACAATCACAAAGACTCTTGCTAAAAATCCCAAAGTTGCTCAATACAAAGAAATATTCACCACTGGAAAACAAGTCTTTTGCATAATTGTTAGGTCATTTTTCTAAAAAGAAGTGGTATGTATAATTTTCAAAAGATACTTTTATCTTTTTGAGGTTCCAATTATTTCATTTTTCAATATATACCTCTGTGGTTTACACATCATAATTACATTAGAGTTACTATTGGTACCTTAAATTGTATTGCTTTCAGTGGCTTTAGATTTTTGATTTTAACTGAAATTGAAGTGACTTTTTTAATATTCTGGTTTGTATGAAAAGGTATTCTGTTTTATAGGAAATTAATTTCTTTTTGTGTGAAATCAAGCTCAATTTTGCCATTGCAAAACAACTTGTTCAACTGTTGATTCTGCAATGTGTCACACCTGAAAAAAAAAAATCTATTTTAATACAGAGGGGGGGAAAGGTTATAATTGTAGGGACAGCCAGAAGCAGTGGTACATGCTTGTAACCCCAGCAGCTTGGGAGGCTAAGGCAGGAGGATAGCAAAGTACAAAGCCAGCCTCAGCAACTTAGCAGGGCCCTAAGCAACTTCTCTAAATAAAAAACAAAAAATGCCTGGAGATGTGGCTCAGTGGTTAAGTACCCTTGGCTTCAATCCCTAATACATACATACATACATACATACATAAAATTGTTGGGATGAACTGAGCAGAAGGTTTTAAGTATACCCTGAACTACTTTGCTATAGCAACTAGCTCAAAACTATGAGCTTACACTTTATGTGGGAAACTAATTTGGTACTTGAAATCCACCTTGGCTTTACAGTAAACATACTATTAAAAGAAAGATTATCTATACCTCATATTACCAAAATAATAGGAGCAGCTTTAATTCACAAAATTTATCTTCAAAATACTGTTTTCTTATATACACTACTTTCCTTAAACTATTCATCTTGTACCTCAACTCCATTAAACAGGATCCCCTTCTTAGTGCCTACTGCAGACCATGTTTCCAGGTTCAGCTACTCCATTTCAAATTGTCAGAAGCTAATTTGACATTTTCCAGGTATTTTTGTCTCTCAATTATAAACTCAAAATATTCTTGCTGCTTTGTTGAAGTTTTGCCCTACACTACTCTAAAATCTAACAGGTATCTAAGAACATGCCTTCTATTTGTGCTTCTTTGTTTGCAGCGTGGCAGATGAAACCCAAGGCTCTACACATAACAGGCAAGCACTCTTTGCCACACAGCTATATCCCCAATGTTTATGCATTTAACAGTTATTGAGCATCAACCATCATATATGCTTTTCAAGATTGGTATTAGTACTATAGCATTAAAAGCTCCAGTATACTGATCTGAGGAAAGTAAATCAACAATTATAATTCAGCCCAATGTGATAAATACTTCACCGGAAGTTAAGTTCAAGATGCTAAGCAAACCTGTATTTTATTCTACACAGAAAGGAGCACAACATGAAAACCAATGAAGAAGCTATCTCACACAAACTACCCAGAATAGGGCCTGAGTAGACCACAATTTAGAGACCACGTGAGCTAAATATAAATTATACCCGAAAACCAAAGAAACACATAAGAGTAGACCTTGAAAAAGCCAAAATATTTCAGCATTCCACTGATAATAAAAGAGTAACTGTAACCCAGAATCCTCTAGACATTTGACTTTGAGAATCTTTCCATCATAAAAGCAAGTCCTAGAGGAAGAAGAGTTTCAAGTAGAAATAAAGGAAAATCAAAAAGAAATCCAGAGACTAGGGTAGATTTACTATCCATTTCTTTAGTGCTGGTTAGAATTCAAGCAAAAGTGACAAGAAATTGGAAGTAACCTTACATATATCAAAAACAATTTCTCTTATTCTCAGATAAACTTAAGACCAGCTACGTAAACCCACTGAGTTAAAAATAAAGAGGGTATGACTGTCTTAAAATTTGATGTAGATAACAATCAGCTGGGGAGTTCATTAAAAATGCAGTTGTCGGGCTGGGGATGTGGCTCAAGTGGTATCGCGCTTGCCTGGCAAATGCGTGCGGCCCAGGTTTGTATGTGAGGCTTAGCACCACATACAAAGATGTTGTGTCCACCGAAAACTAAAAAATAAATATTTAAAAAAATTCTCTCTCTCTCTCTCTAAAAATTAGGAGGAGGCTACTTCTTTCTCTAAGAATGAAGCAAGCCGGGTGTGGTGGCACATGCCTGCAATCCCAGCAACTTGGAAGGCTGAGGCAGTAGAATCACAAGTTCAAAGCCAACCTCAGCAATTAGCATGGCCCTAAGCTATTTAGCGAGATCCTGTCTCAAAATAAAAAGGACTGGGGATGTGGCTGGCTCAGGGTTTAATGCCCCTGGGTTCAATCCCTGGTACCAAATAATAAAAATGATAATGATGATGATAATAAATTTTTAAAAAGGAAGAAAGAAAAGAATGAAGCATCTGCTGGGCATTTGGGTGCACACTAGTAGTCCCAGTTACTCAGGAGGTTGAGGCAGGAGGATCAAAAACTGGAGGCCAGCCTGGACAACTTAGTGAGATCCTGTCTCAAAGAAAAATAAAAATGGCTGGGGACATAGTTCAGTGATAAAGCACCAGTATCACAAATCCCCAGTATCACACACAAAAAGAAGGATGAAACAACACTAATCATGAAAGGTGAAGTACACACTAAAGTAGAAATCAGAAGAAAAGAGGCCTGGGAAAGTCTACTTATAACCACTTTAAAAATTTATAAGCAAGAGAAACCCTGGAACCCTCCAGAGAAAAGCATGTTGCTCCTTGGGGGAAAGAATAAGCAATAAATATGGTACATTGTATATTTTCTGGAGAGCATGTGTTATGGTTTGAAAATGCAGCGTCCCTCAAAAATACCTGTTAAATGCAAGGGGGTGAAATGATTAGATAATGAAAGCTATGACCTGGTCAGTGGATTTATCCATTTGATGGATTATTAATTTGAATAGATTACTGGGTGGTAGTTATGAGCAGGTGGTAGGTCACTAGAGGCCTTGGGGATTATATATTTTGTCATTGGCTCCTCCTACTCTGATTCCTGGATACCATCAGGTAAGTAGCTTTGTTCCACCGTGTCCTTTTGGCATGTTGCATCACCTCACCTCAGGCCCAGAGCAATAAAGTTGGCTGAACCTCAATGAACTCAACCTCTGAAACTATGAGGTCAAAATTAACTTTTCCTCCTCTAAGTTCTCCTTGTCAGGTATTTTAGTCACAGTGATGAAAACCTGACTAACACAGAATTATGGTTGAGAACATACCTGAAATAGTTTCTTAAGCCCTATCATGTGATCATACAATAAGATTTCAAATCATATACCTTTAATTTCTTTACAATTACCAAAGGTAAGCAAGAACAAAATAACAAATACTTTTGAGATTCACTAACATTACATAGTACAGTCCAAAATGTTAGGATGAGAAACAGGAAAATCACTATTTTGACAATTCAAATATAGTCAAGAACCAGAGATGTAGCTCAGTGGTAGAGACAAGACACTGAATTTAATCCTCAGCATGATAACTTATTTATTTTAAAAGGTCAAATAAAAAAGCCCCAAAGGAAGTATATAAAGAAAGGAAAATTTCTCCAACAACTGATGGCAGAATACCTAACAAAGGTCTACCACTCCCTCAGTAGTACAACTGCTCTACATCCATCAATTACTCAGACATGTCAATTTTACTTCCAAAATTTCAACTCTATGCCTACCAAATTGTTCCCTTTATCACTGCATCATTTTAAGAGATTTATAATAGCCTCTAATCAATCTCTTAGCTTTGGGACCATTACCTTCCAACCAATACTCATTGGCAACCAAGTGATCTTTCCATTCACATCACTGTATTTTATAATTAGGAAGACTCCATAACCTTTCAATAAAATATTAAGAGAAGTAAAACTGTATTCATTTGTATGCAAGTAGCATTATTTTCATAATCAAACTTAACTATGTTAAAAAACTTACATCATAAAACAGTTTTCTATCAGCAGCCAGTCGTTTAGATGCCAGTGTCTTAGTAACATGATAGAAAGTAAGCAATGCTCTGTGCTGTCGAAGATCATCTTGGACTTTAACAGACTCTATAAGAGTGGGAATCAGTTCAGGCCATTGTCGAGGACAATCCAATCTGGCAACTTTTGCAATCAGCACTGCAATCTGAGTTGCAATCTAAAAGGGAAAAGTAATCATCAAGAAATAAACATGAAACCCAGGCAATGAATAAGAATGTATTCATAGTTTAAAAACTACCTTTTTGTTTATTTACTTATTTGATTTTTTGTGGTGCTGAGGATTGAACCCAAGGCCTTGTGCATGCAAGGCAGGAACTCTACCAACTGAGCTATATCTCCAGCCCCCAAAACTACGTTTTTGATTTATCACACGTTTGACAAAAATGATTAAAATTTCACTAAAAAACTAAGACAGTGATTCTCAAAATAGGGTACACTAGAGCCCTTTCAGGAACGTTAATTTCCCTTTCCTAAATTATGTATCAGTGAAAACCTAGGTTTTCTTCATATGTTTACCAAATAACATATCACAACATGTGAAGAATGAAGAAGAAGATATAAAATTCTGAAGTCTTCTTTTTAAATAGCCAGACACTAAAGACATATGCAAAAATTCTTAACAATGTCATTCTTCAACCTAAATTATTTTGTAAACAGCTACAATAGCTCATTTCACAAAATGCTACTTGCGTCAACAAGTACAGTTTTAAAATGTTTAGGTTAACTAAGAAATATTTTTAAATTTCTCAGTTTTAGTTTGTAATCCTGTAAATATCAAAAGACATAATCCTTTAAGGTCTTCAATTTTAGCAGAATAAAGGTTCTATAAAAACGAATTTTAAGAACCACTAACCTAAGAATGGAAATAACATCAAATATTGAGTATTTAAATAACAATATCTGTATAGATCAGTGCTTCCTAAATACTGATTAATAGAATACATAGGGAATGATTTATTTCTTAATCACCCAAACCCCAAACCAATCAATTCCTGCCCTAGTGAGAACAACTCCATTCTCCATTCTCTCTCAGCTTCTTTTCAAGGTACTGCTGCAAAACTGAGAGTTGAGATCACTTATAAAGGTGAATATAAAACTAAATCAGAGGGTTGGGGTTGTAGTACAGTGGTAGAGCGCTTGCCTAGCATGTGTGAGGCACTGGATTCAATCCTCAGTACCACATAAAAATAATAAATAAAAATAAAGGTCTATCAACAATTAAAAAAATAAATCAGGGGCTGGGATTGTGGCTCAGAGCTACAGTGCTCGCCTAGCATGTGTGAGGCCCTGGGTTCAATCCTCGGCACCACATAAAAATACATATAAATAAAGGTATTGTGTCCAACTATAACTAAAAAATAAAATATTTTTAAAAATCAGAAATATTGCCAAATACAGTAAGATTTTAATATTCAAATTAGAAGAATCAGACAGAAATGGTGGTACATGCCTGTAATCCCAGCTATTCGTGAGGATGAGGCAAGAGGATCACAATTCAAGAGTCAGCCTTGGAAACTTGGCAAGACCCTGTCTCAAAATAAAAAATAAAAAGGGCTGGGGGCTGGGCATGGTGGCACATGCCTGTAATCCCAGAGGCTTGGGAAGCTGAGGCAGAAGCATCATGAGTTCAAGATCTGCCTCAGCCTCTTCACAAGTGGTGCTCAGAAAACTGGAAATCCATATGCAGCAAAATGAAATTAAACCCATATCCCTCACCATACACAAAACTCAACTCAAACAAACAAGAGACCCTGTACCTAACAAAAGAAAAAGCAGGCCCAAATCTTCATCATGTCGGATTAGGCCCTGACTTCCTTAACAAGACTCCTAAAGCGCAAGAAATAAAAGCAAGAATAATAAATGAGGACTAGGGCTATAGCTCAGTGTCAGAGCACTGACCTAGCATGCATGTGTGAGACACTGGGTTGGATCCTCAGAACCACATAAAAATAAACAAATAAAATAAAGGTATGCTGGCCATCTACAACTACAAAAAAAAAAAAATTTTTTTAAAGGAAGAAAAAATAAATGGGATGGATTCAAACTAAAAAGCTTCTTCTCAGCAAAAGAAACAATCACTGAGGTGAAGAGAGTCTACAGATGGGAGCAAATTTTTACCACACACACACACACACACACACACACACACACATCAGATACAGTACTAATCCTGAGGATATATAAAGAACTCAAAAAACTTGACAAAAAAATAACCCAATCAATAAATGAGCTAAGGAACTGAACAGACACTTCTCAGAAGAAGATATACAATCAATCAACAAATACATAAAAAAAGTTCAACATCTCTAGTAATTAGAGAAATGCAAATGAAAACTACTCTAAGATTTCATCTCACTCCAGTGAGAATGGTAGTATCAAGAATACAAGCAACAATAAGTGTTGGAGAGGATGTCGGGGAAAAGGCACACTTATACATTGTTGGTGGGACTACAAACTGGTGCGACCACTCTAGAAAGCAGAAAGGAGATTCCTTGGAAAACTGGGAATGGAACCACCATTTGACCCAGTTATTCTGGTCCTCAGCATATATGCAAAGGACTTAAAAACAGCATACTACAGAGACAAAGCCACATTAATGTTTATAGCAGCTCAATTCACAATAGCTAAACTGTGGAACCAACCTAGATGTCCTTCAGAAGATGAATGGATAAAGAAACTGTGGTATATATATACAATGGGATATTACTCAGCCTTACAAAAGAGAATAAAATTATGGCATTTGTAGGCAAATGGATGAAGTTAGAGACTATCATAATAAGTGAAGTAAGTCAATCCCAAAAAACCAAAGACCGAATATTTTCTCTGATAAGTGGATGCTGATCCATAACAGGAGAGGGGCATGGGATGAATGGAGAAACTTTAGATTGAGAAAGGGGAGGGAGGGAAATGGAGAAGGTATAGGGGTAGGAAAGATGGTGGAATGAGATTGACACCATTACCCTAGGTACATGTATGACTGCACTAATAGTGTGACTCTACTTCGTGTACAATCAGAGAAATGAAAAACTGTGCTCCATTTGTGTACAACAAATTGAAGCACATTCTGCTGTCATATATAACTAATTACAGCAAATAAAAAAGAAAAGAACACTTTTTGATATTCATATTTTCTAAAACAAATTATAGTCTATGCTGCATAATGACATTTCAGTCAGGGATGTACCAGATATATGACATTGGCCTTATAAGATTAAAATGGAACTGAAAAATTCCCTATGGCCAATGTCATTGTCATTATTTGTGTTTGTGTAAATTTACTATGCTGCTAGGCATATAAAGGTATACCATATCATAATTATGTTGCATATACATAATGCTTGATGATGATCATAAATGAATGTTATTCACTTATGTATTAACCGATTAAAAAAAAAAAAAAAAAGACCTGCCTCAGTAACTTAGAGAGGCCCTAAGCAACTCAGTGAGACAAAAAAGGGTTGGGTATGTGGCTCAGTGGTTAAGCACCCCTGGGTTCAATCCTCAGTATCCAAAAAAAAAGGTGTAGGCTCAGGGTTTAGCTCAATAGTAGAATACCCCTGGGTTCCATCCCCAATTCCCAGAATTCAGGGGGAAAAAAAATCTTTATAGATAGACAGATATGTAGGACATCAAGTGTGTGTGTGTGTGTGTGTGTACATATATATATATATATATATATATATATATCCTTGAAAAATTTTAAAAACTGTTATACCTTTAAGCAAAAATTTATTCTTAGAAGAAAACTTCATTGAAATGGGAAAAAAACTACCTAATTGCTACAGAGCAGTGAGAACTGAAAATATGATGGATTCAAGAAATAAAGACAAAAAGCTGAAGTCATCTTATAGTTTAAAAAGAAAAAGTAGGAAAAGGATAGAAACTAAATTAATTTCTGGAGTCAAATACTTTCATGCCTTAGGTATGTAACATATTTTATCTGTTCATTTTTTTGTTAAAAATTAATTTCTATGCAATAAGACCACAATTATTTAAAGATTTGCTTTAAACACTAGCTCAAACCCTGAAAGTTGAAAATTATCAAGTATACATTTTAATGACTTCCAAGTTTTAAATCATTAATAGCCAAATCTAACCAAAATTCTTAACAACTATCACTGGATTTCAAAATTTAAAATTTAGCAAATGAGTTGTATATAAACAACCACAAAGGAAAATAATGACATACAATTTTATTTTTAGTGAGAGATAAAAATATTAGCATGGAAAATAAGCAAATATAAAAGGGAAACAATATTTAGAATTCATTTGTCTCACTAACCTGGTTTATTGGTTCATTGAAGTTGGTGATGAGCCCTGCACGCAAAGTACATTTTTCCTCTTCTGAGAGAGCACTATTAAAAAGATAAAAACATTATGCAAGAGAATGACACCTAATAATGAATACAGATAAGCACTACTATGAATTTTTACAATACAAAGCCTTTTAAACATGTTATTCTGATTCTTTTGGTAAATAAATAAAATTATTTCCGTTAGTTAAATATTGGCACATTAAATGAGAAACAAAATTCCCTCATAAATGAATTAACAGGAAGCACAACACAGTAAGCATTAAAAAATAAGGCAAATCCAGGGTAATTAACACAATATTTTGATGTTCATTTTTACTAGTGTTGGCTACCAAAAAAAAAAAAAGTTGGATAAATAAATCTATACTAGTAAATATTAGGCTTCCACTGGCTTTTATAAATCTGAGTTGAGGTTATTCTATGGGGAAAGAGACAGAATCAGAATACTTGGGATATTAGAAATTAACTAGTTTAAAAACTTTCATTTTACATCTATAGAAAGGATAAACATAATACTAACAATTGCCTCCATACTGTTTCCAGGAAAACTAGAAAGTTAAAGGATATACAAGGAGAAAAGTCATTGTAAAAGATCTTACACATGGTAAGATTTGAACTGAATGAACACATTGTTAATTTTGAAATTAATTTTAAAGACTTCATTTTAAGGTTTTTCTTTTTTATTCTATCAATGACAGAATAGCTGGCATGAGACAAATCATCTCAACAAGGTCAACTATAAACATATTCAAATAAACAAAAAAAGTATAAGGCATCTATTGTGAGCTAAATTGTGTCTCCACAAAAATGAAATGCTCAAGTCCAAACCCCAGGTACCTGGGACTGTGACTTTATCTGGAAATACTGTAGAGTCTCCACATATGTAATAACATTCAGATGAGGTCATACTGGATTTAGGTGGGTACTGGGGACTGAACTCAGGGCCTTTAAACATGCTAAGAAAACACTCTTACCATTGAGCTACATTCCCAGCACTTCTTAAAATTTTACTTTGAGACAGGGTCTCCCTATGTTGTCTAAGCAGGCCTTGAACTTTAGATCCTTTTACCTCTGCTTTCAGAGTAAGCTGGGACTACAGAATTGCACCACCAAGCCTGGTTCTGGTGTCCTCATAAAGGGAAAATATGAACAATGAGAAACATGAGATCCGAGAAATAAGGACATGTGACATCTGAGGACAGGATTAGTGATGCAGCTATAAACGCAGAAACAAGTAGGATTGTTTGCCCCCGCTGTAGCTAGAAAGAAACCAAAAAAATTCTTCCCTAATTTCCTCAAAGAGAGCAAAAACTTTGATTTCAGACTTTTAGCCACCTGAACTGTGAGATAATAACTTCTGTTGTCTTAAACCACCAGTTTGTGGGAATTTATTAGGGTAGCTTGAGAAAACTAATGTAAAATACTAAAAACAATCTAGGAAGCTAAGATTCAGGAGACTTAGATCTCAGAGAGAAAGGAATGAACTGAGATAGGCCACTGCATTTGCTCCTTATGTACCCACAAAAAATGAAGCTGAAAGCAGCAGCTAGACACTGAAGAGCTAAAGAGAGATTTCAGTAGGCCTTGAAGTGTAAAGCAACAAAAACTGAAGCTCATGGCCCACCATGATGGCAGTATCTGGGTAAACATGCAAGGCTTGCTGCTGAAACCCCAGAAAGGATGTAACCTGGGATTAAAAGTGAACCAGAAAAAGATCATCATTAACTATATAAAGGTTAAGGTATTTGATTAACAAATTCTCTCTGGAAACAGGTAAGAGAATTCAAAAACTTTCCAATTTTAACTATGCTACATTCAGCATTCAACTAAAACTTACCAGGCATACCAACATACAGAAAAAAAAAAATGCTTAGATCCAAAACACAAATAGAAACAGGAGCACAAACATTATAATTAACAAAATCACATTCTAATTATGAATAAGTTCAAGAAAGTAGGCCAAATATGGAGAATTTCACTAGACAACTAGAATCTACTTTTTTCTAAATATTAAAAAGAAATCCTAGAACTAATAAGCATAATAACTGCAATAAATTTAATAACTAGAAGGTTAGTGGGAAATATCAAGATTAAAGCATAATAAGAAAAAAAGCACTTCTGCTTCTACGTGCCCATTGAAAGCAGATGTGCCCTTAAAAAATACTAGACAGTTCTTCAAGCAGAAAACAAATGGAGCCAGATGGAAGCTAAGCACAGTAACACTAAAAAGAATTAAAATGTTATAAAGGCAAATTTAAATGAATACTGTTGATAAAATAACATTTTATGGAGTTTAAAATATATGGCAAATTAAAGTACTAAACAAGAGTATTAATGATTATGAAGTTTTAAAAGGGGTTAAAGTATTACTTTAACATTCTTGCATTATCTAAAAAAAGTAAAGTACTAACATAAGGACAGTCTCTAATAAATCATGGATACATGTTATCTGTA
The DNA here is from genome assembly GCF_047511675.1 of Marmota flaviventris. Classification (NCBI taxonomy): domain Eukaryota; kingdom Metazoa; phylum Chordata; class Mammalia; order Rodentia; family Sciuridae; genus Marmota; species Marmota flaviventris. The sequence continues at coordinate 117,035,039 of NC_092502.1, forward strand.
GGAAAATCACTTGAGAAATGGAAGTGTGCTCAACAAGCTTTTAAACAGAGGGACTAATATAAGTTTCTTGAATAATCCAAAGAAAGGCAAGAAAGAAAGAAAAAAACAGCAAAGATCAGAGATAAACAGGAAACAAAGGGTGGATTTACACCAAACTATATCAGTATTTATATTAAATGTAAACAAATGTAATACTAAAACTAAAACATTTATTATACCAGATACAAAACAAAATCCAACTTATTTGTAAGATACACATTTTAAACAAAACAACAACAAAATAACATTGAAAGAAAAAGGCAAAAGAGGGTATAACATGCAAATACTAACCACAAGATGGCTGGTGTGGCTCTATTAATGTCAGACAAACTAGACGTTAAGTCAAAACTTATTACTAGAGATAAAGAAAAAAATTTCATAATTATGACAAGGTCAATTCAGTAGAAATCTGACAACCTTGAATTTATATGATCCTAAGCGCCTCAAATATACAGAAAGCAAAATTACAAGAAAAAGAATACGCAAGTGGATAATTATATTTAAATATTAACACATCTCAATAACCGAAAGAAAAAAGAAGCTGAAAATCAAAGAAACACAGACCAGTTGAATAGTACAATTCACAAATTCAAGCTGAGACACATAAAATAGTAAAATCCACAAATACACACACACATTCAAGTGCATACGTACCAAAATACCACATGCTCGATCACAAAACAACACAGCACATTTTAAATAATGAAAACAGTAACCAAAAAAGAACTAAAAGGTTTTTTGGAAACAAGGCACAAGGCAACATACTTCTAATTAACCTATACATCTTAAAATAAACCACAGAAGATCTTTTTAAAATATTTTTAACCAAGGGCTGGGACTGTAGCTCAGTGGTACTGCACGTGCTTGGCATGCAAAAGGCCCTGGGTTCAATCCCCAACACACACCCACACACACCCACACACACCCACACACACACACACACACACACACACACACAAAAGGCTGAACTAAAAGTTACAATTATAAGAAGAGTCTTAAAGCTCTAAAATGTGTATACAGATTGAACATCTCGTATCTGAAATGCCTGAAACAAGAACTCTTTCAGATTTACGATTTTGAGATACTGAGATATTTGTATACACATAATATAAGTTATCTGGGGACCCAAGTCTAACATGATAGTTATTTATGTTCCATATATACCTCATACACACAGTGTGAAGGTAATTTTATACAATATTTCTTTCTTAGTGTGCCCAGGTTTTGAGTGAGACCCACCACTACAGAGATCAGGTATAAAATTTTCCACATTAAGGTGTCATGTTGGCATTCAAAAAGTTTCAGGTTTTATAACACTTCGGATTTCCTAATAAGGGACATGCAACGTAAGAAAAAAAGAAAATGTTTCTAAAGGACATGCAACCTTTAGAAAAACAAAATCAATTATCTAACATTCCACCTTGAAGATGCTAGAAAAAGAACAGCAAATTAAATCCAAAAGTAAAAGAAAATACATTAAGTCTTAATAAGAGACAAAAACATCAACTAGACAAATTAGAGAATCCAAACCAGCACCACACAAAGTGCCTAATGAATAATAATAGTACTAATGTAATTCAATAGTAAAAGAATACATGGTACAGCCCCTACTTCAAACATGCATCTTGTACAGAAATCAATTCCAGAAAGATCATAGAGCAAAATGAGTAAAGTAAACCAAGTGTACCAGAAGACACAGTATTTTCTTAATTGTTGGTTGAGCAAAATGTCATAAATAGGTCACAAACTAATTATAAAAGATAGGTAGCTATACTGACTCAAAATCAAAATTAAGAACAAAGGTGTTAAAGACAACAAAACTACCCCCAGCAAAAAGAAACAAAGACACCATTAAGATAATGAAAAAGCAAGTGATAAAAGTGGAAAAAGATATTTTCAATAGGTATATATGATAAAGCAGTAACACCTAAGATGAGTATCAAGTCCCACAAATCAAAAAAATAACCCAAATTTTTAAAATGTGCATATCACAGACCCTTCACAAAAGATGATAACATCCAAACAATCAATAAGTACACAAAAAAGGTTCACCAGGAAAATGAAAACTAAAATTCCCAAGCCTACCAGAATGATAAAAATGAAAGTTCAGATCAAATGTTGATGAGAATGTGGAATGAGCACCAATACTCATGTGCTACTAACCGGATTGCAAATTGGCACAACCAGTTTGGAAAACCAAATGACAGTACCTGCAAAAGCTGAATATACATCTGACCATGAAAGCAATAAAATGTACATATGTGCAATAGTTTTTTGATTGCTAGTAGTGTTCTAGCTAGTTCCAACTGGTAGCCATTGATGTGTTCCATTACAAACATTCTAACTGCACTCTTCATTTGTGTACCTTTAAGTAGGTTATATGAGAGTATATAACATACTTACGAAAGTATAAGAATTCTTTAAAATAACAAGAGTGACTTGCTCAAGATTAGTAAAGAAATGAGAAAGCAAGATTAAGGTAAACATTTAGGTGGCCAATGCAGACCTATGTTTTCCCATTAGAAATGACTATTTTAATCATCTTATATCCATGCTGTATTTTCCAACTTTAATAGCTCCCTCTTATCATCAAACCCCTGAGCTGATGTTTTCTCCTATAATGTTTTGCTTCAAGATGAAATTCAAGTTTTCTTCTATGCCAAGGAACCAGGTTAATCAGTTTTCTTAATTCTAACTAAAATAAGAGAATATAATGATCAGCTACCAAAAATAGACACCATGCAAAAAGTACATGGATAGTAAAGAAACAGGAATCCAATGATTAACATGGAGAAAACTCATGTCTTTAGCAATGTGTAGATAATTATTTACTTTTCACCTTAAATTTTATGTACCCATTAGATGAATTTAGTTTGTATCTCATATAGAAATTATAGAGTATATAATTAACTAGGATTCAGTTAAATCTCATTGTATATAGTAGTAATATATAAGCTTAAGTTACTTCTCATTCTGTAAAAATAATGGTCAAAAGTAAGAATTTATATAGGATGAAACTAAGACAAGAACACAAACAAGCATATTTGTAAGTACCTTAATTTTATATAGGTTCAATTACTAATCTGCCATCTTTGCCCCCTTTCTAAGTATATTCATCTCCTTTCTGGCTTTTATCTCAATACACACTAAAAGACAGCCTGGAGGGACTGGGACTGTGTCTCACTGGTAGCGCACTTGCCTGGCATGTGTGAGGCACTGGTTTCGATTTTCAGCACTGCATATAAATAAATAAATAAAGGTCTATCAACAACTAAAAAAAAAAAAAGACAGCCTGGAATTTAAATACTCAATACCACATGAGTTCTCCCTTAACTTCTTAAATTTAAACTAAATTAAGGGCTGGGGATGTAACTCAATGGTAAATCATCGGATTAGCAGGCATAAGGCCCTGGGTTTGATCCCCAGCACCATAAAAATTTTTTAAAAATAAATAAACAAACAGGTGAAGGGTGCATGCCTATAATCCCAGCAGTTCAGGAGACTGAAGCAGGAGATGGCATTCTGAGTTCAAAACCAGCCTTAGCAATTTAGCAAGACTTTATTTTGAAAATAAAAAATTTAAAAAGGACAGGGATGTAACTTAGTGGCTAAGCACCCCTAGGCAACTTCAATAGGGGGTACAGTTCAGTAGTACAGAGCATGCTTAGCAAATGTATAATCTGAGGTATTTAATCATAATTTATTCTTTCTTTGACATGGTTATTGATAAGTATATTATTCATATAACCAGTGAAACAAAATTAATTTTAGATGTGTAAAATTTAAATGGACAAGCAGCAGTAATGTAGGTGCTGCTAAAACATTTCCTAAAACCCAATAATGCTTCTCAACTCTACATCATTTCTCACAAAACTATGAGTCAATTCTAAAATAAGATGAAAAGTATTTTCTTCATACTATAGTATCCTAATTGCAGCCTGAAAATATTCTGGTTGTTTCCAATATTATTCAAGTGCATGTTTTATATGCACTCTGAAGATCTCAGGTAAGCTTTTACTATTTTTTAAGGTTTAAGAATTTACAGAGCTATAGTGCCATCTACAGGAAAACGAAGATCACATTATTTCTTTAGCAAAGTTCATTATTTTCATATTCATTTATATTATATATGTTTATATATAAGTTGTAGATGAACACAATATCTTTATTTGTCTGTTTATTTATTTATTTATTTATTTTTTAATGTGATGCTGAGGATGAAACCCAGGGCCTCACATATAAGAGGCAAGCACTCTACTACTGAGCTACAACCCCAGCCCCAAGTTCATTATTTTCTATCAAATAAATTCCAAGGCCATGTCTATCTTGCCTTTCCATCAATTATATAACATACAATTCAGTATTAAGAGAAATCTGGGGCTGGGAATATAAGTCAGTGATAGAACACTGGCCTAGCATGCTTGAGACCTTGGGTTCAATCCTCAGTAACACAAATAAAAGAAAAAAAAAAAATAAGGGGGACACAAATCTGTTCATTTAACCACCTACATATCAGTTACAATTGAGTCTGAGATTAAAAATGCATGTATTTTTTTTTAAAAAATGTATCTACCAAAGAGGCAAGAATAATATTCAGGAATTACTATTCAGATGGTTCAGAAATGAGTTGGGTTTGTCTTCTTAATAGCATTTTTAAAAATCTTAATATTAAGAATCTTTAAAAGGGAAAGAAAAGGCTTTTGTTCAATTTGATTTATTCACTCAGCCTGATCAACTCATAAGGCCAAAAATACAAAGAGAGACACAGACAGACAGACAGACAGATAGACACACACACACACACACACACACACGCTCACAGAGGAATAAAACCCAGGAAGAAAAATAATATTATGGCTGTTGAATGGTAATTAACTATGAAGAATACTGTTCTTCAATAGTTAACACACTTTTTTTTAGATTTTATTTTTTAATATCAAATGTTTTGCAGGATTCCATGTCATCTTTATGCAAAGACCATACTAATCTTTTCTGTACTGTTCTAATTTTAGTGTATGTGCTGCCAAAGCAAGCACTAACACATTCTTTTACATAAACAGATTCTTTTAACTTCTTGCATCTGCAAAGCATTACACTGAGGATTGATGGAACTTACTGAGGGGCTACACGTCTCCAGTAACGATCAATTCCATGTTTAAAGTATAGCACAGCAAGCCACCTTACATTTATATCCAGAGAGTGGTTGGTGAAAATGTTCTGTAAATAAAAAATAGTATTAGAATGAACATGTAATAACATAAAATTATAATCAATATGCCCCAAATAAAACATTGGCATTTTTTAAATTGAATATATAAGTTTTATCACTACATATATTATATTGATATTTTCTAAATATACATCGTTCCATGATTCATATAAGCAAGCATACCTGCTCAGTAGAAGGTTTACTGTTTAAGCTGAACAAAGACATGGGAAATTCATTATACTATTCTACTTTTTACAAGTATTTGAAAATTTCTCTAGTGAAAAATTAAACTGAGAAACTAGCAAACCTAATTTTATTTCAAATAACTATCCTAACTACACACACACACCCCTGAAATAATTACCTCCTAAATAATAATAATTTTAAAAAAAAAGTAGACCCACCATAGCAGAGATTCAAAGATCCTAAGGAATCAAAGCCTCTGGGTAGTTAACAGATGCTATAAAATAAATAATCTATTTCATATTATCAATGCTCCTTATCAAAACATGCAACCAGTGTGGTGGCACATACCTATAATCCCAGTGATTTGAGAAACTGAGGTAGAATTACAAATTAAAGGCCAGCCTCAGCAATTTAGCTAGCCCCTAAGCAGCTTAATGAGAGCCTGTCTCCAAATAAACATAAACAGGGCTGGGGATTAACTCAATGATAGAGTTCTCTGGGTTCAAGCCTCAGTTCCAGGTGTTATGGAGAAGCACCAGTCATGCTTACAAATAAGTTAGAGAGCAGAACATTTTATGTGACATAAAGCCAGACATGATGTGAATCACTTCTCAAAATTAACCATTACTCAAAAGATTTATTCACTGTGTTAATCCTAATCATAATCCACAGTCCTTGTTTTACACAGTAAATGGAGACCCTAAAAATAACAATGCAAACTAAACCACAAAACATGATCGTAATATTAAAAACCAAAGGGAAATTTTCAATGTTCAATGACCTTTAAAAATGTTAGTCAAAACATTAAGACAACTTGTACTGTTAGTTCTAAATGTACAGAGAAACATAAGAATGCAAAACTTACACAAATACTATACTTTAAAACATTACAAGTATTGAAAATTTAATGTTTAATTTCTTTGGAAAAAACTTATCTGGAATAGTTGGTACATACAATAACTGAAGGAATGTGTTTAAGTACATGATAAACATTGACTGAAATTGTACTACACTCAGATCAAAAACAACTCAAATTCCCAGTGATGACCTCTTAAATACAACCTTGTGTGGGAAAACCCCAAAGCCAAATATAATTATGTGGAAGTATATTCTTTGCTATGAAAAAAAAATCCATATGTTAAGTATTAAAAACATATATGTATGTTATAATTCTCTTTTTAGAAAATATGTCTGTACGTTTAAAAACTTACAAGGATAACTATATATTTCCCATTTACTCCTTAAGACCATTGACAACTGAGTCAGAGTTCCTCTTTTGGATCTCCATTGTAAAAAAAAAAAAAAAAAAGTGTTTTTTGTGGGGCTGGGGATATAGCTCAATTGATAGAGTGCTTGCCTTGCATGTAGAAGGCCTTGGGTTGGATCCCCGCACCACCAAAAAAAAAAAAAAAAAAAGAAAGAAAAAAAAAGATTTTTGTTTTTCACATCAATCCCATTTAATTTTGACATTTTACTTGTCTACCTTCCATACTACTAGATTAAGTCTTGTCTTACACCTAGAATCTACCACATGCCAGATACAATAGAAATTTTTCAAATACCTATTAAACAGATTGGTGAATGAATGGAAGTAATGTGGAAAATATTATGGAAGTTGGTGGGTCTTAATCAGCCAGTCTCAGCTACACTTGGGGAACCAAGAGTCATCAAGCTGCAGGTTATGAGTTAAAGTAGAAATATTCCACAAGTACTTTAAATAACTGGACTACAACACAAACCTGAGATAAGGTATAGAAGTTTGGGAATCTACAGATTAGAATGAACAGCTAGGACAAATATAGATTTAATGTGCAAAGGAGAAAAAAATGATTTAAAAAAAACTGTCATGTTTGTAGTTGTTAATGGACAGCATTTACTATATATATATATATATATATATATATATTTTTTTTAATGTGGTGCTATGAATCAAACCCTATGCCTCACACATGCTAGGCAAACACTCTGCCCGTGAGCTACAGTCCCAGCCCTATGACAGCTTTTTAAGCTATTGTAATCTATTTCTTCTACAAGAAATCTAATTCCTATCCCGCTAAGAAGAAAAATTCAATGTAGTAAAAACAAAAACCAAGAAGAACTAGGTAAGCCAGGCACAGTGGCACACTCCTGTAATTCTAGTGATTACAGAGGCTGAGGCAGGAGGATTGCAGGAGGATCCCTAGCCTCAGCAACTTAGGAAGGCCCTAAGCAATTCAGTGAGATCTTATCTCTAAATAAAAATACAAAAAGGGATTGGGGATATGGCTCAGTGGTTAAGTGCCCCTGACTTCAATGCCTGGTACCAAAAAACAAGGATTTAGGCAATTTGCACCAAAGCATGAGCCCTGTGAAGTTTTCCAGATATCCTTTTAGGCCTTTCATGATAAGCCTGAAACCTGTTAAGAATACCTGAGCAAAACTAGTGTTATTTGATAAATACTGACTATTTAAACATACATAAGTACACATAAATAAAACTATAAATATATATATAACCAAATAAATGTATATAAAATAGAAATTGATTCATATACATACACAGCCTATCTGCATACCTGGGATGCTTCACCATACTCAGTAGAAGCCATATATATAGTATCTTATACAAATGTCTACATACACAAATATAAATACATACATTATTTTTAATAAATAAAAGTACCACACACCATATAAATTATCAATTTATCAATACATAAATATCCCAAAACAAATAAATATGGGAAAAAAGATTTAGATACTTAAATAAAATAAAATAAAGAAGGCATGTAGCTCAGCTGTACAGCACTTGCCTATCATGCTGGCAATCCAGAATTCAATCACAAAAATTGATTTATTAATAATAATTAAAATAATAAATTCCAAAACATATTTTGGCCTGAAGATGCATAAGCAAATTATAGAGCATATTCGCTTAAATAAGCATATGAAAGTTAAAGATACTCAGAGATATTCTAAAGATTTACACTGTGCCCAAAATTTAAACATGCTAGGGTTATGTAAACAAGGTATTTTCTTTAGTATCTTTTAAAATCAAACCATTTTTTACCTTTTTGTTATTAAACCAAACTGCCAATTTTCATGTTATATTCAGAATAACACTTAATTCCCCTCATCACCATAAGTATCTTCTCAAATTTAACAAACCAAATCGTTCTAGGCAAGAATTCAAAAAAATACATGTCAGTTGCTATGATTTATTCTAGTTTAAATGATATAGTAAACAATTTTGCTCTAAATGTGTGACCCAGTCAAAAATACTAGCTGGTAGCTTCATTGCCTTAACCAGAAACTCAATCTCAAAACATCAATCAGAATTTTTAATTTTTCAGCAGAAATGATTGGGGAAGACTGTCATCACAAAAAAAGAGTTCTACTCTGGCACTGAGAGATAATTTTGATTAATGAACCAAAAATTTTAAACTCCTTAAATTATTGTACTATGTTTCAAAACACCGAGAAAAAAAAAATCAGATGTGTCAAGGAAATGAAATTTTTAGATGAGAAAATAAATGATTTTTTTAATATTTTAATTTTTTTTTAGTTGTTAATGGACCTTTATTATTTATTTATTTATATGTGGTGCTGAGAATCAAACCCAAAGACTCACACAAGCTAGGAAAGCACTCCGTCACTGAGCCACAACCCCAGCCCAATCATGATGTTTTAAAAGGAAATAAACTTAAGCACAGTATACCTGAGCCTGAAGATGCAGTATGAGGACCTGAACAACTAATAACATAAATTAATTAGGGTAGAAATATAAACAAAATATGAAAGTGAAATCAGGACATTAGATCAATGTGCTAAAACTAAAATAACCACAGTGGGTTGCTTTCTGAGCAGACTTAGGAATGCACTGTACAACTATTTATACAAAATGTTTCAAAAAGTAAAATTTATATTCCATAAAGAATATAGCCAAAGCAAATGACTTCATTTGCTAAAAGTTATAATCAAGTTGCAATGAAAAGGAAAGATCTCAAATGTTGGTCTATTAACAAATATTTTTTAAAGACCCTCAGTAAGTTGTGTCCCAAATTAATGTGATAATTGTAATACCTGTGACAGCTAAACATTTGTATTCATTCCATTAAACTACCAATAAACCTAGCTTTTCAATTTTTTTGCAGTGCTGAGATCAAATCCAGGGGTGCACATATACTAAGCAAATGTTCTACCACTGAACCCAAATCCAGATTTTTGGAATAATGAAAATAATGATGTCTCATCTTATTAAAAGTAAAAATAAACCATTTTAGAAGTACTTACCAACAACACTGAATAGAAACCTGGCTGTGTCTCCCACTGTTTCAATTGTTCCTCGGCTGGTTTTAAAACAGCAGTATCCTGACTGGTGGCCTGTGTTAAGACCTGAAGAACTACAGTACTGGCACTATTGAGATCCATGGAAACCTGGCAATAAATTAACATATGTTAGTATACATTATATGTAACAAAAACTAACAGTAACATAAATGGAGAAAAAAAGTTTTCATGTTCTGAAACACTCCTTCATTTTAATCATTCACCAACTCCATGCTTCTTATTGACTTCTACTTTTCTATGTGCCACCCACATTCTTACCTAAAAATAATTCAAATCATTAACTTAAAATCAATTTATTTCTAAATGAAACTGCCGTTTACTGTGCCATATAAATAAAAGATACTAGCATTTTAGGGACAGGGGTGGGGAACAAATACAAAACACGAAATTCCTAAATTCTGGTTAAATACCATTGCCTGTTCAAGACTCTAAGCAAATAACTTAAACCCTGAAAGTCTTTAACCCAAAACAAATTACTTCCTTTATTAAAAGTTACTAAATTATAGTAAAACAGAAAAGTTCCAAATATTGATTAAATAAAAAATCGACCCTAAATATTACAACTTTTAAGGAAAATTAACCACATTAAAGTCTATGTAAGTAAAGGAGGGCTAATCCAAAACAAAAAATTTCTTTGAACAAAAAAGTACTGGGGGTGGGAGGGGGGGGATGGAGGGCGGCGCCTGGGGTTGTGGCTCAGCAGTAGAGAGCTCGCCTAGCATGCAGGGGCCCTGGGTTCGATCCTCAGCACCACATAAATATAAAATATTGTGTCCACTTAAAAGTAAAACATAAATATTAAAAAATAAAATAATAAAAATACTTCACAGGCTGGAGCTGGAGCTCAGTGGCAGAGTGCTTGCCTAGCATGCATGAGGCACTGGGTTTGATCCTCAGCACCACATAAAAATAAACAAATAAATAAAGGCATTCTATCCATCTACAACTTTAAAAAATGTTTTTAAAAAAGTACTTCATTGGGGCTGGGGATGTGGCTCAAGCGGTAGCGTGCTTGCCTGGCATGCGTGCGGCCCGGGTTCGATCCTCAGCACCACATACAAAACAAAGATGTTGTATCCGCCGATAACTAAAAAATAAATATTAAAATTCTCAAAAAAAATAAAAATAAAAAAGTACTTCACACTGAACTACATGGTAGCTAATTAAGTGACTTATTCATTCAGTAAGAATGTTGAAAACTTGCTGTGTGCCAGCAACTCAGGAGGCTAAAGTAGGAGATTTCCAAGTTTAAGGCCAGCCTCAGCAACTTATCGACCCTGTTTCAAATTTTAAAAAATTAAAAGGGCAGGGATATGGCTTAGTGATAAAGCAACCCTAGGTTAAATCTTTAGTACTAAAAATTAAAAAAAAAAAAAAACACCCACTGTGATTAGACATGTTCTTTAGACTGATTATTCAGAGAAGGCTTCTCTAAGTGACCTTTATGAAACATGAATGATAAAGAGAGAGCCTGCCATGCAAAGATCTGAAAGCAGTACCCCAGGACAGGGAAAACAACAAACAAAAAAAGCCCAGGCCTTATGATTTAGAAACAAACTCAATTTAGAAACAAACTCCGAGAGGTCAGTATGACTGACAGCAAGAAGAGGAAAATGCAACACAATGAATAGAAGTAGGCAAAAAGAGATCATATAGGACCTTAATAAGGCAAAATATGTATTTTTCATATAAGTGCAAAAAAAAAACATAGGATAGAAAAGAATATATGAACGTAATGATATGAATAAATGAATAAAAGAAAGGCTCTACCAGAACTCATTCCTATCCTACCCCCACCAATACAAAAATAAAGAAAAGAGCCATGGTTCTATTTTGGGCTACTACTTGAAAAATCACTAATACCAACTCCTAAATTTCCCCCATGAGCAAAGACTGTGCAGAAATCATACAAACTCTTAATCTCTCTGAAACTTCAGAGCAAAGTAATTCCTAAGCCTATATAATATTATCTTTATTATCCACATATCTCACTATTTACCTCTTATAATGAAAGCTGCCAGAATTTCCCATCCCTACCTACCTCCAGCATTTTGCCCTACCTTGGTCCTATCCAAAATACAACACTGTTTCCCTCTCCCCTTCCCTGATCCTTGCTTCTAAGAAGACCCCATACTGTCCTGAAGGAAGAGCTCAGTTCACACATTTTTGGAGCACCAATTTTTCCCCCTTTTAGTATCAGAGATTATGCTCAACACTAAACCACATCCATAGCTCCCCTCTTTTTATATATTTTAATTAGAGACAGAGGTTCTCACTGAGTTATGTAGGGGCCTCCTAAGTTGCTGAGGCTGGCTCTGAACTCACAATCTTCCTGCCTCAGCCTCCCAAGCCACTGAGAATACAGACATGTGCCACTGCACCTAGCATGGAACACAATTTTGTGGCAGGCAATGCAATAGTTTTTTTGGATAAGTCCCTGTTCTCTAGCAATAGTCTATAGAACATTGAAGTTTGAGGCAAAAGGAACTATTCTTCTTATTAAAACAAACTGTAATGAATAATTTCCAGCATACCAGTTATAAACCAGAGTATATTTCCCCCACAGAAATAAAGAGTATAAATCTAAAGTTCAAGGTTTTACAAATGTGTCTGTATAATGTAAACATTTTCATTAAAAGAAATGAATAAACAAGAGACAATTCAGCACTTCTGCCTTCCACCTAGAAAGACTTCTCAAGCCTGCAGAAACTATAATTTCAGTCATAGCAATTTTCTTCAGACTGCATTATCTGTGTTTATCCTTAGTTACTATAAAATGCAGTTAAGTGAGCTGACTAAGAAAAAGAGGGGTAAGATTACAGTAAAAGTTTAAGAAAAAAAGAATTTCAAAATCCTGAGAATTCCAATAGTAAAATAACTTATTTGGCATGGATCAATAATAATGGATGCTAAAATCATTAAGAACAGTTGCTGGGGAACAGAATGTTTCCAGTGTGTCCAAGTATATCACAGATTACTTGCCAAATGCAGTGAAGAAACAAACTTTAGAATGAAAGAGTCCACCAGTCACCATCTAAACCAGGAGAGCAAACTTGGTATCAATAGTAGCAATACAACTGACCTTAATGCCTCTTTTTTTTTTTTTTTTTTTTTTTTGAGTAGAATTTATTCAAGAATAAAAAGAGAACTCTCAAAGGGCAGGAGGAGATCTGGTAACAGGTTCCTCCCTTAATGTGCCTCTTGATATAATGTAGTAAATCTACAAACTCAACTCTGAAACACCAAAAATGCTCAATCTTATATAATCAATACTCCTGACCCAACTTGTACTTTAAATGAAACAGAGAAAGAACTCTTCTTGGAACATGAGGAGTTTCACAGACACTATCCATAGCAAAACAAAACCTAGCTGTAAAATTATAAAAACCAAAGTCTCTGGAAAGTGTCACACAGCATACAGCAAATAGAGAAACATCTATGCAAGAAATACTACTAAGCCTTAGTAAGAACACCATGAATCTGTGGCATTTGAGCCATGAACCCAGTTCTGCTCCAATGAGACAGAAGCTCTACACAGCCAGAGGTGACCAACACAGACAGGGCTCTCTCACCCCCCAGCTACTAGCCTAGAACTACAGTTTCTCCACAGAAGGGGCTGTCAGCCAGCATTTCTCATTCAACCATTGTTACAGTAGCTCTCTGAATATCAAGCAAGCAAAGCTAGAGATCTGGGACTCTCTTCTTCACTCAGGCACCATGCCTGGGACAGAAACTGCCAAAGGGTAACAAGCCAAGAACAATGGGTCTCCCCATTTTGCCCACACCAGCATACTCAAAGGGCAGCTGAAGACCTAAGCTGTACCATTTTCAATAATGAATAGAAGATCAACAAGAAAATAAAAGTTTTAATGTTTTACTCAAACTAACACTAACAGACATTTATAGAACCCTCCACACAGTAGCATAATGCACACAACTATTCTGAAGTACACATTTCCAGAAACCCTGGGTTCAATTCCCTATACAAAAAAAAAAAAAAAAAAAAACAGAAAGAAAATGTTTAAAAATTGACTGTAATGATACCTGCACAATTCTGCAATTCTGAATATACTAAAAGCCACTGAATTGTATACTTTCAATGGGTAAATAATATAGTCTATGAATTATACCTCCATAAAACTATTGTAATGAGCTCTGAGTACATAAATATCAAAATCAGCAAAAGACAAGGAAAAGTAACTAAAGAAATTAAAAACATGGCTTGAGTATTAACAACCACTGATATTAGAACTTGTGTAGATCGATACAGCAGGAGTGGGAGCCGTTTATTGTAGGACAACAGAGGTATTTATACATTCCACACAGCTTATCTTAATTAGCATAAACTAGATACATCAGTCAACCAATAAGGAATCTCCACACTTAGTGGCTCGCTGGCTTTACTTCACAAACCACTCCCTCTGGCAAAATGCCTGTCATTAATTGCATTCTCATCATAAAAACTTATAAACTTAGAGCCAGGCACCATGGCACAAGTCTGTAATCCCAGTGGCTCAGGAGACCGAGACAGGAGGATCACGAGTTCAAAGCCAGCCTCAGCAATTTATCCAAGCACTAAGCAACTAGGTGAGACCGTGTCTCTAAATAAAATACAAAATAGGGCTAGGGATGTGGCTCAGAGGTTGAGTGCCCCTGAGTTCAACCCAAGGTAGCAAAAAATATATATATATATATAAACTTGGTCTTTAGGAGCAAAAGTACATCATCAACATTGTTCTCATAGTATCTGGATTTGTGATAGCAATGTTTACCTAGAGACAATATTCCTCATTCAAAAGGAACTCTGAATCTTATCAAACAGCAGTTTTAACTGCAAATAATCTTCTCAAGGCACTTAATATTTTTTGTATTGGTACATTATAATTATACATAATACTGGAGCTCATTTTCCCATATTCATACATACATATAATTTGATCAATCTCATTCCCCAGTACATTCCATTTCCCACCCTATACTCCACTTGCACTATTCTACTGATTTTCCTTCTATTATTTCAATTAGTGCATCATAATTACACATCTAAACAAGATTCATTGTGCTAGATTTGTACATTCCCCAGTACTTCTAACACGGTCTCCCTCCTCCCTCCCTCTTTCTCCATTTCCTGTACTCTATTGGTTTGCCTTCTATTTTTGTGAGATCACCCTTTTTTTAATTCCTTTTTTCCTTTTCTTGTTGTAGCTTACAAATAGGAGATAAAGCACTGAACCCTCAACTTCTGAATCTGGCTTATTTCACTTAGCATGATGTTCTCCATCTACCAACAATGTCATTCCTCTTTATGGCTGAGTAAAACTCTACTGTGTGTATACAACATTTTCTTTATCTATTTGTCTGGTGACAGGCACCTAGTCTGGTTCCATAGGCACTTAATATTTTTACTATTTGGTGTTCATAAAGACAATAGTTTAAAATATTTAATAGCCTGGGGGGGGAGAAACTAACCAGGAAGTTCTAATTTTTTATTTACTTTAATTTACATATAGTACACTTTCATCACATAAAAGAAAAATAAATTTGTATCTGTTGACAATAATGTCTTTAATCTCTAAGTATTTTTTCATGACATTAACCACATCACCTTGTTTCTTTGTGTACTAAGTCAACCATTCCTAAAAATGAAAAAAAAAATTTTTTTGTTTTTATGTAATCTGCAGTGCCACCCAATGGTGAGAAGTACATATCACACATTAAAGAATGTGCTCCTAGCATCCTTTTCCCTTGAGAGCTGGAGGAAGAGTAGGAATTCTCAGTGGCCACTTAGCCAGAACAATCATGTGGAAATGTTAATAAGGTTTTCAAGATTCAAGACACAGGAAAAAATAGCAAGCTCTTGCAAAGAAGTAAATGGGAGTTCAAAGAATAGCACAAAGCAAAAAAGTTAGGATTCACCTTGAAGCAGAACATGACAGCCAAAGAACTTTCATACAGTAGTCACCTCTTCTATAGTTAAATACTGCATCACTAAAAGTACTCTCTACAAGAAAATGTGAGAGGGGCTGGGGTTGTAGCTCAGGGGTACAGTGCTCACCTAGCACGTGCGAGGCCCTGGGTTCAAACCTCAGCACCACATAAAAATAAATAAAATAAAGGTATTGTGTCCAACTACAACTAAAAAATAATTTTTAAAAAATGTGAGAATATATGAATGTGTTTTTGAGATTCAAAGCAAATATGAAGGAATTTAATAAAATGTAACAAGGGAAAGCAATATTTTATTTACCATAAGGAGACCAAGAAACTGTGACTCAAGAACAAAGTGATATGAGCAATGAAACCACCTAGTGATTTTAAAAAGGAAAAATATTCAGAAAGAGGCAAAAGCATAGCCAGATGCAAACCATCACAAAAGTGACACTGAGAACTTGAAAGTTCCAATTTTTCCCCTTGAAAAACAGGCACTTAAGAGAGTTGCCAGGTGCGGTGGTGCATGCCTATAAACCCAGTAGCTTGGGAGGCTGAGGCAGGAGAATCACAAGTTCAAAGTCAGCCTCAGCAAAATCGAGGCACTAAAGGAACTCAGTGAGACCCTGTCTCTAAATAAAACACAAAATAGGGCTGGGGATGCGGCTCAGTGGTTGAGTGCCCCTCAGTTCAATCCCAGGTACAGAAAACAAAAACAAAAACAAACTTCAGAGAGTTGCCTTTTGGTGAAATGTAGGAGGAATATAGTATTTAGCATGTATTTCAGGAGCATTTCTCACAAAGGAATAAAAAGAAGATGTATTAACTTCCTCTCCCTGCACTGGGGATTGAACCTAGCAGTGTGCTACCAAGCTACATCCCCAGCACTCTTTTACTTTGGGGATAAGTTGCCCAGGCTGGCCTCAGACTCTTGAGTAGCTAGGAATTAAGGCCTAGGCCACCACACCTGGCTGTCATAGATTTTCAAAGACAGTTAAATTCCTGTAAATTAAATCATAATCTAAAGCTAAATTCTAAGAATAAAACAACAGGAAAAGAAAATATATTCTTGAGGAATTATAGATAAAAGATATTAGAAAACTGCCTGGAATCAAAAGCAAACTAGAAAAAGGCAATATGTTAGCCAAGTGAGGTGACACATAAGTGATCCCAGCAACTAGAGACTGAGGCAGGAGGATCACAAGTTCAAGGACAGCCTAAGCAATTTAGAAAGACCCTCAGCAACTTGGCAAGATCATCTCAAAATGAAAAGCACTGGGGATGTAACTCAATGGTAAAGTGCCCCTGAGTTCGATTCCTAGCACCACAAAAAAAAAAAAAAAAGTTGATGAATTATTCAGGCTGGATGATGGGTGTAAGAGGCTTTATTATACAATTCTGTCTATAATAAATTGTTTTTAATGGCAGCTAATGAACATAGAGCTCTCTGAAGTTGTTGCTCACGGCAGGCATTACCTCCTCTGAAAATCTTTACTAGACAGGCTCCTTCCTCCATGCCACTATTCTATACACACTTCTATTAGACCTACTTCCTTGTTTAATTTTACCTCATCTACAAAATCATGAACCATATAAAGCCAAGAATTGTGTCTTATTCATTTATACATGACATCACTTAGCATAGTAAAATGGATATAATAAATTAAAGGTATGTATGATAAACTGAACAAAACAATGCAATTTGTAATTGCTGAGTGGAGGACAGACTTTTAGAAAAAGTGAGAAAACAAAAAACATGGTATTTATGTGTATTAAGAATTGTAATGCAAAAAATAAAAATTAAAAAAATAAAGTTACCTTAGATTAGGTGGAGGGAAGTGAAAGGAGGGGAAAGCAGAGGATGTGGGGATAAGAAAAATAGTAGAATGAAACAGATATTATTACTCTATGTATGTATGTGACTGTATGACCAATGTGATTCTACAATATGTATACTCAGAAAAATGAGAAATTATATCCCATCTATGTATGATACATTGAAGTATATAAGTGCATTCTACTATTATGTATAACTAATTAAAACAAATTTTAAAAAAAGAAAAAGTAAAAAAGAAGTAAAGGAACAACAATCCTTCTGAAAGAAAAGGAATTGTATCAAAGTAAAGAGGAAAATATCTACCAAAAAATACTATGAAAGTAGACAGTAGGGGCCTGGGGTTGTGGCTCAGTGGTACAGCACTTGCCTGGCATGTGTGAGGTGCTGGGTTCGATCCTCAGCACCGCATATAAATAAATTAATTAAAGAAAAGATCCTTTTACAACTAAAAAATATTTTTTAAAAAGTAGACAGTATGCTAAATGGCTAAAAAAAACTGAATAAATGAAGCAATTATTCTGTACCTTCCTATACCAAAATGGTGTACATAAAACCAACAAAATTGAAGGATACTTTTCACTGGGCATATCTAATACAGCTTGTTCTGATTCTGTATTTTCCAATCAATTTTCTGATATTTACATGATTTATCATTTAACTTTTCTGTTTTTATTTATTCAACAAATATGTACTGAATGCTCTAAAATGCCAAACACTATATTTACCACTTAAGATACATAAATTAACTACAACAACAAAAAAAAATCTATGCCTGAGGATCATATTTTTCAGTGTAGGAAAAAATAAATGGATAAATTGTACTGTCAGTAAGAAGGCAATATATGCAGCCAAGAGAAGCCCTATCCAATAAATCCAAAAATTGTGTCTCACTGGGAGTTTTCAGTACAATGGCATTGTATAAACTGTAAGGAGTCACTTGTTTGGTATACATAAAAGTCTCCAGGACTGATCACCCCTGATAGAAAAAGTTAAAACTTAAAAGAGGCCCCAACTGCTATCACTACCACCTTCTGACATATCTTTAGCAGAAACACAAAAATATTCATCTGTACAAAGACTACTAAAGAACAACAATTATATGCTTATTGCTTTTAAAGTTCCTTCTCTGATATAAAACAAAGATATAGGAAGGAAAAGCTGTTTTGAGTAAGACACTGAACTAGAATAACAACACAGCCTAAATTAAATGTAATAAACTATAAATGATATTTTAAACTTAGTGAAAAACCTTCTGCTAAGTGTCAAGGATTATCAGTCCTCTCCAAATACAGACGGCATTGATCAATAGTTTCCAATTACTGGTCCAGGAAGTCACTGTCTCTATTCTTACATAATAGAAGAAATTCAATCTGTGAGTTCAGCCTAATGAGTCAATGCATTTATAAAACTCCACTTATGCAATTATGTAGGGGCTAGTATACTCAGTGCCTATAATTAAAACAAAAATTCTACATTTAGATACAGAGACAAAAACACATAAATAGTTCTCTCATACTAGACAAAGGTACCATCAACCTCTTCAACAAATGGTGCTGGGAAAACTGGAAAGCCATATAAAGCAGAATGAAATTGAATCCCTATCTCTCACCCTGCACAAAACTCAACTCAAAATGAATAAAGGACCCAGGCATTAGACCAGAGACCCTACACCTACTAGAAAAAAATGTAGGCCCAACTTTCCATCATATAGGCTTAGGAACCAACTTCCTTAACAAGACTCCTAAAGTGCAAGAAGTAAAATCAAGAATCATGGTATAAAACTAAAATATTTCTTCACAAGAAAAGACACAATCAAGAACATGAACAGAGAACCTACAGAATGGGAGAAAATCTTTGCCACCTGCACCTCAGATAGAGCATTAATCTCCAGGATATATAAAGAACTCAAAAAATTTAACACCAAAAAAACACAAATAGCACAATCAATAAACAGGCAAAAGGACTGAAAGATAATTCACAGAGGAAGAAATACATGAACAACTAATATATAAAAAATGTTCAATATCTCTAGCAATTATAAAAATGCAAATTAAAACGACACTGACATTCCATTTCACTCCAGTCAGAATGGCAATTATCAAGAATACAAGTAACAATAAATGTTGGTTGGCAAGGATGCGGGAAAAAAAGGCTCACTCATACATTGATGGGAATACAAACTGGTACAACCACTCTGGAAAGCAGTATGGAGATTCCTCAGAAAACCTGGAATGGAACCACCATTTGACCCAGTTTTTTTTAATAAAGGGCTAGATATTGCTCAGTGGTAAAGCACTTGTCTAGCACATATAAAGCCCACTCTTCAGTCTATACCCAAAGGACTTAAAATCAGCATACTATAGTGAGGCAGCCACATCAATGTTCATAGCAGCTCAACTCACAAAAGCTAAGCTACAGAACCAACCTATGTGCCCTTCAACGAATGGATAAAGAAAATGTGGTACATTTACACAATGGAATATTACTTAGCCATAAAAAAGAATGACTTCATATGACTTTTGTTAAAAAAAAAAAAAAGAAACGATTCAGAGACTATCATGCTAAATGAAATAAACCAGTTCAAAAACCCAAAGACCAAATGTTCTCTCTGATCTGCAGATGCTAAAACACAACAAAGGGGTGGAGGCATAAAGGTTCATGGATAAGATGAAGGGGAATGAAGGGAAAGATGGGGGTGGGGAGGATGGGAATAGGAAAGACAGTAGAATGAATCAGACATAACTTTTCATATATGAGCATATCACCAGTGAAAGTCCACCTCATGTACAACCACAAGAATGAGATCCTAATTAGAATAAGTTACATTTCATGTATGTAAGATATGTCAAAATACACTCTACAGCCCGGCGTAGTAGCACATGTTTGTAATCCCAGCATCTGGGGAGTTGGGAGGCTGAGGCAGGAGGACTGTGAGTTAAAAGCCAGCCTCAGCAACTTAGGGAGGCTCTAAGCAACTTAGCTGTCTATAAATAAAATATAAAAAGGGATGGGAATGTGGCTCAGTGGTTGGGTGTCCCTGGGTTCAATCCCCAGTACCAAAAAAAAAAAAAAAAACAAAACTCTACTGTCATGTATAGGTATGTAAAATAAAAAATAAACATTCTACATTCCATCACTAAAATCACCTTCATACCTGCTGGGCATGGTAGCACACACCTGTAATCCTAACCATCTAGGAGGCTAAGGCAGGAAAATCTCAAGTTCAAAACTAGCCTTAGCAACTTAGCAAGAACCCATCTCAATGTTTTTTTAAAAAAAGGGTTGGATATAGCTCAGTGGTAAACCATTTGTCTAGCACATGCAAGGCCCTGAGTTAAACCCCAAATACCAAAATGCACAAAATTCTATCACCCTGGAGCTATTCATATCAGTTCTTTAAATGGCAAGTAGGCACAGTGGTACACACCTGTAATCAGAGCAACTCAGGAGGCTAAAGCAGTTAAAATAAATCAATCTAGGCAAGTTACCAAGACCCTGTCTCAAAAAATAAATAGGGCTAGAGATGTAGCTCAGTTGTAAAGGGCCCCTGGGTTCAATCCCCGGTACCCCCCACCCCCCCCACCAAAAAAAAAAAAAAGTAAAAGAGCCTATAATCTGAGGCTGAGGTAAGAGGATTGCAAATTCAAAGCCAGCCTCAGCCAACTTAACAAGACCCTGTCTCAAAATTAAAAATTACAAAAAGGGGTGTAGGCAGTGATGTACCTCAAGGATAAAGCACCTCTGGGTTAAATATCCTCAGCACCGCCCCACCCCCCAACATACACACACAAATAAAAAAAGAAAAACAACAAGTATTCTAGTTAGAGCACTTTTTTTTTAGAGAGAGAATTTTTTTTTAATATTTATTTTTTAGTTTTCGGTGGACACAACACCTTTGTTTGTATGTGGTGCTGAGGATCGAACCCGGCGGGCCGCATGCATGCCAGGCGAGCGCGCTACCGCTTGAGCCACATCCCCAGCCCTAGTTAGAGCACTTTGTTTCAATGGTAAGAAACTATAACCAGGCAGGGTGCCCTCCACTAGAAGATGTTCCCAAACAGCCAATCTAAAATAGTTGATCCCTCAATCCAGAAACTTTCTGGTCCTGATTGCCTTTTTAATCTGCGTAACACTATTAAGTATCGAACATTCTAATATGTATAATGTGTTTATAGTATAGACTTTCCTGATCAGAATTTAAGGTCCGAAGACCAGAGACTTTCATTTGTTTAAAGCCATGTCCGATAATCTAGAATATGAACGTGATGAATCACATATGAAAGTGATGAATAATTATGAAATAAAAGAATTCTACAAAAAAAATTCCAATCTCTGCTTTTAGTTGTGTAAAGCTACAACTAGTACTCAAGACTCTTCCTTTTCAAGTCTAACCCCCAGAGGATACAACAATCTACCTTCTTTCAACTCCAGTTACTCAATTTACATTCACAATAATCAATAATCCAGCAGCCTCTATCAGCCAGGCACTGAAAATAAGGAAATCTTTGCATTTAAGACTACAGAGGAAAAAAGACAACAATTACAATACAGTATTAAAGGCAAAAACAAGCTGCTATGTAAGAAGGTAAGAGGAGGACCTATATCACTCTCTGGAGGTTGGGAGAGTCTTCCAAGAGGAAAAGAAACATAGTATTTCAGCTGAGTGATGAGTGAGCATTATAGATGTTTGTCAGACAGGTGATGGGTACATTTATAGACACATCAAGGTCTGAATCTTAAAAAAAAAAAAAAAAAAAACCACCCCAATACTTTTGAGGAATTGTAAATAGTTCACAATGATATAAGGATGTGAAGCAAGCAGTACAGAACATGAGCAGAAGGTGAGAAAAGCAAGCAAGATCCATTTCACTGAGGTCCTTACTTCCTAAACTAGGTAGTACGAATTTTAATATTACAGTTTGCATATTGAAATTAAAACACCACCATAATCTGCATGCAGAAAAAGAGTAAAGAAGGATGGAATACACACTTCATAGCCAGAAATCACTTAGAAGATTTATAACAAAGCTCAGACAGGGCTGGGGATATAGCTCCTTGGTAGAGCCCAAGACCCTAGGTTCGAATCCCTAATGACACAAAATGGGGGGGAAAAAAAGTCAGATAAATGATAGCCCAAAACCAACATAGGAGCAGCAGGGAAAAAGAACCAGAGAAACAAGGTAAAACAAGATTTGGTAAATAATCAGGTAATGGAAGGACGGGAAAAGAAGGGTAGTACACAAAGTAATAAGAGTGAAGAGATCATATCTTGGGGTTTTCCAAGTGACTACAGAATAAATGGGTCACAAAAGGAAGAGAAAATTAAGCTTGATACATAATTTTTCTGACATTAAGTTTAAAGTATCTTAGGATCACAATAATGCAACAAAGTTGAAGATCAAGCTGTACTAAAATGACAACAATTAGGGAGTCTTCAAAACAAAGCTAGTTGAGGTCACCAAAGATGAGACCATTCACAGAAAGTAGACAGAGGGAAAAGAGAGCAGAAGATAGTACCCCAGAGTATAAAAAAACATGTGAAGTGTTCCGAGAAAAAAAGATAAACCAAAAAAGACTGGCTAATATGATAGAGGGAAAGAGAGAAAATATGTCCAAAAAGCATAAGAAAATTTCAAGGAAGATTTGTCTCAAAATGACAAATGTTTAAAAAGATGCCATTAGCTTTAGCAATAGTGAGGTCAATGTTGAACACCATCCCATGAAATTCAGTGACTGCAATAGATTATCAGACATCAAAATACCGGGAGAAAAATGTAATGAGATTTTTAAAAAATGAATAAAGACAACTTTTTCAAGAAATGTTGAGAAAGGCTGGGCATGGTGGCACAAGCCTATAATCCCTGAGACTCTGGAAGCTGAGGCAGGAGGATCACAAATTGAAGGTCAGCCTCAGCAACTTAGCAAGGTCCTAAGCAACTTAGTGAGACCCCTTCTCCAAAATAATAATAAATAAAAGTTGGAGATGTAGCTCAGTCATAAGGCACCACTAGATTCAATCCTCAATACAGGAGAAAAAAAGTTACAGGAAATAATTACAGAAATTACAGATAAAGTTGAAGAAGAATCTAGGGTGAAAGGGATATATTTAAGATGAGAGACCTAAAGTGTGCTTAAATCCTAGTAAATTAGTGCCAGTTAAGAGTGAAAGAGGGCTAACAAAGTGTTATAGACTGAACTGTTTCCCAAAAATTCACATGTTGAAATCCTAAAGACAGCACCCTCAGTGTATGAAGATAAGGTTTTTAAACAGCTGATTGAATACGATAAAAGGAGGCTGTTAGGATGGGTCCTTAATCTAATACAACTTGGGTCCTTATAAAAGGAAGTGACATCAGGGGTGCTTGTATGTGAAGGGACAATCATATGAAGAGACAGCAAGAGGATAACCATCTGCAAGCCAAGGACAGACAACACCAGACCTACCAGCACCTTGACCTTGAACTTTCAACTTCCAGATCTGTGAGAAAATAAATTTCTGTTGTTTAAGCCACTCAGCTTGGCATTTTGTTATGGCAGCCCTAGTAAATTAACACAGGGAGAATTTTCTGCCCCAAAGGACAGAAAATTTAGAATATAATTAGAGACAGAGGCAGACATGTTTGTAAGAGAAAAAACAAAAAGCATGGGCTGGGGTTGTGGCTCAGTGGCAGAGTACTTGCTTCACACATGTGACCTCAGCACCACATAAAAATAAGTAAACAAAATAAAAATACTGTGTCCATCCATAACTAAACATTTGGATGAATGGATAAAAAAAATATGGCATATATACACAATGAAATTTTACTCAGCATTAAAAGAAAATAAAATCATGGCATTTGCAGGTAAATGGATGGCGTTGGAGAAGATAATGCTAAGTCAAGTTGGCCAATCCCCCCAAAAATAAATGCCAAATGTTTTCTCTGATATAAGAAGGCTGACTCATAGTGGGGTAGGGAGGGGGAGCATGGGAGGAATAGATGAATTCTAGATAGGGCAGAAGGGTGGGAGGGAAAAGGAGGGGACAGGGGAGTAGCAAGGATGGTGGAATGTAATGGACATCATTATCCAAAGTACATTAGATATCATATCCAAAGTACATGGAGATCATATCCAAAGTATGAAGACTCGAATTGGGTGTCAACATACCTTATATACAGAAATATGAAAAATTGTGGTATATATGTGTAATAAGAATTGTAATGCAAAAAAAAGAAAACAAAGTACATTTATAAAGGCATGAATTGGTATGAACATACTGTATATACAAAGATATAAAAAATTGTGCTCTGTATGTGTAATAAGAATTGTAATGCATTCTGCTGTAATGTATTTTTAAAAAAAAAAAAAAGCAACAGATCTCCTGCCCAACATATTTCCTCTCTGAAATAGAAGAAAACATTTTCTAGTAAAGAGGAAGGAGGAAAGGTTGTGGGATAGTAAGCCACTACCTGAAACAAAAGCAGTTACTAGGGATACAGGATTACTAAGCTGCCTGTCCAGTAATCAAAAAAATGTCTACTGTTCAATGAATACCTAGCTTGCATTCATGAATGCTTTGGTTCAGTTTAAATATAATGAATTCTGCCAGTGACCAGCAACAGAAAAGAATTGAAATGAATCAGAACCTGGGTTATGAATTTAGGTATGTGAGATCTTAAGAAAGTCACTTACCATTTCTAGGCCCCAGATTCACCAGAGGAATAGACCTGATAATCAGCATAAAATCATCTCAGAATTTTTTAAATGCTCTAATTTTCATGGAGGCTTGTGCCTGATCTCTGTCTTCTTCAACTTTCACCAATAAAAACAGTGTATCTCAAACTTCATTGAGAATTCCTATCATCTGAATATCTTGTAAAAATGCAAATTCTGATCAGTAGCTTTCAAGTTGGGCCTGAGATTTTAAGTTTCTAACTCCTAGGTAATGCAATATATAACATATTAAGTAGCAAAGGCGTGCAACACTGATTCAGCTTAAACTCTGTGGACTGAGCTGTAATCAGTTCCATATTTTAAAAACCAAAGGACACTTCAGACACACCTGCACCGAATTTGCCAGGCCATTCCCTAAAACACTCTGGAATTAACTAATAATGCCCATCTGATAAAGAAAAGAACAAATACTATTACCAGTAATACTAAAATAGGAGAAATGAGATTAAATTACATATGTACATACATACAACACAAAGATCCAAATCCAACTAAAATTGCCTTTCCCCAAGATCTCTGGAATATTTTAAATGTCATATGACCACATGGATTATTTTGCTTTCTGGTTTGATTCTGATTATAAATACATTCATAATAATATCAAGAAATATAAAGATTTTTCTATTAATTGCCAAATAATCTGTTTGTTTAGAATCTCCAATCATACTACTTCAATCAAATTCATCTGTAATGGGTATCCTTTTTAACTTTAGGAAATGTAACTATGGCAAAGAATACCCTTCTGAGCTGGAGCGATGGCGCGGCTTGTAATCCTAGTTGCTGGGGAGGCTGAGGCAGGAGGATCGGGACTGCAAAGCAATTTAGCCAAGCGCTAAGCAACTCAGTGAGACCCTGTCTCTAAAAGTACAAAATAGGGCTGGGGAAGTGGCTCAGTGCCCCGGGGTTCAATCCCTGGTTAGCTCCCTACTCCCCCAAAAAAGAATACCCTTCTGTCCTAAGGTTATAATATATGGTCACAACCTACTGTCATATATTATAATCCATTCTGTTTCCACAATTTCCTGTGCTAGTTCCATCCAAAAATAAAATTTGCAATTCTATTACAAAAAAATAGGAAGAAATTTCCTAATTTCGCCAAAATCAGTGAAGAAACATGCAAGAAAAGATGTCATACAATGGTTGTATTATACAGTGAAATCACTTATGCTTAATGTGAAGCCTCTGTGCTGAGCAGGTAAGTCTTAAATAAGGCGAAAATGGAGGAGGGAAATCCACATGCACAGGGAAGAGGTTGGGGTAGGACTCACATAAGGCTGAGAACTGCTCTTCCTTATTTCATTCTAAATAACCAAACCTCAAGGGCACTACTGCACAGTAACTGAGTTCCTTTAAATTGTGGTAAAGAAGAGGTATGTCAATTGTAACCTTGGCACCAGAAGGCAATTAATTTACCAGTCCTTGCTATTTATTTAGCCAAATCACTTAGATTACTTCTCTCATTAACCAACAGCTCACAAAAATAAAGAAAAATGACAAATGCAATGGGCCTCAAATAGTTTTGCTGAATCATAAATATCCCCAAACATAAATCTGCAGGAGTTGCTGAGATTGATCATTGGCGGCCATACCTCAGCATGAAACTCCTCTCCGAAAATGCTAACTTCCTTCACTTTTTAATTAAAGGCAAAGCAGTTTAAAGATTTCATAGTATTGCTCTTACCAGCAAGGCTGAATATGCAATATACCATATTTACTAATTTGATACTAAAGATAAAATTCTCTCAAAGTTTGCATCACCTATCCCCCAAGGGCAAATATACCACCCAGGCCCGCAATCGCAGCCACAACGGGTACCCTCAGCTCCGCTCTGCCTGGCACACATGTCCCTGTAACGCCGCACCCTGATTTTCCTCCACAACCATGCTCTCGGATGACTGGCTAACTCGGCGAGCGCCCTGCTCCCAGGGATTCCAGGAGTTACACTGAGCCAAGACTGCAGGCCGCCCTCGCTACTTACTGCTCTATACCTCAATTCTCGGTAGCTCCACGTCCTTCCCTCTCTACACGGGTCTCAGCTGCCCAACCCACTCCTTCCTTCTGCCCGCGCGCGTTCTGCGGCTCTCGGGCCTGGGCCTCACCGTTTGGTTCGGTCCGGAATGACCCGGCCCTCCGGCTCCCACTTCTTATAACGAAGTGGCGTCGGTTGGTACGGCGCCCCACACTGCCAGTCCACACGCTGCCGCCTACTGATGCCGAAAGCGGATTCTAGGAACGCGCCATGTTCAGCGTCGCGACTCCATAAGACGCGGACGCGCTGATATTGCGTCACAGATTGCCAATGCGCCTGATAGGCAAAAGACTACGATAGGCGAACGGTGAAAAGGAGTGGGCGGAGCTTTCTCTTTGAACCTAAAGGCGCCCGGCATCCAAATCAACAATGTGAGCATGCGCAGTAGAGCCCCGACTTCCTAAATGTGTAACCATGGCAACAGTAAATCCGCGTTTCCCTAAACTGGAAAAATCAGTTGACTCCTGGATTGCCTAAAACTGAAGTCAGAAACATTTTTTCTTCTAGATATGAACTGCTTGTTTACGAGTCTCGCAGCGCAGAGAATGATTATTACACTCTTACTCCCACCAGTCAACCCTCACCACAAATGTTTTTCAAGTTCTTGAACTTTCTGGCGCTCTACTCCAAAGCAGCAGCAAGGGTGGAAAGGTTTAAAAGGGCCACTTCTGATTGCTTCTGCGACTAGCTGGCTTACTGATCTGTTTTCTTATCTTTACAAAGACAGATTGTAAAGAAATAGTTGTGTTCATAAACATTAGTAAACATTTGTTGCTCATGTAGAATGTACCAGATACTGTTTAAGATCTTTAAGATTGGACCCAAATTGTAAACACTACATTACAAGGATATTCATTACACAAGGGCTGTTTATTAAAGTAAAGAAATAAAAATTAATTGAAAGACCATTAGAGGGTAATGATTAAATCAGAATACATTCACTGATAATACAAATTAGTCATCTAAATTTATGTTGAAACATATTTGTTGACACAGTAATATATTAGCAATGCATTAGAGGAGTAGGTTACAAAATGATGTTCGGTAAGATCCCATGTTTGGAAGTAAATGCCAAATGCTAACTGGGCCTGTCACTATTTGGGTGTTTTTTTGTTTGTTTTGTTTTGGTACCAGGAATTGAACTCAGGGGCCTCACTAAATTGCTGAATCTGGCTTTTTCCCCCCTTTTAATATATTTTTAGTTATCAATAGACCTTTATTTTATTTACATGCAGTGCTGAGAGTAGACCCCCAGGGCATCACACATACTATGCAAGTGCTCTACCACTGAGCCACAACCCCAGCCCTCTACATTTGGCTTTGAACTTGCCATTCTTCTGCCTCAGCCTCCCCAATTGCTGGGATTACAGGCATATGCCACCACATCTGGAAGCTGGATGGTATTTTGACCATGCTTCATTTTCTTTTTGTTTAACTCTATCTTCTCATTTTATTGATATATATATATATCTCAAATTTTAAGTGTGTGTCAAGCCATGTAGGGATCTTGTTATAACACAGGACTGATTAATCTAGTCTGGGATGTTTCCTAAAATTCTTTATTTCTAATGAATTCCAGATAATGAGTACAGCAGTGTAAGCTGGTAATCCAAGTAACTGAGGTGGCTGAGGCAAGAGGACTGTAAGTTCTAGGCAAGCCTTAGCAACTAAGTGAGTTTCTCAACAACTTAGCAAGTCCCTGTCTCAAAATAAAAACAAAAAGGACTGGGAATGTGGCTCAGTGAAAAAGCACCCTGGGGCTCAATCTCCAGTACCAAAAAAGGAAAAAAGAAGTTTCCAGATGATGCCAATGCTGCCAGTTGTAGACTGTAGATGACAGTATGAGAAACAGGACTCTAAGGAATTTTGATGTAGAAAAAGTTACCTAATTCAAAATAGAAGAAAAACTGGTTTAGAAGAGTAGATCTCGCCTATTTGGATAATGGACCATTTGGAAATCTCTACATTACAAAAATGTGTCAGGTGTGGTAGGTGAAAGCCTGAAATCCCAGTGACTCTTGGGGCTGAGACAGGAGCAATCCAAGTCCAAAGCCAGCCTCAGCAACTTAGTGAGTTCCTAAGAAACTCAGCAAGACTCTGTCTCAAAATAAAAATAAAAAGGAATGGGAATGTGGCTGAGTGGTTAAGCACCCCTAGGTTCAAGCCCTGGGATCAAAAAGAAAAAGAAAAAAAAAAAAAAAAACCAGAAAGGAAGAAAACCGGGGATGGGGCTGTGGATCAGCAGTAGAGCACTTGCATGTGTGAGGCCCTGGGTTAGATCCTCAGCACCACATAGATAAAATAAAAAGGTACTATATCTACCTACAACTAAAAAAAAAAAAAATTAAAAAATTTTTAAAAAGAAAGGAAGAAAACCAAACCATAAAAATGTATGTATGCAAATTTTACCAATAATGTAAGGATACCAAATCCATTTGGGAGTCCTAGGTACTGTGAATATAAAAGCTAGTCACATACTATGAACAAAATAAATATGTACAACTGAATAAATCATGTCATTTTCTCAGGGTTTTTAGAGAAAAGAGTAAACAAATATTTAAATTAACACCATTGTGCCTGTTGGGATACATCTGAAATCTTTCCCCCATATATAGCTGAGAAAGTAAAGGAAAAGCAGAAAGTTAATGAAGCAAATGCTAAATTGAAAAAAAAAAACACTGATTTCCACTCCCTGTCAATCTTAAGTAAATTAAAAAAACTCATCACAATAATAAGTAACACTCATTCTGCCTCAATAATTACATTATTATAATTAACTTCCAATAAATACTTCTTATGTGTGGGGCATGGTGGTATACACCTGCAGCCTCAGCCTCTTGAAAGGCTAAGGTAAGAAGAACACAAGTTTAAAGCCAGCCTGCACAACTCAAGAGAAACCCTGTTTAAAAAACAAAAACAAACTAGAATTTCCTATATGTCAACTACTGTTCTGTTTTTAAGGACTGGCATTTAACTTGTGACATCTTATGTAATTTATAAATTCTCATCACCCTCATCTAGAATGGAGAGTGGTCTTTTCTTCATTTTACAGATTAAAAGATGATGTTCATAGGAATTAAGTCATTTTTCCAAAGTTAGATTCTTAAGTGGAAGAGCACAGACTCAAACTCAGATACAGTATGTATATAATGGCAGGTACAAAAAACACGTCCACATCCGCATCCCCAAACTTGTGAATGTATTACTTCACATAACAAATGAGATTTTACCAATGTAAGGATCCTGGTAGGGGAAGATAATTCTAGATTATCCTGCAGATCAAATGTAATCATTGGAGTTTTCATAAGAGGGTTTTTAAAAAAATCAAGAGTTTCAGAGAGGGGGCTTGGAAGGAAGATTTGAGAAATTGCCTTAAACACACTTTTTATACCAAAAAAAACTAGGCACACTATTGGACTAAAACTAACCCCAATCTTCTGTGACAATGATTTCAAATGTATTCAAGCTGTCAGTTTTTCATTTGAATATTACTAAAGTCAGAGTACTTAATTTTTCTAACTTCATCAAAAATAATGAAATGAATGACATTCTTGTGTTTTATCTTCTCCCATGATCATCTGTAAAATAGTTCATATAGTCATTTTCTAATTAAAACTATACACTCTGTTTAATAAATTTTAAACACGTGAATGCTTGCAAAGCTCTTACAAGAAATCAAATCCAAAGATGGAAAAGGGGTGTGCCAACTAAGCCTGCCCAATCAGGTCATAAAGATATGACTGAACCCTGTTGTTATCAGCCTCATTTGTCCAAAAAAAGGCCATGAAATTTCCAACACTTTCTCCTCCTGAGCATAGCAGAGCTGCAGACTCTGTCTGTACAAGTACATACAAGTGTAAATTATCACACCATCAGAGCAAAAATCTGTGTGATTATATCTAAAAGATTATTATAATTTTAATAGAAAATAAGGGGAAAGCAAAGGGACATTTTGAGGAATCCAGGTCTCTAGGTGTCCTGAAACATTTACCTCTCCACAGGGTATCAGCCCAACTAAAGGACAGAACTCATTCCTATCTTTGGCCAACAAAGACAATGCTTTCCAAAATATTTTAAAGTTAAAATAATGCTTATTTTTAAACTATTAGGGCCTAAAATAAGAATAAAGAGACTGAATAATGGACAGAGGAGCTTTTCTGTGAATAAAGAAAGTAAACTTCAGAGCATGTATTTTTTGACAATGAGTTACTGACTTCTGAACTTTCTTGCTTTCTTCCAGGCTCCTTCCAAATGGCCGGGGTCATTAGGCATTAAGTTGCTCCCTTTCAAATAATCAATATAAATAATTTGCACTTATCTTAAAAAGTGTCAGAAAGAATAAAATATGACCATGCTAGTAGGAGTCAGAGCAGTGTGGGGGCCATAAGCTAGAATGTGAGCAACCTGTAGAAATTGGAAAAATAAGGGAAAAGTTTTTTTCCCCACAGCCTCTGGGGGAAAAAAAAAAAAGCCCTGTAGACTATTCTTAACTTCATCTCCATATCCCAAGATAATAAATCTATGTTGTTAAAGCAGCAAGAGAAATATATACATATTATAGGGCCATAGGCTTTCTAACTTACTACACTTCATTTATTATTGCAACTTGTACAAAATTAGGACTTGGGCAAGTCTATGTTATAATACAGCTCATTGGACGTTTACAAGTTTACCCATTAGATGTTTATAACATACCATATAAGGATTAACACTTTGAGAAATGATTTCATCTTTGTTACTATAATTCATAGATTAATTTTTATTCAAAACTTCAAACTATAACAAATTCTTTTAGTAAAGATTGATTATATTAGCTATGATATGTTCATTCAATTGAATGCCTGTTAAAAATGATGCAGATTTTATTCATTAATATTAAAAGATGCCCAGAATATTTAGTTAAGTAAGAATAGGAAGTTAGAAGAGTTTTATGTATCCAAAAATTTTGAAAAACATACACCAATATTTTAATAGGTGTGAATTCTGGATAGTTTCATCATCTACAATCTTTTAGTATCTAAATGGTTTTTATTTATGTATTTATTCAAGTAATGCTTGAACAGTTCAAAATAATAAATACAATTATTTCTAGTTTGGAAAAAGAAACACAATAGCAAAAATAAAGTGAAGTGGGTATTTCTCATATTCTTCTGGTGAAAATGAAAATTTATTAAACTGTTTCTGAAAATAATTTGTCAATATATATCCAAAAACTAAAATGTTCATATAATTTGACTAAATAATCTCATTCTTGGAACTTTATACTAAAGGATATAGAAATATTCTTCATGAATGCACTAAAATGTATAAGACTCAATTTTTTTTTACATGACAAATGGTACAGAAATGATTTAATAGTAAACATATACATTCACAAGATGAAATCTTCTTCTTCAGGAGCTGTGAATATTGATTATCCAGGGTATGAAATTACTTGAAAAAGTGTTTTTTCTTTGTGGTACTGGAGATCAAACCCAGGGGCTTGTACATGCCAGGCACTTACTCTACTACTGAATTACACTTATAGACACAAGTGTCTTTTATGTTATCGTATTTATGGAAAAAAAAAACCAGTAAATTGTATGCATACCCTCACTATGTAAAAACATGCATTACTAAAACAACAAAAAAGAAAGAATGTGTCAAACTGATCATAAATTATTCCAGCATAATGAAATCATAGGTAACATTTTTACCTTTTTTCTACTTTCTGTATTTTCCAGGACTTTTACAAGTTGTTTTTTGTTTGATTTTGTGATTTTGTTTTCAATGTAGCTGTCCTATCTTTGGGTCCCTGGAAATTCATAGGAGTGGAAAAAATAAAATTAGCTTTACTTACTTTATGCATTGATTGTTAACTTGGATGTAGCCTTTTTTCTCCCTTTCTCATTGCTAGGGATCCAACCCAGAACCTTTAGCATAGTAGGCAAGTGCTCTACAACTGAGTTACACTTCCAACACAGACATAGCTTACTTTAACATTCATGTCAAAGATTTAATCTTTAAACTTAATATTTTCAGATCCTCTGGATCTTATTTTAGATTGTCATTTAAAAAAATAAAATTGATTTAAATTATAATTGGAATGTCTGAGCTAGTACCTTTTTGCTTCACTGTCCATTGACCAATGAAGGCAAAGGACTATGATGCCAACACAGAGCTGGAAGTAGAAACCAATGAAGCCCACAGGAGGTAGGCTGGTGCCTTATTTTGACATAGTAACTAGGTTCCACCCCCATCTCTGACACCTGTAGCACTTAGGCAAATACCTTTATTCTTTATGAGACTGGATTCCCTCAAGTGTAAAACACGATAATCATGCTTGCCCAAACGACTTCATGTTTCATTGAAAATAGCCAGGCTTGGTGGCACACGCCTGTAATGCCAGAGACTTAGGAGGCTGAGGCAGGAGGATCTTGAGTTCAAAGCCAGCCTCAGCAATTTAGCGAGGCCCTAAGTAACTCCGTGAGACCCTGTCTCTAAAAATATATTTAAAGGGGACTGGGAATGTGGCTCAGTAGTTAAGCGCCCCTGGGTTCAATCCCTGCTACCAAAGAAAAAAAAATAATAGAAAATAAGAATTATGTAGAAAGCATTTTGAAAAACACAAACTGTGATACGAAAACAAGGGGGAATGCACACAATCAATTGCTCAGCAAAACAGTTTTCTTTAGTAATGACAGGAAAAGACTTTTTTCCATAGAGTATACACTGAAATTTTTAAAACCGAGAGCCACTACATTGGAAGGTGAAATTGACGCAGATCTTGTATTCATGGAGGTTACAGTCAGGTTGACACACCCATTACAACACCCAATACATACGTATTACCACACAGCGTTTTGGAGCTTTTGGTTGATCTCTCAGTGGAATAAACTTTGAGAGCAGTCTCTAATATGTAACCGTGAATTTCCAGCAGTGGCCTATATAGAGCTGGGGCTCATAAAAAAAAAAAAAAAAAAACGTACAGAGAATGAATGATGAAGCACAAAGGGAAGTAAAGGAATCAGAAGCGCTAGTGGAACTAGAGGCTAATTCCATTTTCGGAGTTCCCTTCTATACAGCAAGCAGAGGAGAAACGTAAGGAGTTTCCACCCTGCAATCTGCACGTAAGCAGGAAAGAGACACGTGAAAGAAAACTTCTCTGGATGTCAGCGATCCCAGAACCTGGCCTATTAGAGGAGGCTTAACCACATTAAATAACTTAAACCTTACGCTTAGAGTACCACACAGCTTCTCCGCTAGCTCCTTGTGGACGGCGACGAGGTACCCCGCCCCAACTCTAAGCCAGCCAATCCAAACTGTCAGACTCGGTGGCGCGGGGCCTTCTGGGATTCGTCGCTCCCGAGTCCAGGCTTTCCTGCAGCTGCTGATTACAATTTCCGGCGACCCCTGGGCTCCACGCTCAGCACCCTTCTGGAGGAGGAGTCCAGGGCGTACGGAGGCGGAACGTGGGCCTCGCCCTTTCCCCACGTCGTGCGTACCGGTGACTGGCAGCGTCTCTCTAGTGCTGCAAAGACTATAGCTTTCAAGCTTTGGGACTTGTTCACTTCGCGGGCCTAGATTCCCGCTTTCTGCAGGGATGCCGAAGATCAAGTCAGGGGCGAGCGGCTGCCGCAAGCGACAGGAACAGCGCCGGGAGCTAAAAAACGCCGGAGGTGTGGACAGCCGGGAGGAAACAGGGTTCCGGTCCAGTCTTCCTGCGGGACCATTCCTGGCGCGGACCGAGGCCCAAACCCGGGTAGATGGCCCGCCGCCACCTGCGCTCCTGAAAGCGCGGATGTCGGAGGTTCCTGGA
The DNA here is from genome assembly GCF_047511675.1 of Marmota flaviventris. Taxonomy (NCBI): domain Eukaryota; kingdom Metazoa; phylum Chordata; class Mammalia; order Rodentia; family Sciuridae; genus Marmota; species Marmota flaviventris. The sequence continues at coordinate 117,070,110 of NC_092502.1, forward strand.
GCGCCGGCCCCAGAGCCCAGCGCGTCGCCTCAAACAAGGCCCGCGGGGGGATGGACTTAAAGCAGTGTGGTCAGTCCCGGCCCGGGGTGGGATCTTCGCTGGCTTCGTTGGCACAGTAATCTAACCCCACTACCGATCCCGCTTTCTTCTCTGGGACGGCCTGATATCTAATCGTGGTTGAGAAGTGAAGGCTGTTTTGTGTTTTCTTCCAGGACTCATGTTCAACACGGGGATTGGGCAACACATTTTGAAAAATCCTCTCATTGTTAACAGCATTATCGATAAGGTGGGTGTGATGGAGGAACGGGAGAGAGGAGTTTGTTGGATTATTAATTTTATTTTCACCATACTTAAGCGAAGAGGGACATAAAGTAGATGTTTGGTAAATATTTGTTGAACGAATTAAAAAATGGTCTAGGACTCACAGGCTGGGTCAGAATTGAGAAATATTGATTCTTAGTCAAATTCATCATACACAGTTCTTTCCCATTTGAATTTGTTGGTATGAACAGAGTTGGTAACAGGATGCTATTGGAATCATTTCCTAAGTAGAAAGACAATTTAGAAAGAAATGCTATTCTTGTTTTTCTGACTCCTAAAGATGAGAAGTATACCCCAGGTTAAGAGAGGTCTCAGCTTTTCATTTGCACCTAATATATTAATTTTGGAACCACACATATGAAGAAATCTCATTAAAATGAAGTCCGAGTAAGATCTCTGAACGCTTAAAAAGATGTTCAAGTATAAACTGTGTTCCAAAATGCTAAAGGATCTCAAGTGGTTGTGCTTGCTTTTAGGCTGCCCTAAGACCAACGGATGTGGTGCTGGAAGTTGGACCTGGAACTGGCAACATGACTGTAAAGTTGTTAGAAAAGGCAAAAAAGGTAAAAATGAGGTTTAATGTTTTAATATCACAAATGACTGTAGCAAGCTCAGCTGGTATACAAACATAAAACTGTCTTAATTGTAATGCTTGATTCCTTACTAGGAATTTTATCTTAGAAAGTATGAAATATATTAGGAAAACTGGTCATATTAGCTGAGGATGGAGGCACACACCTGTGCAAATTAGGGAGGCTGAGGCAGTAAGATCACAAGGTCAAGGCCAGCCTCAGCAACTCAGGGAGACCCTGTCTCAAAATAAAGGGCTGGCTGTGTGGCTCAGTGGTTAAGTGCCCTTAGGTTCAATCCCTGGTACCATTAAAAAAAAGAAAGAAAAGAAAACTGACATATTAGGTATTTTGACAGGGAATTAATTATTGTAGTTAGAGGACTAAAAGAACAAAATGGGAACACTAAACCCCAAAATAATTACAAAGATCAGTTAACCGCCTTTAGCCCTAGAAAAACAAAGCAAAGAAATTGTGATTTTTGGAACCCAGAAATTTATAGAAGACCTGCAGAGCTAGAGTTCATGCCTCTAAGATTGAGGTGCCACCTGGTCACTTCTAGTAACTTTTTTGTGTTTTGACTAATCCAGCTTTCAGTTAAGTGGAATCATTGTTGGGTCCTTGGTGGAAGCAAGAAACACATTTTAAAGGGCTTATCTAAAGAGAGTGATGAAGACTCTTTAGAGATGTATGGGAATGGGATTCAAGGAATCAATAAGCATTAATGAAATAATGAGGAGTAGCTACAGCAGGAAGCAGTTACCATCAAAAGGCCTGGTTAAAAGGGGAGAGACCAAGGAGAGTGTGATTTATTGAAGAGAAGCCACAACAGAACATAGCTCCTGCTGAAATATCTACAAGGCATGGACTAGGCTAGGAAATAAATACCCAATCTCTCCATTATAGGTACTCATATTGGTGCTTTTATTTATTTATTTATTGGTGCTGGGGATAGAACCCAGAATCTTCACATGCTAGGCAAATGCTCCACCACTGAGCCACAATGGTGTCCAGCTATTGCCTTTCACTGGCCAATCCCAACCAGAAGCCAAAGTATAAGGGAGCTGGACAGCATTTATATGGCAAAGCAAAGGTGAAATGAATATCAAATATAAGGTGAAAATATAAAATGAATCTGGGAGCCAGAAATAAGCAGCACGTGTTCTAAGCCATACACATGGTCTTCTTGGAAGTCAATGAAATCTAAGAACATATTGCAATAAAGTTACAAACATAGCTTTGTCTGCTATCCATTTTCACTTGAGAAGTTACTTACGCCACATGTTCTGGATCTCAGTTGATAAAAGAAGTAATATACTAGGAGTAGTTTTGTAAACTCTGGTCTAAAAACACTACATATATATTGTATATCCTTTTTTATCCACTGCTTAGTTACAAAGCATAGAGACAAAGCCAACAGAACAATTCTGGTGATTACTTGAGAATCTCACATAATGTCCTCTTTTCTGGGTGATGTTTTTTCTTTGTTGTTTAAAGTGGTAGAAAATAATTGAAGGAGTATGGTTAGAAATTGGAAGACAGTTTAAATCATATAAGAATTACTGGTTGGGTAATAAGATACTTTCATAATGAACCTAATAAATTTTTTTTGTTAATTTAGGTAATTGCCTGTGAACTTGACACAAGGCTAGTAGCAGAACTGCACAAAAGAGTTCAGGGCACGTGAGTATACACAATAGAATTAAAGTGCATTTTGGTCTCTTGAAACAACATTCTTCTAAATTTATTTTCATATTATTAGACCTCTGGCCAGCAAACTTCAAGTTATGGTGGGTGATGTGTTGAAAACAGACTTGCCATTCTTTGATACTTGTGTGGCAAATTTGCCTTATCAGGTATGTCCTCAAGTTGTCAGAATCATCTTACTAAGTGTTTCTCTGATGTGTCTTTCCTGAGAGTAACTAGTAATTCTCTTACAGATCTCTTCTCCTTTTGTCTTCAAGCTTTTGCTGCACCGACCTTTTTTCAGGTTTGTGACAAAAAAACAAGAGTTACTGCCATATTTAAGAAAGATGGACAGTTTAGGCCAGGAACACAAAAGACAGTTGAAAATGAAAGTCAAGTAAATTGAAAAACTATTGTAGACTTTTTATAGAAAACATTGATTTGTATGGAGGTCTTTTTCTTTTTTTCAATTGACCAGAGTTATTTTGTAGAGCATTGGGAGGGTAGTATGACTTTCCCTATTTTCTAATCCTCTGCCATTAACATAGATCATACTATTTTATTACCTTATGTCTACATAAATTGCAGTGGCTTCCTAACTGGTCTCTGGTAGAGTCTTTCCAGTGGCTTTCAAACTGCAATTCAGATACCCCTTAATGGTTATAAAGTAAATTCAGTGAGTCATGATCATCCTTTTTTTTTTTAATAACATGGAATAGAATATATCAGAAGGCATTGTACATGGTCCAGGTGATATTGTTTCATGAAACTTTGGTTTGAAGTATATAAACAGAAATACATATAGATATTTTTGTAATTGCAAATATATTTCTTAATGTGATTCACTCACAGAAAAGAAAGTTGAAATGCAGCTTTGAAGATGATTTTGTTAGCCTCCCAAAGTCTCCCTGTTTGAAGAAAAAAGTCCATATTCTTTAAACTGTTAAACTAACAGGACATAATATCACAACTTGCCTTTCCAGCCTGCAGTATTTCTTAAAGTATTATCTGCCACACAAATATAATTCTGCTAGTCAATTTTGTGTGTTTATATGTAGTACTGACGATTGAACCTTTGGGTGCTTTACTACTGAACTTACATACCTAGGCCTTATTATTTTTTGAGACAGGGTCTCAGTAAGTTGCCAGGGGTGGCCTTGAACTTGAGATCCTCCTGCTTTAGCCTTCTTAGAAGCTAGGATTACAGGTATGCACCACTGTGCCCAACAACAGAATCAGTTTTATTGTTTTTGTATAAGGGGTGATGTACTGATACAGATCTGAAGTACCTACCCATCTGATGTTTGAGGGCAAGCAGTCTTCCTTGGGGTTAGGGATATGGCCATTATAAAACATAACAAAGCCAACTATTTTCATTTTGTGGTAACAAAACTAAAGCTTAAAGTTTTCTACCTTCTAACCGGCTGAACTCATCATCAACTACAGATACTGCTCTGCTATTTCCTTCCCCTCAAAATTTATTGTAGTCAAAGTACATTCATAGTTAATAGTGATGATTTCCTTATTCTTGTTTTCTTTTCAGATGTGCTATACTTATGTTTCAAAGAGAATTTGCCCTCCGACTGGTTGCAAAACCTGGAGATAAGTTATACTGCAGACTCTCAATTAATACACAGCTATTAGCACGTGTGGACCATCTAATGAAAGTAAGTGTATTTTATTACTGAAATAGGCTAGTAACCTCATCTTTTGAGCATCTAGCTGTGCCTTTTGTGAGGACAGAATCTTTGATTACTAACTAAAAGTTGCTTTTGAGAGGATTAAATGTTTTCTGATTAACAGGTTGGAAAGAATAACTTCAGACCACCACCCAAGGTAGAATCCAGTGTTGTAAGGATAGAACCCAAGAATCCACCACCACCTATCAATTTTCAGGTGAGGTTAAAATACTATATCATTCTAAAACAAAAGAACTCTAACTTAGAAAATCTGTGTCTATAATAGCAGAAAAAAAATATTGTAGGTCTAAATAGATAGGAAAATGTGAATTACAGCTTTGTGATGATGGAGTAGATGGAATAATTTGATGCATGATAGAAAGACAAAACATATGTCTGTAAAAGACACAATTAGAATGCAAATGCATTGCACTTAAGAGAGTATAGCTCTGAAAATCTTATCTATTTGAGTAACTTGTAAAAAAGGTAAAATGAAAATTGTTTTGAGTAATATTTTGGGTAATACTCTGTAATAAAAATTCTTGTTTTTGTGACTTAAAAAAAGAAATCTAGACTACTTGATGTCAAATCTTACTATAGTCACTTTATGGAAAAACATAATTGTTTGATAAACTTGTTTTAAGTGATCTGTCCATAACTCCTTTAAGGAGGTTTAGGTGCATTACACAGGCTATATCCTAAATCATGTCTGTTTTGAATCTCATTTTTAATTTTTTGTGGGTTTGATAATAGAGATCAAAACTAAAGGTGTTTACCATTGAGGTACAACTCTCATCCTTCTTATTTTTTTGAGATGAGGTGTCACTAAGTTGATGAGGATCTGTGTTAATAAGGCTGATGTCAAACTTGTGATCCTCCTTCCTCAGACTTTTGAGTTGCTGGGATTGCAGCTGTGTGACACTGCACCTGGCTGAAACTTTTTTTTTTTTTTGGGGGGGGGGGGCGGTATCAAGGATTGAATCCAGGGGCATTCAACCACTGAACCATATCCCCAACCCTATTTTCCGATTTTATTTAGAGACAGGGTCTCACTGAGTTGCTAGCACCTCACTGTTGCTAAGGCTGGCTTTGAACTTTGATTCTCCTGTCTCAGCCTCTCCTGAGCTGCTGAGATTACAGGCATGCACCACTGTGCCTGGCAGAATCTTATTTTTGAACACAATATGGTTCTTTGTTCACGTGTGGACTTTGTACACAGTACTGGGGATTGAACCCAGGTTTACTCTACCATTGAGCTACATCCCCAGCCTTTTTTCTTTTGAGTTAGGGTCTTGTTAAGTTGCCAAGGCTAGCCTTGAACTTGCAGTCCTCCTTCTGCAGAGTCCCTAGTAACATGGAGCCAAGTACAGTGACATATGCCTGTAATCCTAGCAACTCAGGAAGCTGAAGCAGAAAGATCACAAGTTCAAGACCAACCTAGTCACATATAGGACTATTTTACTTTTTTTTCTTAATTTAAAAAAAATATATATTCAGTGAAGTGCACAAAGACACCAGAATCAAGAGTACATCTTACTTTAGCATACCATATTCATCACTCAAGGTTTCTTCCAGTTTTATACATCAAAAAACAAAAACAGGCTGGAGCTCAGTGGTAGAGCACTTGCCTAGCACGTGTGAGGCACTGCATTCAATTCCCAGCACCATATGTAAGTGAATAAAGTAAAATAAAGGTCCGTCGACAAATGAAAGAACAAAACAACACCTAATAGGCAGTGGCAAGGAGTTTGGTGTTTTGAGGAAAATATCCATCTTCTGTTTCAGGAATGGGATGGCCTAGTAAGGATCACTTTTGTAAGGAAAAACAAGACACTATCTGCTGCATTTAAGTAAGTATATTACTAATTTCTAATATATGAAGGGCCAGTGCCCCAGACGCCATCCTAGAATCTGGTCCTTTTCCTGAATAGCCAGCCCAAAGCATAAAGATTATTCATCCAGACAGACTTCATCCTTTTAACTATCGGTGCTTTAGAAGGCAGACTAATATCATGAAGAAAGTTCCTAGAGTTGGAGTCAGATAAGAGTTATGGAAAATTAGGGGGGGGGGAAGGAAAAAAGACCTGACCATCTACTTGTGTAGGTTTTTTTTTCCCCCTCCCTTATTGGAAAAATGTAATAAGCTGAGTGCAGTGGTGCCTGTGTGGTCTCAGTAACTTAGGAGGCTGAGACCACATTATAAGTTCAAGATCAGCCTGGGCAAAGCAAGACCTTGTCTCAAAATTTAAAAGCATAAAAAGGAGTGGGGGATGTAGCTTAGTGGTAGAGGATCCTTGGAAGATCCTTACCAAAAAGAAAGAAGGTGTAATGATGGCCCACCCATTTAACATTTGTGGATAATTTGTGCCATTTTATTAACTTGGAAAATGAAACACAACTTAAGGTCTAAAGGAAAAAAAGAGGCGAGAGCCAGCTTTATACGGTTTGGAGATTTAAAAATGCTTATGTAGCCAGGCACAGTAGTGGATACCTGTAATCTCAGCAACTTAGAAGATTGAGGTCAAAGGATGACAAGTTTGAGGCCCACCTCAGCATCTTAGCAGACCCTGTCTCAGAATAAAAAATAAAAAGAACTGGGCATGTGGCTAAATGGTATAGTACCTCTGGGTTGAATCCTTAGTACCAAAAAAAAAAAAAGGGGGGGGGGGGAATCTTGTCCATTTAAAAAAAAAAGATGTTTATCAGGACTCTGCTTTTTAAAAATAATTTTTGCATCATAAAAGTTTAAGTATTCAACACCTTTTTATTTAAATTCCTTAATTTTAGCAAGTGGAACATAGATTAAATTTTATCTGAACAGAAATTATGTACAAAATCTCTGATTTGGAAGTAATATTTATATCACTTGTTTACGCTATAGATCAAGTGCAGTACAACAGCTGTTAGAAAAAAACTACAGAATTCACTGTTCACTCCATAATATTGTAAGTATAAGTTGTTTTAATTATTTGTTATAAAATATTCATCTATTTTTTTTTATTATCATGAGATTAATTTTGTACATATCAGTGATCCTTAAAAGACAGTATATGATATATAACTAGTTTAATTTTGACTTGAATACTGACTGGTATTACGACAGGGTGGAGTAGTCGAGATTGCTCAAGATGCTGCAATAGATCTTGAGCAATCCCGACTACTCCACCCTGTCGTAACTACTAATAGCTTTAAAAAAAAAAAAAGGATTATATTTAGCTGGGCACAGTGTCACACACCTGTAATTCCAACAGCTCGGGAGGCTGAGGCAGGAGGATTTCGAATTCAAAGCCAGCTTCAGCAAGTTAGTGAGGCCCTAAGCAACTCAGTGAGACTGTGTCTAAATAAAATCCAGAAAAGGGCTGGGGATGTAACTCAGAAGTATCCCTGGGTTCAATACCAGGTATCCCCTCCCCACAAAAAAAAAAAAAAAAATCCAATTTAGCCAAGTATTTTCTCAATGCTATAAATGTATAACTTGCTCATTTTAAAATAATTGTGTACAATTTGCTATCCTCTGAATTGTGATCGTCCCATTTGGTACTCATGTAGCAATCATAAATTAATCTATTTTGGTACTGGGGATTGAACCCAGGGGTGCTTGACCACTGAGCCATATCCCTACTCCTTTTAATTTTTTGAGACAGGGTCTTGCCAAGCTATTTAGCGCCTCACTTAATCCCTGAGGTTGGCCTTGCAACTGCAATTCTTCTGAGCCCCTGGGATTACTGGTGTGCAATTACAAATTTAAAGTTAGTTTTCTTTGTAGCTATTTTTTTTTATAAACTTTTTAAAAAATATTTTATTTCTTTAGTTGTAGTTGGACACAATACCTTTATTTTATTTTTTACATGATGCTGAGGCTCGAACCTAGGGCCTCACACACTAGGTGAGCGCTCTACTGCTTAGCCCCAACTCCAGTCCCTTTGTAAATATTTTTAATACCTAGAAACTGAAGTAATACAATACACTATAGGCTACATAGCAGACTTCTTTGTTGTGAATTTCATACCACTTAACACATTCACACATTTTTTTAAACAAGAGTCAGAGCTGCCCCCTTCACGTGGAGGTAGCCCCCACTCCCTTTCCTGATTTAAAGTATGCAGTATATTCATGCGCATATTCACATGAAGATGAGATGTTTGCTTTTTATGGCTCAGATCTTGTATGGTTTAATGCACCACAAATACTGTCTCCATCCTATGTTATGGGTAGGTCATGAAACATCAGCTTAAGTAAACTGTTAAGCTGGATTAAGAACAATTTTTGAGTAGAAGATGTGAATCAAATATGAAACACTTAATATTCTAAATGATCAGAGACAGACAGGTCATCTCAGAAAAATTAACTGGTTAGATGAAATTGTGGCAATAAAATGTGAGAATTTTGAAAGGAGTAACAGCTGCTTTAAATAAAATTTCTAGCTTTATGAAGTCTGAAATTAGTGACTATTTCAGAATTTTAATGATGAAACGGGCAATATAGATGATACCCATTCAAGATATTGTGTTAAAGTGGTAAAAAATGAGCCGCTTAACTAATTAGAGATCTCAGTCTTATCCAAACCTTCAGGTTTTCCACGCTGTCATCAACAGATGTATTAAAACGGACTATTTAGGACTTACTGGATTAGGCAAAAAAAGAGCCAAGGGAACTTCATTAAAGATATGTTCATTTATTCTGAATCTTATATTGATAGATAATACCAGAAGATTTCAGCATAGCAGATAAAATACAGCAAATCCTAACCAGCACAGGTTTTAGTGACAAACGGGCCCGTTCCATGGACATAGATGACTTTATCAGGTAATTACAGGGTTTTTTTGCCTGTGTTTACATTTTACTGTGGTACTTTTAGATTAAGAGATTTAAAGGCTTTTAAGTGGTATAAGGTGCTACCTGGGAGAGTTATTGCATAGCACTTCCATGGTATGGAATAGTATTTGGTATAAGATGGAAGCTAGTTAGCTGCAGCAGAATGAACTTTTTTTTAATTTTATTTTTTTGAAGAACAGTCCCAGCCAGAAGATTGTTAATGTGTGTTGTAGTCTGTGTGTTCCTTCCCTCCTGCCCTGCCTTCCCACTGCCAACTCAAATTCATAGTCTCTCAAAGCCCATAAGGTTGAAAAATCATAACACATGTAACTGCATGATTCTTTATTCGGAATCGCTATCATTAAATAGATCTTATCAAGCATGAAATGTAAGTTATAATCTGTTTATCCTTTTAGTATTAGTTGTTTTATAGTCTGAAGGAAGTTCTATATATATTTAGTAAAATACCTGTCAAATTACCTGGGCAATTCAGACCAAAATTTGCTTTTCTTTAAACTAAAGCAGTTAAGTTTCATGAAAATAAGGCTTCAATTAATCACCTAGATAAAATAACCTGTACTCAGTTGATCTGTTTTTTACTCATTAACACTAACTTTCAGAACTTTTTAGCTATTTAGCCAGTTTACTTTTAAAGCATCAATGCTTTAGATAGAGGATGAATTTTTTAAAAAATTATTGTAGATTGTTATAAATCATTGTTTTGACTTCTATGCTGAAAACATGTCAACACAGTTAATAGATGGTAATCCTAAGAGTTGAACACTACTCATATGTATCTATACTTTGCTTTTTCGTACATTTTAATTCATCTGTTATTATGGACAAGCCTGGAAATAGTTTATCTTGATTGCTTCATTCTCACTAAATTTCTTTAGGGTGCAGTTTGCTAATAACTAAAGTCAGTTGTTGGGTGCAGTGGCGCATGCCTTAATCCCAGCAGTTTAGGAGGCTGAGGCAGGAGGATTGTGAGTTCAAAGCCAGCCTCAGTAGAAGCGAAACACTAAGCAACTCAGTGAGACCCTGTCTCTAAATAAAGTACAAAATAGGGTTGGGGATGTAGACCCTGTCTCTGAATAAAATACAAAATAGGGTTGGGGATGCAGCTCAGTGGTTGAGTGCCACTGATTTCAATCCCTAGTAAACCCCGCCCACCCCCACTCCTAAAAAGGTCAGCTAAGTACACAGGTATCCACAGAGAGAAACAATGTTTAAAAGTTTTTACTTTGAACCTCAGCTCAGAAGAATATGAAGACTGGTGATTCATCTGACTTCTGCCTTAAATTGCAGACAGCTTCTTGTTCAGTTAATTAAGCTGAAATAGAACAAATGCCAATGAGCTCTTACGCTTCAGACAGCAAAAATGTAAAATAATTTCAGTCAGGTTCAATATAATTTAAAACATGTATGTTATAACAAAAAAGAAGTACCAACATGACATGGTTTTTATCCAAGTTATAAATTCAGCTGGAGAATAAGGTTTCTTTATAATGACTAATGTTAGGAGTTGGATGGTTGCATTAAGTAAGCTGATGTGTGCATGTATTATTAGTTATGGTACAAATCTATACATTATCACAGTGTCACAAATTAGCTTTTTAATATCATTGCATTTTGTTTTTTAGATTGCTACATGGATTCAATGCAGAAGGTATCCATTTTTCCTAGCTATTTGGAAAATAATTTTGTCAAGGTCAAGAAAAAATTAATTCTAGATTTCTAATATTTGAGAAGACAAATTCTGCTTTTGCTCAACTGGAACATTATTTGCTTGACTATTTTTGTACTGTTATTTTGTATTTTTAAGGCAGTAACAAGTCTTGTTTGTTTTGAATATACTCCATGTGGCAGGGTTCAATCTATACACAGTAATCTTCAAGTTCAAGAGCCGCAGATACGCACAACCTTAAACTTACCATTTCTAGCAGTTTATCTTACATCTCTTTACCATGTTCTATACTGTAAAGACCTTTTTAGGCCATCAGCTCTGTTCCTCAAGTTTAAGTGTGTTAAATTAGTCACATATTACCTATCCATTTCTTATTCACATGTACAATAAAATATTTGTTTCTTAAAATGTTATTTGCTTCTTTCTTTTCCCTATTTACACAGTTTCTTCTATTGTCACCTACCTCTTCAGCTATAGTGTTGCAGCATAAGCTACATGGTGGTTCTGGGTAAGACTCAGTCTGTTGCTATCATACAATGCCAGGCATGTTCTGAGTTTGACTCCTTATCTATAAAACGAGGAAGCTCAGCTAGAATGAAATTAACTATAAAATTATATCATTTTTCTTGGAGAGATAATCATAGAGTTTTATAATTCAAAAATAGGTTTTAAAATATGTGCTGTTAACTCCATTAAAAAAAAAAGTTTTTTTTCCCACAACTACAGGTTCCTGGCATTAATGAATCTATATAATGAAAAGTTTTAGTATTTTTTCATATACCTGGTATTTACTTTTAAGCTATGTAAAAATTATCAAATTGAGAATTCCAGTAGAGTCATATACAAGTTTTATTAGCTACTCAATTCAAATCAATATAGTGTTAAATATATTTTAATTAAGAAAATTAATAAAAATACCTTCATTGATATTTGGCTTTCTGTATAACTAAAACTTAATAGGAGTGATTCCAATTAATTTGCAAAGGTACACTGAGTAAACCTAGAAGGGAAGATATTTAAGTCTGGCTTCAAAGTCATATAGTAAATGTTACTAGTTAAAATAATATTTATATATCAGCTTTCAAGTCTGAGAAAATACTAAAAAGTATTAAATTCAGAACAAAAAAATGAAGTTACTTAGCTGTACAATCCAGTTTTACTACATGAATATTAAAAATCTACTTAAGGGTAGATTTTTTTTTTTTTTAATCTCACAAACCGTTTACTTCGCAAAGTTCACTTTTGTCCTAGCTTTGTCCTAAGGTTGAATTCAGCTTTCTTAGGTTGTTTCCCTCTAGCCTTATATGCTTAGTTTTAGTCCCTTTTCTGTTCTTCAGTTCTCACCTCCCAAGTTCTTTGCTGGTACTAAATTTTTGAAAAACCTTGACTACCACTGAGAATGAAGCTATCATAGTATAAGGCAGCAAGTAGAATCATCTCTAAAAAGACCCTCCAAAGAATGGTATCCATCCAATGCAAATAATATCAAAGCTAATCTGTTTTGCTTACACTGCTCAAGCTTATGTCTTCATTGCCCTTTGTAGATTAGTTAGTCTCAAAAACTGCCTTTTTTATACAGTCCCTGCAGTGTCAACAGTTACCACTTCTCCATTCTTCTTTGAAATAAACAGAAATAGAATACATCTTAACAAATGCAAGAAAACCTGAGTTCCTTCCAAAACAAAGGTCATTGTATTGAAGTAAATTATCTCTAAACTCATACCATAGATTTCATTTATTAATAAGCATATTATGAAAAATCTACATTTTAGATTTCATGTTTACAGAGCTTTTCACCATGGTATTTGAATTTCTCACAGCTACCCTCTGAGAGTATTATAGACAGTGAAGTAGAGAATCTGGCTCATGACTCTCTGTCATAGCTTCCCTTTGGCTCATGGATGAGCTACTCGTTCCCTAGAGTAAATCAAAATAAGATGTCCTTCATAGATTTTGTTATTCATCTACTCCTGGACACTATCCTGGGAACACAGGGAAAACTCCGAGAGAGAAATTTCTGACAAATTATTTACATGGGAAAAAAAGGCCAGTTTTCTTTCTTAGAGTACCAATCTGCAAAAATAACTGCTGCCATTTAAAGAGTAGCATACCTTACCACCAATCTGTTGGTGAGAATTTCACTATTCCTACCAAATAATGGTGAAACATCACGTATTAAGTACAGGATGGAACTTCGGTTAGATCTGCCCTTTAAGGCAATGTCAACTCTCTCAGCTTAATTCTTTTTCAAGGGAGTTACTGTCTACACTTGGCTTAAACTAACTACTATTATGAACTACTTTCAATGTACGTATAACTGTTCATGCATCAGAAGCCAATTTCCTTTAACAGTACATTTAAAGTCATATTTTGGGGTGCTAATGAACACTTCAACTTAAGAAATGGTACTGGAAATGATCAAATTGCACTATTACTCTTGTTAATACCACACTGGCACACACACTGCATATATATTTATCATCCTAAGATAAAACTCTTCTCAGAATTTCATTACTTTTTATTATACACCAACTAGTTTATATTTTAGTTTTTTTTTTTTTTTTTACAAAGAAAATGCTAAGAAAATTAAAATCACGTTATGGTTTTAAAGTCATAATTCCAGATTTCTTTACATATAGGATGGAATGGTCCAGCAGCTATGTCCACTGTCACAGACTTTAGTTCCGTTCAATGATATGGCACATCCTGCAAAATTAACTAGTCACACAAAAAAATGTCTCAAACACAGTAGAAATGTACACACAATAAAGGTAATTTACAATGACAAATAAGGAATGTAATTTATCATGGCTGTGCTTAAGAAATTTAGGGTCGATAGCCTTAATCAAGGCACAGAGCAGGAAAAGGTGAGCACAGCTCTCTAAAAGTAGGCAAGGTATGTACAATCACTGATGAGGTATGCATGCACGCAAAGGATTTAAAACTGCTCAATCTCGCTATGAAAATTGAACTGAGTTAACAGGAAATGCTGTGGCTTCTCCCTACAATTCACCTCTGGATCAAGTCCACAATCTTACTTCATCACATAGAAAATAAAATTGGCAAGGATCTCCAAAAGTAAATCGCTATTTGGGTAAATGAAACAAAATGCTTCACTAATTCCAACTCTTCGTTGTGCCTCCTGGACTAGAAGCATTTTGGACTTTTGAGTGTTTCACAAAATTGAAATGTCATTCAGGTGAAGGACAAGACATTTTCCACAGACACTTAAAATTTCAAACTTTCGAATGGCCCTTACAGCTGAACCATTTTATGTTACAGTAAGTAGTGAGGGTTCTGGGGATCCTTCAGCAGCGAATACCAATTTAAAGGGCACGGGGTCTCTTGGGGTTAATTTGCTTGCTGGCTTGTTCTTCTTCTTGTAGAGCTGCTCGGAAAGATTTCACTTTATCTTGGAAAAAGAAAGAACAAAGGAATAAGTATTGCATGCAAAAATAGTATACAACTATATGGATCCTATCAAGATTAGCGCTCATTTCATAACATTAAATCACTATTTTCCCTTCTGTTCCTTCAGAACTAAATATAATGCTAGTTGATGATGGACCTTTATTAACTTATTTACTTATATGTGGTGCTGAGAATTGAACCCAGTGCCTCACATGTGCTAGGCAAGTGCTCTACCACTGAGTTACAACCCCAGCCCTCGACTATGTTTCATCACAAATTCCTGGAAATGAGCCTTTTTCTATAATAACCAACTTCTTGAAGGGCCCACTTTTAAAAATTAAGCACCCTATTTGCTGCTAAAAACTCTACATACACACAGCAAACATTCTATCCTGCATTAAGCAAGAGACAGATTAGCACAATCACAAGAACATATTTGAAGTAATATAGATAAGCTATTTTAAAAAGTCAAAAAGATATGGCATATAGGTGAACCACATACTTCCCTTCATAAGTAAGGTGAAAAGGGTAGTCATCTCAATAACTTTACCTTTGTTTATTTTTAGCACAGAAAGATGAAGATAGACATTATTCAATGATGATCTTGAACAGATCTAATATAAGAATAATAATTCTGACAAGCACTGGCCTACCAACTAAGTATCTGAGTGGGACATAAAACTTGCAAACTAATCATAAGATGCCTTTATTTTTCAAAGGACTAAAAAAAAAAATGACTAGGAAGAACTTGAAATGACACGACACTTCATGTTTTATTTAGGAAAAACCAGACTAGTTAGTTCATCTTTATACGTCTGTAAAGAAGGTATAAAATGGTACTCATAATTCACACTTCAATATTGTCATATTGCAATAGGAAATCCTACAACTGGTAATATGTACACCCCAATACCAAACAGATTTCATACCAAACAATAAAATGAAAAAAAAAAAAAGAATTACCCCGCAGCTCAGTTAAAATGTCTATTTTTTGCTCAAGTATCGCTTCAAGTTGTGTAGCATATGAATCTACATCATAGTCTACTTCTTCAGTCATCTCTAGGAGAGCCTTTTCATCTTCTAACCATCGAATAGATTCCTAAAAAGAAAAAATTATAATTTTAAGCCTTTTTATAAAACAGATATCAATTTACAAATTCTGTTAATTACAAACATATTTAAGATGGTATCTTGTAAAACTAACAGATAAAACATCTCTATTCACAGTAAAATTAAGAAATATTTTCTTAAGTTCAAACACAAACACATACATGATTGGCCAAATAACATTACTTCATTTCTTGACTTTTTTATTCTACCTAGAGTGGATTTTTGGAGAAAGAATTCATCAAACACATTAACATCAGTGGTCAAAGTAAATTTTAAAAACTTAATAGCTGTTCCTGAAACAAGGGAAGAATTGGCATAATAAGGCTACTGAACAATTTGATGAGGGCTTTGGAAGGCCTATAACTTAAGTCATCTGGAATTAATTTATCCAGTTGGAACCTGTTATGGTTTGAATATGATTTGTCCCCTCTGAACCATTTTGGAATTTAAACTCCATTGTGAATTAAGAGGGTGAACACATCTAAACTATGGTGGTGAGGATTAAAGCCATCAAGGTGGAGCCCCTATGGTTGAATACTGGTGGCTTTAAAATAGACTCTGAGGTTGGGCCAAAACTAAACACTGGTTCTTCAAAATCATTGTTCAAAAAAATTTCAAAATCATTTAAAACTCTTATTCAAAACCATGAGGAACCAGCGGATAGCCAATTTAGAAAAGTCAAAAAAGCCCCTCAATGGTAGCTACTTACTATTAATAAATGCTTCTAGGAACTTGGTAATCTTTGTATATGAAACCCATGAGTTTTATTTTCTAGAATGTCAGAAGTCATAAAGATCATAACTGAGGTCAGATGGTACTAAATTGGAGTTTGGGGCATAAAAATAGGTGCTTTCCATACCAACCAAAAATAAATAAATGAGCAAAAGGAAGATCAGTAGTGTAGCAGAAGGAGAATGGGAAGGGAGGGGGAGAGAAAATGGAACAGGGATTGAAATCAAATTCTGTGCACATATGATTTTGTCAAAATGAACCCAACTACTATGTATAAGCTCTTATAAAAGATACTAATTTTTAAGAATGTGTACAATCTCAATTTTGCAAGTTATTAATTCACTTTAATGGCTAATTACAATTAGACTACTTCACCAGAATTTAAAAATTTCTATAGATACCTTTCATATAGATATTAATAAAAAAGTATCATTTAAAAATACAAATTATTTGTTTTTCTTTTCCTTTATTCATACACTTAATTTTTATTTAACAAAACCCTATTTTCAGAAATGACAGTTGATAGTATGTAAGCACTAATATATGGAAGTGAAAATAAAACTGGAAAGCCAGAACTCTAAGTGTTGATAACAAATGTGAGACCTCATCTACAAAAATGACAGAGAAAAGGTGGTCTTAATATGATCTTGTTCCAAAAGGGCAGAAACAACAATTTTCTTAAATTACTAGTGTCTTATTCTCGACTTAATCCAAACCTCTATGCCTATAAGCAGACTTTTTTCCTTTTCTTTTCTTTTTTTGTTTGGTACCAGGGAGTCAATCTAGAGGTGCTCAACCACTGAGCCACATCCCCAGCCCTTTTTATTTTATATTTTGAGACAGGGTCTTGCTAAGTTGCTTAGGGCCTTGCTAAATTGCTAAAGCTTGCTTTGAACTTGTATTCCTCAGGCCTCAGCCTCCCAAACAGCTAAGATTATAGGTATGCACGACCGTGCCTGGGTAATAAGAGATTCTTGTAATAAGAGCTTCATTAGAACCCTAACAGTTTTAATGAATTTGCATCCTAACTTGAAATCAACTCTTTCATTTTTGAGCCCTCATCCAGGTGCCTGAATGACCTGAAACTAAGGAATTTTATAGATTTCCTCAATATATGAAAAGCAACAGATCAATAAGAAGAATGAGTTATTGTTCACTTTTTTCTCGGGAAATAAAGTACTATAAGAAGTGGGAGGGGGGCTGGGGTTGTGGCTCAGAAAAAGAGCGCTTGCTTATTAGCACATGTGAGGCACTGGGTTCTATCCTCAGCACCACATAAAAATAAAATAAAGGTATTGTGTCCACCTACAACTAAAAAAAATAAATGTTTTAAAAAAAAGAAGTGGAGGGAGAGTAAAAAAAACCAAGTCAATAGTAAACTTCATAAGGATGTCTAAATGATATCTTCACTTCCTCATAAATACCATCACCCAGGATATTTTCCTGTTAAAAATCGGAAACCAGGTTTGGTGATGCACATTTTTTTTTTAAGTGATCACCTTATTTTTATGTGGTGCTGAGGATCAAATCCCATGCCTCATGCGTGCTAGGCAAGCACTGATATACATTTGTAGTCCCACAGTTAACTCAGGAGGTGAGGCAAGATGACCGCTTGACCCCAGGAGTTCAAAGATAGCCTGAGCAACGTGGCAAGACCCCATCTCAAAAGTACAAAAACAAGCGGGATGTGGTGGCAAATGCCTGTAATCCCAGTGACTCGGAACAGGATTATTGCAAATTCAACATCAACCTCAGCAACTAGGCAAGAACCTGTTTCAAAATAAGCAATAAATAAATTCCCCAGTACCACCAACCACCTCCCCCCCCCAAAAAAAAAAAAAACCACACACACTCTCCACAATAACTGGGAGAGTTATACAGTTAAAGTACTTTAAGACTGAATGCACAGTGGCAGCAACAGACAATTCAGTCTAAGCATTATTTCCATCTCCTAAAAGTACAAACTTTTCTGCTAATTATTTTTCAATTTTTTAAGGTAGGGTCTCACTATGTTGCCTCAAAAATAAAATTTTCCTCCCCAGCTTGCCAAATATCTGGGACTACAAGCACATGCCACTGTGCCCAGCTTCCCTAACCTTTAAAGGGTTTTTCTTATGCTGCCAAATAAACTGGCCTAACAAAGAAAGGAATATTAGTAGGCAGAAGTTGAACTCTTCTCCCCAAAATGGACAATTAACAAAAAGAAAGGGCAAGAAGGTGCTTTAAAAAAAAAAAACAGATCTTTTCACCATTGTGCAATGAATGTGTATGTGGATGTGTGGATGTGTGGTGTTAGGAATTGAATCCAGGTCCTTGTGCATGCAGGGCAAGCGTTCTACCAATTGAGCTATATCCCCAGCCCTCAGATGGATGTTTAGAATCACTGCTCATTGTATTAAAAAACTACTATGGGGGAGAAAATTGTCATGTCATATGCCCTACAAATATACATATAAACAAGTATTTTTTCTTAAGGAATGTTATTCCAAGAATGATGAAAGTTTTTGGTTAATATATCTCAAAATACTTTGATGAAAGAAAGATTCTCTCTTTACCTGGAACACTGCCCTGTGATCTTCTACAACTTGTTCTTCCATTTCTACCATTTGTGAGACAGCTTCATGGAAAGTAAACAATTGTGGAGAAACCTCTTCTTCCTTAAAATACAAAGTTTAAAAATTATGACATAAATGTTGTATTTTTAAATGCTAGAAAAGTAGTCGATTTTTGTGGTTTTCTTCTTTTTTTTTTTTTTGATGCCAAGTTCTGAACCTAGGACCTTACATGCTAAGCACACACCCTACTGCCCAACTCCTAAAAGTAGCTTTTTAATGACACTTTACAATAACATTTAGAATTTGAGGAAGCTTGAATGGTGATGACTACTCAAATATACATAAAAGTAAAAGTCACAATTTCTTTCTGTGGGTCAAAATAATATACATAACTCTCAGTAAAGCAATCCAAACTTTTTTATGAGTAGGTAATAATTTTCCTTGATGCCAGGGTTTACTGCAGAATTACCCCCAAAAAAGCACTCTTCAGGAACAGTCAGCTTTTCAAATATAAATCTTTTGCAAATTGTAAATATATTCAAATATTTCTTTACTACTGTTTTCTTTTCTGTATATGAATTAACTCATACACAGACAATTCTTGACTTAAGGATGGTTTAGATTATGGTTTTTAAGACTTTTCAATGACATAAAACCAATAAGTATCCAGAAATCATTTCAAAATCTGAATTTTGATCTTTTCTATTAATATGTTCACCATGTTAGGTGTGGTAAATGCATTTTCAACTTGTGATATCAGGATGTAACCCCATTGTTGAGTCAAGGACTACCTGTACATGTCTTAAGTTTCTTTTCTTAAAAGAGATGAACCAGGCATGGTGGCACATGCCTGTAATCCCAGCTACTCAGAATGCTGAGGCAAAAGGATGGTTAGATTGAGGTCAGCCTGGGCATTTTAGGGAGAACCTGTTTCAAAAGAAAAAAGAAAAGGGCTGGAGATAAATCTCAGTAGTAGTGAGATTATCTAGTATGGACAGGCCCTGCTTTTAATCCCCTGTAGCAAAGCGGGAGGGGGACTAAAAACACGATCTTTGGATTACGTAAAGATAATGTCTTTGATCAAATTAATACTCTGAAGGACTTAACTCTTAAAAAAAATAATTTTCAAATTATACTACATGATTTGCTTACCAGTTATTCTTCCTCCTCCTTTCATTTTTTTTGGATGGGATCTCACTATGTTATTCAAGATTATCCACAAATTCCTGGACTCAAGTGATCCTCCTGCCTCACCCTCCTAAGTACCTGCACCTATAGACATGTACCACCATTCCTGGCAGTTATTATAGAAATTTGAATTGACAGGATAGTTTTACTTCATCAACAATAACTATACATACACACAGACATACAACATATGCATTATGTTGGTTTTAGATCAATTCGAAACTTATATTGCTAAGGTTTCTTTCTGAAGTTTCTTTCCCAAGAAACCTTTACTTATTTTTCTTGGTGATTGAATCCAGGGCCTTATGCATGAGAGGCAAGCACTCTACCAACTGAGCTATATCCCCAGCCCTGATCCAAACACTTTTTTGTCTATACAATTTTCTTCTACTCTTGGAATACTAATGAACTTAATTATAAGTGTACCTATATTATTTTTGTCTCTAGGGCTTATCTTAGATGCTATTCCACTAATCTACCTTGTTAACTGTTAAGTCTTAGTCTCATTAGATATGAGAATAAAATGCAAACAGAAGAGAAGAATGCCTCTTAACTCTGGTTTTCAGAATCTTTGGGAGGTACCATAGCTATTACAATAAAGGAACTGATTTGAGGGCTCCAAGAACATGTATAGTGTCTTTTAAAACTTATGTAGACAGGGCAGGGAATGACGCCAGGATCTAATTTTTAGCTGTTTTTATGTTTCAAAATTTAGAACTCTTAATTTAAAACTAGTTTTCTCAACCTTTGAACTACTGACATTTTTGAGGGGTAGAGTGAAGAGTGTGGCTATCCCATGCACTACGTGTTTAAAAGCATCATAGCTTCTACCTACTAGATGCTAACAATATCACCTCAGCTGTGACAACCAAAAACATCTTCATATATTTTTGTCTTGGTTGGGCCAAATCACCTCTGGTTGAGGACAGCTGCTTACAGCCTTGATTTAGTAACAGAGGATGTGGAATGTGAAAACAAAAAAGTAGTATGGAATGTGGTAATCAAAAGCAGTTATGTCCATTTGTTACTCTAGAATATTTTGGATTTAACATCTGTCAGAAAGTATTACAACATAACCACTAATTCTGTTCTTTTCAAAGAATACTGTTGATGGAAATATGCTTAACTGACATAAATTGGATTGTGTCAAAAGAAAGATGTAGGTTTCAACTCTGGCCTCCTCACTTATAATCTTGGTCAAGTTGTTACGCCTCTTAGAAAATTAACTATGAAGTAGGGATAATTACAACACCTACCACATTGATTTGTGAGGATTAAATCAGGTAACAAGCAAAATATTTAGCAAATGTATGTCATGTAGTAAGCAATTAGTAAATGCCACCTTTTGACATTATGAGAAAATGCCACGATAGGATTTTAGTGGGAAAAACAGTGACATAAAACCATTTAAAATATACATGTTAAAATGAAATTAAATAACTACATAAATAACTCTTGTATTTCACACACAGAATGTAATCCTCTCAATATGTTAAAAACAATTATGTGGAAGCAAGTTATTATTTGTGCTTTCTTGCTTATTTATGCCCTTCTATCCTTATAGAGTGGGCAAACATTTTATTATTTTTAATAATTAGAACATTAAAAAAAGAGTACAGGGGTATGGTACCCAAGGTCTTGTGCATGCTGGGCAACACAATACCACTGAGCTACATCCCCAACCCTTTCTGGATTTGATTTCAAGACAGAGGTTTTTTAAGTTGCCCAGGCTGGCCTTTACTTCCGATCCTCCTACCTCTGTCTCTCAAGTTGCTGGAGTATAAGATGTGTCACTGTGCCCAGCTGGAAAAACAGAATTTTAAATTATGAAATATCATTAAACATTTCAAACATATAGAAAAGCAGCCTGGTTTAATGGATGATAGCATTTTGCCATGTTTGATTTTTAATGAAGGTCATGCCTTTGTCCACAGTTCCTTTATTTTGTTTTTAAGCTTTATAATGAGGTACTTACTGGATGTATAATTCTTAAACTTGCTTCTAACCTATATTACTAAAATTTTAATACTGGTATAAAATATGGGGGTGGGAGGTAATAGATTAGATCAGAGGTTTGGCAAACCAGATAGTAGATGTTTTAGATTTGTGAGCCATACAGTCTTTGGTACTGTTATGTAAGAAAGCAGCCAGGCAATCCATAAATGAGTAAGCATTGCTATGTTCTAATAAAACATTACTTGTAAAAACAGAGTATAGTTTGCTGACCCCTGACGTAGATAAAATTGAGCTATTAATGAAATGAACTAAAACTGCATCAATTACAACTATATTATCTCACTCACATTTTGTTCACAAAGAAGTTTTAGATCATCTCTCTGAGGGGAACTTCCCACACCCCACTGTGTCTCTAAGTCATCAATTTGGTTTGGTGGATGGTGCATTATAGGACGGACATCACCAGCCGCAGTTGGATCAACAGTCAGTTCTTTCACCCTATAGATAGAGAAGAGGTATCTAAAATTAACAAAGACTCATGCATAGGAGCAAGAAAATACCAACCTATTCAATTAAAGGCAATTCAAATAACACATTAGGATTGATGATGTCACCTTTATAGCTCAAATTTATCTGAACTCTCTGGAAACTCTTAATAGGATGTTTGGTTGTTTAATTCTAGTAGTTCACATAAGCAACTTTACAATTACTTCAAGAATAAATGTGCACAAAAGTGGAAATTCAAAGTATGCAGACTCAGTATTTCAAAGAAACACACTGTTGTAATTACATTATATGAGCAGAAAAATCTTTACAAAAGCATTAAGTTTTATAAATAGGTCATTGCTGATATCAGAGAATTTGATACACTTTGCAGATTTCTGATAGTTGAAATGCTTGAATTAAAATAGCTAAATATGAAATAATTTTATTTTCAAGGTATAAAGATTATAAGATTTGTATCATTTTAAAAAATGTTTGCTCCTCACATCTGAGAAAGGATATACTTTCTAATAGGAACCTTGTCATTTCCTTGCAGACAAGGAAATTTATAAGATCATACACAATACAGGTAAACTCTTCACTGCAAGCAAGACAAATTTATCTTTTAATGTAAGTATGCAAAAGTGACATCATCCTTTTAAAAATGAGGGGAAATAGGAAGCCTGAATTCTAAACCAAAATTTCAAAGCAAATAAATTAACACAGGACATAAAAATGCATATCATGCAGTACAACCAGCACCTGCCAAATGAAATGAAAATGAAAAATAATATGGCTCAGGACAAAAGAAGTAAATGAAATGTTTATATATAGAAAAAAAATTTTAAAAACTATTAAAATAAACATCTTATGTATAGAATGAAGTAGACCTGGTAATCGAAGGAGAAAAGTCGTCATACTCATAAGAAGGAGAGAGATCAGGGCGACTGCCACTACCCTGTGAGAAGGGAATGTCTGATGGACTAATTCCAAACTCCTTTACTCTGCAGCACCAAAACAGCAACAAATTAAAAGAAAATGTTTTTGTAAAAACAGCAATGCACATTTCAAGTTTTCATTTGAATTCAGTTTTGTTTAGAAAAGGTTATCAACACTGCTTAACAATGTATTTAGACTTTTATTTTATAAATAATCAGTTTTAAGAGGTTTTAACCTCTTAATCCCACTGATCCCTTACTCAAAAGACCTAAATAAAATCCTTCTTTTACTTTTTTAATAATACTTGAAATTTAACCACAAAGTACCAAATGTGGGGGGGGGTGGGATGGGAGTGAGGGAGGTACTGGGGATTGAACCCAGGGCCTTTTGCATGCTAGGCAAATACTCTATCTCTGAGCTACATTCCTACCTCCAGGACACTATCTAAATCCTGAAATACCATTTATTTAAACTACAAGACCACTCTTTCTTATGTTGTCAATTGCATAAATATTTATTAGTATTAATGACTTCCTAGTGCATTTGTGGACTTTCTCAAACAGGACACAAGAGTTAAAATTAAGCCCTAATTCTTTAAGTAACTCATTTTCACAAATTAACTTCTGCTTATACATCTAGAATGGTATTAGCTATGAAACATTATTCATATGATTGATAAAACAGTCACTCAACTTTTTTGTGGTTGGTGATTCAGATGAAGAACTCTGACTGAGAACTGCCTATACTAATGGAATTTAAGTTGTTTTTGCTAATGTTTGGATCCCACCCTAAGATATCTCCTTATGTGTGTGTAAATATTCCAAAATTTGAAGAAATCCAAAATCTAATACACTACTGATCTCAAAACATTTCAGGTAAAGGTTATTGAACATGTATATCATTTTCATATTAGGGGGAATCCTTTTCAGTCTAAAGTTTTAAGACATGAAGATTTTTTGTTTTAATTCTATTATCATGGCAAGAAGCTACCACACTAAGCTGTTCCCCACCTGTCCGTGAACAATTTTCAATAAGCAGCATTTTAAATTAATGATAAAAATCCTACATGCTAAAAAATTAATTACAAAAAAAATCACTTAGTTGCACAATAAGTTTTCAGCTAGGAGTAAATTCAAACTATAAAAGGAATTAAATTTTGAAATAAAGTTCTATTACATTTTTAACATAGCTATTAGATTTTAATACCTTTTTACAAAAGATTAATAGGTTTATACTTTCCAATGTTTACTACCATTTGAAATTTCTTCAGCTGAAACAAAACGTAAAAGAACAAAGTACATGATCCAAACATAGATCCTATGCTGCTTAAAGATATATTCATAGGCCGTAAAACTTTGGGTGTATGTATATATTTGTTTTTAATTTATTTATCAGTACTGGGAATTAAACCCAGCCCTTTTTATTTGTTATTTTTGATGCAGGGTCTCACTAAATTGCTGAGGTTGACCTTATAATTGCAATCCTCTTGCCTCGGCTGCCTCACTGGGGATTATAAATCAATGCCATTGCACACAGCTTAAAACTATTTTTAAGAGAGAACAAGCCAGGCATTGATGTATTCCTATAATCCCAGTGACTGGGAAGACTGCAGCAGGAGGTCTGCAATTTGAGACCAGCCTTATCAACTTAGGCTCCTCCAAAAAAAAGGGGGGAGGGGGGTGGGAACATAGCTCAGTGGTAGAGCATCCCCTGGGTTTAATCTCTATTACCAAAAAAAAAAATAAAAACTAGAGAGAGGGAGAAAGAAAAATAATGCTGGGCACAATGGAGAATCTTGGGTTTGAGCCCAGTTAAGGGTAACATAGGAAGATCCCATCTCCAAAAGCAGGTAAAAAAAAAAAGAGAGAGAGAGAGAAATTTGTTCCAAGAAGTCAGGACCATGATTACCTAAGGTGAGAAACTAATGGGATGGACAATTTTTGTAATCAGAAAGAATGAATACATTAAGAACATTGTAAGAGGCCAGTGATGTTCTATTTCCTAATATAATGCCAAATTTTTCACTATACAGGTATTCATTATTTTATTCACTTATATTTTAGGTAGTTTTTATGCACATGTGTTTCATATTGTAAGAAAAAGTTGAAAATAAAATTTCCATTATGATTAAAACAAAGAAACAAAATACTTTTGTCAAGCAAAACTAAGACAATCTTCACATTAGAAACAGTTCATAAAGAGGAATTTTATCTCTACATTAAAATCATAAATGTAATAGGTGATAACAAATTTAAAACTATGTAATCACTCATTCAAAACAAGAGTAGCAGAGGGGAGCTATAGAATAAATATACCCATTCATGTCCAAGGGCATGTCATGACTCCAAGAAATAAACTGCTTTAACAGCCTATAATGCATTTTGTCCTTCCATCGCTAATGACCCAGTTGTTTAAAGTTGGACACATTACAGACATGAATAACAAGATATAATTCATATAGAACACCAGAAAGACTATCACTTGTCACTCAAACTTTATATTTCTTATATATAACATTTAATATCATCAGGAATAATTTTTAGCTTATAGCAAAACAATTAAAAGAAATATATACTGGCCCTGTAGCTTTCATTTATTTGTCTGTCTCAAGAGGAAGAATTTGCATAATTTAAGTAAAGTAAAATATTACAAAATATAACTTTGAAATGGAAAAACACAAACATGTTGTAGTACAGAAAGGTCACTTTTACTAAAGATAACAGCTGCTTCTCTAACTATACAACACACTTGACAAAATATTTTTGTTAAGCAAAATTAAGACAATCTTCATATTAGAAATAGTTCATAAAGAGGAATTTTATCTCTACATTAAAATCATAAATGTAATAGATGCTAACAAATTTAAAACTATGTAATCACTCATTCAAAACAAGAGTAGCAGGGGGGAGCTATAGAATAAATATGCCCATTCAAGTCCAAGGGCTTTTCATGACTCCAAGGAATAAACTGCTTTAACAGCCTATGATACATTTTGTCAACTCGTTTTTACAAATTGAAAAACTGATTCTAAATATTATCACCTTAAATAATAAATGTGGTCAGGCAAAGTAGCATACATCTGTCATTCTAGCAACTTGGGGGACTGAGGCAGGAGAATCACAAATTCAAAGCCAACTTTGGCAACTTAGTGAGGCCCTATGCAACTCAGGGAGACCCTGTCTTAAAAAACAAAAAGGGATGGGGATATAGTTCAGTGGTAAAGTACCCCTGGCTTAAATAAATCCTCAGTACCGAAAAAATATAATGAAAGAATAAATCTATAAAATATTTTTAAGAACAATGTACTATAATCTGCCCTACAACAAGATATTATATACTGCCCTATTTTAGAATTAGATTTCAAATTTCGTAATAGAGAACCATCTCATACCTATTTGCATATCTTAATGTATTAAGAGTATTTTCACAGGATGCCATTCCTGGAGATATCGTGGCAATCTACAGGGGGTGGGGGAAGGAAAGGCGAAGATAAAACGTCATAAATAATCCAGACAATAATACTAAAAAATAGCTCATTTAGGTCTAATCTTAAGTGGGTATTTAAAAATTTTACTTGCTATCTTTTACCCATAATCACATAATGATACAATTAAAATGTAAGCAACTCTCTGAAACACCATGAAATGATCAAACTCCAGCAGAAAATGAAGGCAAACACAGGGAACAATACCAAGTGACTACTCCCTCCTACTTCTTCTAACAGCATCTTGCCAAAGGATAAACCCTGGTGCTGTCACACAGGATAACCAAAACCTAATAACAAATTATACATTCATGATATATATGAGATAATTCAGATGTTGGAAATAATATAATGCTTTCTATCAGACTGGCAGGGACACATCTTAAATATCAACTGTATCTAGGATTCAAATGATTGTAACTAATGTACATTAAAATTTTCCATAGATATTGTATAGTTATTACTTTAGGATTAAAATGAAATATAACAAAAATAAACTTACCATGCAGGTACGAGAATTTTCACCTATGAATGAATCTCTTAACACCTGAGTGAGTTTACTTGCTCGGAAAGGAGTATGAGGTTTGTTTCTACCTAAGGCTCTGATGCACTCCTGAAATTTAAGAAAGCAAGACTCACAGATTAGACTTTCTTAAAAAGAGTGATATTAAGTAACATATTTTAAGAGGTCTTTTATGATGAGTCTAACATTTACGGTCTGATGAGCTCTGAAAATTCTAACAGTTTCACAGCATTGTGAAAGTGTTCCCATGAACGCTAATTCAAGAAAAAGATCAAAAACAAGCAAACAAAAAAAAAAAAACTCACAAAGTCTGGGGGTGTAGCTCAGTGGTAGAGCACTTGCCTAGCATATATGAAGCACTGGGTTCAATTCTCAGCACCACATATAAATAAGTAAAGGTCTATTGATAACTAAATTTTTTTTAAAAACTCACAAAATCTACTTTATTATCCTTTCAAAAAATACTCTGGAAACAATGGCTAATGTTTAAATGTGGCAGGCAACAGGATAACTGTAAAATGTTAAAATTTCAAAGTGGCATTACATAAGAAAAAAATACAGAATATTTTACTATAAATCTTTCTAACCTTTGCTTTTCTAGTGAAGGAAAAGATAATATATACCTGGCCAGACTTTCTGAAAACCATTCCACATTTTTTTTCTGAGAAAGTTATTTCTTAGTTCAATTGTATGGTTCCTTACCCTACCCAAGAAAATATATCTGATGAAGAAGGCTTTTTAGAATCTATCTGGGCAGCCTCAGAATTGAATTGGTGTGCCAACCCATATACCATTTTATCCCACCAGTTTGAAAATGTGTTTTTATTGGAAAAAGTAAGTACTGTTATCTGGCAACTGAGTAAACAAAATTAAAAAGCAGGGCTGGGGGCTGTAGCTCAGTGGCAGACCACTTGCCTAGCATGTGTGAGGCATGGGGTTCTATCCTCAGCACCACATGAAAATAAACAAGCAAAATAAAGGCTTGCTTGCTGTCCATCTACAACTATAATAATAATAATAATAATAATAATAATAATAGTAATAATAATAATAGTAATAGTAATAATAGACATTTCATAATTAAATATATTTAATTTACCTTGAGTGCTAAAAGGCTTTTATTAATTTCAGCACCTTCAAGCCTAGTTTGCCTGTCTGCACTGGAAGTATCAGCTCCTCTTTCATTTCCAGCCAAATCGATGAGAGAAAACTTGCCATGTAGTTTTCCTTTTCTTCGAAGTATAATCTGAAACACTGCATGGCTCCGAGATGAATGTGCATTTGCAGATGTTTGACCAGATGTTCTATAATGTGATTAAGGACATGTTGATACATTAAAATTTTAATTTACATGTTAGCATGACATCTTCATTTTAAAAAGCAATAACAAAAATCTATTTAGCCAGTTTTTACAATTTAAATACAGAAGAGATACCAGATTGTTACAACTTTACCTAGCTTTTCCTAACTGTAGTTATGATATCAATATAATAGATGTCAAAGAACAAGGAATTTTACTCCCAAGGTGCAATGGAGAACCTCCTTAGTTTGTGTTTGTGTAACAATTACCTAAAACTGAAGTTTCCCTTTCTTAATTAATATATTTACCTGCAACTGTTGCCTATATCAATGAGTTTCAGTACATCTTCAACACATTTAACCTCCCGCTCCTGTAGGCCCACCACTTGAACTTGTTGTTTTCCATCTTCTAGAACTCTTAATTTTGTTTTCCTATTTAGCAAGTCAAATACCTATGAAAAATCACATCCATTTTAGAAAACTAGCTTTAAAATAAACAGAAGCAGTTCTATAACAATGGGTCACTCAGAGCCTAAAAATTATTTTAGAGAGGAAAGTAATAATTATATTAGAATAATAAAGCTCAACATATTAAGGGATTCAATGACATTTTAAAAACCTCAAGACAGAGTATAACATTCAAAATCTATATAAATTTTGTGACAGTAGCTCTAAAGCAACATGAATGTGCTCAGTTGACACTGAATTGAAAATGTTATTTCAATTTTAAAACGTTTTTTTAATTTATTCTACATGACAGCAGAATGCATTTCAATTCATGGTATACATAAAGAGCACCATTTATCATGTCTACGATTATACACAAAGTAGAGTCACACCATTCGTGTCTTCATACATGTACTTAGGGTTATGATGTCCTTCTTGTTCCATCACCTTTCCTACTCCCATGCCCCCTCCCTCCCCCTTCCTCTCCCCTTTGCCCTATCTAAAGTTCCTCCATTCCTCTCATGCTCCCCACCATCCCTATTATGGATCAGCATCAGAGAAAACATTCGACATTTGTTTTTTGGGGATTGGCTTACTTCACTTAGCATGATATTCTCCAACTCCATCCATTTATCTTTAAATGCTGTGATTTTTTTTCTCTTTTAATTCTAAGTAATATTCCACAATGTATATATCCACACACACACACACACACACACACACACAACATTTTCTTTATCCATTCATCTACTGAAGAGCATCTAGGTTGGTTCCACAATTTAGCTATTGTGAATTGTGCTGTTATAAACATTGATGTGGCTGTGTCCTTATAGTATGCGGTTTTTAAGTCCTTTGGGTATAAACCAGGAGTGAGATAGCTGGGTCAAATGGTGATTACATTCCAAGTTTTTCAAGGAATCTCCATACCGTTTTCCACATTCGATGCACCAATTTGCAATAACACCAGCAACATATGAGTGTGCCTTTTTTCCCGCTTCCTCACCAACACTTACTGTTGTTTGTACTCTTGATAGCTGCCATTCTGACTGGAGTGAGATGAAATCTAGAGTAGTTTTGATTTGTATTTCTCTAACTACTAGAGATGAACATTTTTTCATATATTTGTTGACTGACTGTATATCATCTTCTGAGAAATGTCTGTTCAGTTCCTTGGCCCATTTATTGATAGGATTATTTATTTTTTTGACAATTAGGTTTTCGAGTTCTTCGTAAATCCTGGAAATTAGTGCTCTATCTAATGTGTGTGTAGTAAAGATGTTCTCCCACTCTATGGGCTCTCTATTCACCTCACTGATTGTTTGGGCCTACTTTTTTGTTCTATAAGGTACAGGGACTCTGGTTTAATTCCTAGGTCTTTGATCCACTTTTGAGTTTTGTGGATAGTGAGACAGGGGCTTAATTTCATTTTGCTGCTTGTGGATTTCTAATTTTCCCAGCACCATTTATTGAAGAGGCTATCTTTTCTCCAATGTATGTTTTTGGAGCTTTTGTCTAGTATGACATAACTGTATTTATTGTGAGTTTGTCTCTGTGTCCTCTATTCTGTACCACTGGTCTAACAAGTCTACTTTGGTGCCAATACTATGCTATTTTTGTTACTAATGCTCTGTAGTATACTTTAAGGTCTGGTATAATGATGCCACCTGCTTCACTCTTCTTTTAAGGGCTGCTTTGGATATTCTGGGTCTCTTATTTTTCCAGATGAACTTCATGATTGCCTTTTCTATTTCTATGAGAAATGGCACTGTGTCATTGGGATTTTGATTTGGAATTACATTAAAACTGTATAGTGCTTTTGGTAGGATGGTCATTTTGACAATATTAATTCTGCCTATCCAAAAACAAGGGAGATCTTTCCATCTTCTAAGGTCTGTAGTTTCTTTAGCAATCTGTAGTTTTCATTGTAGAGGTCATTCACCTCTTTCGTTGATTCCCAAGTATTTTATTTTTTTGAGGCTATTGTAAATGGGGTAGTTTTCCTAAATTCTCTTTCAGAGGATTCATCACTGATGAACAGAAAGAAATGCCTTTGATTTATGGGTGTTGATTTTATATCCTGCTACTTTTTGCTGAATTCATTTATTAGTTCTAGAAATTTTCTGGTGTAATTTTTTGGGTCTTCCACGTATAGAATCATGTTGTCGGCAAATAGTGATAGTTTTGAGTTCTTCTTTTCCTATCCATATTCCCTTTAATTTCTATCATTTGTCTAATTCCTCTGACTAGAGTTTCAAGAACTATGTCAAGTAGAAGTGGTAAAACAGGGCATCCTTGTCATGTTCTAGTTTTTAGAGGGAATGCTTTCAATTTTCCTCCATTTAGAATGATGTTGGTCTGGGCCTTAGCATAGATAGCTTTTACAATGTTGAGATATGTTCCTATTATCCCCAGTTTTTCTAGTGTTTTGAACAAAAATCATAAAAATTTGAAAAAGAGTTCCAACATACCTTTCCACTATAAATTTCAAAAAAGGTTGCATATACTTGAAGTTCTAGTTTCTTATAGTTTGGCTTCTTTAGCATTAAAAAGACATCTCGAGCTGTTAAGAATTTCATGTACAGAAAATTGTTAAGAAGTGGCAAATATTTTTAAAATGCAATTTAAATGTTCTATCTGTAAAGGAGTCAATAGATAATCTTTACCTAGGATGATAATAGCATCAATACTAAAAATGAAAATTAAAGCAAACATTAATTTGACAAAAAAGTACTTTTAACAGAAGTGATTCTCCTTCACATTCTATAAGGCAATGCTACTACTTATTATTATAAATTACCTAAAATTATACATAGGTGGTCAAAATAAGGTCATTCTTATAACCATACCAAATAGAAGCTTTTTATAATGCAGCCATTCAACAATTTACACTAATCTCCTACAATGTGCCAGATTATACCAACAAAAATGTAATCGGTATTTTTGTCACCAAGTTTAATCTTATAGATCTTTTCGATCTGACAACCCACTGGCATAATGTCCATTAAGCATAGTATTAGAGTTGCTATTTTAAAACTTTCTTTCAAAGTCACTTGAATAATATCCAAGGAGAATGTTACAAATTACATATAAAAGGACACTTACCTGCTAATGCATAAATTCCTTTAGAACAATCTTGGTTCTTTCCTGAAAAGTCACCACCCATAGTCTTTATTTTGAAAAGAAAATAAATAATAATAGACATTATTCAGGAATACATCTTAAGAATTTGATTATAGAATTAAGTTATAAAGGAAAATAAACTATAGTATCATGCTGCGATAAAATTTTAATGAATTACTTACATGAGTTTTTCCACTTCCAGTCTGCCCGTAAGCAAAGCATGTAGCCATTCCCCTTTCAAATATAGTTTCCACTAATGGTCTAGCAGTAAACCTTAAAAATAAAATGCATCAGTCAGAATATGTGACAAATACTTAAGCAAATACATAAAAGTAATACCAAATAACAAAGTTTATGGCAAGGTTTTTTAAAAATCTCTATTAAAAAATTTTAAATAACCATGTTAAGAATTCCTCAATTTTTTTTTTTGTACCAAGGATTGAACTCAGAGGCACTCAACCACTGAGCCACATTCCTAGCCCTTTTCTGTATTTTATTTAAAGACAGGGTTAACTAAGGTACTTAGGGTCTCACTAATTTGTTGAGGCTGGCTTTGAATTTATAATCCTTTTGCCTCAGCTTCCTGAGCCACTGGGATTACAGATACGTGCCACTGTACCTCGCTTAAAAGTTTTTAAGGTATAATTTCATAATAAACATTGGTGGGAATAATAAGACAAATATAATAAAAATAAAAAATAATCAATTACAATTTTAAAACAGAATAAGAGTGTAATCTCAACAGAGAAGGGTCAATGGGGGGAAAAACTGTATAAACATTATTTTTAGACCTTCTAAGTAAGTAGAAAAACAATTATTACCTTGACTCTGGGCAAATAATTTATACTTGGGGAAAAAATATAAAAAAACTTACAGGGGCTGGGGTTGTGGCTCAGTGGTAGAGCACTTGCCTAGCATGTGTGAGGTACTGGGTTTAATCCCCAGCACCACATAAAAAATATTAAATAAAGGTATTATGTCCATCTACAACTAAAAAATACATATATTTAAAAAAGCAAACTTACTTATAGGACACTTGAGTTCTGAGCTGATAGTTTTGATTCAGGACAAGAATACCAAAATATATGGCTTAGATTGCTTCTCAAACATATTGGTAAAATCCACTGTTAAAATAAAAAGGGGGGACTGGGGATGTAACTCAGTTAAAAGCATTACCTAGCATATGTGAGGTCCTATGTTTGAACCTTACCACCACAAAAATTAAATAACATAAATATAAAATAAAACAATATAATGGTGAAGGATAAATACTTCCTCACTGCACATAAAGTGTATGTTAGAAAATAAATCTACAAATGGAACACTTTGGATAGCTCTGCTTAAAATTTTCAAGGCCAAATTGGAAAAGGTACAAAACAAAAAGAAAAGGAAAAACCTCTGGTCAAAAAGAACTAGAAATAAACCTGAAGAGTGATCAGATCAAACTTTAAAAACATTTTATATATATATATACACACATACATACATATATTTATAAACACATATATGTATTATATATATAATTTCTCAATCCATAAAAATATGAAAGAGAGAGGATAAATACTGATAATGCTAAGAAGCGTAAAATGCAATGTGAAATACAAACTGTTTATTAAATCTATCATATACAGAAACATGTTTATAATAATTACTTAAAAACTATTATAAAAGTCAAACTGCTTGGGTTGGGGTTGTGGCTCAGTGGTAGAGCACTTGCTTAGCACATGTGAGGCACCAGGTTTGATCCGCAGCACCACATAAAAATAAAAATAAAGATATGTGTCTATCTACAACTAAAATAAATAAATAAATTTTTAAAAGTCCAACAGGCTTAAATTTTATGAGGCAGGGGTAGGAAAGTAAATGAGGACAGAATTGTATTTGCAGAAAGCTAACAAAAAATTGCTATTACAATTCTCTATTTAAATATATTCTTCCCAATATATCTAGCATTAATATGTTCTTTAATTTTGTTCATTTTACAACTGAACTCCCAGTTTACTGGATTAAGACCAATGAAGTTGGTCTTAACTATATTTCATATGTAGTAATACTTTCAATTCTTAAGACTCTTGTTAATTCTTCTGCTTTCTAAGCATCTGTATAAAATAAAGGGAAAAAAAAAACATGGTACATTCAAGCAACTGCAAAGCAGTTTTACATAGAATAAAATAACAATGTGGCTAAAACTAATGTTAGTTACTAGAAATGAAACTTTGCAAACTGAAAACGATCTACATTTGACAAGAATGTGGGATATTCATGTATATAACTTTGAATTGTCTATAAGCTGAATACATAAACGTAATAAGCGCAATATTAAAACCATATACCCCAAAAAAACTACCCTTAAGCTTAAAGATGAAAATATTAAGCAAACGTTAAATAGTAGATATAGAATGTTTTTAACTTAAGTGGCAGTAAATGCTAAATACTTTTAAACAAATGATGATTAATGTATAACAACAGGTATTTCAAATTTATTCCTAGTGCAGGGATTAAAATGTAAAGTTCTCTTCATACTACATTCCATTACTTAAGGGTTATAACAATGCTTTCCAGAAATTTCTTCTCCATGTATGGGGTGTGGGGGTAGGGTGGGGTGGGGGTGTGTGTGTAATAAGTTAATTAGCAATTGGCAAAGAAAAGTATATTTTGGGGAAGCATTAAAGAGAACAAGCATTAGTACTCTCAGAATTTGGGGGGATTTTTTAATATTTATTGTTTAGTTTTAAGTAGACATAACATCTTTATTTTACATTTATATGGTGCTGAAGATTGAACTCAGTGCCTCAAGCATGCTAGGTG
The DNA here is from genome assembly GCF_047511675.1 of Marmota flaviventris. Lineage (NCBI taxonomy): Eukaryota > Metazoa > Chordata > Mammalia > Rodentia > Sciuridae > Marmota > Marmota flaviventris. Next base: position 117,104,922 of record NC_092502.1, read on the forward strand.
AGCATTCTACCACTGAGCCACAACCCCAACCCCAATATTACAGAGTTTTTTACATTGTCTTTATTTACACTCAGAATGAAAAAGCATATTACAGCTCTATAGAGCTACATCAAATGCAATTTAAGTTTCAGGGAAGTGGTGAACACACGCACGGTATAGGAACAAGATTCTGATTTAAAACAAATTCACCTACCTGTAAACCATTTCATTAGGAGCTGAGTCATCAAAGGCATAATCAAAACGAAATGTTTGGTTTTCTAGGTACCTTGTTAAATCTACTTTTTGTTTAGGTTCATGTACCATCACAACATCTTTACTGGGGATTGTGATTACATCAAGATCTTTCATTTGAGTTTCTAAAAAAATAAGTGAAAATCATTGCCCATTAATTCTCATAGCATTTAAATTAAGGTACCTAAGTAGTAAGATTTGGGGGGGGTGGGGGTGGGAAAGGGGTAGTACTGGGGAGATTGAATACAGGGGTACTCTACCACTGAGTTATATTCCTAACCCTTTTTATTGTATTTCAGACAGAGTCTCACTATGTTTCCCAGGCTTGGCCTCAAACTTGTGATCCTCCTGACTCAAACTTCCTCAACCAGCTTAAGTAGTAAGAATTTAGATAAAAGTAGTAAAAATTGTAAGAATTAAGAAAATACCTCATAAAAAAATTCAGTAACTCAAATAAGTTAAGGCTATTTCAACAACAGTTTAAAACAAGATTTCTGTAAAGCAAGAATCAGAAATGGCTTTTCTGGGGGGGGGGGGGGAACACAGGGGGCAGTATCTGGGATTGAACCCAGAGGCTCAATCCTCAGGTTTTCTTTATTATTTTATTTTTGAGACAGGGTTTTATTAAATTGCTAGGGCCTCACTAAATTGCTGACGCTGGTCTTAAACTTGTGATCCTACTGTCTTAGCCTCCTGTTTCACATAGATTTTTAGTGTGCACCATCACCACCATGCCTGGCCCAGCTGGCAATGATTTATAGAAGTGACAGACCAACAGGTGTAGTCATAGAAATCTGCATAATAGTTAACATACAAATGAAATTATTTACATTGAACTTTTCCAAACCAATTTGATTTGTACTATTATTAAGATACATTGCAAATAAGACAAATTCAACTTTATAGGGTTCATTAAGCACCATACCTTTTTTATTGAGTGGTCGTTTTCTTACACAAACACATATTCTATGTTCATCAATCTAGGAATAAAAAGTCTTATTTAAGTGATTATCAGTGGTATATAAAATGCCAGAAAGTCAATGTAATTCTCTCCATCAGTTTTATAAATATGTAAGCAGCATAAGTAAGTTCAAAAAACAAATTAGCTTTGCTTAAATTTAAATTTTAATACTTGTCAGGCACAATTATTTCTAAAGTTCTGAGTGTAATGGAAACTTGCTCATTTTCTTTTTCGTAAACCATTACTATAAGTTAAAAAAAAACCACTTTTTTTAAAAAATATTTGAGGGGTGGGGTACTGGGGATTGAACCCAGGGATACTCTACCACTGAGTTACATTCCTTGACCTTTCATTTTTTATTTTTTTAATCAGTTTTTTTTTAGTTGTACATGAATACCTTTATTTTATGTATTTATTTTTATGTGGTACTGAGAATTGAACCTAGGGCGCCTCACATGTGCAAGACAAGTGAGCTACAACCCCAGCCCTACGTAAAAAATTTTGTAGAGGGTTCTAATGTTCTTAGCTTTAAGTTTATGTCAAGAAGGTGCCTTATTCACTTCAAGATAAATTGTATACAGCTAAAGTAAAAATTTTATTCTATCAACTAGCATATTTCCAGGATGATAAGAAAGTTGTTTGCAAAGATCACTATAGAAAAAAAAATGGATTCTCAAAAGATTACCAAGCAAAATTTGAACAATTTCATAAATATGACAACTATTTTGCACAAATTTTATTTTCATAAAACTTATGTTCTCATAAGATGAAGCAGGGATTGAAAGCCAGTAACATTTACTATCATCAGCCCATTTCAGAAAGTTGGTCAATTTGTTGTGAAACATGAGCTCAAGATACAGGAGGTAAAAGACATGGAGGACTAGCAAGGACTGAAATATATGGGATACAAATGTTGTGACAATTTTATGAAATCCTATATAATACATAAGCCTAACACATTCTATATATGCTAGGTCAGATGGATTATTTTTCACATTACACATAAAATTATTTTCTGTGCAACAAATTCTCACCCCTCAACAGGAAACAAGCAGTAAGACTACAGAAAAATTTTCAGCACTGGAGTTTTGGTCCACTGCAGCTCCTCAACAACCATCATTTACTGTTAAAAGCCAGAATAATATTTATTTTCGAATAACAAATTAAATAATAATAAAATGGAATGATAGTGAAATCTACAGTCCAAGTCAAAGACAAAATAAGCTTATAACTGAAACCAAATTACGAGAGATGATTAGAAGGAAACTGGTTCTTATGTCATTATCTTAGCTATTGTTCTGCCCTTCCAAAGGCATGCTTTTCTTTGAAAAGGGTCATCTCTATGGGCAGCACCTCTAGTATTTAAAATTATGGAAGATGTACAGAAAAGTAGATGATTTCTTGATTTTCCTCTTAAAATACAGGAAATGATCCCCCAAATGGAAAAAACATTTAGCTAAATACAATAGGAATTTTGTAGGTATCAATACACGTTTTTTATTGATAGCATAAACACTCCCTCAGCAATAGTTTAAAACAAAGAATCTTACAGGATCTGCTGTTGTTAGTGGTCTATAATCCAAACTTCCTCTAAAGTCTCTGATCATACACATAATTTCATAATTCGGATTTGTAGCATCAACATCCTATTAGAAGACAAAGCATTTGCCATTTATTATAATAATGCTATATTTGTTACATTTATATTACACGGTTTGAAAATTCAATTAAGTATCATTTGTCATAACTAAGACCCAACCTGAACTGAAAATGTGGTCTATGATAGTTCAGAGTTCATGTTTATTATGTTCAGATCACTTTGATAGCAAAAATACAATTCCATTAGTAAACATGTATCCTTTTAACTCCAAAGAATCATTCTTAAAACCACCTTTAACTATATACCAAAAATCATCTGTTATATACTTAATCCTAGAAATTGAAGAAGAGAAATAGCACTCATTAAAAACAATGACAAAACTCTAAATTTGAAATACTAGAAAAATTCATTCTTAAATTCAAATTCTTCTTCTAAGCAATTCAAATTCTTCTGTGTGATTCATCTAGTGTTTCAGCAAAGTGGAATGTGAATTCATTTAGATTCATGTCCTATATTTATTGACTCTCTAAAAGTAATTTTTAAAAAACTCTATCATATTACAAAACAGCTAAAAAGCAATAGGACATAGAACTTAAAGAATCAAAAGCCAAGATAATTTTTTAAAAAATGTTTTAACTTTAAATCATCAAATGCTAATTGCAATTTACCTTTTTGCTTCAAAATCGCAAAACTTCAGATTGTTAAAAATAGCATGCCAAACCATGAAATAAATGACTGAATATTCTAAGTCAGATTTTTTTCATACATCATATTCAGAATTGCTTTGAATGTAAATTTCAGAACTATTATTGAAACTCACTTTCATTTGACCTGACAGGAAATAATACCAACTATATGAACTCAAAAACAGAATGTGATGTTAAAAATAAAGCAAACAGAGAGATATATATGTAAGTATTATGAAGTATACACAGAAAACACTTGGTGGCATCTATGCTAAGTATCAGTAAATATCTGTTTTGTGTATTATTTATTTCAAAATCCAACTAGACATTCTCAGGTAACTTTCAGGTGTAAGCTGATTTATTCAGGTTGAATATTACACTGGGTCCACAATTTCACATGAATTGGCAATCTAACACCATTTGAAAATACTACTAAATAAACAACCTGATGTTTTACTATAGGAAACAAGTTCTTAGACTATAATAGATATAAAAAAAAAAAAGCACAACAGAGGAGTTATAGGTTTAACAACAAAATTTCTAACACAAAGACCTTATAAAGGGATAAAAGACCATTGCTATTAAAAAGTTTTACTACCATTTGAAGGAAGAAAAGGACACAAGGTAGAGATTCATTCTTAATATTTAGCATAAACTGAAACACAAAATTCACCCCATTTCACTATGCCATATAGAACTTAATCATTGAAAACCAATAATGAAATTTATAGTACAATCATGTACCTTCCTGGGTTGTTTTTCCAAATGTATTTTTAGATCTTTTTAAAATTAAAAGACCATTAGTTATAAACATACCATACCATTAGAATTCTGTAACATAATAGCTTATTATTGAAAAAGAACAAACTTTGAAATGAACACATACTCACTAAACCATGTAAAAAGTACATGCAATAAAAATCTGCTATGGCAATTTGTTATCACAAAAGCTTATTTCATTCCTCAATATCAATTTAAGGAATTTTCTAATTCATACTTAAAATGAATAGCTCTATTATTTTTCACAAGTTAATCACATTCACTGATATAATTTAATCTTTGGTTGGAAACAAAATATATTTCTGTTACAAACCTGGGCTCTTTTTTCTCTAAGTTCTTGCTGTTGCAATCTCCTTTTTTCTCGTTTTTCTTGTAGTTTTTCCACTTCTTTCACACAATTAGATTTTCTACGTGCTGAAAGAAAAAGATGAGCTGCAGAAGTATAGTTTTCTTTTTAGAATACTGTACTTACAGAAAATTATGAATAATTTCATCACATATACAAAAAAATAAATACATATGACAAGGCATGCAATGCCAATTACACCTATGTGAACTTTACTTATGAGCTGCTTTAACAAAGCTAGGAACAGGACAATATACAAAACAGAGTCAAGAAAAATGACTCAAACATATTGATACATGTCATCTCTTGGTTTAAAAATCACAGATCTTTCAAATGAAAGTACTGAGAAGCCTAAGACTTTTTCCTATAATGCCTTGACAAATTATTATTTGACCAGAATTTTAAATTCAAAGTAATTGAAGAAATTTATGTCACACAAAATTTTTCCTCTAAAATATACATTTAAAAATGCCATTAACAGACTTAAAGTGGCAAAAACAAAAAATATTCTAGAGTGGTAAAATGAAATCTGCAATAAAACTTAGACGTAGACTTTACCATTTGGGAACTTATAAGAATGACCAAGAGAGAAAACATGTATGCCAAAAATGACTGAATCCTTGATACTGATTTACATACAAGGAGGTCCAAATTCCTTTTTTGCAGCTTGAACTGGAGATATATCTGAAACACTACCATTCTGTTGTGCAGAGGAAGACTGCTCAGGAAGTTGACTAGGCCGTGCACGTGCAGAACCAACCACTGTAAGTCAAAGAAATTTTAAATTCAGATCAAAAATCAGTAAAAGCTAACTTTGGTAAAACAGAGACACAAATAAAAACCAAAAACAAACAAAAAATCCCTGATTCTTAAATGTTGCATTTAGCAAATTACTGAAGTTTTTCTATTTCTGTATAAGCAATATAAAATAATGAATTATGTTCAATAAACTGACACTGCTTTAAAAAAAATTCAAATTAATATGTGCAGAGTAGCTTCCCACCAATGTAGTTTTAGTTATAAAACTCAATCTGTATAATTTGCATGAAAAAAAGGCAAATTTGATTTTTTAATAATAGTTTTAAAATTATGTGAGAACCCCTCCATGTCAAGATTTCAGACCCCAAAGGAAAATACAAAATATAAATTTTAAAAGCTTTGTTTTGAAAAATTGATCTTACTTAGATACAAAGAAAGCAAACTTAAGTCCTTCCAGACCTCTTTGAATTACAAATCCCATTCTTTGTTCCTTAAATACATAAATCTTAAGAGAATTTCCCCCACTCTAGATGTTATTAAATTGGAAAAAGGAACATGAAATTAAATATAAATAGCACACTACAAAGAAATATAAGGCTGGGGTAGCGGTTCAGCGGTAGAGCACTCGCCTCGCATGTGAGAGACCCTGAGTTGGATCCTCAGCATTACATAAATAAATAAAATAAAGATATTGTATTCAGTTACAACTAAAAAATAAATAAATATATAAAAAAAGGCAACCTAACACCTACAATACTGATAAATTAATAAAGTACAGTATTACCAAAAAAAAAAAAAAGAAAGAAATATAAACTTTCAAGACTCAAAGGACAATGTTTAAAAGAATGACTTTCCCCTCCTACCTCTCTTCTGATAACTCTGGCCCATCCTGTCCCAGTATCCACATATACAGGGACAATCAGAAATACTAAATTTAAAATGCTGAACAGTAGAAAAGAAATTAATTACATTTCCTGGATGAAAGCATATGAAAGACTGGAATTTAACTACAATTTATGCCTGTTCAGATTTTTCTTCTGCTAACTCCCATCATACTTTTTGGAAGCTTCCTGGCCAGGAAATTAACAAACCTTTTTTATAACTTTTTTTGTAGTTTTAGATGGACAGCATGTCTTTATTTTTAAATTTTTATTTATTATTTAATTTATTTAAAAATAGATTAAGGGCTGGGGATGTGGCTCAAGCGGTAGCACGCTCGCCTGGCATGCGTGCGGCCCAGGTTCGATCCTCAGCACCACATACAAAGAAAGATGTTGTGTCCAACGAAAACTAAAAAATAAATATTAAAATTCTCTCTCTTTAAAAAATAAAATAAAATAAAAATAGATTAAAATTTATTTTTTATGTGGTGCTAAGAATTGAACCCAGTGCCTCACAGGTGCTAGGCATGTGCTCTGCCACTGAGCTACAGCCCCAGCCCTAAGGTAAACATTTTTTTTTTTTTTTTTTTAAAGAGAGAGAGAGAATTTTTTAATATTTATTTCCCAGTTTTCGGCGGACACAACATCCTTGTTTGTATGTGGTGCTGAGGATCGAACCCAGGCCGCACGCATGCCAGGCAAGCGCGCTACCGCTTGAGCCACATCCCCAGCCCCTAAGGTAAACATTTTAATCATCACAATCAGCTGACTCCTTCCTTCCCCATTTCCTTCTTTCTCATAATGCTCTCCTCAAATTTGCAAAATTATTACTATTTTTAAATGTTTTTAAGTTGTTGATAGACTTTTTATTTATTTATTCATATGCAGTGCTGAGAATCAAACCAGTGCCTCCCACATGCTAAGCAAGCACTCTACCAGCCCAAATTTTCAAATTTACTGAGCTGACTAAAAAAATTACACATTTCATGGGGTTTATATTCATTACATGTTTTAAATCTTTTTAAAAAATATTATTGACATTGTTATGTAAGAAAATCAGGAAAAATTAAAAAATAAAATAAATTTTAAAAATTAAGACACATATGGCCTGAGAATGGAGCTCTGTGGTAGAGTGTTTGCCTAGTATGTGTGAGACCCTGGATTCGATCCCAGCACCAAGAAAACAGAAGACAGGGGAGAAGCGGGGGAATATAAACTTTAAGTAAATAATATCAAGGTAATATTTATTTTTTATTTACCTTGTCAACTCCTTACTGAATGGTCAATGGGTAAGATTAAGAGACAAAAGTTTTACTTTACCTCTATTATCTCTTGGAGGAGGGTCATTCTTAATAGATGCCACAGTTCTTCGATTCTATAGGGGAAAAAAAAGATACTCATTGTATTTTTTTTCTCTTCACTTCTCAGATACAGATCATGATCTCAGCTTCTTGAATGGATCAAAGTATGCAGACAAACAGTAATGTTACTAAATGGAGAAAAACTAAAATGAATTCCTATGATTATCAATATTCAAGTTCTTGAGTATAGAATATTCCCCTCCACCATCACCCCCAAATTATTAGGGAATTAACATGACCAAGGCACTGCTCTTAGGACTTTATATATGTATTAATTCATTTGATTTTACACAACCCTATGAAGTCACTATTATTGCTCTTCCCATTTTACAGACAGGGAAACTGAAGTAAAGAGAGGTTAAGTAACATTGTTATAATGTTATCCTGCCAAAACTTCATGGAGATTGAGTCTCCCTTTTCCTAAATACTTTTTTATTTTATTTTTTTAGTTGTAGATGGAGACAGTACCTTTATTTTATTTATTTATGTGGTGCTGAGGATCAAACCCAGTGCCTCATGCATGCAAGGCAAGCACTCTACCACTGAACTACAGCCCCAACCCTCCTAAATAATTGAGACAGAAGTGTTTCAGATTTCTCCATGTTTTAGAATATCTACTTATACATAAAGAGATACCTTGGTGACCAATTCTAAACACCAAATTCATGTGTATTTCATATACACTGTATATACAATAGACATAGATGTTAGTTTATACTGTGTTTTTGGTGCAACTGCATGTTGACTGTGACTCATCACACAAGATCAGGAATAAAATTTTCTACTTGTAACATCATGTTGTTTCTCATACAGTCTCGGATATCTGAGCATTTTGGATTTGGGAATCAGTAAGTTTAATTTTGGTTATCAGGATAATTAATAAAATACTAGTTCTAGACAGCTTAGCGCCCTTTGTTAAAATTAAATACTGAAATACTATGAAATATGTTTTGTTGTTTACCATAAAAAGGTTTTCTTAGGAGATTTGAAGACTTGGATACTGCATAGATTAGGGCAACAAACTTTTGATTCTATTATTTATTTACTACAGACCTCTTTTAATTCATTTCAAAAGTATCAAATAATACAGCTGTACACAGTCCTGGCTGCATATTCAGATGAGATGGATACTATCTGAAGGACAATAATGCTAGTTAAGACCTCCTTTTAAATAACACTGAATCTCTGGGAGTGAGGCCCAGATAGTATCTTTAACAATTATCCAGGTGAGGGGTTGGGGATAGAACTAAGTTGGTAGAGTGCTTGCCTGGTATGCACAAGGCCCTGAGTTCAAATCCCCAGCACCACCAAAAAAAAAAAAAAAAATCCAGATGACTCTAATGGTAAATAAAGGTTCCTAATGATATAGCAAGAAAGATAAACCTGAAGATCCTCCAAGATTTTGAAGCTGAATATGAAAAAAAGTCCATTTACAAGTGAAAACTATTGACCTCTAAACAGTAACTTTCAATATGCTTGTTACATGAACTGAAAAATATGACATGTTTATATGCAGAGTTTACAAAACAGAATGCTTTGTTTCCATTATTGTCTCTATCATAATATATTTAGATATTTATGTATGTCCTCCCTCTAAAATATTGAGTTCCTATAGGCTGAAAGCCATGTCACATTCATCTTTGTATTCTGTCCAGCACAGTACCTGCACAATATGGGGGGAGGGAGGGTGTCAATGAATGCTTTTTAAAAATTAAGTGCAAAGAATTGCAGATTCAGTAACATTTGCAGGACTAAGTGATTTTTAAGATGTTGAATTTTCATACCAAGTGTTAATGGTAATAGGTTGAGAGAATGGAAGAAGAATTATTTTTTGAAATACTAAAAGTAATGTACTTTTAGCTTTTATAAAAAGATAAATTGCTAGGAAGAATATATCATGGTTTTAAAGTTTATCTTCATAGATGATACACAAGTAGTTTAAACAGTTCCTATCATTTCTCATCTTTCTTTAATAAACATAAACAGCAGAATTATAACTTCATAAGACTATTAGGGTAGGTATTCATTATTCATAATAAAGTTATTTTTATTTACAAATGGTTCTAACTTCGATGTTTTTTGAAGCTATAAGTCTCAGAAAAAATCCTAATTAGGCAAGGAATTCCTTTGATCTTATCTAATGATTATCATAATTGCGAATTAGACAAACTCAATCCATGAAAGTGTGTGTTTTCCATTGATGTGGATGATGGAAAGAATTTTTTTTAAAAAAAGTCAATCAATACTTTTAAAATATACACAGCCTTCCAATTTTAAACCTGAAGACACGCACATATACATATATTCCCTGTTATAAATTTTCATCACTAACCTTCACAATTTTGTTTACTTTGGCTGAAGATGTTGAAGGTGGAGGTATTTCTGGACTGGGTTCAATTTCTTCATCAGGTACAAGGTCAGGGTTAAGTGAAAAGATGCTCTCCAGATCGATCTGTTTAAAACACACACATGTACATTTTGAGAAGGTATTTTGACAATTAACCTTTTCTTTTTCAAATGAATTTATACACAGTAAATAAATGATTTCAACCTAATGAGCAGCAGTACCTTGCAAACAAAATTGTTTAGAATAATTCATGTTTTAAAAAATCTCAAAAAGCATACTCTATTTTATTTAAATATTCTATTATATTTTCATAATTTATTTAATATGTACTGATGGCCACTTAGGTTATGTGTAATTTTTTAACACCATCATGCATATGATCTTATACTTGCCACATCCCCAACCCTTACTATTTTTGCGACAAGGTCTCACTAAGTTGCTAAGGCTGGCCTCCAACTTGTAATTCTCCTGCCTCAGCCTCTCAAGTGTCTGGGATTACAGGTGTGCACCACCACACCTGCTGCATATATGCTCTTGATTATATGAATTGCTAGTAGCACCGTGAAAAACAGAACCACATAATTTGCTTCTAGCAACTTTCAAATTTTGTGAGCTGGGTTAAAATAATACACTTCCATCTAATAATAACAGGACATGTGCAATCATAATAAGATATGTAAGGAAAGCCTAAGTTTTCTTTGAGTGAAAAATTTTAATCATGCCAAAGTTTTTAAGAAACGATAAAAAATACATGTATCATATAAAAATAATATACTTTTCTGTTTTTATACTCATAATTTTTTTTATGTGTGTGTGGTATTGGGAGTTGAACCCAGTGGCAGTTTGCCACTGAGCTACATCCCAGTCCTTATGATCCTCCTCCTGCCTCAGCTTCCAGAGTTTTGGTGATTATAGGCATGTGCTACAATGTCTTGCTATATTAAGAATCTTTCTTTTTGGTAATTGTAGATGGACAGCATGCCTTTATTTTGTTTATTTATTTTTTTAATGCAGTGCTAAGGATCAAACTCAGTGCCTCATACATGCTAAGCAAGCTCTCTGCCACCCCAGCCCTACATTAAGAATCTTGACAGCAGGACAAGAAATAATAAAATTTAACCCAGTGATCATACCTCTTTGCCTTTTGTGTCACCATTTTCTATCCATTCAACAGTTACACTTTCATTATCTTCATTTAAAGATGTTACCATTGCTTGGTGTATTCGGCCTAAGTAGGAATAAAACATACATTTTTAAAGCAATGAATGATGGCATTCCTAAATGTTGCCAAATTTTAATGTGCAATTTTACACACACACAACCACACACAGGATGCTATCTTTCTTATAAAGGAGTTTCATAAACTCTCAGGATTAGGGATAAGCTTTGTCCACAAGGTCATAAAATCAATCTGTTACTTGCTAAATCCAGGAACTAGCAAGACTAAATGAAAACAAACCTTTATTTTCAGTATACCTGCTAAACAGTTATGTAGTAACACTGAATGCTTAGAATTCCATTCTGTTAAACAGTTTTAATCATTAGAAAGTTTCCTTACTATGTGTCAAAAGTAACTTGGACACAGAATGCACCAACTTTTAATACTATACTAATAAAGATACGTTTTCTTTAAAAAACACATCATATACTATGCCAACACTGTATAAGAAATTTCATTGTAATTATTTTTAAATATAGAAAGAGAATCTGAGTCAAAAAAAGGCTGAGAAATAGCTATCTAAAATGTCCTCTTCTACACGTTGCCTCTCCAAATCTACCCTCCTCCTTACTTTGCCTAGGCCAGCCTTTCCATATATAGAAACAGGATATTATAAATGCACTCAACTTGTTTTCCCCAAACTTAAAAGATTGTGTGCATCTTACCTATTAATAACTATACAGCTAAATAATGATCTTAAATTATAACACAATATTCTATTTATCACAATTTATTTAATATGCACTGATAGTCACTTGGGTTATAGGCGATTTTTTACTATTACAGACACGGCTATGAATATGACAATATATCTGTCATTGCACATTTGTCAATTATCTCCTTAAGACAAATTCCTAGAATCAGATCAGTAAGTTTCTCATGTACGTATGCACATTTATACACACATATATATTTATTATTTCATTTTACCCATCCCACTTGATTATTAGTTAAGAAAAGAAACTGCTATATTTCTGTATCACCTATATTACCTAATAAAATGCTGATCATATGGAATTTTCTCATGTATTTTCTAATGGAAACCCTTAGGGCCTCTAGAATTTACCTTAAAATAATTTATATCTCTTTAAATATCTAAAACAAAACATATAAGAAATAATTTTATTATATTAACAATGTATTAAACAATATCTTTCAAGATAATGTTGGCATCATAAAAACCTGATTAAGTATAATGTATGAAATTTCTGTCAATCACTACCTTTTTCTATATGGGTTCATATAAAAATTTAGAGAATAAATAATCTTGTAACAATTCAAATATTAAGGATGTAACCACAATTTAGTCACTAGTGCTGCTTTTCTTTTTAACTAAAATTTAGTGGTTATCTTTTCATGATTATATATATGTGGGTGTGTACCCACACACACATAACACTATATATATGTGTATATGTGTGTATGTATACACACACACACAGAGACCTATTAATATGAACATCTGCCTAGCATTATATAAAACGAATGTATTGGAATTTAACTTTCTTTACTAAGTTAAATATTTCCAAATCACCTTCATTTACATTTCAACAGTAAGACCCATTCCTCTATATCTTCAGTGCTGAGGATTATTAATCTTATAATGTTTACTAATATGATTAGGAAATCCCATTTCTTGGTGCAAGATACCTATGTCTTTTTCTTGTACTACTATGATTTCTCCCAACTAGTCTACCTGTTTCCAAATATTCTGTCCTTCAACCTGTTCTCCAAACATCAACCCAACATTCCTGGCTAAAAATTTATTCAGATTATATTATTCCTTTGCTCAAAACTTTCTAATAGTTCCCCATCTCAGAGTAAAACAACTGAAGTTTTTCCAATGGCTTTTTAATGATCTATAGAAAAGCCCTACATAACCTGACACCTCAAAAGCTGTGACCTCATTCATCTCTTGCTAGAGTAAGTCTCCCTTTTAACACCACCTTGAGGAAGAACTTAAAAGTGAAAAACAAGTGAGTAAATGGTGCCACTTACTGAAATAAGTAGACAGTACAAGAAGCAAAAGTATTAGGGGTGGAGGGAAATGATAAACTATAAAAACGGTGGGAGCAATCAAAAGAAAGAAGCTTAAAAAGAAAAAATTTAAAATCCTTATTACAATTTGATTTGGAGAAAAGAAATTAGGTAAATAACCAATAGTGGTATGTGTCAATTGTATCCTTTGGGAAAGAGATACTGAGAAAAGAGTACAAAAAGAGGAAGAAAAAAAATTGGTCATGGAAGACTTTCAGCCCATGATGCAGATCTCAAATCCATGAAAGTAAAGGTAATATAAAGCAGGACTGAGTAGAAAAAGCCTCAGACCTAGATGTAGATCCATCAAAATCTTGGGAGCCCTGCAGCAAAGACTTCCCACTATGAGACCTGAACTGGACTTGAATTGGCATGCCAAGATCTGTTGCTGGGTAGAGGCTTCCCAGGCCTCAGCCCAAAAGATAAAGGATTCTAAAGCTACTAACAAGTGTATGCTATCAGTTACTTATTCTCTCTGGAACTAAAGAAGTTCTTTAGAACTTTGAGAGATGTCCAAGCAGTGCACCTACACAGTTGCAACAGGATATGAGTAAGAAAGAAAAATGAGCTTAACTAGTAGTGGAAATTAAAAGCAGATCCAGAGAGCCCTAAAAAGCCATGCTGGGGCAAACCTCATCACTATCATAATCTAGGAGGAGCTACCACTGCTGCATCAAGCCCTACAATCACCATCTCCACTATATGAATAGTGGAGAACATTAGTGGGAACAAGATTATTGCAACATAAGTACCAGGAAAAGTGAAAGGGTTTAATATAAGACATTAATATGGTTTCATCACAGAAAGAAAGTAAGTTCCTGAGCCCAAGAAAGAAGTGTTTGAATACCAGACTACTCTAAAGCAGGAAATGGAGAGATTAGAGTGGTGGTTGTTGAAGGAAAAAAAGTATGAAGATGGGCAACAGAATTACCACAATACTGAGAATGGAGTAAAATGTGCACATTCTGAAAAGCAAGTCCAATAATAAACTTTCCCACTGTTGAGAATCTACCACAGTATTCCAACCTTCATAAGAAGGAATAATTTGGTGTATTAAACTCTGAGGAAAAAAGCAGACTATTAGAGCAAAATATGTGTTAAGGCTATCGATCACAATTTCAAAGACTTTAACCTCCAAAGACAACATACAACGATTAAAAACAAGAGGATAAAAAAAAACAAGGAGAAAGCACCTAAGCATTCACAGTTTCCTTGACATCAGAACCTCCACCATTTCAACTGTCAAAGCAGACACCCAGAAAGTGTTAAACCACAAGTTAGATCTATCAGCTAAGACTCAACTCTGTAGGCTGCACAGGGAAGAAGTAAAAATATGTTGCCTCATCCAGTTTAACAAATAAATACAAAACTCCAGTAAGAAGAAATGAATAAAATGGCTAGAGCCAAATGGAGTCTTAAGTCTTGCTTTTCTTTATTTTTAAAAGCTTTGAGATTTGCTTTCTGCCAGCTGTCTTGATGGCTATGGCTACATTGTCCGGCAGCCGCACCTAGAGGTTGGAGCTGGGCTGCGTGCCGAGCCCTGTCCTCCAAAGGCTGGACCGCAGCCTTGAGCGCCTGGGTCGCCTGTTCGCCGCTGCACCCTCGGGCAGAGCCTGCTCTGGGGTTGTTCTGCATGCCCCTGCAAGGGGACCCATGCTTCAGAGGAGGGAGCCGGAGAGCCGCGGCGGCAGCCGCTTGGGCCCCGGGGGCTGGGCACCGGTCGGCGGCGCAGCTACGGTCGCGGACGAGCGCGGCGCCCCTGAGCGTGGCCCTGGGGAAGAGGCGACGGCGGCAGGGTTTAATTTCTAGAAATCTGGACTGGAAACAGAAGCAGCAGTTTGTATAATCCCAAGAACTTGCTTATGCCAGGAAGCTGTAAGGGCAACATGAATATCATTGAGGAGATCTAACATGGCAGCGGGCGGGGAGAGATCAAGTCTCTGACCTCTTCAACTGCGCGGGCATAGGGAGCTGTAAACTGTATAAATGCTGTTTGCTCAGGATCACTAGGCAATGCTGAGCTGACGTGGATCTGGGGTGTACAGTCTGGGCCCCTCAGAACACACACACCAAGCCCGGATCGGCTGCATCCAAGCTCCGGTTCGCCTGCTTCTCGTGACTCAGCACTAACAATCCCGCTGAAATAACTGGTTGGCCCTTAGGAACTTTCAGAGGTAAAAACCAACCGAGCCTTCATAGGAAGTGGCCACAGGATTGAAACGGGGATTGGGAGAGACAGTCAGGACCCACCCGTTGCATCGGTCACCCGGCAAAGGGAACGAACGGTCACCATTTACATGTGATACCACCTTGGCAGAGAATTGACGTCACGGGCGGAGGAGATAACTGCATTGAAACCAGCGCAACAGAGCTCCCAGGAGCAGCAGACATGGCGTGTAGCCAGTATTGTGGTGAGCGTCACAGGTGAGCGCGGCCTGGCTTGAGGAAACACAACAGAAGGCCCTAGGCACTCAGGATTGGAGACCCGCCCAGTCTGTGAGGAAGAGCTGCTACACAGTGATTGGTTCCCACTTAGTGAGAGGAGAAGCTTGACCCAGTGGGCACAGCTCCACCTACTGGAAGAGAAATTAATCGAACTCTATGACTGCATTTATTATTATTATTATTATCATTTTTTTTCTTTTTCTTTTTTTTTCTTTCATTTTCAATTTTTTGTTGTTGTTCTTTAACTTTTTTTAATGTTTCTAATTTTTTTAATTCTTTTATTTTTATTATTATTATAATTTCTTTAATTTTAATTTTCATTATTTTTATTATCATTATTTTTGTAAAAAATTTTTATTTCTTTTCTTTCTCTATTTTCTAACTTTTTTGTGTGTGTTTTGTTTTTGTTTCTTTTGTCTTTTCATTTCTTTTTAATTTTCTTATTCCCCCTTCCTTGAATTCTACATGCCTACTCTCATTCTCTTTAGTGACTTCTTCCCTTCCCTTCTAATATCTTTCCTCCCAAGCATCAAATAAATTTATAAGAGTAAACAGTAACTCAGCAGTCAAACAGAACAAGAAGTAACATGAGCAGCATAAAAAAGCAAGGAAGAAAAGGGGTACAAACAATGAAGGACAGCCTAAATATTCAGGAGGACCTAGAGTCAGCAGAAAAATGGTCATATAAAGAACTCAAGGAATACCTTAGACAGATGGAATGGAACCTTAAAGAGGATACGAGACAGCAAATCCAAACAATGAAAGAACACTTTGAAAATGAATTACATAAACAGATAAAAGAAGAAGTTAAGCATCTTTATCAGGAGATAGAGATTATAAAAAAAAAATCAAACAATAATTCTAGAAATGAAGGAAACGATAAACCAAATTAAAAACTCAATTGACAGTATCACTAACAGAGTGGAGCAAGTAGAAGCCAGAACGTCAGATAATGAAGACAAAATATATCATCTTGAAAAGAGCCTAGCCAACTCAGAAAGGCTGGTTAAAAATCACGAGAGAAACATCCAAGAGATATGGGATAACATAAAAAAACCAAACCTACGAGTCATCGGGATAGAAGAAGGTACAGAGATTCAAACCAAGGGAATGAGTAGCCTGCTGAATGAAATAATTACAGAAAACTTTCCAGAAATAAAAAAGGAAACGGATATACAAATTTTAGATGTATACAGGACACCGAGCACACAAAATCACAGTAGACCAACGCCAAGACACATTGTTATGAAGATATCCAATATACAGAACAAAGAGAAAATATTAAAAGCTACAAGAGAAAGGAGGCAGATTACATTCAGGGGTAAACCAATAAGGTTAACAACGGATTTTTCATCACAGACACTGAAAGCGAGAAGATCCTGGAACAACGTATTTCAAACACTGAAAGACAATGGATGCCAACCAAGAATTCTGTATCCAGCAAAATTAAGCTTCAGGTACGACAACGAAATAAAAATCTTTCATGATAAACAAAAGCTAAAAGAATTTGCAGCCAGAAAACCAGCATTGCAAAGCATCTTGAGCAAAACACTACACGAGGAAGAAATGAAAAACAATAACCAAAACCATCAGTGGGAAGTGCCTCGATAAAAACAGAGGGCGGGGGGAAAGCTAACCATGGAGAAACAAACTAAATTAAATTAAAAAAAAAGAAGATAAATAATCAAACATGGCTGGAAGTACAAACCATATATCAATAGTAACTCTAAACGTTAATGGCTTAAACTCTCCAATAAAGCGACATAGGCTGGTAACATGGATTAAAAAAACAAATCCAACAATATGCTGCCTCCAGGAGACACATCTGATTGCAAAAGACATACACAGGCTGAAGGTGAAAGGTTGGGAAAAAATATACCACGCACACGGTCCTCGTAAGCAAGCAGGGGTGGCCATCCTCATATCGAATAAAATCGACTTCAAGACTAAGTTAATCAAAAGGGATAAGGAAGGACATTATATACTGTTAAAAGGAACCATTCACCAACAAGACATAACAATTATCAATATTTATGCACCAAATAATGGTGCTGCGATGTTCATAAAACAAATTCTCCTCAAGTTCAAGAATCAAATAGACCACAACACAATAATTATGGGTGACTTCAACACACCTCTCTCACCATTTGACAGATCCTCCAAACAAAAGTTGAATAAAGAAACTATAGAACTCAATATCACAATCAACAACCTAGACTTAACTGACATATATAGAATATATCAACCATCATCAAGTGGATATACTTTTTTCTCAGTAGCACATGGATCCTTCTCAAAAATAGACCATATATTATGCCATAGGGCAACCCTCAGTAAATATACAGGGGTGGAGATAATCCCATGCATTTTATCTGATCATAATGGAATGAAACTGGAAATCAATGATAAAAGAAGGAAGGAAAAATCCTACATCACATGGAAAATGAACAATATGTTACTGAATGATCAATGGGTTACAGAAGACATAAAGGAGGAAATCAAAAAATTCTTAGAGATAAATGAAAATACAGACACAACATATCGGAATATATGGGACACAATGAAAGCAGTTTTAAGAGGGAAATTCATCGCCTGGAGGTCATTCCTCAAAAAAAGGAAAAACCAACAAATAAATGAGCTCACACTTCATCTCAAAGCCCTAGAAAAGGAAGAGCAAAACAACAGCAAATGTAGCAGAAGGCAAGAAATAATTAAAATCAGAGCGGAAATCAACGAAATTGAAACAAAAGAAACTATTGAAAAAATTAACAAAACTAAAAGTTGGTTCTTTGAAAAAATAAATAAGATCAACAGACCCTTAGCCATGATAATGCAGAGAAGAAGAGAGAGAACTCAAATTACTAACATACGGGATGAAAAAGGCAATATCACAACAGACGCTACAGAAATACAGAAGACAATTAGAAATTATTTTGACAACCTATATTCCAATAAAATAGAAGATAGTGAAGACATCGATAAATTCCTTAAGTCATATGATTTGCCCAGACTGAGTCAGGAGGATACTCACAACTTAAACAGACCAATATCAATAGATGAAATAGAAGAAGCAATCAAAAGACTTCCAACGAAGAAAAGCCCAGGACCGGATGGGTATACAGCGGAGTTTTACAAAACCCTTAAGGAAGAATTAATACCAATACTTTTCAAGCTATTTCAGGAAATAGAAAAAGAGGGAGCTCTGCCAAATTCATTCTATGAGGCTAACATCACCCTGATTCCGAAACCAGACAAAGACACCTCAAAGAAAGAAAACTACAGACCAATATCTCTGATGAACCTAGAAGCAAAAATCCTCAATAAAATTCTGGCGAATTGGATACAAAGGCACATCAAAAAAATTGTGCACCATGATCAAGTAGGATTCATCCCTGGGATGCAAGGATGGTTCAATATACGGAAATCAATAAATGTTATTCACCACATCAATAGACTTAAAGATAAGAACCATATGATCATCTCAATAGACGCAGAAAAAGCATTCGACAAAGTACAGCATCCCTTTATGTTCAAAACATTAGAAAAACTAGGAATAACAGGAACTTACCTCGACATAGTAAAAGCTATCTATGCTAAGCCTCAGGCTAGCATCATTCTGAATGGAGAAAAATTGAAGGCATTCCCCCTAAAATCTGGAACAAGACAGGGATGCCCTCTCTCACCACTTCTATTCAATATAGTTCTTGAAACACTGGCCAGAGCAATTAGACGAAAGAAATTAAAGGCATAAAAATAGGAAAGGAAGAACTTAAACTATCACTATTTGCAGATGACATGATTCTATACCTAGAAGACCCAAAAGGGTCTACAAAAAAACTACTAGAATAAATGAATTCAGCAAAGTGGCAGGATATAAAATCAACACACATAAATCAAAGGCATTTCTGTATATCAGCGACAAAACTTCTGAAACAGAAATGAGGAAAAACACTCCATTCACAATATCCTCAAAAAAAAAAATAAAATACTTGGGAATCAACCTAACAAAAGAGGTGAAGGATTTATACAATGAAAACTACAAAACCCTAAAAAGAGAAGTAGAAGAAGATCTTAGAAGATGGAAAAATATATCCTGTTCATGGATAGGCAGAACTAACATCATCAAAATGGCGATATTACCAAAAGTTCTCTATAGGTTTAATGCAATGCCAATCAAAATCCCAACGGCATTTCTTGTAGAAATAGATAAAGCAATCACGAAATTCATATGGAAAAATAAAAGACCCAGAATAGTAAAAGCAATTCTAAGCAGGAAGTGTGAATCAGGTGGTATAGCGATACCGGATTTAAAACTATATTACAGAGCAATAGTAACAAAAACAGCATGGTACTGGTACCAAAACAGGCGGGTGGACCAATGGTACAGAATAGAGGACACACAGACTAATCCACAAAGCTACAACTATCTTATATTTGATAAAGGAGCTAAAAGCATGCAATGGAGGAAGGATAGCATCTTCAACAAATGGTGCTGGGAAAACTGGAAATCCATATGCAACAAAATGAAACTGAATCCCCTCCTCTCGCCATGCACAAAAGTTAACTCAAAGTGGATCAAGGAGCTAGATATCAAATCAGAGACTCTACGTCTGATAGAAGAAAAAGTTGGCTCTGATCTACATATTGTGGGGTCGGGCTCCAAATTCCTTAATAGGACACCCATAGCACAAAAGTTACTAACAAGAATCAACAAATGGGACTTACTTAATCTGAAAAGTTTTTTTCTCAGCAAGAGAAACAATAAGAGAGGTAAATAGGGAGCCTACATCATGGGAACAAATTTTTACTCCTCACACTTCAGATAGAGCCCTAATATCCAGAGTATACAAAGAACTCAAAAAATTAAACAATAAGAAAACAAATAACCCAATCAACAAATGGGCCAAAGACCTGAACAGACACTTCTCAGAGGAGGACATACAATCAATCAACAAGTACATGAAAAAATGCTCACCATCACTAGCAGTCAGAGAAATGCAAATCAAAACCATCCTAAGATACCATCTCACTCCAGTAAGATTGGCAGCCATTATGAAGTCAAACAACAACAAGTGCTGGCGAGGATGTGGGGAAAAGGGTACTCTTGTACATTGCTGGTGGGACTGCAAACTGGTGCGGCCAATTTGGAAAGCAGTATGGAGATTCCTGGGAAAGCTGGGAATGGAACCACCATTTGACCCAGCCATTGCCCTTCTCGGACTATTCCCTGAAGACCTTAAAAGAGCGTACTACAGGGATACTGCTACATCGATGTTCATAGCAGCACAATTCACAATGGCTAGACTGTGGAACCAACCCAGATGCCCTTCAATAGATGAATGGATAAAAAAAATGTGGCATTTATACACAATGGAGTATTATACAGCACTAAAAAATGACAAAATCATGGAATTTGCAGGGAAATGGATGGCACTAGAGCAGATTATGCTTAGTGAAGCTAGCCAATCCCTTAAAAACAAATACCAAATGTCTTCTTTGATATAATGAGAGCAACTAAGAACAAAGCAAGGAGGAAGATCAGGAAGAAAAGATTAACATTAAACAGATACATGAGGTGGGAGGGAAAGGGAGAGAAAAGGGAAATTGCATGGTAATGGAGGGAGATCCTCATTGTTATACAAAATTACATATAAGAGGTTGTGAGGGGAATGGGAAAATAAACAAGGAGAGAAATGAATTACAGTAGATGGGGTAGAGAGAGAAGATGGGAGGGGAGGGGAGGGGAGATAGTAGAGAATAGGAAAGGTAGCAGAATACAACAGTTACTAATAAGGCATTATGTAAAAATGTAGATGTGTAACCAACGTGATTCTGCAATCTGTATTTGGGGTAAAATTGGGAGTTCAAAACCCACTTGAATCAAATGTATGAAATATGATATCTCAAGAGCTTTGTAATGTTTTGAACAACCAATAAAAAAATAAAATAAATAAAAATAAAAGCTTTGAATTTTTTTTTCTTAATATCTTTGTTTTTATGTGGTGTAGAGGAACAAACCCAGTGCCTCACGCATGCTAGGCAAATGCTCTGCCACTGAGCCACAACCCTGGTCCAAGTCTTGCTTTTTGAGAAAACTAGAAATATCTGTACTACTCATGTAACAAGGGGCTTTAATTTTTACTAAATGTCTCCAAAAAGAAAATGTTTAAAAACAACTCAACTGGGATGGGTTGTAGCCTAGCACATGTGAGGCACTGGGTTCTATCCTCAGCACCACATGAAAATAAATAAATAAAATGAAGATATTGTGTCCACCTACAACTAAAAATATTAAAAAAATAAATAAACATTATAAACGTTTCTCTTGGGCTGCGGTTGTGGCTCAGTGGTAGAGCACTCACCTAGCATGTGCAAGGGCCTGGACTCGATCCTCAGCACCACATAAAAATAAATAAAGGTATTGTATCCAATTATAACTAAAAAAAATTAAAATAAATAAACATTTGTCAATATGACCAAAGGTTTTAAATTGTTTTATAGATGGTTTCAATTGAGATACAAGTATCTTTTTAATTGTAATTAAAAAATGTATAATTTTTTTCAAAAGTCAAATGCTAGCATCTACCAGCAAAACATTAAATAGTAAAAAAAAAAAAAATAAGATATTTTAAAGGAAAATATCATGATGTAGTGACAACATATAAGCATACAAAAAGTATGGAGTCAGGATGACTGGGACAATGATAGTACTAGAGTAAGATGAGATATCCAAAGTCTCAACTGTTAATAGCAGTCATGTTCCAGTGTTAGTAAGACTACTACAGATATAGAACTTCAAGCTCAGAAATAAATCAGGATTGGAAACATCTTTCCCTAGGACCTAGGACAATTTTCCTGTGTAGTCTTCCCAATACTATCCCTTTCTCTGGACCATTTGAGAAAATTCCTATATTCTACCTTTACTTTCTAATTTACTTTATTATGAATTATATCATATACACTTCCACATTAAAAAATACACGACAGCAAACATCTGTGCTTTCAACACCAGTCAGATTAAGACAACACCAATCAGATTAAGAAACAATAGTTCTATGTTGTTGCTCCCTGCATCTCCCTGGTCTTTTTAGATGGGATCTTGCTATGTTGCCCAGACTAGCCTGGAACCCTTGGACTCAAAGCAATCCTCCTGCCTCCGTCTCCTGAGTTAACTGTAACTATAGATGCATGCCACAGTGCCCAGCGAAAAACCTCACATTTCCTTCTCCTTAACTGAATCTCCCTCTCTTCTTTTTCTCCCAATATTTGAGATAATCATATTCTGGCTTTTTTTTAATTTAAATTTTCCCACTTATCTAAAACAGTTAAACTATATCTAAATAGTATATAAATTGATTAACAATCCTTTAAGACTTGTTTCTTTTGTTCAACACTATTTTTCTGAGATTTATATTGTATATGTAGTATTTATGGTAAACTCTTCTGCACTGCTACAGCCTATTTCATTGCACAAATATGCCAAGGCTTATTTCTCAGAGGTGCTTCTGACTCATTACTCTCAGCATCCCAGCTATGGTTCAAGTGTCCCTAGGTACAACTTGGGCCACCACTCTAGAGGACACAGGCCACAAGCCTTGATGGTATCTATATGATGCTAATTCTATAGATATGCAGAATGCAAGCACTATGATGGAAGCATTCACCTAGATTTCAAAGGAGTAAAATATTATTGTGAAGCTTCAATCTTTAAGGTCTACCCTGCTGGTTTTAGACTTGCTTGGGGCAGGTTACTCCTTTCTTCTTGCCTATATCTCCCTGTTGTAATGAGAATTTTTACCCTATGACTGTTCCATCTTTCTGTTTGGAAACAGATAACTTGTTTTGATTTTACATGTACAGGGCTGAAAGAAGTGACTCTGGGACCACTGAAACTGAATGGTGACAGTTTGTATGTGAGAAGGGCCATTATTTTGAGGGGCCAGGGTTGAATGCTATGAGGGAATATGGTTTGTTCCCAAAGAAACTCATGTTGAGGCTTAATTCCTCAAAGCAGAGCATGCAGAAGTGGGGCCTAATGGGAGGTGCTCAGGTCATGGAGGTGGGACCCTCATAAATAGGTTTTTGGAGAGTAATCTTTTGGAGAGTTAGTTCTCACTCTCAGGAGTTACCACTACAGCAGGTAGCTATGAAGCAATACTTCAGTTTTCCTCAGCTTTCCTGCATCTACTTGCCCTTGATTTTCCATCATGCATTCTGAAGTAGCATGAGACCCTCACCAGAAGTTGTCCAATCTGGGCCTTTTAGAATCCAGAAATAGAAATATAAGCTAAATAAACTTTTTTTTCTGTATAAGCTACCCAAACTTAGGTATTCTGGTATAGCAACAGACAACAGACTAAGATAATGCTTTAATCATACTCACTGAAAACTATTTTTTGACATGGTGTGCTTATCCAAAATGTATTTCCACAATCTCTTATACCTATTTAGCCCCTTGTTTTGCCTAGTGCTGAATGAATCCCAAAATATTTTTTTTAAATGTTGCAGGAAACACTGAAATGGGGAAACAGGCAATTATATAATGGAAGATTTTATTGCATATACATCTAATTTGATCTTATTTTTTGCTAGCTGAGCAAACATAACAGCATTTTACTTATATGTAGGTGACAGACAGTATCAGCAATATTTCTGAAATTGGCTAGACAGTTTGGGTTGATGTCTAATACACTCCAATTTTTTTCCCCACTTAAAATGAAGGCAGACTACGGCTGCCTGGTCCTCTGCCTATGCCAGAGCCACCCGCGCCAGCTGCCAGCCCCTGCCACTGAGCGCCAGCAGAGCAACAGCTTGCCCCAGGATCTGTGCAAGGCCTTGAAGGAGGCCACCAAGGAGGTGCACACCCAGGCAGAGAATGCCGAGTTCATGAGGAACTTCCAGAAGGGCCAGGTGACTAGAAAGGGCTTCAAGCTGGTGATGGTGTCCCTGTACCACGTCTACGTGGCCCTGGAGGAGCAGATCCAGCGCAACAAGGACAACCCCGTCTTCGCCACCCTCTACTTCCCCGAGGAACTGCACCACAGGGCCACAATGGAGCAGGACATGGCCTGCTGGTACAGGCCACGATGGCAGCAGGCCGTCCCCTACACGGCAGCTACGTGGGTCAGGTCGGCTCCAGCAGGTGGAGCGCTGGGAGCCGGAGCTGCTGGTGGCCCATGCCTACACCCACTATCTGGGCAACCTGTGAGGGGCCAGGTCCTCAAGAAGATCACACATAAGGCCCTGGACCTGCCCAGCTCCGGAGAGGGCCTGGCCTTCTTCACCTTCCCCAAGGTCGCCAGCGCCACCAAGTTCAAGCAGCTCTACCGCTCACTCATGAACACTCTGGAGATGACCCCTGAGGTCAGGCAGAGGGTTATCAAAGAGGCCAAGACTGCGTTCCTGCTCAACATTAAGCTGTTTGAGGAGTTGCAGGAGCTGCCAACCCAGGACCCCGAGGACCAGCGCCCCTCACAGACAGCAGGCCTTCGCCACCGTGCCAGCAGCCGGGTGCAAGGTGAGGGCGTCCTGGGCTCCCACTGAAAGGGAGGAAGTGCCGGAGTCCTGACCTAGCAGGGTCCAGGAAGTCCTGAAGGATGAGTGGCATGGGCGAAAAGAATGAGACAGGAGTTGTTCCATTGGAGCAATCGCCAGAAAGAGCTCTAATGCAGCTTTCTCTGGGTCATCTTTTATTGTAACTTTTCTCATCATTATGGATTCAGAATACGTCATTGATTATACAATTTCAAAACTTTGCCAAGACGTAACACTTCCTTAACCATCATTAGGCATATAGAAAAATGTAACATCAATTTACATTTTTCCAGGATGTGACCTTTAGTTATCAATTATTAAGGGTACAGAATTATTAATAAAATGCATCACTAATTTACATTTTTCAGATTTTCCCAAGATGCATTATTTTTCCCAAAATATGCTATTTTCTTATTAACTAATGCCAAACTATGTAACCAGACTTTAAGTCTCCTATCATCAACCTTTAAGTTTAAACTTTATTTCTAATCTAAAATTCCCATCCAAAAAAGTCCCCTTAATTCTTATACTTAAAATATCCTAAAGTTTATTAAAGTCTATAAACCATTCTTGAAGCATACATCAGAAACCCATACAACTAAAAACTTAAGAATTCTAAACCCAAGACTCTAAAATAATAATTCTAACATTATTCGTTAAAAAAAAAAAAATGAAGGCAAACAGGTACCCTGTCAGCATCTTTACATACAACCTCTAATTTTTAAAAACAGTTTATTGACCTCAATGGGACATGCCTGTGTATTGTTTAAAAACTGGAACTCACAGGTTTCTGCTTAGAAACAGTAAGACTTTTCAAATGTATTAAACCACTATAATTCTCAGAAGGAAAAAAATCACCAGTTCTAAATTCAACCACTTAACCTAAAGGGAAAAAAAAAAAAAGTCAAAGCTTCATCCCACAGCTAAATGTCCATATAATTTATAAAAACATCATCTGCTAAATCATATAAATATATAATAAAATACTTTAAAATCACAGACTTTACTTCAAAGTTATTTTAGTTTTCACTCATTTTTTGAAAATATCTTTATTATTTAAGGTTCAGCTTCTTGTCATGGTGAAATTAAAGAAAAACTTTCAGAACTCAGCTTTTTAAATATGTTAGTAACTATTAAGACAAATAGTTTTTTAAAATAAAAAAACTGCTATGTTCTGAAAGAAAATACTCAAATTCAAGCCACCTCTGTCCCAGTAAACAAAAATAACAAATACATAGATTCCACATTTCAAGACTTTCTAATCTTTAAAATTACTTAAAATTGATATCATTGCTGTTTAATTTCCCATAAGAGTTAATATATATATTGAGCTGTCATAAACAAATATTACACATTAACAATTGCCTTTTGGTCTCTGAAAACAAGATCCTATTATATGTTTCCTAGTTCACAGTTGAATTCACAGCAGCTGTGAGGCTAAGAAATGCCAGCAACCAATTAGGCTGGCATAAACCTTGTCTAGCATATAAAGTATAATTTGGTTGCAAATGTAGGAGACAAGAGCCAAAATAAACCAGCCAAGAATACTAATAAAATTTCAGTGCAAGTATTTAAAAACCAGAATACTTAATATCTAACAAATGTATGTGTTTTATTAAAAGATTACCACATTAGAAAACTACAACAAATATGAAAAAAAATTATTTTCAGACTCAAAATGCTTTTAAAAGACTGCAGCTGTTTCTGACATACCTAGAATTACAAACTCAATTTTTTGTTCTGTTTCTAATTACCCTAATCAGAAAGTTGAGGTATACTTGAGTATACATGTGACAAGTCTTTCCCAAAAGTAAACATTTTTATATTCCTCTTGAGATACTTCTATAAAATTTTCTTTGTTCACTTTTAAAATATTTAGATTTCAAAATCTATATGTAATACATAACAAAACTAAATGAGTTCTAAAAGTAAAACTTTAATTACAAAGTTGTTTATCATGAGTCACAAACCCTGTAACATTGTTAAACTCCAATGGTTTTGCTTAAAGTATGAAAGCTTTTAAAATGTGAAAAAAAATCAATGATTTAACATTTTAAAATACAACTTGAAAAATTTACACATACTTGGGAAAAAAGTCACTGATGATTCATGTACATATAGTCAAGTAATGAAAATGAACATAAAAATCTAGCTTATGTGCCTATACATTTAAATAAGGTCCTCTTGTATATCTAGTCTTGATTAAAATCTTTAATAACACCCCTCAATTTCAATCACAATTCCAATGCATAATTTGAAAAGATTTTGATATAGACTTTAAAAAATACACTAAAGCCTACTCATCTCTTTATATACCTCTCAAGAAGGAAAAACAACCATAAATATCTATTCTCAGAACAAAGAGGTAAATTTTCTTATTTTATAAAAATTCACAGTAAAATTTTATAATTCATACATCAGACCACATGCCTGAGGGTAAATAAAACACATATGCCTACTCAAAGTATTTGGAAAACAGATATCTGAAAGAAGTACTTTCTTCCAAGTCAGTCCCTACCAGAACACAATCCTGATAAATTATCATAGAACACACTGACCTCGAAACTTTTGCAACTTTATATCATTTAACTGATTAAGAACTATCTTAGTAGGCTTCTCATTTTTCTTAAACAATTACTGCATAAAATATTGATTTCAATTAATTGTATATTTGTTATAAGAACCAAGAGCCAGTACAGATTGCAAAATCATAAATTTAAATGCTTGCCAGGTGCAGTGGTGCACGCCTATAATCCCAGTGGCTCGGGAGGCTGAGGCAGGGGGATCGAGACTTCAAAGCCAGCCTCAGCAACAATGAGGCACTAAGCAATTCATTGAGACGCTGACTCTAAATAAAATACAAAATAGGGCTGGGATGTGGCTTAGTGGTCAAGTGCCCCGAGTTCAATCTCGGGTACCTCACCTGCACCACCCCCCCAATTTAAGTGCTTCTTTCCAAGTAGAGGCATAGCAAAATGTTATGTTAATGAGACTTTTTTGATATGAAGAGTTCTGTTTCAAGATAGTCTTTTAAAGCACATATAATTCATTTCTTCAAGTTATTAAAATGATTCTAAAGGGATGCTATCTAAGAAACATGAGAATAACCCACCTCATTTTTTACAATATAATAATCTAATATCATAACTGTAAAATGGGGTAATAGAGGTTGTCAAATAGTATTTTAAAAAAGACTAAATATAATACAAGTGCTACAAAGAGCAGTATTTTAAAAATGAAAGAGCAAATATCAATCTTTTCCTAGATGCTACTTATCAGCAGAAGAGGAAAAGGAAGGAATGTGGTGATTTGTCAGAGATCTTAAACAGCAGAAATAAGTAGCAGATCTAGCAGAACCAAACTCTCAAACTGATATTCAGGTTTTGCTATCTAATCTAAGCAGTGATGAAAAGAATCCTTAATGAGAACTATGTAAGCATTACACCTCTTCAGCAGTTTTGGTGGAACAAGGAGCCATTGGAGAACATAAATAACACTTCAGCTGACACTGGTAACAGTGCTGTTGCTGTTTAGTAAATCCCTAGGGAATGGGACTTTGTCAAACATAGAGACCTTTCTGTTTTGGTTTCTCACACTTACAATGTTATTGTTCATAACTAAATTAAAAAGCTCTAGCATTTCCTATCTTAGGCTTTGAACACAAAAGATGAAAATTTAAAACTAGGAGGAAGAAAGAGGGAATGGTACAACTTAGATTTTCATGAAGAAAATACAACTTAAAAATGAAACAAACTTTACTCATACCACACACACACACACACTGAATTTTCATATTTGTACATTAGTCCAGTGTTCTGAAAAGGGATATAAAAATTTAATACTTTTCAGTTCCTCTGGAGTGAGAGGAAAATTTCAGATCTGTTTGGGTTTCTGACAACTGATCCATGCTGTACTCCTAACAATTTGGACAGAATTATTATTTAGAAGAGCCCACACTACAACTTTTTTAAAAAGTTCCATTCTGAATTAGCAATAGGCAATAAGAAAACATCATAAAGGTGCTATGATACCATTAAAAAGTATAAAATCACTATGGTTTCACAATACTATTCTGCACATTTGGGGTTTAGGTAGAAGAAGATCAAAAAACTGTCCAAAATCACTTGTAAGGAGTAATAAAAATGAATTCTAAAACAATGATGCAATGATTATGACTCTAGTTGAAATAATGAAAAAGTAAAAACACACAGCACTAAAAATCTACTTCATGAAATTTATTAACTAAATAAAGTTTATTAACTAAATCTCAATACATATATACTTTAATTAAAAGGATATTCTTCATACTAAATTCCCATGGGTGACAAAATAGCAGAGTTTTACAGTTGTGGTGTTAAAACAAGACTCTATTTATGGTCCAATGTTTTGAAGAACTGTCTTTCACAGATGTTCTGCTGGATATACTAAGCAATGTTATCTAATTGCTCCCTGGCTTAAATTCTTATTTATTCAAGAGGGAATTCTACACGGAGCAGCTGTGCTATTCTATGAACTTTCCATAGCTACAAGTCCATACTGTAGTCTATTATATTTAAATGCACTAGAACAATAGATAGAGATCTTACGGGCGATTTTACAGTCAGTGTAAATTCATTACTTCTTCCAGTGCTTTGTCATCACAATTCCTGCTACACTCCAGCAATGAAAGCTATGATGCTACAACTTTGAGCAAAGATAATTTCTAATTTCAATGCCTGGCCAATTTGTATTAGAATAACTGGTGACCACTCCTTTAAGCTTTTTTAGTAAAAGAGTAAAATGGGACTATCAAATTCAGTATTGTTAGAGCAAAAGGTACAAAGGAGAGTAGAATCATAGAAGTTCAGTGTATAGAGAAAGGCTAAAATCAAAATACAAGTTTGGATATGCACATATCAAGTTTGAGGTATCTAAGTTTGTCACCTGTCAACATACAGATCGCACATTCTCAACAGGGGTGATAATGCCCCAAATGGGATGTTCTTCAGAGGCAGAGGTCTTAGATATTACAATGGTATATGGCCCACCAAAGGGCCACAGTATTAAAATTTCACTGGGAGGGGATAATTAGGAGGGGGAAATGTCATAAAAAGCTCTTTGGGTGGAGCAATTATGAAAAAAGGTTTGCAGGAACACTGATGTAGATGGTATTTGAGAGAATGAAGGTTGATATGATCACCAAGAAGAGGGCAGGCAGAAGTCCTGGTTTTAATTTATAGAGGCCAGGCAGTTATTGAGATACAAGCAAAAGAGATCCAGCAGTTGTCAGAGAAAAAGAAAAACCAGGAGGGTAGTCCTAGAAACCAAGTGAAGAAAGGCTATGAAGGAAGAGAATGTGATTAACTGTCAAATCCTGCTAACAAATCAAGTAAAATAACAGCAATAACAAAAATAAAGGTGGGGTCAAGAGGTATTTTTTTTAAAAAGGGGGAAGTAACATTCCAATATGTTGACAGAGATGATTCAGTAGAGGGGAAGAAACTGATTATGCAACACAGAAGACCAATTATAATGGTGACTTCAAGCAGGTAAATGAGGATAGGTTTCAGCACACAAGAAATGGGCCTAAAAGGGAAACAGAGCATATCCATAGTAAAATAAGTAATGCAGAGATATAGGCACAGATGATGGTAGTTGGGGAGATATGATAGGCTTATAGTTCTTTTCTGGTTTCTCTATTTCACAGTGGTGAAAAAACAGCAAGGATGGTCATCTACTAAGTCCGAGTGAGTCAAAATATTATTTTAAGGAATAAGGAAAGTTGAAATGTCTATGGGGTTTCTATCTAGAAGTCAGGTATATGGTGCCTCTATTAACCAATAAATGGAATGCAGGAAATATGGAAACACGGATAATGGCAATGGATTCCATTTTTAATGACTACAGTACTGGCAGGAAATCCACAACATCCAAAAGGCAGATCGAAAACTCAAAAGAAGGATTAGGTCTGCAAAAGCCTTTTTAAAAACAGTTTTTACTTTAAATAAACTATCATAAAAAATTAAAAATATGATAATCCCCCCTCATTTAGCCTCACTAATTTTCAACACATGACTAAACCTACTGCAACTCTTACCCACTCCCACTAAGTTATTTTGAAGCAAATTCCAGATATTATGTCCATTCATCCATATTTACTTCAATATGTAGAGAGATACAATGTTTAGGATTTTTAAAACTTCTTTTAAAAACCTGTTTCTAATGCATTTATTTTTCATCTTTTCCACGTTTTATTATAAACGGTGTTTTTTTTAATTAACTTGTAATATGTCACTGATTTGTTCTAAACTAACATTCATGATCACACAAAACTAAAATACTCATTTACCATAGAGTTTAAACTCCATTTCCAAAACATATTCTTACAATTGGTTTGGTGGTATACTTACTGTCGTCTCTAAACTCTGATACACACTGTACCCAAAACAGGTTAAGAAGCAACCTTTCCCCACCTTCAACTCTTGTTAATAAAAACAGATGACTTCAAGACCAGAATTTAAGTGTTCAAGGCTCTATTCATCCTGCACCATGAAACTTCTGTGTATTTGCTGACAAATGCAAAATTAACTGGTTTTCTAAGTTAAAAGAATGAACATTAAGATCAAGAAAAAGATGTAAATATCTTAGATATTATATAGTCCATAAAGAGGGACTATAGAAAGACATAAAAGTAGGTCTCAACTTGGCTTATATGTTGGTTTCTAGATGTAACAAAAGCACAAACAAAAGAAAAAAACTGATAAAAAATGGACTTTGTCAAAATTAAAAACTTCCATGGTTCAAAGAATACTATCAAAGAAGGAGAAAGACAATCACAGAAAGGGAGAAAATGTCTGCAAAGGTTCTATCAGATACGGAAGTAGTACCCAGAATACATAAAGAATTTTACAAATCAACAGGAACAAAGGAATTAAACAGACATTGGGGGGGGTCCATATATACAAATGGTTAATGAACTCATGCAAAGATGCTCAACATCATTAATCATTAGGGAAATGCAAATCAAAACCACAAGGAAATGCCACTTTATACTCAGTAGGATGGCTACAATTAAAAGAGACAAACCGGGGATGTAGTGCAGTGGTATAATATGTGCTTAGCATATATGAGACCCTAAGTTCAGTCTCCAGTACCAAAAAAAAATAAACAAACAAAAAGCACTAACAAGTTTTGGTAAGGATGTGAAGAATATTATTCGTGAGAATATACATTGGGATAGCTACTTCTTTGGAAAACAGTATAGTAGGTCCTTAAACAGTTGCACATAGACAATTATATATCCCAACAGTTCCACATATATATATATATACACAAACACACACACATACACACAAGGGAACAGAAGATATAGCCACATAAACATTGTATATGAATGCAATTTGTAACAGCCAAAATAATCATGAAATAATCCAAATGTACATATATTGATGAATGAATAAATGAGATGGAATATTATTCAGTCATAAAAAAATAAAACACTGAAACATACTGTAACACAGACAAATTTTGGGCATGAATTATGCTAAGTAAAAGAAGCTAACTAATAAGGCTAGTTGGTTTTGTTTCTTTGTTTACTTGGGGATTCTATTGGTCTTTTCCAGTGCTAGGTATTGAGTCCAGGATCTTTTAGTGTAGTAAGCAAGCACTCACTGAGCTACATTCTCAGCCGTTTTGTTTATATGTGATGTCCAGATCAGGCAAATTCACAAAAAAGGAAAATCGATTAATGGATGCCTGAGGCTGGAGTGGAGGAGAATACAGAGTTCTACATGGGGAGATGAAAACATCTGAAATCAGACAGTGGTAGTTAACATTTCATGAACACAATAATAAAAGATCACTAAATTGTACACTTTAAAACAGTATACTTTATAAGGATGCTCGAGTATATTAGGTCAAAATCATATTGCTTATTTTTAAAAAAACTTTAATTGAAAAAAAAACCTACTTTTTTCTGATAACCAGGCATAGTGTAAGATGTTTTGTTTTCTATATTAGCTATCAGAGATAAGCTATATTAGAAAACTAAAACTTTAATGTTTTCTAGTATATAGTCAGACTTCATGAATTTTTTTTTAAACTTAGGTGTTATCTCTCATGCACCAGTTAAATTTATAAAAACATACTATACATGATGTAAAAATGTGGATGTGTAACCGATGTGATTCTGCAATCTGTATTTGGGGTAAAAATGGGAGTTCATAACCCACTTGAATCTAATGTATGAAATATGATATGTCAAGAGTTCTGTAATGTTTTGAACAACCAATAAAAAATAAAATCTTCTGCACATACACAAAAAAAACATACTATACAAACATAGTCTGAACTCCATAATCCAAGCTAGAAAATCTCAAAAACATGTATCACTATATGGACAAGAACAGAAAGACACAAGTAAATCTGAGAGACAGGAAGGTAAATTCATACTCTTTGGTTAATTAAATTTATTAGTACAGTTAGTCACTAATAAAATGCAGTTATGAGAAAGAATGAGACTATTGTTTAGGTTCTCAAAAGTTGTCCAAGATATCATTAAATGAAAATAAAATTAAGAACTGCATATACAAAACACCATCTATAGTGAAAAAATGTATATTTACACTTATCTCTACAACTTGTAGATATATATACATGAACATAATTTGCTTGAAAATGAAAACAAAAACTCTGCACTATTAAATCAGAAGTTGAGACTATTGACTGCCTCTTAAAATAAGAAATGGTTGGGGGTGGGAAGGAATTGGACACACAATAAAGACTTTCCAGTAAGTGTATATGCCCTTTTGGAACTTCCTTGTTAACCACGAGACGATACTGCTACTGAAAACAGGTAACTAAGTTTAAAAAGAAAACTTAATATGTGCATTAAGAGTAATGACACACATCATGTCATACTCTTGGTGTCTAGAGAATGAAAAAATAAATCAATGTTCTTTAGAAGGTCAAAAACTTTATGAATAGAAATAGTGAAAGTGCAGCACCATTAGTTCATGTAAGCACTGTTTAGCAATTAGGTAATTTATGAAGTGTGTTGAGGCCCTGTGCTGGGCAATGTGGATATAGTGGAACCTGAGTCTGATCAGACACATTTACACAGATACTACACTCTCATATGTATTTTGAAAGAATACAGGGGACTCAAGATCATGTAGAGCAGGAAACTTATCACACTCTAGAGAATAAGGAAGGATAAAATGTTTAACAAAGGCAAAACGAAACCACATTTAGCTGGGATAGTTAGAAGAAGTGGAATATTCCAAAAAAGCTCAGTATGTCTGGAGTAGTGTGCCTCAAACAAGTGGCAAGAATGAGATTGGAAAGGAAAGTCAGATTGTTTGGAATTACTCAGAAACAGTAATTAACCAAAGATGGAGAGTTAAAAGAACTTCATGACAGGATATGAGGTAGAGAGAATACAATCAATCAAGGAAGACACTTGGATTTCTAAGTTACAACAGGATAAATGAAAGTGATTAGAAATTCTGAAGTAGATTTGAAGACATTTTGGACACAATGAATTTAAGGTATTCAAGAGACACTGAAATGGAGATATTCAGTAATTCATGTTTTTGTTCCATCTGCCATAGTAACCTTTTCCAGGGAAAACCCCTTTGTTCCTTCAAAGACCTCAAATGAAGGGACATGTAATAGTTATCCAGCAAATACTAGCTGGATTAATAAAAATGCCTGAAAGCAAACTTTACCTCAGAGAAGAAAATGAAACCATTATATACTTAATGATCTGACTTCCAATGACTGGAACAGCCATAATATACAAAGAACTCTAAAACGAATTAGAGTGTAGAGGACTTTGGAGGCAATCTACGTTTCAAGCTCACATTTGCTTTTTACTTTACGTACAGCTTTGGACAAGTCAATGTCCTTATTGTAACAGCGCAAGTAAATTTTGACCAATAACAGTATTTCATCAAGGAGCTATCTGTGATTAAATTCCAAGACTTACTTCACTAATTAGGACCTCTAATTTGTTCTCAGTTCATAAAAACATTACAGGTAAATCATTTTATCCATGTCTCTTTAGTGGTCCATGGTAAATTATAGGATTAATACTATTACCAAACAAACAGAAAAACTGGGTTCAATCCCCAGCACCATAAAAGGAAAAAAGTTCAAATTTTTTGTTTCTTTTTTCTGGAGTAGCAGGGGCACTTGACCATTGAGCTACATCTCCAACCTTATTTTGTATTTTATTTAGAGACAGGGTCTCAGTGAGTTGCTTAGTACCTCACTAAGTTGCTGAGGCTGGCTTTGAAGTCACAATCCTCCTGTCTCAGCTTCCTGAGCCACTGGGACTTCAGTCATGTGCCACTGAAGTTCAATGTTTGTATCCCAACTCTCTTCTCTTGATATGAAAGTTAGATTTCATGTGCATATCTTATAGCAGAAAATTCCTACTGTTCAACTAGAATAGGTAAGTTCTTATTTAAATTCAACCTTAGTTGATACTTCCAGACTGCATTACTTGGACATTTGTCAAAGCATATGAACTATAAATTCATTAAGTCCACAGGCTGAAATAAAGAAACTAGGCTAAGGTTACCAAGCATATCTGAATTCTTCTCACTGCATTGAAAAATTATACTTGGGTTGGGTAATCCCAGTAAACCAGCCTCAGCAAAAGCAAGGCACTAACCAACTCTGTGAGACCGTCTCTAAATAAAATACAAAATAGGGCTGGGGATGTGGCTCAGCTGTCGAGTGCCCCTGAGTTCAATCCCTGGTATCAAAAAAAAAATTCTTGTTGGCACACCCTAAATCTCCTAAATGATCCAAAGACTACACATGACAAAAATGAAGAGCAAAAACTTAATTGCATGGTTGATCCTCACTCTTAAAATATTATAAATTCTTGTAGACCCTCCTTCCATTAAGTTCACAGCAAAAATGAGTGGCATATACAAATATTTTCCATATATCTCCTTCCTGAACAAATACACACAACCTCCCCTACTATCATCATAACCCATAGTCCTCAGTTTAAATTGGGGTTCATTCTTGGTGTTGTACCATTTATGGATTTTGGCAAATATATAATGACACATGTCCATCATTACAGTATTATATCAATTAATTCAACTGCCTCAAACCCTGTTTACTCAGCCTACTTGTCCCTTGCCTATCCCTTTTTTTAGTCCTCAACTGTAAATAGCAGTTAAGAGATTATTATAAACAGTGAAATAGGGAGGGTATATGTGAGGGGAGAAAAAAACAGATAAAAAATAAGAGCAAGAAAAAAGCTGAGAGGGGAGGAGATTACTGGGGATTAACACAAGGCCTACACATCCAACCCCCAGCTTCAAGAATCAAAACACTTCATCCCTTAAAGAGCTGAAGCCAAATTCTTTAAGTACTAATTTTCCTTTCGATTCCATTCCAGAATCTCAGTCTTAAGGCAAAACAGTTATAACTTAAGTAAATTCTTGCGGCATGTAAACATTTGTTGGAAATGACCTATACTTTAAATTCACTTACATTCAAGATATTAGAGGCAAAAAAGAGCCTAAGTTGGATGATTTTAATATTACGTTGTATGTAGGCTCTACCGTCCTCTACACTGTATTCATGAATAGGATTAGCTTGACTAAACAGAACCAAATAGATTTTACAATCTACACTCAGACTTTACAAATGTGAAATCCATTCCTTTCCAACTCATCTGTCCTTTACTCAGCACAAGTGATGTATCACCACATTACATCAATTCTTTTTGCAGGGTGTTCTGCATCTCATCTGTTCTTTAATCATTTGTTCACTCTCCCAGACTGATGCAATCTTCTCCACACTAGCTCTCATTTTCAGTGCTACTTTCCCTCTAATCTACCACTAATCACTGGCTAACTCCTATTACCACTTTTAGAAGATTAAGTCCTACAGTAGTTTCCAAGTGTCCTAGAAATTAATTCCAAGATTCTTACCTTACCTTTGTTTACAAGTCTTTAATAAAGTACCCCAGATTACCCTGCCCCTTCTTATCTTCCTCATCTTTCACCCTCCCACCTGACAGACTTTTACCTGACAGCCCTGTTTCTAGCTCAAGAACCTCTCCCATGTTGTGTGCAAAAAGCTTGGAATGTCTCCTTCCCCCCAAGACAATCTATCTACTGGTCATCTTCCTCCCACTATTTAAATAAAGTCTTGTCAGGTCACTTCCTTTAGGAGATGCTACTTTTCCTAAAATAACGGATCACAATACTAACTGCAGACAGGAATCAATGTGTGAGGCTAAGTTTCTCTTCTGTAAATAGGAAAGATACTCTTACCTTCTTTAAAAAAAATCAAAATAATAATACATTTAGCAAAGCAACTGGCTTTTAAGGGGCACAAATGTTAAATCTTTTCAGCTATCAAGACTAACAACTGGATTGACTTTTTAACAAATCAAGTAGCAGTGTGGAAAATAAAAGCTATCTGAGTGAGGCTAAGTAGATAATTGTTGGCCAAGAATTATGATCAAAAGGGAAAGCACAGTCAGCAAATTTTACCATACATATGTCCCCTCTTGAACCTGTCTTTCCTTTAAAAATTTCTACATATGTGAAATTTGATTAAAAGTCATAACAAAACGAATAAAAACAGATTCTTATGCATTTGGCCATACTGTGCAAGGTGATAATTCCCAAATAATACATAAATACCAGTAGCTTTTAGGGTGGCTATACCTGCTTTCAGGTTCCACATCCTTGGTCTCTGTGTTTATAAGCATTTCCAACCCAGAAACCTGCTCCAGGAAATGGTCTGCCAGAAACTTAAAAAGAGTAAACTTTGTTCCTTTTGCTATCAATATAGAGGTTAAAGTTATAACTCAAATGGATAACAGAAGTCAGGAGCAGCAGCGAGTGCCTGTAAGCTGGGAAGCTGAGACAGGAGGATCACAAGTTCAAAGCCGGCCTCAGCAATTTAGCAAGGCTCTAAGCAACTCAATGAGACCCTGTCTCTAAATAAATATATACAAAAAAGTTCTGGGGATGTGGCTCAGTGGTCAAATGCCCCTGAGTTCAATCCCCGGTATAAAAAAATAAAAAGGGTACTAGAGAATAGAAAATAGGCTGATAGTGACAAATAATGCTAATTTCATCAGAGGCTATCTGAACTATATATTAAGAATTCTAAGGCCAAATATGAGTTCTCAGGAAAGCACAGCATGACAATGGACGTTGGTCATGGTTAGAGAATGTAGGAAGGACAATATGCATGACATATGACATTTTCCATTCAGAAGACCTATAACTTCAAATCTAACTAAAGAACCTAAACCTAAAATGGGAAGTGGTAATGATGTACACACAGAATGACATACTTCTATCAGTTCTTATCAAGTCATATTTGAATCATTTATTTCTTTGTGAGGGCAGGAACTATTTTTGCCTTATTCTTTTTTGGTATCTCCACCATCTATGAGAATATCTAATATATAGGAATTAAGCTGTTAATAAAAGTATTTAATAAAACCTGCAATTAAAAAAATATGAGATCACATTACTTTGATACACCATAATCATTTAAGTTCTATACTCCAAAACATCCCACACCTAGTAAATAACCTTCTGAATTGGGAGCTTTATTATACTGCATAATGAGAAAAACAGGTAGCACCAAAATGAGAAAGGCCTAGTCAAGGTCATAGTTGGAAAAAGGCCTTTTAAAAGAGATGCTTACTTCCTAATTTTTCTCTTGGGAGATGGCAACAAAATGGTAACTGTTAATCAACAATGAAATGATTCCCCATTTCCTTTTTGTGTTGTTTTCATTAGATGAGATCCTAATACCCATGAACATCAATTTATTTAGCTCTCTATACTAACTACATAGCACAGCAACTATATGTAATCAAGCATGTAAAATGTTTAATATGGTGAAATTCTAACAACTATTTTCTTTCTTTTTTAAAAATATTTTTTGTAGTTGTAGATGGACAGAATGCCTTTATTTTATTTGTTTATTTTTATTTACTTATTTTTTAAAATATTTATTTTTTAGTTGTAGTTGGACACAATATCTTTATTTTACTTATTTATTTTTATGTGGTGCTGAGGATCGAACCCAGGGCGTCGCATGGGTAGGCAAGCGCTCTACCGCTGAGCCACAATCCCAGCCCCTTATTTTTTATTTTTATGTGGTGCTGAGGATAAAACCCAGTGCCTCACACATGCTAGGCAAGCACTCTACCACTGAGCTACAGCCCCAGCC
Source organism: Marmota flaviventris (assembly GCF_047511675.1). Taxonomy (NCBI): domain Eukaryota; kingdom Metazoa; phylum Chordata; class Mammalia; order Rodentia; family Sciuridae; genus Marmota; species Marmota flaviventris. The sequence continues at coordinate 117,144,320 of NC_092502.1, forward strand.
CCTCTAACGACTATTTTCACTTATGAATTATAAAGATTGACTACTCATTTGAAATGCTTGGGATCAAAAATGTTTCAGATTTTGGAACATTTGTAAATAACTGATGAGATATATCGGGGATTGGAGTCAAGTATAAACAAGAAATTCATTTGTTTCATATACACTTAATATACAGAGCCTGAATTCAATTTTACACAATATTTTTTGTGTCTGAATTTTAATTATTATCTGTCATACCAGACTAGGTATGGAATTTTCACTTGTTGCACTGAATTAGAATGATTAAACAGACTTCAAAACATTTTAGATTAAAAAATTTCAGATTAAAGGTGCTAGACCTATAATACGATTAATATTTCTTTAGTTTTTAAAAGATGGTATACAATGGAAGGACAACCAAACCTGCATTTGCTCCCCAAGTAAAACAGAAGAATAAAAAGTTTTATCCAGGGTTTTCAGCTAAGAATTATGATCTATTTTTAAGTTTAATGATGATGATCTCAAAATAAATAAACTACCTTAAAGATTATTTTAAGTTACAAATGGAGATTACAAAATCAAAAGCAGGTGCCTAAAACCAAGAATTAAACTTTGCAAAAGATTAATGTAATGTTAATGTCATGTATACTGTGACTAGAAAGAGTCTGGATACCCCACTGTTCTGAATCTTTCACACTCACACCCTTTCTCTATATAAGCATACACCGGCTTCACTGGCTCTTTCCTCTTTTCCCTAGCTTTTATCCTTTCTTTTTCTCTTTTTAATTATCACATAAAGAACAAATTGATACATGCCCTTTCCCTAGAAATCTGTCGTAAGAATCAAGTGGCTAGACAATGAATATAGATTCTGGTTTTCTGAGGCACTTCTAACAAGCAAAAAGTCAGGGCCTATTGAAAAGGGTTTTAAAGCCTTAGACTGCCGAATGTGAAACTGATTTCATCAATTTGGTAAATTTAAACTATTATAAATTGGTAGTTGTCTGAGCCTGTCTGGTAATAGTGGAAAGAATTCTACTACAGGAGGTTATAAGTCTCAAAAAGAAAATTAACATTTTAGTATTTATCACTTCATAATATCATCAGCAAATATTCACCAGTCCTTAAAAGAGGTAGAATTGAATAGATTTAGGTTTTGACTACATCCCTTATGAACCATTTGATCTTATCAAATAATATAACCTCATATTCTGCACCTGTAAAACAATGAATCCACTACCCTCCTACTGGCTTACTTCCTAGGATTTCTGTGTTGATACAATCAGATCACATATCTGGACGCACCTGGAAAACTATGGCCAACAAATACATATCTGGAATCACTTATCACCCTCATTATCAGGCAAAGGGGAATTATTACTCCACAAATTTCCCTATCCTATTCTACCCCCATATGAGCCACAAAATTATAACTAAAAGACAACTGTACTGCTATGTGGTTAATTTTTATTACCTAAATTCAGAGTCTATTCTTCAGAAGCCTATAAAATGACATGTCAAGATGAGCTGGCAGAATAATGTGAAAAAGCATGTTGAGAATTAGTACACTTAATGTTTTCTCTCAAGATTCTTGCTCTAAACTATAAAATCCCCAATGGGTCCTTTGAAATCTTCAATTTCCTGTGGATTCCAGATGCTTTAATTAAGGAACTTTTCCAACATTTCATTGAGACAAAAATATTTTTCTCCCAAATTTTGGGTTTTTGTGACATTCTAGTAACTACACTATATCAAGGACCATTACAATGGTCCCTGGTGCCTTTCCATGAGTGAGAAGCAATTTTCCACTTTGATAAGACTATATATGATTAGTAACATTAGTTCCTTTACTGTCACAGTTCTTGATAGCTTGCATTCTACACTATGCAAGATAGGTTCCCAATTGCCACTGACAAGTTGTATGAATCTAGACAAATCCCTTATGGTGACTTGAGACTCAGTTTCCATATTTACAAAAACTAGAACAAGATAATCTCCAAGGATTGTTCTGGCTAAAGAATCCTAAGATTCCCTTAAGATCACATATATCAATACTGTGACTAAGAGACCCCAAAGAATAATGTCTAATTCAACTTTTCTCATCCCTCTTCCAGTCCTTAAAAGGTAGTCACAGCTACTGTAGAACTGATGTTTTAACAGTGCAGCTTTAAAAAAAAAAAAAAAATTCCCAATGACTAACTAGGTATACAACTGTAAGACTGTACTTTTTAGAGTTACTGGGATCTTAAAGAAGGACCTGAATGAGACAGATAATAGCAAGACACATGCAAGAAAAATACTTGAGTGTCCATTTCCAAAAGCCAGTCCAATTTCATACTAGGTTATCACCTGTGTCTGGAAACAATATCAGGAGTCAAGCCAAACTCCTGCCACTTCTAACCTTACAGTACCAGAAAAAGACTACTGGTCTTAGCAGATCACTCCATTTCAATTAACTCTGGGGATCCTGAACTGAGAGGTCATCAAGGAGGGAGCAGGGCACAGTATGAGGTGACAGTACAGAATGATAAATATAAGGGTTTCACTTCCTGGGAAGATTTCATCTGAATAATTAAAAAATGTTTTAAAATCCAGTAATGAACAATTCACTCAACTCTGCTCTGTTAGGCACATTTCAGGGAAGGGAGGGATGACACACAGATGAATTGACTTTAAGAGTCTATTAGTTAAGTATTTTAATGCTGCAACATCCTGGCTCTGGTTGAAATGGGTGTGGGTAGCCTGACATCCCTCCATAGCATTCTCTACACCACACCTTCTCCTTACTGCAGTTTAAAAACATCATATTGGGCTGAGGTTGTGGCTCAGTGGTAGAGCACTCACTTAGCAAGTGCAAAGCCCTGGGTTCAATCCTCTGCACCACAATGAATAAATAAAATAAAGATATTGTGTTCAACTACAACTAAAAAATAAATTAATTAAAAAAATTAAAAACATCATACATATTGAATTATGTACTCAAAATAGTAATATTTAAAGGAAATAAGCTATATCATGAATGATAAAGGGTGACTGAGAAACTCAGTTGACCAGTCATCTGGTTTTAATATTCAGTAAAGACTTACTGAGATTAGTATTTTCACAGGGCCTCAAAAATAGGAATAAGCCCCTTTCAATTTACTCTTTTGTCTTTGGAATGTATTAATATATGAATATCACTGATGGGAAAAGCCTGGTCCTGAAACAGTGACAAGGATCACCATTAGTATACATGAAGAAAAACATCAAGTCACCAGTTAATGGCAGTCTAAAGCAGCTCTTCACTCCTCTGATTTCCGCTGTCTCAGACATTACTCTAATATTCATCCAGCTGCAAAGTTTACTTTTGTTATAATAACCACTAGCATTTTATCCAATACAGATCTGTTACAAAAGTAGTAGGAAGCAAAACAGTTTCTCTAAAATGAAAAAGGGAAAGCTTGAAGGAGTGTCCCAGACAGCCAATTACCACTGTGAAACTCTATCATTTAATGCAAATAATTATTCCCCTCTTTAAAAGTTCTCTACCAATATTTTGCCATCCATCAATTCCATCATGCACCTAAGGCACTTAATTATGTACACCAATAGGTTAGGATAATATATATATTATAATGACTTTCATTATTTTTTACAAGAAACTACTTTTGAAATGTGTAGATTACCAGCACTAAAGTAAGAATATGTGTCTGGGAATTTCTGGTATGGGTTAAAGGTAAAGGCTGAAAGAATATTAGAAGCCTATATCCTCCAAACAACCAAAATTGCTTCAAATCCAATACATTTTAAAAAGATGTTAGCTCAGAGAAAAAGAGATATCTCTTGAATGTCGTACACTATTTTCATAGCACCTATGATCAGAGAGGCTTAAAACGTTGTAAAGAACTTAACATTTTATTGTACCCCAAGTTTTAAAAATAATATGTAAATCCCACTTCCAGTGGTATTCAGCGAACCCAAATCAAATGAAATTATATAACAGGACTCTTTCAAGAAAGTAATGTTGAGAGAAAAATATAAAAGAAATCCCACTCCAAGTAAAGACATCTCTTTCCCAGTAGTGTTACTGGTAACTTCTGAAGCTCTAAGTAGTATAATTTCTTCATAAGCAGGATAATGATGCATATGAAGTTCTTAACCACAAATTACCTCAAATACAATGAAGAGAAAAAATCACTAACTATATAGTATCTCCCAACATATCTCAATATAACTTCACATAACTTGGTCAAACTTGGTAGAAACCAAAAGACTGTGTGGAAGTGATAGGTTACTGACTATGCTAAAGAATAATGAATGAGTAAAAAATAAAAAGAATGATTATAATAAACATGGAGTCAAGAACACCTCATAATGCTGGATATTATACATCTCTAGTTCTCTCAATATTTGTATTGAAAGAAAATAATTCTCCCTATTTCCCTCTGTATTTTCTCCTCCATAATATAAATGATTTCCAAGTGTGGCTGATGTATCACATTCCACACCCCAAGCTAGTGACATAAAACACCTTCCCCAAGAGGAACCTACAGAAACATATGTAAGCCTAAGGCTCTTAAAAAAAAAAAAAAAAAAGTAAGCGTGTGTCTTCACCTCCTTTCACACTTTTCTCTGTTACCTCTCCCGAGGGTGTGAAAATATCAACATCCGGTCGCCCATCCCCACCTTCTCCGTAGTGCCACGAGTTGACTATGTCCATCCCCTCTCCCTCCCTTTCTGTACCATCACCTTGGAGAAGCTTATCGAATATTTCTTCCTACTGCTCCCCACCCCTATGCATGGCTGAGCGCGGCATTCTCTACATCCTTCTTCTAAGGAGGGGACAAGCAAACAGAAGCATGCTTGGGAACGAAAGCCGAGGAGGCCCACAACCAGACAGCAGCTTCTGGCTACGGTCTTGCTCCCCCACCTCAGCCTCTGACGGGTAGTCGGTTCCCTAAATATTGAAATCACGGGTCTCCACGCTCCCCACCCCCACCCCCACCCCGGCAGCTAAGAGGCCGGTAAAACCGAACAGCCGGGATGAGCTCGAGGCAGGGTCTTCCCTAACGAAGCCCGCTCTGGGCCGGGCTGCTGTCCCCGGGGAGGATGGAGACCCGGAGGCGCAGGAGACCCTGCTCGGGATCCACCAAGGCGGCCTTCCCCAGCGGTCCGGCCCCCTGCACTGCAGCGGCGCCCGGGCGGACCCCGCACCGGCCTCACCCGCACACTCGCCACACACAAAAGCGCCGCGGCCACCGCCTTCCCGCCCCCACAGCCCTGCGGAGCAATCAATGAGGCGGCCGGCGCCTGCGTCCGCTTCGCGCACGGCCGGACGTGGGGCCGGGTCGGCGGGGCCAGCGGCGCGGCTCACCATCGCTCCGCTTGATCTCCACGTAAATCCCGATTTGGATCTTGCCAAAGTTGGCCGTTGCCATCACCTCATCTGGAGCAGCGGCAGCGGGCCGAGGGAGGGGGACTGGAGGGCGGAAAAGGCGGGGAGGGGGCGGGGTAGGTGCGGGAGGGGGAGCGGTTGCCCGCGGCCGCGCCGGGCCGGGCGACAGCGTGAACGCGAGCAGCGCCGCGAGGAGCAGCGGCGGGGAAGCAGGCGGAGGCCCCGGGCCTGCAGGCCGGCGGCAGGAGGCGCACGCAGGGGCGTCGGGGTGAAGCGAGGGCCGGGGCCGTGAGGCGGCGCGGCGAAGAGTGGGAGGGCCCGCGCCGCCCGCCCGGCAGTCGACGCTGGGGAGGCGGGGCGCCGCGCGCCTGCGCAAACGCACGGCCAGCGTCTCTTCCTCCCCAGCTCCCTTCGCACTCTGCCTGGAGGCGGCCCCGCCCAGCTCCGCAGCCGGGAGGCTGCAGCCGCAGCTTGGCAGGCCCCGGGAATGTAGCGCGCGCGGCCCAGCCCACTAGGAGCTGGCGTCGCGTTTGATTTCACCGCGCGGCCTAGAACACGCGGGAAGCTGCGCGCTGTGCTTTCTGGCGCTGTCGCCGGAATGGATTGGGGGCCTAGTGGTTTCGTGGCTTTAGGAGTGCAGTGCGGGGCTGAGGAGTGAATTTAGGGACCCGCCAGTGACAGTACTTGGGTGTTTCATCTGCAGGTGTCACCCCACTTGCCATTTACAGGTAACTGGCCCAAGTTGCTCTCCCGAGGCACACTTGATTCAGATTTCCCATATGGTTATGGAGAAGGAAAGAAGCTACTTTCAGGTGTCACCCACCTAAGTCGGAATGAAGACCTGATTCGCTGTGGTCGTGCCTAGTGGCTCAGAAGTCCTGCATTGGGTGGCCTTAACTGTTGTGGCTGTGGTCCATCGGATGCCGCTGTGCTGTTTCTGCTATAGAGGTTAAGACTTATTTGCCCTGCCTGTAACCCTAGTAACTATGACTCAAGGAAAGGATACAGACAGAATGACTAAGAATGTGTCTTTTCTGCAGTCTCTAGACTAGTCTGACTACATCACAGTGAGGTGAGCAAGACTCCGTCCTCTCCGAGCAGGAAGGCCCTGTAGACAGGGACCATGAAAACTGTACAACACATGGAAAACCTCCAAATAGGAAGTTGCTTATAGTATTGGGACTTGTTCTGGAGGAAGTTACTTTTTTCATTACCTACTTTCCATAATCATTGTTAATCTTCTTGTACTGATTAAAAACAGTTTTAAAATTCAGGAATTGGAAACTGGGTATGTGTGTGTAAGTACATATGTGCACATGAGTTTGCCTAAAGTTTCCGACCTAATATAGATAACTCAAGTAGATGCTTTAAAAATTGAAACACTTATGTAAATGAATATACTGAAGGTCTGTTTGTCAAAAACAGCCTTTTAAACCTATGCTAAAGTAGACATAATTTCTATGAACAAAACAAAACAAAACTGGATAGGCAATGTCGGAAAAAGGAAAAAAAAAAAAAAAACTTCTGCTTTTCTCTTCCAGAAATGACATCACACTTCAGGCCCTCTGTTTCAAAATAAGATTTGACCAAATAAGGGTTTCCTTGTTTTGTGTTTTCTTCCTATAATCTTAAGCATTTTATCTGAAGCATTTTATCTGAACTCTTTGAGCTGCTGTCTAGTAGCATTAATTTTATGATGTCTCTGTAACTGAGGTATAAAACATTTATTTGCTTGCGTATTCTTTAAAGAATGCAAAGAAATAAAGCTATACAGCTCCTAAATTTTAAATTGCTTCATAAAATATTGTTTTATAATGGTTGCTGACACATACATTGCACCCTGTGGTTTATATAATTAAGAAGCCTTAACCTTTAATCCATATTCAAAGGTATTTTAAAAATATGTACATCATCTTTCTCCATAAAAATGTATGAGACAAAAACCTTTCCTTTATAAGTCATACCCAAAAGGCTTATGTTTTTTATATATATTTAGCAATACTTGCATTATGGGTTATGTATGCAAGTGGCCTTCTGAAGAGTAGCCATAAAATATACAATGTGGCTGTTTCCATCAACATTCTGGATCAAGGATTTTAATTTTGACTCAGGCATTACCAAGAAATATAACCCCAACTGGAACCTAACTATTGCTACTAAGCTGCTGAACTAAAAACTACTAGCAAGTAATTACTAAGATATATAACCCTACTAAGAAGTCCTGGTCTAATTAGAATTATAGAGAAGGCACTCAGACATTTGTTCAATGAATTTACTTCTTCACCTGCTTGGTATCTCAATTATCTCTTTGATCAACCTCGAATAATAACTTCCTTTTTCTCAATCACAAACTTTCTGTGAGAACTAATGAAATAAAATGTGATAATGCTTTGATGTTTTATGATGCTTTTATGCCTAAGAAAACAAAGTATCACCATCCTTTAAAAGAGAAAGAAACCCCATCACTCTACCATAATGCTCAAATCATCCATTAGGGTTCTACGTCTAGTAATAGAAAATTAGGTATACATTATCATTTTGGCTTTGTCCCTCACCACCTCACATTAAGAAAATAGCAAGAGTTTTATAGATAGGTCTGTATTCTTTGCCCACTTTGGTCATCTTGCTTACAGATCATTTATATCAGGTCATATCCTATTAAGAGTGGCTGCCATTGACCTATTAATTCTGAGTTAACACACCATTTAAAAAAATCATAGCTATTATAATACAACCAAGCCATTTTCCTTATGCCTAAATTTCTAGAAGATTCTCTGCTGTGGGATTATTAGTGCATATGCTTTAAGGAATAATTGCAAGGAAAAGTTTGTTTAGCTAATGAATGGAGTTTAAGGCTGAAAATGGCACTTAACTAGAACCAACTTCTTTGTGAAAGGACAGACACACAACTTAGCTCCACTTCTAGGCCCAGATTGTACATATTTATATATCAAGTAACTTAAATTTTTTCATTTCTTTTTTTTCCACTCATAATCTATTCAGAATTACTTTTACAAAGTTTATGGATGTGAAATCAAGTGTAAAAAAAAAGAAGAAGAAGAGGTAGGATTAGAAACTTTTTGTTGTCCACATGCTTTCCTGGATTTATTTATTTATTTTTAGAATCGGTGACTCTGGTTCCCATTGCATTTACTCAGATCTTAATTCCAATTAAAGTGGTATAATCCCATTGTAATTTATTTCAGTCCTTAAATATATTAAAAACATGTAAGATACAAATCCAAATTTTACCCTCTGAAATATTTCCTCTTTTCCATTGGATTCCTCTCCCCCATATATAAACATTCAGGCTCCTTTTTCATAAAGGAAAAACAATCTTCTCTTGATCATCCTCTTTCTATTTAAATTCCATTCTATTTTTTACTTTTCCTCTGCTGCCAAATTCTCAAATGAGTGCTGTCTTAGTCCATTTGTGTTGTTAAACAAAATACCTGAGACTGGGTATTTTTATAAATTCCTTATAAATTAGGAAAAAAAATTTCTTATAGTTTTTGGAGGCCGAGAAATCCAAGAGCATGGTGCCAGCATCTGGCAAGGACTTGGGTGCTACATCATAACAATAACAGTAGGGTAAGAGAGCATGTACTAGACACAGAGGAAGAAAATTAGGCCTAGCCCGTCCCTTTTATCAGGAACTCCCTCCTACCATAACTAACCCACTCCCACCAAAATAGCATTAATCCATTCATTAGGGTTGCCCTCATGACCTAATCACTTTAAGCTTCTACTTCTTAATACTGTTACAGTGGCAATTAATTTTCAACTGGAGTTTTGGAGGAGAAAAACAATAGCTAGTAGTCTAAATACTCACTGCCTTGATTTACCATCACCCATTCCTTTCGTAACCCCCCCAAATCTGGATTGAATCCTCTACCAAATTGTATTTTTCAAAGTTAGCAATTACCTTCTAGGTACCACATGCAGTGGAAACTGACAGTTTTATTTGTTTATATTTGCAGAAGAGCTTACTTACTTTCTCCCCAATGCTACCTTGCCCATTCATGTATCTCAGTTTTTGCATCTTCCCCCAGCAACTGGAATGATAAATACTTATCTTTTCCTGTTTGCCCATTTAAAGCCTTCCCACTTGGCAAGACACAACTCAAGTCTCCTTTCTTTTTGGAACTTTCTCTTCCCAATCCAATCTATAATGTCTATCCTATCTGCGTGGTTTTCACTCAGTGATCACCAGAACTTCCTAAGAAAGCTTTTAAAACAAATATAGCCAGGAACATGGGCACATGCTTGTAATTCCAGAAACTCAGGAGGCTGAGGCAGGAGAATGGTAAATTTGATGCTAGTTTGACAGCAATTTAGCAAGGCCCAAGTAATTTAGTGAGAACCTGTCTCAAAATTAAAAATAAAACAAGGCCAGGGATGTAGCTCAATGGTTAAGTGCCCTGGGTTCAATTCCCAGTACCAACAAAAAAGAAATATAGAGGCACAAACTCTATCCCAGTCCTACTGTTTTAAAATCTCAGAGAAAGCTGGATGTGGTGGCACACGCCTGTGTGTGCTGTAATCCCAGCAACTCCAGAGGCTAAGGCAGGAAGGTTGCAAGTTGGAGGCCAGACACAGTAATTGAGGTCCTAGGCAACTTAGTAAGACTCTGTCTCAAAAAAAAAAAAAAAAAAGAGTCTGGAAATATGGCTCAGTGGTAAAGCCCCTCTGGTTCAACCTTCAGTATCAAAGAACAAAAACAAAACAACTAGGAGGCTTAGAGTGGACTATTTCTGAAAAACACATCAGAATCTGAGGCTTACCTGGTTGAGAACTATTGATTCTGTCTAAATTGTCATAATTCAATAGTTTGGGTACATTTGCTGCTTAGGGACTGGGCACTGGATTGACATTACTTGGTTATTTTCCTATTCCACCTTCTTTATTATGATTCTTTCATTTATACTTCTTGATAGGTACACAAAACTTTTAAGGTCCATATTGGACTTACACGCATTGTCTACATTGGGATGTTCCTAATTTTTAAATTTACTGTTTGCATTAGTTTTAACTAGCATGACTAATTCCTTTCAAGTACAGGAAATGTAACAGTTTTCCCTATTACCAGATTTTTAGCAATTTAATGAATAAAGACTCAGAATTAACAAAAAAAAATTAACCATTCATAGTAATGTATCTAAACAACACTTTATATGTCCTGATTAGTTCAGGATCTTAGTAAACTGGATTGGAAAGTTATCATGGAATATCAGTGACATAATACAGAATGATTTTTCTCATTTTTTCTTTTAAAATATATAATTGATAAAGTTTACATATATTCAAGGTATACAGTGGAATGATTTGATATACATTGTGTAATGATTCTCATAAAATCTATTAAGATATCCACCACTACCTGTTTTAGTAAACTTTTCTGCTGCTTTGACCAAAAGACCTGACAAGACCAATTCTAGAGAAGAAAAAGTTTATTTTTGAGCTTACAGTTTCAGAGCTCTCGCTCTATAGATGGCTGTCTCCATTCCTCAGGGCTTAACACTAGGCAGCACATCATGGCAAAAGTACATGGCATAGGAAAGCAGCTGGGAACATGCCACAAGGAAACAAAGAGAGAGGCTTCTTCTCTCACCAATGACAAATATATATATCCCAAAGGCATAGCCCCAAAGACCCACCTCCTCCAGCCACAGCCTACTTGCCTACAGTTAGCAGCCATTTAATCCCTATCAGGGGATTAATGCACTGATTATGTTGAGACTTTTATAACTCAATCATTTCATCCCTAAACCTTCTTGCATTGTCTCACACATGAGCTTTTGGGGTACGCTTCATTCTAACCCATAACACTATCAATTCTATATATTCAATCCATAGAACTCATCCATTTTTTTAATATTTATTTTTTATGTGTAGTTGGACACAATGCCTTTATTTTATTTACTTATTTTTATGTGATGTTGAGGATCGAACCCAGGGCCTCACACATGCTAGGCTAGTGCTCTACCGCTGAGCTACAACCCGAGCCCCGAACTCATCCATCTTTTAACTGAAAGTTTGTACCCTTTGCCATTGATACGTACCTATTGACTTCATTACTCATAACTGTTTAGGTGTGTTTTATAATCCACACATTTAATTTTGAATAATCATCTAATATTTTATGTATTTCTAAATCTTTTTTTTTTTTCAGTGCTAGGGATCAAATCCAGAACCTTATTCATTCTACACAAGTGCTCTACAGCTGAGCTACAGTCCCATCCCCTTTTGTCTTCTTACATTTACTGTATTGTTAGGTTTTCTTCAATTTGAAATTAAAATAAAATTATATAAATTTTTGTAGAAGTTTTTTTTTTTTTTTCAGTGAACATATACTATTAAGTCAAAAGTCAAAGACTATGGAAGTACTCACTTAAAAATACAAAAGAGCTAATATCATTTCCTTCTTAAAACCAATCATTAGCTTCCTGGAGTAAAATCTAAATTATTTATAGAACTGTACAAGAACTAGCTCTGGCTTCCTCTCCAGCCTCATCTGGGACTGCTATCCTGCTCTCTTGGCTCTAGACTCACAGAACATCTTTCCACCTCCAACATGTCAAGCTCTTCCTCAATCAGGACGGGTATCCAGCTTTTCCTAAATTTGATTCATCTTTCAGGTTTCCATGAAAAACTACCTCCTGAAAAAAGCCTTCCCTTACCTTCCTCCTCTCCCTCACTCTGCACTCTAGCATATCATCCTGCCACCACCACCAGCTCTGATCTTGCTCAGTTAGTTGTGCTTTGCTCTTCTGTTACTTCTGTCACCCTCAAGAAAGCTCCTGAGGGTAGAAATATTGTCTAACATTCTTCACTATGCATCTGGCACATGGTACAGTCACTGAACCATAAATGCACAACAATTTTTTTTTTTTTGGTGGAGGGGAACCAGGGACTGAACCCAGGGGTACTTAACAGCTGAGCCACATCCCAGCCCTTTTTATTTTTTATTTTGAGACAGGGTCTTGCTGTGCTGCTTAAACCTTGCAACATAGAGAGACCTCGTAAGTTGCTGAGGCTGACTTTGAACTTGAGATCCTTCTGCTTCAGGCCCCCAACTTTCTGGGATTACAGGCATGTGCCACCGTGCCTGGCTTTAGCAAATAAATAAAGGAAAAGGCTGATAACCTGTAAGATGTTGCCAAAGTTTTGGCTTTTGATTTAATGGTCTTTCCTCCCTACAAATGAACTAAATTTATAATGAATTTCCTTATTTACATAATCCGACAATATTAACATTCCCACCTTCCTAAAACTCAAAAATCTCTAGTAGATATAGATTACAATCTAGTAGATATGGTAATCTATATCTACTACTAGAATAAATGTTTATAAAAACTTAAAAGCAGAACGGTTTAAAATATGGAAAGGAAAGCAATTTTGCCATCTAAGTTCCACTCCCTGGAAGTAGCCCCTAAGTACCACATGAATCTAGTTAATTTTCAAACTTCATTGTGCACAATATTCATATGGGTTGATTCTTATGCAGATTCATGGTTCCTATGACTAGATATTGTTATTCAATATTTCTAGTTGGAAGTCTAGGAACAGTATTTTCAATTTGTACTCTCGGTCATTTTGACACAAACTGTTAGGTTATGATGATTGGAAAAGTAAGTTTTAAATTCCATTAAATAGACATAATTTCAATTTTTAAAGAAATCATGCTGTATCTACTGTTCTAAAACTAAAACTTTCTTTAAAATATGTTTCTTAGCTCTTTTCATGCCACTGTTCATTGATCTATCTCTGTTTTGATATCTGCTATTGTTCTGCTGTATGTGTAGATAATAGGGAAATTCATACACAAACAAATATTTATAAAATGGATATTTGGATTGTTTTCCATTTTATTTTTTGTCTTATCAACAATGTTGAAGGCATATATTTTATGCAGTGAATATTTGTGAATATTTTTTTAGGATAACTTCTTAGGAATGGCATATGGAGCCAAAAGAAAACACATTTATAACAGTAAAATTTAGGTTTTAAAATGTGGTTTTGACATCATTTTGATATTTTTTATGTTGCACATCAATTATTTTTCACACTATTTAAACTAAGCAGAGTATATCATTATTGCTTTTTATTATCAATCCACATCCTACCATACTGTCTCTAATTTCTGTACTTCTGTTATGGTTTAGATATTATTTGTCCCCTAAAGATTTACGTGCTGAGGAGCTGGGGTTATAGCTCAGTGGCAGAGCACTTGCCTCACACTTGTGAGGTATTAGGTTCGATCCTCAGCACCACATAAAAAACAAATAAATAAAGATATTGTGTCCATCTTTAAAAGAAAAAAAAAAAGATTTATGTGCTGAAAGCTTGGTCCCTAGTGTAACAGCACTGAGGCGGCAGAAACTTTAAGAGGTAGAACCTAGTGGATGATAATCAGATCATGGAGGCACCATTCTGGGAAGGGTTTAATACACGTCTTGAGAGAGCGGGTTAGGTCTTGTGTGACTGGATTAATTCTCGTAAGAGTGGGTTGTTATAAAGCAAGACCATTTCACATGCTTGGCTCCTTTAAATGTAGCCATTTCCCTTTTTACTTCTCTACTATATAATGATACATTCTGGGATTCCTCACCCTATTCCAGCAACATGCTATTTGGACTTTCTAGCCACCAGAATTGTGATCCAAATAAGCCTTTTTTTTTTTTTAAGTGCTGGGCATTTAACTCAGGGCCTCCTGTCATGCTATGCAAGAAGTAATCACTGAGCTCCATCCGGACAAAACATTTTTTCTTTTTAAAGTACACAGCCTCAGGTATTTTGTTTTAGCAACACAAAACACTAAGACAATCCCTGAATTCTTGGCCTTGGCATACTGCCTTGTTCTGACTTCAAGTTTATATAAAACCCTGTCTCAGGATTTTCTCCAGACTCTTGCTCTAAATTCATAGTACCATTTTCTGCAATTTCCCAGGGCTAGTTGTTTCCCTGCCTGCCCCTGTACTCATCAACTCTGTAAATCCACGCCCTATCCCAGATCCCCATAATCCAATTCCACCCACATCCTTGTCACCTACTCTAACACACAAAGAACAAACAATACAAACAATATGTAATTAAATGCTAATTATGTGGTACAGAGTTTAAGTAGAGAGTAGAAGAAAGTCAGTGAGAAGTAGAACAGTCAGGGAAGATTTCCTGGTGCTAAATTCTTTTAATGCTTTTTAAGTTTTGTTTATGAGTAGTGAAGAAGTTCAATTTTTTAAAAAAGCAGCCCTATACCCATGGGTTCAGTTGGGCCATAAAAGATGGCTAGAATCTAAATAGAAAGATAGCAGGAAAGCATCCTGCTTCTGGTTTTTCTTGTTGGTTGTATTTGCTTTCTTTTCTGCTATCTTTCTTTCTTTGATGTAAAAAAAATTGATGCCAGCTAGCACTACCCAGTTACAATGTAAAAATTCACCATTTCCTTTTTAACTAAAGAATTGTGTGAAACTAAATATACATGACCTGTAGACCATCCCTAATACTTACTCCAAATATGGTTCTTCCATTTTCTACTTCAGTTGCTTTCATATTACTTGACCTTTGGGACAGTATGTATTATTATAATCATGATTTTTTTCCTCAGAAGTGTAGGATAATGAATGTGGGCAGGTTTATAAGAGGGAGATGGAAGAGACATATCTGATGAGCAATGTAAACATTGAAGATAGCTAGAAAATAATCTTTAGGTGGGATATAATTATGGCAGGGCTTGAAAGCCATGGAGAGATGTTTGTCCTTGATAGAGCATCAGTAGGGAACTCCTCAGAGAACAGGCATGGCATGAGTCATGGAGCAGCCGCAGGATGAGATAGAAGGAGCACAGGCCTTGACGTTTGACTGACCTGGTTTTCAATACCAGTTTTGCTGCTTCTTATGTGTGTGTCCTTGGGCAAGTTACTGGCTTTTCTGAGTCTCAATTTTCTCATCTATAAAATGGGAATAATACCCATGTCAGAGTTTTTGTAATGATTAAATAAAATGAGGTAAGAGTTATAAAACACTTGGCATGAATTAGGCCCTTGAAAAATGGTCATCAGAGTTCTTGAGGGATTATTAGTACAAAAGTATTTGCCAAGTAGATTCAGTGGAGGAGAGTTTTGCATCAGGATGGTCAGAAAAAAGGAGACTCATGAGAAATCCAGGCATGAAATCATTGAAATTTAGATTGCTAGATGGCAGGGAATGAGAGAAAGGATCAACAGACATAAGAGAGATAGAAACTGAGTACATATGAAATATAGAGAATAAAGGAGAGTGATATATACAGTCTTCTAATTCTTTTTAAAAATATTTTTAGCTATAGATGGACACAATATCTTTATTTTATTTATTTTTTAATGTGGTACTGAGAATTGAAGCCAGTGCCTCACACATGCTAAGCAAGCACTCTACCACTGAGCCACAACTCCAGCTCCAGTCTTTTGATTCTTAAAAATTGAGAAGATTGTCATTAGTAGATGTTGGAATTTTTCTGGTGTATAATCACACGAAATAGGAAGTAGACTGTGTTGGCATCACTTAATGCAAAATGTAGTTTAGAAAACAATAAGCCAGCCAGATGGAAGTAAAAATGTATAGAGAACATAATTTAGAAAACGATATTAAAAATACAAAAAAAGATATTAAAGATACAAAATCAGATGATAAGACTTTTTTTTTGGAAACTTTATTATGGTTACTAACACCAAGTGATGGTAACATGAGATTTTACAATCATATTTAATACTTTTAAGAAGAAATTACCTACCAGTAACAAAAGTTAAATGTAACTTCACCAAAAACCTCTTTGAGAGTTCACATTCATAGACTATAAGACAAACCCAAATTATTTGAAGCAGTATTTCACTTCATATTTCTATATTATACTGATAGAAAGCTCAAGTCAGCCATTTAGATTTAGTAGTATAGTGAACATTTGTTGTTACCATTTCTATAATCCTTTCTATCTTCCTACCTGTACCTTGAATTTCTCTATTATTTGGTTTATGTAAGATTAACCTTTTCTTCCTCTCAGGGTAGGCCTTGATAAGCTGTTAGTAAATTTTAGGGAATGTATATGGCTTACTGGTAGAGCACCAGCCTAGCATGCTTGAGATCCTGGGGTTGATACCCCCCACCACGAAACAACAACAATAGCAAAAAAAACACGGTAATCAGTGTTTTTGCTTTGTTTGATTTTATCTTCCCCATCCCAAAGATCACTTCATGCAAAGAAACATGCTCCATTCTAGGCCAATAAGACACAAGAGTCTCAATTCTCAGATTCTTTTGCGTCATTGGGGAAGCATACTCTTTCCCTCTAGAAAAAGACCTGGAAGAAAACAGGTCACAGTTGTTGGCAAGCATCTTGTTACCATAAGATGAGGGCCTGGTGAAAGTGGAATCAACACTGAAGAAGCAGAAGCAAAAATGGAGGAAAGAAACTGAGTACTCGTCCTGAATTTTGAGCTCCTCAGCATAATGAGAGTTTATCTAAAGTAGGTCTATCTTCAATTTCTCTGCAACATAATCTGTAAATTCACTTCAGAGAATTAACTTAAGCCATATTTCCTGCTACCTGCAACCAAAAACCCTCAACTAATACAGATGCAAAGAGGATGTCAGTATTGCCCTGATCTCTGCTACACATTACCAATACCATGTGTCATGAATGATAAATGGATCTCACCTTAAGATTTGAAGTTTTCTGTGCTTTCACATAGTTTATGGCAGAAGCTGGAATTCTGAGGTATAAATTTCTATAGAGATGGGGAATCTTGAGTAAGTTAGCCTCTGAAATCTCCTATAAAGCTTCATTTTATTGTTTCAGCAAGTACTTGGAAAGTTGGGGCTAAAGATGTAAAGTAACTTAGGTTAGCCATCTTAGTTTTTTTCTAACCTCTTTTTTTTTTAAATTTAGTTGTTGATAGACCTTTATTTTATTTATTTATATGCGGTGCTGAGAACCAAACCCAATGCCTCACACATGCCAGGCAAGTGAGTTACTGCTGAGCCCCAGCCCCAGCCCCTTTTCTAATCTCTTGATAAGAGGTATTTGTGTTACATTTAGAGATGTAAAAAGTGTGGTATTTAAGCTTTCATTTTGAAATCAACTCAGTTTTCTATAATCTCAACTATAGTACGAAGACACAATATGTTATTTGAGGGCTGGGGAGGTGGTCCAGTGGTAGTGTGCTCGCATGGCATGCTTGAGGCCCTGGGTTCAATAATCAGCACCACAAAAGCAACAAAAGATGCTTTTTCAAACAAATCATCAAGTAAACATATGTCCTTAATATTGAATTTGAAGATCTGGGAAATCTTTTCAAAAAAGTGAAAAGGTGTTTTTACACCTTTAGAAAAGTCACGTTAGTGCTAAAAGAGGTAGCGCTGTGGCTAGAAGGGTAGTAGCTAAGAAAATGGATGAAGACTATCTGCATAAAAGAAATCACAAATGAACCACCAGCTGGTCACACAGAACCCAATAAGGGTTAGTTTATGATTTTGAAATAATAAGGCATAAATGTGACAAAGTCAGATTCATTCAAAAATAAGAAATTGGGGCTGGGGTTGTAGCTCAGTGGTAGAATACTTGCCTAGCACATGTGAGGCACTGGATTCGATCCCCAGCACGACATTAAAAAAAAAAAACACTAAATAAACAAAATAAAGATATTATGTCCATCTACAACTACAAATATTTTTAAAAAGAAAGAAATGAATCCTGCATGCCATGGTTTGAATGCATTCACCAAAATTTTTGTGTTAGAAACTTAATCTCCAAATTCATACATTGATAGTATTGAGATGTGGGGTCCTTGGGAGACAACTAGGGTTAGATGAGGATATGAAGGTAAGGAGCCCATGATGAGATGAGTGACCTTTATAAGAAGAGGAAGAGAAACCTGAACTTGCATGCTTCCTTGCCATTTACAACCCTCAGTCACATTATAGGGCAGTAAAAAGGTCCTCACCAGATGACAGCCCCTTGCTTATGAACTTCTCAGCCTCCAGAACTATTCTGTTGCAGCAGCAGAAAACAGACTAAGACTCTGTAGAAGCTATGGGAGAAAGGAGCAATGGCACAGTCAATGCTGGGCCTATGTATGGCATGGTTGTCAGTAACTGTCAGGAATTAAAAGAACTACAAAAAAACCAAAAAGACTTTTGAGAAACAATTTGTATACATGCGGACTACTAGCTGTAGTAAGGCATCACCATTATTTTCATTCGGTATGATAATGATATTGTGGTTCTGTTTTCTTAAAAAAAAAACCACACAACTATTTGTTAATGATACCAAAAGACTCAACAATAACAACAACAACAACAAAGCCAAAGAAACCCCTGGCTCTTCTCAAATCTTTAATAAAGATGGAATTTTTAGTTTCTATAAGTTGAAGGACTGTAAAATAGTGTCGCAGGTCATAGGTAATGGATGATATGAATATAATAAGTATTTTGTAACTATGTAGTAGAGACTACTAGTGCTCATCAGCCTTGTTTGATTTAGGGTGTCCATATGACTGAGTTCTTGTAAAAGGAATATTAGTAAAATTGATGGGTGTCTTATAGGCCATCACTCTTAGAAAAGGGTGATACAAAATTGAAGGAATCTGGACTCCTGAATGACCATGTAGAGCCAAGCCCTCATCATACTGTCTCTATTCTCGTTAGACTGAAATATAGTTTGAGGTAAGTAAGAAGCAAAGTTTTATTGGATTAAGCCACTAAGATCTTGGGAAGATGATTTACCATGATTAATATACAAGTTGCCATCAAAATTTTAGATTTTTTTTCAGTGTTAGAGATAGAACCCAGGACTCATGCATGCTAGACAGTGCTCTACTACTAACCTACACACATCCTGTGTCCTTTTAAATTTTATTTTAAGACAGGGGGTCTCACTGAGTTGCCAAGGCTGATCTTAAACTCATAAACCTCCAGCCTCAAAAATTTTAGATATTTATATATTTATTTATTTACTTTTGGTAGTGGGGATTGAATCTAGAGGCACTTAAACACTGAGCCACATCCCCAGCCCTTTTAAAAATATTTTATTTAGAGACAGGGTCTTGTTGAATTGCTGAGGGCCTTACCAAATTGCTAAGGCTAGCTTTGAATTTCTGATCCTCCTGCCTCAGCCTCCTGAGTTGCTGGGATTACAGGTGTGCACCACTGTGCCCAGCTCTAGATTTTTAAATGATAACTGAATGTGATGGTTTTAGTGTGAATAAAAGAATTCTCACAGATCAGGTTTCCTAGGAAGAAGACTCGAAACAAGATGAGCCTGTAGGAAATTTACTTGCAACTGGCTTTGAGATCAACACTTGTGAAAGAGTAAAAACATTAGGATGGAAAGAAGGAAAAGTTGGACTGATTATGCAGTGACAACAAAGGCTTCTGCCAATTCCATGGGTAGCTCTAGAGCTAGGATGTTCTTTTAAATTTGTCTCAAGTTGAGATGGAGACAATTGTACTCCTGCACATGGGCCAGGTTTTGGATATAGATATTTCTGGACAGAGAAATGGATCTTGGATAAGGTGAGAAATTCCTGAAGAGGTACTCAGCCATAAGCCCTTGGTGGCCAACACTGTTAGAACCAGGGAAATGATTTTAAAGATGGCTCTGGACATACAATGCACATTCATTTCAAGAATACTCCAGAAACTGGTTTGAGTGGTAATATGCTTTTATAAATACGCCAAAGAGCTATTTATCTTTTATGAAAGAAGACTGTCCACTCAGACCAAAGTATAAGAAAAGTTTGTATTATATGCCAGAGAGTTTAATATCAAGACATCAGAAAATGGTAGAAGCAGCAAGAGAATCTTCTTTGAAATTTTTACAGAGGGAGAGACCCAGTTGAAGATAACTGCATGAAATAAAATACGGCTTCCAAGGTTTACCCTTCAATGACTTTCTGATTATCCATTTGAAGATAATAATCAAGTTTCATTGAAAACCAGTTGGAGGCCAATAAAAAGCCATATGATCAAAATGGGTTCACTGAGGTTTTTATAACTTGATTCTTACTAATATGTTTTAAAGAAGATAATCTTTCTCTTAATGAACCTTTATTATTTTCTGTAGAACAATATCTTGAAAGGATAAAAATGTTGCCCAAAGATAAACTCCACTTGGGTTTTAAGTCTAATGTTTTAAAATGACATTCTGAACTCTGCTTGGTTCACTGAGCCCGAATGACTAAAGAGCAGATTAATTGAGGACAACATTGCTCCCAGGGTGACAAAAGAAACTCAGTGATGGGTAATCTGCCTTTTTCCTTGACGTCATTAACATATCAAAAAAATTAAAATAATAAAATCACTAATATCTGTGTTCCCACCACCTCATGCTAATAATTAATGATTAGTTATTAAATAATGGCCTTTTATTTATAGTCCAATGGATTTTTCTACTTGCAAATATTTTAGAGTTTTTTAAATAAAAAATGATTGGCTTAAATGGCACTCAACTATAATCTCATAATTGCCTTTTTAGTTCATAAATAATGATATTTCCATTGCATTTAACAACAAATGGTTAAAAAAGAAGAAAAAAAAAAAAGACTTGCCCTGGAGAAAACAGCCCCCTGAGAATTCAGAGCTACAAAAATATATCCTTAGGCAACTCCATAGGTGCTCAGTTGATCTAGTTCATGTTTTTATTGGAATACAGACTTCAAAGGAAACTTCCTGAAACCTCACGAATACTGACCTCTTTCAGAAGCTGGTAATATGAAGCAAAACAAAGCTTCCAACAACTCAGTTGCAATGAATTGTACTCGAGAACAGATAGTTCCTGTTAGAAGTAACCATACCCTATAATGTAACCCAGCAAGCTGTCCTGGATCACACTTGAGAATTTCAGGTTTGACTCTCTGAAAATGTCTTTTCTAGGGGGAAAAAAAAATCACTCTTTTCAATGGACATCTCATCAGAACAGAAATCACAGGTTTCCTGTGAAACAAGGCATCTTAATACTTGGAGGGATGTATGAAAATGTCAATGAATATAGACTACAAAAGGATTGATTTAGAGTACTCCATAAAAATACATGACCAATGTTTTTATTAGATAACATAGAATACAGAATACACAGTGAATCTGCTGCTAAAGAATTCTTTTTAAGTCATGTTTGAAATTGAGGCCCTGATAAAAGTAAATATCTACAACATTCTCCTTAGAAAATTATTCACTTCTTTATTTATTCAACAAATATTTCCTGAATGCCTGCTATGTGCCAGGCACTGTTGAAGGTGTGTGTGAGGCATTAGTGCACAAAGCAAATCCTGTTCTCCTGAATCTTATATCCTACTGGGGGAGAAAGAAAGCAAATATAAATACGGTAAACAAGTAACTATGTTATGGAGCAGATTAGAGAGTGAGAGATTTATGGGGATAAAGAAAAAGAAAAATGGAATAGATGAAGAAGATCAAGAATGTGGGTGGGGCAGATAGTTTGTAGGTATTCAATAGGGAGTCAGGGCAAGGTTCATTGAGAAAGGGGGTTTAGAACAAAACCCAGAAGGATGCAGAGGAAGTTAGTTCTTGGACTGTCTGGGCAAAGGCCTTGTAGCCTGAGCCATCAGCCACATAAAAGCCTGTCTGGCTGGTTTGAGAAACAGCAGGAGCAGGCAGAGGGAAAATCCAGCTGTGATGCAGGCCTCATTTAGCCATGGCCAACCACACAAGAAACTGGAGCTAAAATGACCCCTCAGAATCACCTTCAGCTATGTCAAAATGCCAGGCCTTTATTTTCCCACAGTGATATATCTCCACACACAAATCACCCTAAAATGGTTGTGGCCTTAAGCAAAGTAGTTCTCTGTAGCTGAAGAGGAAGAGAGCTATGGGAAAGTCTACTGACATCATTCTCATGAACTTTGATTGAAGTGAAAGGTAGAAGCTACATTTCAATATCAATACCTGTAGCCTCCCTATTTCCAAGTTCACCTATGGTCTAACCTGGCTACTCTAACCTCAGCGTCCACATTCCAACCAACTGGAAGAAATTAAAGAGGGAATCTGGGTTATCCTTGTGTTGTAGGCACTGTCTTTGTTCAATCTAGGGCTAGAATCTAATCACATTGCAATACCAAGTCTCAAAAAACAAAAAACAAACAAACAAACAAAAACCCTAGGTAATGTAGTCTTTAGTCTTTATTCTTGGTGGCTTAGAACCAGCAAGCAAACAAAAAGGATACTGAAGAACAGCTAGTAGTTTCTGCTATTATTATAGCCCCTATGTGAATAGGGAAGAGAGTATGGATTCACTACCTGGAAAAACAAGTAAAATGCAAACCTTTTAGCTCATTCAGAATTTTGTGCTTTGGGACAATAGGACATGAAAAGGCAGGAAAAAAAAAAAAAACTCTTGAAGGGCTTTTAAAAAAGGAGGCTTTGAGGAGAAAGATGACAGCAGTTATACAGATGTGGGGTTGAAGCTATAAAATTTGGAATTTAATAGGATCACGTACCCTATCCATAGGCTGGTGTGGCTTGGTGTGAGTCAGGTGGCATTTATGTGGCATAGATCACTGTAGAACTGCGTCCTTCTTGAAGTTCTCCCTTAGTTTGACTCTTCAGATTTGTCAAGTCTTCTTTACTAGCTCTTCTTTCCATTCGTGACCCTTCAATATTAGTATGCTCCTTTACCTTTGTTGAGTGCTGGGAGCCATTAGCCAAGTAGGTATGACAATTTCCTTGCCAGCGTACCCCATGTTGCTTAGTGGAAGGACTCGTGGAAATACGACATTTTGCAGTGACATTGCATCTAAGGTGACCTTGCTCAAGGACCAGTGCGGATCCGGGTTTAGGGTGTTCCTGGTTTAGGATAATCCGGGTTTAGGGCGTTCCCGGTTTAGGATAATCCGGGTTTAGGATGGTTCCAGGTTTAAGGTTATTCCTGCTGGGAATAGGGCGTATCCTGCTGCCTGAGTTCCCCTTGAGTTCTCACGGGATTCAGACAGTATTTTGTGGGAGACAGAAGCCCAGTGGGGGTGGATTTGGGCAGAGAACGTGGATTTCCCCAGAACGTGATTGTAGACGGCTGGTGTGAGTTCGGGAATAAAGAGTTGCTGTTTGAATCTACAAGCTGTGTGGTGGCTCGTGATTTTGTGCCCAGCCAGACTGCGGCAGTTGAGTCATATAACTCTGAAATATGATGACCTTCAAGCCCCGAACATCACCAATATATTGAACAGAATGAACTTGATACGGCATAAATAGTAAAGGTTTATTTTTTCTCCCATCTCTGTCCTCTGTGTTGTATTTGCTCTTCCTTCTAGGTAGGTCCTTCATGTGGCAAATAGATCCCAGAGCTTGCTCAATGCTTTGAGTTATCAAAAGATCCAGTATAATTGAGTTTTCAGTTTCCCATCTTCAAAATTAGCCTTTCATATCCCTCCCTTCCCTCTTCTGGTTCACGAAGTTGCAGGTCGCTAGAAGGAAAGGTAGGGTGCCTTTACATTTGTCTCCCTCTGACTCTGCTTGTCTTCTGAGGCTGCCAAGATGATGGATGATGACCTGCGCCTTACAGATGGTGAGGGAGGTTTTCTCTGAGTACATCTCAGAGTCACATTGTCCCCTCTAGAGTTAAGTACCTCTTTTGGTTTCACGTCCAACATGTTCTCTGGAAGGATATCATGTCTTTCTTAGATGGTAACTGCCTGGACAGCTTTATAGCTTCTGCTTTGTCTTCTAGCCTCCTTCAGTATTCTATTTCCTGCACATAATTAACCACATTTACAACAATTTCATTTCATTGTCTCACAGATCTCAAAGGAAGAGGAAAGAATGGGTTAAACCACACAGACCCCAATTCTTTCCTTTAAATTCACCAGTCATGTGATTTTCTCTGTGGGACAAAGTGAATGAGGAGGAAAGAGAGACCCCTAATAAAGGTCCATAGCATGGAAACATCATGTATATGGAAAAAATGTTCCTAACTCAGTTCTACATGTAACTACTATCTCTCTTTCTCTCTCTCTCTCTCTCTTTTAAATTTGGCCCCTTTTATTTCATCATTATTGAGCTGTATATTACTATCATTTGCCATTAAAATAGTAGTATTAGTATTTTTCTCACAGGTTTGAAAGATATCTTTGTTTTTGAGGATGTTGATGTTAATTCTTTAAGAACTTTATTCATATCCTCTAAAGTCTTAGTTTAGTTAGTGTGGTTAAGTTCACACATTTTTGATTGTCCACTTTTAATGTTTCTGGAAAACATTTTTAAGAGTTTATTGTTTAACTATTATACATCTCTACTTAAACAATTTATCATGTTAGACTCAAAAAAAATTCTAATAAATTTCCTACTTCAGAATCTTTTTCCATGTTTATTTTCTATCTTATCATCTAACTAATTATTCAGATAAGAGTTTAGGGAATGACTTTGGATCTTCCTTGATTTTCTCAATATACTAATCACCAGGATATTTTACATCTTACATTTTACTTCCCTCTATAATCTTGTAGCTATTTTTGCTGCTTTAGTTGAGGCTGCCACTATCTGCATTATTACAGTAATCTCCTAATAGACTTCTCTATATCCAGATTTGCCTTCCTCAAACCCATTTTTGCCATATTTCATCTAGAATGATCTTTTGGAAATTCAGAATTCATCAAGTGATGATTCTGTTTAAAACCCTCCAGCAGTTCCTCATCATACTATGATATTTATCAAAGTGTAGTTCTTACATCACCTTTGATCAGAATCATTTGAATGGCATATTAAAAATTCAAACAGTTAAGTCCTACTGCACACTCAATGAAAAAGTATATGTCTGTTACTAGCCAGGAGGTTAATAATTTCCCTGTTCATATCTTGAACGTGGTATGTGATACTTCTAAGCCACACTACCTTTTAATTATCTACTTATAAATGTTTCTTTTCTACTAGATTGGGAGATCTCTTCCTTCATCTTTGAGCCCAACTCACCAAAGACATTGTTTGGCACAAAGTGGACAATCAAAAATGTGTGAACTTAACCACACTAACTTAACTAAGACTTTAGAGGATATGAATAAAGTTCTTAAAGAATTAAAGATATAGTTAGGGTGAACACAAAATTAACACCAAATCTCAGAGTAGAAGGCATTTTTTTTTTTTTTGGTTTTTTTTAATTGGTTGTTCAAAACATTACATAGCTCTTGACATATCGTACTTCATACTTTAGATTCAAGTGGGTTATGAACTCCCATTTTTACCCCGTATACAGATTGCAGAATCACATCGGTTACACATCCACATTTTTACATAATGCCATATTAGTAACTGTTGTATTCTGCTACCTTTCCTATCCTCTACTATCCCCCCTCCCCTCCCCTCCCATCTAGAAGGCATTTTTGACAATTGAAAGACATGTCCTTTAGATTAAATGAATTAAAAGTTTAAAAATTTGTTTCCTTAAGAGGTAGAACACACTAAAATATAAATAATTTATATGTTAATATTATGTAACTAAAATGTATCAAATAAATTGATATTAATTAGAACTTTTATTTTTGGATGGAAGAAACAGAAGCCCAATCAACTAACTTAAAAATAAAAACGGTGGATTTATTAGAAAATTACTGGAGTAATTAATGGAATCCAAGAAATGCTAGAAATGGAACCACCAAATGTTGCACAAGAACAAATCTCAAATTCTCCTTTTGACCCTCTTATTTCTGGCCCTCTCTATACATCAGCTTTACTTTTGCCCTAAAGACCAGCTTTCCTGTTTGCAGCCCACATGTCAGCAGGAACCATTCCTGCGTTAGTATTTATAGTCTAGCTACCTAGACAGAGATGATCAGTTTTTCAGTTTCAATTTTAAAATTCCTGAGAAAGGGAGTGATAGACCTGTTTAAGGTCTGATACCCACACTTAAACAGATTAATCATGACTTGGGGCAGAGTCACATTATAGAATATTGCAAATTCTCCTGCAGACCTATAGATTGGGTAATGGAGTGAAGCAATTCCTGGAAAATAGTTGCTTGGTAGACAAAACAATAGGTGTGTGTTTGATGAAGGATTAGATAAGAGATGATATATTCATAATAAAACATGAAGGCTATTCAAGGTCTAACAGCAATCTCTGGAGTTTGACATAGAAAATTGCAAGGTATCCTTGGTGTTACTATAAGAACTGATTGGTTGGAATCCTAGTCTGAGACAGGGTCACATTTCTTGTATTCTAATTATTTTATTCCATTGTCCCAGCTAGGGTAGAAGCACTGTTTTCATTGCTACCTTTAATGAAAAGGGTTTAATTTTGATTTAAATTTCACTTGCTGCCATGTTGGGGAAGGTTTTAGAAAAGATAAACTATGGATTACAGTTTCAACTATATTCTTTAGCTCTAAATGAGGATTCAGATGGTTTTGTAACACCTACCTCCTTTTAAGATCTTGATGATAACCATAGTGGATTTGCTAATAACTGACTACAGCATCTGGGAGTTAAGAGCCTATGTTTAAGCTCAGATTTTTTTTTTTTGATACTACCTACTTTTTTATGTTTCTTTACTTTGGCACAAAGAAAAATTCTCTCTAAAAAGTGTTAAGACTGCCATTACAAAGTTGTTTTTATGATAAAATAGAAAACAAAACAAAACAAAAAAACCTCCTGAGTGTCAAAATGAGGAAGAATATATTTCTGACCTACTTTTTAAAAGGAAAAGAAATTGTAGTAACAGTGAAATTATCTCTGTAAATGTTACCATCAAGTGATTGGCCTCTAACCAGTAAAAAAAAAAAAAAAAAAAGTGTATGTAATGGGGTGGGGATCAGAAAAAGTGAAGAATATTCTTAGAATGCCTCTTTAATGCCCTGAGACCCAAACATTGCATTTTATTGTTCCTTACATACTATACTACTTTTTAGATAGAAGCAGTGAAATCATTGTCAGAACCAGGGAAATGTGACTTCACCAACATCGGTGTTCACTGCCCATTTGTATCTTCCTCTAGGTTGAGGGAAGAGGAAACATATACTAAGCTCCCCTGCTCCTGGTGGGTCACCTTGCTCACTTTTCTTCCTGGACTACCATGTTTTCTGGGTCAGGTCCTGTTCACGTTTCTGGGATAATGATTTATGCCATTAGCTCCATCAAAGTCTGACCTTCATCAGCAATCCTGTCATTCATTCATTTGGTTTCTATTTTGAGGTTCAAATTTTGACATAATGATCTTTTCAAGCAGCTTCATCAATGATAGCATTTATAGCCCATTATAATTATGATTCCATTTCCTTTAAACAATCAATGGTCAACACATAAAAGTGAGCTTTATGAATTTTGGCAGATTTAAATTTTTCTATCTCCTTTTTCATTTCAGACGTTCTATTATCAAGATGTCGCATGTTTATAAAACCCTATGTGTTCTCTCTGTGAATATAATTTTTAAAAACTGAATGATAGACAAAGTAAATGTGCTCTAAGCTTCTAGGTAATTACTCCATCCAGGGTCTGCAGTTTAGATGAGAAAACTTATAAAGCTTTTGTCAGTCATATAGAGGGGCAGAAGGCCTAGGGAGGCAGGACCATTAAGATTCTATAAGACTTTGCACAAAAAGGGGGAGACATGTCCCAAATGAAACCAAAATTAACTTGTTTGGACCTGCCTGGTATTAGTCATTTGTCAGCCTGATTATATAGTAATCAGAAGCTTAACAGTAAGAAATTACACAGTGCTAAGAAATCTTTCAAATGAACTTGTCCCTAAATTCATGGCTTTCATTTTGTCATTATTTTTGTAGCATTTCTGTTGTGGTTTAAATTAATACTTTAATATGTTCTATATTTCCTTTCTAAATCTCTTCCCCTAAATTCATCCCAAATATTTTTTTTAAGTTAGGAGTTTATGGATAGAGCAAAGTAAGTTCTAAAAAACATTTGTTAAATGAATGGATATAAATAAAAAAAAAATAATGGAGCCTTTTATCTAAGGGTTCATAACATTTTTGTGTGTCTGGATCCCTTTGGTAATCTAATGAAGCCTATGAGCATTTCTTACAGTAATACTTTTAATGCATAAAATAAAATATATAAGATTACAAATAAAACTAAATATTTTGAAGCAAGTTATCAAAAATACTTTTGAAAATGAAGGTGCAATAATTCACGCTTCTTTATCAACTCATTAAATAAAATTATCCAATATCATGTCCCCAAATCACCATAACTTTGAAGTAGTAATGAATGTGGTGATATTGTGAGAAATCTGCAACACTGTACTGTGACTGAAAGGACCTAAAATTTCTATTGGTGATCATGTCTCTGCTAAGGTTGCCATCTCTTGATATTGCCAGCATCTACACCATGACCCTGGGCCTGTGTCCTTTCTTACCTGGGCTATAAAGCAACTCTACCTGTGCACAGAGTCTCTCAAAATGTCTTATGAAAGTTGGCCCTTCAGACTTGTGTTTTTCACTTTTTATTTCTGCAAGCAACTCTCAAGAGGTCCTCTCTTTCCACCCTCTCCACAGCCCTTCAGACAAGTCAAGGAATGCTTATCACTACCTACCCTACAAAATTAACAAAATCTTAAAGATACAATTCTGATTTTGTCTTTCACCCTGTGTGGTTTCAATTACTTGTTATCATCTTACTTATTTGGAATTTTCCCCAAATATCTGGTTTTTGAGTTGGTATTGATTCTGTCTCCTTGTGCTCACTGATGTCATAGCTCAGGTGCTGTGCTGCCAGGTATACCTCAGCTGTCACCCGGCTGGTTGGAATGATGGTTCCAGCTGCTCCTGGGCTCCCAGGCAGCCATCTACATCTTAATGTCAAATATACAGGGTTTGGTAAGTTTGCAACTGCATTTTAGGGTGGAGCTCATGATAAAAACCTTTTCTCTATAATTTAACCATACTTTAAATATTATAAATATCCTTAGGTCAATCCTGAGCAGCCTCCATTTCTTTCCACAGTCTTCCAAAAATCCCAACTTGGTTTCTTTGTGTCCTTCATCCCACCCCTTTTGGAGAACTAAATCCTACTCTTACTATGCTCTTTCTGTTGGTTGAGTCTTATCATGAATGGACATTGTAATGGCTAATTTTATGTGTCAATTTGACATGTCTCTAATATGCAATTGTTTCATCAAACATCAGTCTAATTGCCACTGTGGAGGCATTTTAGTGTGATTAAGATTTAAATCAGGGCTGGGCCTGTAGCTCAGTGGCAGAGCACATGCCTAGCATGCGTGAGGCACTGGGTTCGATCCTCAGTACCACATACAAATAAAAATAAAACAAAGGCATTCTGTCCATCTACAACTATAAAATAATAATAATAAAAAATATTTAAATCACTAGACTTTGAGTACAACAGATTACTTTCCATATTGTGGGTGGGTCTCACCCAATCAGTTAAAAACCTTAAGAGAAAAGATTAAGGTCTCCCAAGGAAGAAGGCATTCTGCCAGAAGACTGCTTTGAACTCAAGACTGCAAACTGATTTTTCCCTGGGTCATCAGTCTGCTGACCTGTCCCACAGATTCTGGACTTGCCAACTCCCGCAATCATAAGACCCATTTCCTTTAATTCTCTCAGGGAAAATCCTTCTTTACCTTTTCCAGCTTCTAGGGGTCATTGTGACCCCATCACTCTAATCTTCGTCCCCAATCTTAACACTGCTTCTCTATGAGTCCATGCCAAATACTCCTTTGTATTTCTCTTACAAGAACACTTTGATGGCATTTAAAGCCCACCTGGAAAAATTAGGGTAACCTCCTATGTCAAGGTAACATTTAGAGCCTGGGAATTAAGACATGGACATACTTTGTGTGTGTGTCAGGAGGTGGAAGGAATTTTCAACCTCCTTTTAATATCCAAATCATTCTTCAACTTTTTTTTTTTTTTTTAGTTGCAATGGCAATTTCTAATAAAAATTCTACCTGAAAAGTAGAGTTCTTCAAAGTAGTTCAATATAGTATAGAAAATGTACATTCCATGCTCTGGGGTTGGGAAGTATACCAAACTCAGGCTGTGACATTCATTTTCTTAGCAGGATTCTTTGCATATTCAAAAATATAGGAAAGAGATTCTGTAGGAAACTGACATTATTTAGAGGGAATGTTTTCATTCCATTAGGATCTTTGCTAGGAAATCTAACATCATTCATTGGTTAGATTTTCCAAGGTATTTTCTCCTGGAAGAGTAATCTGTAAGGGAAAATCAGTGACATTCCTTTTGGTTTCAACCCTTGCAATCAATATCTTTAAAATTGAGAAATAAACTTTCTGCTTCCCTGGGATCACTGATGAATTGAGTATTAACTTGTTACACTTACTGGTGACATTTCCTAGTGAAAAACACCAGTTATATCAATACATCTAAGAATACTCAGTAAGAGTTATGGCTTTGCCAGACTCAGAAAATCAAGGGACAAATGTTTTCTATCATATGTGGAAGTTAAAGCAAACTAAGGAAAGAAAATGGTAGGGGAGGGGATCAGACATCACAGAGAAGAAAGATCAGAGGAGTAAAAGCAAGAGGATGAGAGGGAGGAGGAGGAAGGAAGGGATAGGGAAAGAAATATGGAATGAATCTCACAGAATCATGTTATATACTCATATAAATGTACCAAAGGGCTTAGCTCCTTTATGTATATGTAGAATGTAACAACCAAAGATAAATAAATAAAGGTGTGAAAAGATGATCAGTAGAATAGAAGAGAGAGAAAAGCGGGGAGAGGAGGTTAGTGAAGGAGAAGAGGAATGGGAATTGAAATCAAATTCCTTGCATATATAATTATGTCAAAAGGAACCCAGATACTATGTATAATATAATGCTATAATTTAAAAAAGAGTTATGGCTTTTCCTAGACTTTAAATGTTTTGAATTTAGGAAAATCTGATTCCTATATCCCATTTTTATTGACCAGTGCCTACATGGGTGACCTCTCACATCTTTTGATTGTGTGCATCATCTCCCACTTCATTTGGGGGTGGGAGGCTATTTTTCTATCTGCATTGTTTTCCTAGAGGATTGCCTTGGTTTTATTACAGGGTGTTGCTGAGGACACTGAAGGAGATAAAATTCTCTTTGAGAGTAGAAGCAATGGCACTTTAGGAAGTATTACTGGTGAGTAACTGTGTGCCTTCAATTGGCTGCTATTTTGAGTTCAGATTATCAGCAGGAACCAGAAGTGTGATTCTTTCTTGACCCTCAATTTTAGCAGAAAATGTACACTGAAAAAAGCATATGGATAGGGGAAATAGGATTAGATAATACCAGTGGTGACAAGATAATCAACTCGCTTGACTAAAGATATTTTACTATTTTAAAATATCTTGAGTTTTTACATTAATGCCACAGTGAAATTGCACTCTCAAACATTTTTTGGCTTAGTGAGAGAGATGTTAGTCTGTGTGGCAGAGGAATTTCTCAGGACTCCACATAAAATATTATGTGTGAGAAATTATATTATTCTTACATTAATCCATGTAACTTCAATTTTTTTTAAAGAATGAGCTGAAATGTACTTTTCCCTCTTGGAATAAAGCAAATTAAATTTTGCTATTAAACATGCTGATCATCTTTAAACATCCAGCACATGTTTTTCAATCTTTTATTTTTATCACCACCAAAACTTATATTTAAGAAAATATTTTCTTGCCAGGCACAGTTGCACGCCTGGGTTCCCAGCAGCTTGAGAAGCTGAGGCAGGAGGATTGTGAGTTCAGCAATTTAGCAAGGGCCTAAGAAGCTCAGTGAAACTCTGTCTTTAAATAAAAATATAAAAAAGAGCTGGGGATGTGGCTTAGTGGTTAAGTGCCCCTGGGTTTCCATCTGCGGTAAGAAAAAATAAATAAAAGATAATATTTTTCTTACAACGTAACTCATTTTTATGAATTTCCAAACATCAAAAATCTTTGAAATAACTAAAGAAATACTTTTTGTTCTTTTATTAAAATAATTTTATGTAACAAAATTCCTTTGAATTTGCTTTCTTTTTCTTAGTTTAACTCTGAATGTAATGTGAACACTGAAGCACTAAAAAGAGATGGTACACATTCATATTTGAGTAAAGTAACTTTAGATACATTCTACCAAAGCAAAAAGTTTCTATGTACATTATCAAGGTCGATAAAATAAATACACATTCCTAAAAGAAGTATGTTTTGGTATATGAGCAATTAAGCTGGAGTCTTTATTTTTTTTTCCTTTAATAATAATATAATATAAATAAAACAACTATGACATAAATAATGATAATAGACTTATTATTGAACACTGTAGGCCTTAAATCTGGTTATATGAACAATCTCATTCGGTCCTTACAACAATCTCATGAGACAAGTACTATTATCTCCATTTTAGAAAAGTTCAGTAACTTGCCCTGTTTAGATGGAGGCCTTAAAGTAAGTGTGGAATCAAGTCAAATGAGCATGTAACTAATGGTATCCTTCTAGATCGAACAGTTTAGCTGTAAGTTAACAAAAGCCTTATGGATTAACTTAAGTGTCTCTCCAACCCCAACACAAAGAATTTATTGTAAGGCTCAGATTGACCCACAAAACTGCAGCCAGAAATCCAGCTGTTGTAGGAATACAGGAAGTATTTTCTCTGTCTTCTCTGAACATCTGTTACACTATGTGAAGATGAGCTTGTTTAGGTTCCAACCCATATGGAACAACTAATTCATAGCTGCTCTTCACCTTTCAAATTTTCATATTTCAGGCTTAACTACATAGAGAGACAGTCTGTCTTTTTCCCTTTAATTTCAAATTCCCAGTTCAGAGAATCAGGAGCCCCCAGACCAAGCAACTATTGCCAGGGATGCACGGTTGTATAACACAAACCTAAGCTTTCAGGAAACACTCTAAGTGAGGGAATGATCCCTAGAGATTCCCCCTAGAGGGTCTAGGCACAAAACCATGTGTGTATATGGCTGCCAGGGTGTCACTCATTCAAAGGAAATGCCTAGAGTTCTGGGCAGGGGAAGTATAAAGAAGGCAGTGACTGAGGGCCTTTGCTTTGGAAACGTTTCCCTATTTATGGGGAAAATCTTGAGGTTTTAATTATGAGTTGGAAATAATTTCCTACTTCAAGATTTTCTGTCATCTTTCTAATGTCTGTTGTGGGCGCCGTCATGTCATCAAAGATGGATGCTACCCATCATGCCTTTCACCACTTAGATTTCACTTGACTAGAGAGGGTTTTAAATTCAGGCAATGGGGTGCTATAAGATAATAGGGGCGCTCTCACTCAAAGGCCATTTTTTTTGGAAACGTTGGTGTGGCAGCTGTAAAAACTTGCTATTTTAGAGTTGTAAATTCTTTTTACTTTCTAAGGGTTGAGACAAACTTGCTTCTGGGACAGATGTTTCTTTTGGGAAAAAACCCACTACAAAGCAAATTAAATTCTTTCCCATTGTTCTTAGTGGGGAGAAAACTTAATGCAGAAGAGTAACCCAGGAACAGATGCATCCAATAGAGCAACTCTGTTTAGTAATATAAAATGAATATAGCTTTTAGGGAACCTTTATCTCCTCTAATGATATTTCCCTTGGAAATGGGACTTGGGCCTCTATTCTAACTCTCTTCCAACCTGTCACTCCCCATGGGGCAAGGAGTCCTCAGGGACATGGGGGCATGCCTACATGGAGCCTGTTTTCCCTCTTCTTGTCCACATTCTGGATATCAAGGACTCTGTCCAAACATCCCTGAATCTACTCCTAGGGACTGTGCAGCCCTCTTTACCAAGTCTGATTTCTTGAGAACAGCCCTAGGTGGTGGACAGGGGACAGGGTGGAGAGGGGAATATGGACAGGGTGGAGAGGGGAATATGGACAGAGCTTCAGTGAGCAATGTGGAGTGAGCACGAGTAAGGCTCCTTGAGGTAAAGGATGGAGCTGAATGAAGGGGAAACAGAGTAGACCCGGGCTCTCTTGCCCTGGATACTACTAATGTTGTGGGTGAGGCCGTCCTCAGAGAAGTAGTTCTCAAACATCAGTGTATAGAAGAATTACTGGAAGGGTTTGTTTAAAATATGGATCTCCTGGGCCCTGCTACCCGAGATTCTCAGACAATGGGGTCTGACATAGTGTGCCAAAGTCAGTATTTTAATAAGTACTCCAGGGAGTATACACTGGAAAATACTTCTTTTGAAATTTTAATTTTGTTTTTTTCATTTTGAACTTAGAAAGCTGGTACTTATTTACTTGTTCTTGCAGAGGTAGTATGTATATGTATATGTGTTCTTGTTCAAGAATTTCCCCTCTGGATGCCAGCAGTGAAGTCCTCCAGAACTATAGGAGATATACTTAGGGCCGACACTTTATTTTTTGTTTGGGAAGGTCCCTGGGGAAGCCTCAGCATGGCACAGCCTGGTATAGGTACCCCTAAGTTTGTGGGGTTAAAACTGGAATATGTGGATTGCAGGACATATGCCAGTGGTGGAAAATGTGGTTTTGATGTTTTTTGAAGCTTATGGCATAGGAACAGTACCCCTACGGAGAGAATAGATTATTTGGGGAAGTGGTCAGTACCCTAGCAGAAAGTTAGGGCCTGGGAGGATGAGTTTTAGGCTAAGGAAAAGGGAAAATTTTCCTTTGAACTTGACACCTTGTCCAGGAAGCCAGGTTGTGGAAATATTTGGATCATTCTTGGGGGTAAAAGTGAGCTGTCTTCTAATGAAAAAGACCTATTCTGAAGGTAGAATCCCATGATCTCTAATCACTACTTCTAAAAGCAGGTGTAAAAAAATTGCTGTATTGTTTTCCCCTCTTATCCAACCTAAGTGTGGGCAACTAAGTGGCAAGGAAGAAACTGGTGTCCTTTTTTCTGGGGGCTGGAGTGGTGGTAGGGAAGGTCCTATGGGTCCCAAGACAGTGTCCATCTCAAGAGGCCATAATCACTGAGGTGGTGGCATGGTGGGAAGAGAAAGAGGACAAATACAATAGTATATTCCAGAGCACACCAGAGACAGCATTTGAGAAACCAGAGGTAACTGAGGGACACTTTGAAGAGAACTAGTTTCTATAAATTAAGTTGAGATGCCTTATGCCTTTGGAAAATGGCCTGACATTGTTGAATAGTCAAAGGCAGGGGTCAGGAAATTTTGGGACACATTCATGGTTGTTTTGAAGATTTCTTGGCATTTTTAATCCTCTGACCACATTATGATGGGGAAAATGTTTTGTGCTACTTCTATGTGGAACTGTGAACAGAACAATTCAGTTCTGTACTTCTTGGAGGGCCAGCCTGACATCATGATAACTTTTCTAAGAATGAAAAGGGACTCTTCCAATGATGCACTGTGCTGTGGAAATAGTATGGTTGGAAATTCATTCCTAGAAGTAGAGATGCTACACAAAATAAGGAGGGTTTGGGGGCTGTCAGGAAAAGGAGCAAACTAACTCTAAAATGGAGTTTGATGGAGATAAAAATGAAATGGGGGAGGGGATTGAAGTCTGAGTACCAGTAAAAGGTCCACGTTTTCATGATTACCCAGGACTTAATCAGTCCGTAGTTAACCAAAAGGGAATTAAAACTTAAAAGCCTTGAAAGCCCCCAGTATTTTCAGAGAGGGGATATTTTGAGAAAATCACAGGATCGGAAAAAATGGAAACTTATGTGGTTGTTTAAGCTGGAAGGACATAGCTTCAGAAACTCGGGAGATGTGGAGAGAAAAACCTAAGCTTGCCTGGAGCTCAGCCCAATATTTACTGGTTTAGTCTTGGAAGAGGCCCCCAGGCTAAATCCTCTGTGACAAATAGCCTAGCTCATGATATTAAGAGATAACCTTGATCTCTGTGCCTGGGTAAAAACTTTTAACCAACTGGGTGTGGTGGCACACCCCTGTAATCCCAGCAGCTTGGGAGACTGAGGTAGGAGGATCCCGAGTTCAAAGCCAGCCTCAGCAAAAGCGAGGCACTAAGCAACTCAGTGAGACCCTGTCTCTAGATAAAATACAAAATAGGGCTGGGGATGTGGCTCAGTTTTTTAAAGTTGTAGATGGACACAATACTTTTATTTTTTTTATTTTTATTTTTTTTTCTTATGGTGCTGGAGATTAAACCCAGTGCCTCACACATGCTAGGCAAGCACTCTACCCCTGAGTTCCAAAAACCCCCCAAAACAAAAAGCAAAAATCTTTGTAATCCCAGGAAAGCCCAGAAACAATGAACCGATAAATCTAAAACCTATAGTTTAATATTCTTATGTTAAATTTTAGAGCAAGTTCAATAACAACATAGAATCAAGTTAGTTTTATATGTTCTGTTTGTATTTTAGCTTAAGAGGATTTGAACTTCCAAATTTAAAGATCTGATTTATTAGATTTGTAAAATTGCTTAAGAGAAAGATTTTGTTTATTTCTTTTTTAATATTGACTTTTCAGGTAATGGAAGTGTTTGTCATTGTACTTCAGGGGTCTGGGAGAATCTGATTAGCTAAGTGTATAAATATCTAAAAACTTATGAGATTTTGGGATGTTAAATGAAAGAGATATTTGAACATTAATTAAAGAAGTATGAATAAATGTTTTTATTTGATATAAAAATTGAGGAAAATGAATTTTAAAAGTTACATTTTACATTGTATATTAGTAAAAATAAGTAATTAAAATATACTTTTTTTTGACCATAAAAGTACCATCAAATAAAGTCTCATCTGAATCTCCCATGTTAGAATCTTACTGCTAAGGTGCAGATACCAGTCCCTCTCTTGTGGCTTTGAGTATGTTACTCAATCTCTCTGTTCCTCTTCCTTTTTTTGGAGAATGGAGGTAGTGGTAGTTTTTTTGTTTTGTTTTGTTTTTTTAAGTTGTATATGGACACAATACTTTTATTTTGTTTACGTTTTTTTTTTTTCATATGGTGCTAGGGATTAAACCTAGTGCCTCACACATGCTAGGCAAGCACTCTACCACTGAGTCACAACCCTAGCTCATGTAGTAGTAGTTTTACCTTATGGGGTTGTTATGAGATTTAAGTGCAAATAGTGTTTGGCATATACTAGGTATACAACAAATGAATATTATTATATTGCTATGAATTTTAAAATGGAAAATCCCCCCATGTACAGAAAAACTAGCCACACATCTCTGCTGGGACACTGAAAATTGTTCTGGGTAAGGGACTCAGATGGAGGGCCACAAATAACTTTGGTTCACAGTAGCTGAGGCTTCCCTTGATTCTTAACTGTTAGCTGGATCTTGAAAATCAACATATGATTTAAAAACTATTTTTTACTTGAATTGTTTAAAATCATTTACTAATCATATCACATTAACTTAGCACTTTAAGTAACAAACTTCCTAAAAGAAAAGCACAGAAGTATGTCTCTGTAAATGTTACTGCTGTTGACTGGTGACGAGTCCTTGCTTCCCCAGTGTTGAAGAATAACACCAAAGAAGCACGCCGAGGCAAGGTCAGAGTAGAAATTAGAAGTTTATTAAAGGACAGCAGAAAAGACTTCTCCCAGAGGAAGAAGGGGACCCAAGAGGTGGAATCCGTGGAAGTGCGGTTGTTTCCCCTTTTTATAGTTTTGGTGATGGAATGTAGGTTGGAAGGCCCGAGGGGTGGGACACAGGTGGGCCAAAGAAGTAGTCTGAGCAGGAAGGACTTCATTAACACTTCTTTGGGATGGACTTTGGCCTAGGGCCTTTTCAGGACTTCATTAACATTCCATGAGCTGTCCTGCATTTCCTGGAATCATTCTCAGCATGGCCTCCATTTTATATTTCACTCGGTATTAGACCCGATTTACCTAACTACACTGACTACCTAATTTTAAATCTGGCTTCACTTATTTGATTTTTATTTCAAATCAGCAGATAGTACTTTTCCCCCACCGCACCCCATTTTTATTTTAAGTTATAAAATACAGATTCCAAGACCTGATCCCAGAAACTCTGAATCTGCCCTCAACTTTGCAGGGCCACAGTGGACATTTGTGTGCGATGTGTTCTACAGGTAAGTGCCAGTTGATGGGGGCTGACATCAGTCCTATATACCACTCACCAACCTTTGACACCTGACATGGAGCTCTGAAGCTTCCTATGTATGACCAGTGGTCACCTTATCTGTTCTTTGCCTTAATGTGATTTTCTGCCAATTGGGTTTGTCAGCTATGTATTATCCTGACTGCTTCTACTAGGACAGAAAATTGCACTTAGAGATTAAACTGGAAAGTTCTGAAGATAGTTGGATTTTGCCTTTTTCTGCCCCAAGCACTGCGTGGATTAACTTTCAAATTCCCAACTTTCAGCCTGTTGAGGGCTACAGCCAAGTAGGGATGATGCGTGGCATTCTGCCAGAAGGGAGTGGTTGAGAGGTGATGCCAGCGAGCCATTGAGATGATGATGGTTATGTTAAGCTGTGTATTCAGTTGTATATGGACCCCTGCTGTCCGGCAATAGGGTGGCTCCAGGAATAGGGTGGTTCCTGCTGCCTCGGGTGCCCCCTACTTTGGAGTTCCCATTGAGTTCTCCTGGGGTCCAAGTGGGGTAGGCCTGGGGGCCCCAGGGGAGAGCTGGGATAGTTCCCGGGGAGTGCTGGTGGAGTTCGGGCAATAAAGTTTCCTGTTTGAACATACAAGTGCTTTGTGGTGGCTTGCTGATTTGTGCCCAGCCAGACTGCGGCATCAGCATTGTTCTAGGGTTTTGCATTTACACAGATTTCTGGCTCCAAATTTTCTTGTGTTATGCTCGAATTCGGGACCCCCAAAAGACCACCAGAGACCCAAGATCTATGTAAGCAGCAAAGAGGTGTTTATTGCGAGCTAGCTCAGTCCTCCCGTGCACACGCAGCAACTGGTGATGCTGAGAGGCCCTGAGCCCAGGGTTTGCAACAGTTTTATACATTCTTTGGAGAAGGCAGGTGAAAGAATTCCCCACGCAAAGACACTTCGCCAGGAGAATTCCAATTTTATTGCAAAAAGCTCTGTGCTTATATAGAACTAAGGGGAAGATGGTAGGGCTTAGATAAATGGCAGGCAACCCGTTTATTGGCAAGTTCTTCCAGATATCAGCCCCCGGAGCCCAGGAATTAGTTCTCATTGGGGCTAAGGTTCCCCGCCAGCGAGATTTGAAATTGGCGCCGGCAGGAGAGTTCACACGGGCAGGAACTTTTCGCGCCACTGCAGAAAAGAAGAAGGTAGGAAGAAGAGGTCCTTTGGCCCCATGTTGGGGTTTTTTCTCTGGGATATGGCTGCCATTTATACTTTTCCCAACATTCCTCCCTTTTTGTTTTCTTAGGAAGTGGGGCGTCGTTGGTCAGATCTGGCTGCTTCCTGCTGTGTGGGGGCGCTGTGGGGCCTAGAAAGGGAAGTGGAGGAATGCTCGGGGGGCAGGTCTGGGGATATCATGGCAGCCAGAAATAAAACCCAGTGGCTATAGACAGCTACTTCCGTAGGGGTGAAGTCTATGAAAGTTCCCTGAAGCCACAAGTTGTCGACGACATGGAACCAGTCCTGGATGGAGGAGATTGTTGGTATCAGCCACTGGTCCTGTAACAGAGACTCTAGGAAATACTGGAAGCGTTGCCTGGACATGGCGTCACCAGCACCTGAAGAAGATCAGAGCGAATAAAAACAGAATGAAGATAAAAATTAAAGCAAAGGTCAATTTTTGGCAGAAGTTCCATGTTGGGGGACTGACAGAGAAGAGGCCAAGGGCCATGAGGAGGCTTAAAAGGACATAAAGACTCATGAATCCAGGATGGCAGATTAAGAGGTTCTCCAAGCTCGTGGTCTCCTGCTGTCTGATGTCCGTTGCATTCCATCATGCCTGGTAGTGAGCTTCAGCACTGAGTGAACTGTTCTCTTGGAGATGTTGGGGGTTCATTGGTCATCAGAGGCTGGTAGTGCCTAAGCAGAAGCTGGTTGAAAGTTTGATTAGAAATTTTTTGCAGTTGGGTTTGAAGGAACTTCATTATGCAGGGCAAGAGAGCACAAAAAAGGAGCATCCCAATAAGGGGCCCCAAGATAGGTAGTAAGTACGTGGCAAGAGAGGATTGGAAGAACCCCGTTATGGGATTGGAGGAGGTGGGTTTGAGCAATTGGGTCGATAATTCCTGCAATTTAACAACATTTTTTTCTATTAGCCCAGACTCATTAACATAATAGCAACATTCCTCTCTGAGGAACAGGCATGTACCCCCTTTTTCTGCAGTGAGAAGATCAATTGCCCTTCGGTTTTGTAAAGCCACTTGTGCCAATGAAGTAACCTGCCGCTGCAAGGAGCCCAGAGACTCAGCAGTGGTATCGAGTGCTTCCTGCAGTTTTTGTTGCAGGTCATTGGATGCCCATAGAGCATGACCTATAGCTCCACCAGAGAGTCCGAGACTCGCCACTGAGTGAGGCCTACCAGAACCAGCAGAAAGACTGCCCTACGGGTGCGGGAAGGTAGGGCCAACTGTCGGAATTCGGTGGGAGTATACAAAGACAGCTGAGGAACTACAGTAACCAAGAAACAGATGCCAGAGACATTGATTGTTGAGGTACTTAAAGACCCGTTACACCAGAGGAAATGTCCAGGTTGTATAAACGCAGGGCTCGATGGGGTGCTATAGCTCAAGGAACAAATGGGTAAAGGATTCATTGTTGGCAGGTGGAAACAGATGAAAGGAAATGAAGTATTGGTGGAATAACTTTCCCATAGTGGGATACGTGTCACATGTAGGGGTTGTCCTTTCTTAGAGAAATTGTAGGTTTTTGCCGAAATATTTCCTGCCGCTAATGGGACCGCTGCTAGAAGTGGACGACTAAGTGAAGCACAGAGAAAGCACTGAGAAGTAGGCACAGAAAGAGGGGTGGAGTTTAATAATTGAAGAGTTTGGTGTAGCAAATTGAGCCATGTGGGAGGGGGACCTGAGGGGGTTGAAGGCTCTGAATCCTCTTTGGATGGGCTATGGATAAGATCTCGAAGTTTTGATCCTGACTCCTTGATGTGTTCGACTACCTGGATGGTTGCCTTAGGTGGCGTAATCAGGGTGCGGCCAACAGTCATCCACCCTGTGGGTCTGGCTGAGGTTGTCCGAGCATAGACAGCAAACTCAACATAGTCCCAATGTTTGGCCTTGGGGTCAGGTATATCTAAAGTATACCATCCATTGTTATCGGATGAAGAGCCTTTATGCCACTTTAGGTAACTAGAAGTCCACCCTTCAGGGTAACCAAGTGAGTGGTAAGAATAGCTACCACGTTCATCATGGAACCTGCATGACCAATAGGGGCACCCATTATATATCTCAGGCCACCAATGACAATAGTCTTTGGTTTGATCAAAAAGGAAGCAAATGAAAGCCTAGTTCCAGCTACCAGGGACGAAGGTCCTGGAAGGTGACAATTTTAGGGAAATAGAGGTGCAGTTGTGGATGAAGCAAGTAGTTGTATCCACTGCGCGGACCTTCTGCATGCCATGTTCTGAGTATCGTTCTGAAGAGTGAATAAATACATGGTAGGAGAGGAGGGTAAAGACCAGTCCCGACAGAGCACAGAAAATAATCAGAGCACAAAAAACAAGCAGAGAGAGAAGACTAGGGTGTTGGGAGAGCTCATTGTGCCTTCTTTAAGAGGAATTGGGCTGCGGGGAACACCGTGTGAGCTGCAACTTAAAGGGGTGAGATGGGTGTGGAGAGCAGGAGTAAAGGGGAGGTTCAGGAGGTGATTCTTGGAGTTCCTCTGGGGTGGTCCTGTCGTCAGCAGGTGGGGCCTCCTGGTGATATGGCTTCAACCTAGAAATGTGAATCCAGGGAGTGAGACGGTTGTCTGGTAAGGAGAGTTTGGCGGCGGTTGGGGTACAGAGAATGACAGGATAGGGGCCTTCCCATTTTGGGGCAAGAGGCCCTTTCTCTTCTGGGGTATTATAATAGACTAGACTCCCAGGTGTTAAGGGAGGAGTGTTTGGAGAGGAGACTGGGTCTGGAAGAAGCCAGTCCTGATATTTCCAGAGTTCCGAGCGGAGATGAAACAAGAGAGGCAAAGACAAATCTCGGGTGAGAGGTCCTTGTGAAACGAGCAACCCAGGGGGTATAAGAGGTCTTCCATACATTATCTCAAAGGGAGACAGTAAAGATGGTTTCTTAGGGAGAGCTCTGATTCGAAGCAAAGCCAAGGGAAGGAGTTTGACCCAGTCTAAGTTTAATTCCATTGTCAATTTGGTAAGGACTTCCTTTAGAGTACGATTTACCCTTTCCACTTTCCCTGAAGCCTGGGGGCGATATGGACAGTGGAAATGCCACTTGAAGGAGAGGGCTTGAGAGACCTTTTGTGTGATCCTAGAAATAAACTCAGGGCCATTGTCAGATTGTAAGGAAGTGGGCATACCAAACCTGGGGATGATGTCTGTCAGTAAGATTGAAGCTACAGTGGAAGCCTTTTTATTGGAAGTGGGAAATGTCTCAACCCAACCAGAGAAAGTGTCCACAAAGACAAGGAGGTATTTAGTGCACCATACTGTGGGCATGTTGCTGAAGACTACCTGCCAGTCAGCAGCAGGAATGTGTCCCCGGGCTTGGTGGGAAGGGAAAGGTTTGGGCCTTAAAGGAGTATGAGGGTTGGTCCACTGACAAATCTGACAATTAGAGGCTATATTTTGTAGCATGGCTTTGTCAGAGGGGGTGAGGGAGAAGAAGCTCTGTAAAAAGAGGGTCAAAGACTGAGAATTGGAATGGAATAGAGTATGAAGGAACTTGAAAAGATCCTTGTTCTTACTGGAAGAAGTAGGGGCTTCAGATGAGCTGTCTAAAGTGGCCATTATATGTCCCCCAGGGGGGCCATAATTGGAAGTGGTAGCAGCCATTCGTGCCGCCTGGTCAGCTTTGGCATTGCCCTCAGTGATAAGAGAGCCATCCTTCTGATGGGACCTACAATGGACAACTCCCAACTGGGTGGGTAAGTGGGAGGCCTCTATCAGATTAGTTAAAAGAGCCGAATTAGTGATCGCATTACCTTTGGTGGTAAGTAGGCCTCGCTCCTTCCATATTGCAGCATGGGGTAATAAAATATGGAAGACGTATTTTGAGTCAGTATAAAGGGTGAGGGATTTGCCTTGTGCTAGAAGGCAGGCACGAGTGGCTGCTATAAGTTCAGCCTGCTGGTTGGTAGTTCCTGAAGGCAGAGCTTTGGCCTCTATAATCTCAGTGGCTGAAACTACAGTGTATCCAGAGTAATGAGTGCCGTTCTGCCTAAAGGAACTGCCGTCAGTGAACCAGATAAGGTCAGGCTTGGTGAGTGGTCCCTCAGAAATGGAAGAATGACAGGGGAGGAAATCATCTAAGGTTTCCAAGCAATTATGAGTTGGTGTGTCAGACATGGGAGTCGTTGGGAGCAGTGAGGTAGAGTTCAGTGCAGAGCAGGGGAGGAAAGTAATATTAGGGTTTTCCAGAAAGGAAGTGAGAAGCGACAGAACTCTGGATGGAGGAAGGGTTTGAAGGCCCTTATAAGCTAAAAGATCCTTTAAGTGATGTGGGGAGTGGATAGTTAAAGGGGCCCCAAA
This sequence comes from Marmota flaviventris, assembly GCF_047511675.1. NCBI lineage: Eukaryota > Metazoa > Chordata > Mammalia > Rodentia > Sciuridae > Marmota > Marmota flaviventris. The sequence goes on from NC_092502.1 coordinate 117,188,122, forward strand.
AGTCAGCTTACAGGCTTCTTTGTGTAAAATTTGTCCAGCAGCCAGAGCTCTTAACCAAGGGGCCCACCCACGGATGGTAGGGTCTAGTTGCTTGGACAAATATGCCACAGGTGCAAATGTAGGCCCATAGTTTTGACCTATGACCCCAAGTGCTTGCCCCCCTTTTTCATGGAAATATAGATGAAATGGTCTTGAAAGATCAGGAAGGTGAAGGGCAGGTGCCTTTAAGAGGAGTTGCTGAAGCCTGCAGAAGTGGTAGTTGGGGGAGGAGGCAAGAGATTCACTAGGGGGTCCCTTTGCTAGGTCATACAGGGGTTTGGCTAGAAGAGAATAATTTGGGATCCAGGCCCTAAAATAACCTGCTAGTCCTAGGAATGATAGTATTTCGGCTTTCGTATGGGGCACTGGAAGATCAGAGAGGAGTTGCCTCCTATCCAGTGTTATTTCCTTTTTCCCGGGTGTAAGGTGAAAACCAAGATAGGTGACAGAAGACTGGGAAACCTGGGCCTTGTGGGGAGACACCCTATATCCCTTGTCTGCTAGGAAATTAAGAAGCTGGGCGGTGTGGGATTGAGAGTGTTCCCAAGAGGGACTACATAGAAGAAGGTCATTGACATATTGAAGGAGAGTAGAGTCAGGACAGGTGGGGTGAAAGGATGTGAGGTCCTGTGCAAGAACTTGGCCAAAGAGATGGGGGCTATCCCTGAATCCCTGTGGGAGGACAGTCCAGGTAAGCTGATGAGAATGGCGGGTGTGAGGGTCAGTCCATATAAAAGCAAAGATATCCTGAGATTCTGAGGACAAGGGAATAGAAAAGAATGCATCTTTCAAATCTAGGACCGAGAAGTGGGTAGTAGTGGCAGGGATCTGAGAGAGGAGGGTGTAAGGGTTGGGCACTAGCAGGTGGATGGGGACCACAGAGGAGTTGACAAGGCGAAGGTCTTGAACCAGCCTGTAGGACCCGTTAGGTTTCTTAACTGCCAGAATGGGGGTGTTGAAAGGAGAGTGTGTAGGCCTAAGATACCCCTTTTGTAATAAATCCTGGATGATGGGTTCTAATCCGAGGAGGGCTGTGGTTGTGAGTGGATATTGTGGTTGACTAATATATCTTGAAGGGTCCCGTAGGACAATATGAATAGGACTGCATTTAGCCATAGAGGGTGTAGTTGTGTCCCAAACCTCAGGGTTAACTGGTTTAGATAGTTGTGGAAGAGTGCGTGAAGGAGGTGTATCTGCCCCTAGGAACATCATGAGGAAATGAGAGGTAGGAGAGGTGTGGGGTGATATGTGAATGGTGACTTTCAATAGTGAGAGTATGTCCCTTCCCAGAAGGGGAATGGGGCAATGGCTCATAACGAGAAAGGAGTGTGTGAAGGACAAAAGGGATCCCTGCATATAACATGATGGGGGGGGGGGTTTCGAGGGAAAATCTGTTTACCTCCTACCCTGACAATAGGAGTTTTTGAGGGTGTGGTAGGACCACAATACTCCTTCAAGACCGAAAAAGTGGCACCAGTATCTAAGAGGAAGGTAATGAAGCGTCCATCCACCAGGAAGGTGACCCTAGGCTCTTGCTTCTTGATGGTAATAGTCAGGAGGGAAGGCCCAGGACTTCGTCAATCCTCCTCTGCCAAGCCCAGGAGAGGCTGGGGTTGCCGGGCAGCTGACCAACCTCCCTTCCGGGTAGTTGGGCAGTCTGCCCCCCAGTGTCCCCTTTGATGGTATTTTGGGCAGGGGGTGGAGGGTGTCCTCGGCGAAGGACAATCCCTGGCCCAATGTCCCTCCTAACCACATTTGAAGCAAGCTCCAGGGGGTGTCTTATTGGGATGGCGTGGTGATTGCCTTCTCTGAATGACCTGGGCCAACATTTGGAATTTGGCGTTTTCAGCCCTCTGCCTACGGCGTTCGCTTTCATCCTCTCTACCATGAAAAACCTTGAAAGTGACAGCGAGGATTTCGGTCTGAGGAGTAGCAGGGCCCTGTTCAAGCTTTTTAAGCTTGGCTTTAATGTCAGGGTAGCTTTGGGCCAGAAAATATGTCATTAAGACATGACGGCCATCAGGGGTTTCTGGGTCGAGGTTTGTGTACTGTTGAAGGGCCTTGGTTAGTCTATCCAGGAATTCTGAAGGTGTTTCCTCCTTCCTTTGAATGACCTCCTGCACCTTTTGAAAGTTAACAGCCTTGCGGGTGGCCTTTTTCAGGCCCACCAAGAGGCAGGATGTAAAAAGGTCACGGGACTGTAAGCCTTCAGGGGTGTTGTAATCCCATAGGGGATCCTGCTCTGGGACAGCATGAGGGCCCGTGGGGTGGTTGGGATTGGTCCTATGATTTTCATCAGCATGGGCTTGGGCTAGCTCCCAGACCCGTCGCCTTTCCTCGGGGAGAAGTGTATTGGCCAAGAGCATGTAGATGTCATGATGAGTGAGGCTATATGCTTGCAGGACCCATTGAAACTCCCGAATGTAAGTGGTGGGGTCAGTGGTGAATGAGCCTAACTTCCTCTCTAGCTGAGTAATGTCTGACATGGAGAAGGGCACGTGGACTCTGATGACACCCTAGGGACCAGCTACCTCAAAAAGGGGTGTGATTATCTTGGGGGTGAGAAGGAGTCCCTTAGACCTGGTAACAGGAGGACTGAAAGAGGCAGGCAGCGGACAGGAAGGAGAGGGAGGGGAAGGGAGTGTCTCTGTGGAGGAGGAGGTGGAGCAGGCAGAAGAGGGCGGAGGGGAGGGGGATAAAATGGAAGGCTGAGGATCTGTGGAATCAGGCAGAGGAAGAGGATGGTATAGCGGGAGAGAAGGGGCAGATGGGGCTGGGGGATAAAGTGGGGGTTCATCTGCTGGGTCGAATGAGGAAGAATCTTCAAAGTCAGGAGTAGAAGTAGGGGAAGAGAGGGGTTTGCAAGCAAGGAGGACCTGAGAGGGAGAGCAGGAGGAGCAGAGAGCAGGGTGCTGTGCGAGAAGGCTAAAACCTTCAATGCAGGGAATCTCCCTCCACTTTTTCAGACGCTGGCAATAGTTAAAAAGGTCCTGGAGGAGGTTTGGATCTAAGGAGCCTTCTGGAGGCCAATGATTGCCATTATCCAGTGGATATGTAGGCCAATCTTGGGTACAGAATTTGATTAGAAGTTTGGGCTTGATGTCTGGTGTGAGGGAGAGTGTGGCCAGATTTTTTATTAAACATTTGAGAGGTGAAGCTTCAGGTACAGACGAAGAGGTGCCCATAGTCACAGGGAGAGATGGAAGAGAGAGAAAGAGAGAGAGAGAGAGAGAGAGAGAGAGAGAGAGAGAGAGAGAATAAGAGTAAGTGAAAGAGACAAAGAGAAAACCCGGGCTGGAGCGGCTTCCAGGAAGCTCAGGGCGAACAGGGGTCAGGTGGGCATCCCCAAAATGACCAGCCATCATGAGGAAATACAGAGGGCACTACCTGGTCGTCACCAGTGAAGTGCGATCTGTGAGACCCAATGGGGTCGGAGCCACGGGCAACCTGAGGTCAGGAAAGTTTTCGACCGCAGCGGAAGAAGTCAGTAATGAAAACAGAACTCTGGCTCCGGCAGAACGCAGTTCCAGGCCGGGAGTTCAGTTTTCCCAGAGCAGAAAGGCAGCTTCAGCCAGACACAGCAGCCCCGCAGGAAACAGCAACTCTAGCCGGCAGCGGCAGTGGCAGCGGCAGCGGCAGCGGAGGAGGAAAAACCACAGAGCCTCTCGTGTAAACTCAGAAGCCTCACGCCCCAAAGGGAAACGGATCACCAGAGGGTCCACTGCGGCCAGTAAAGGTCTTAGTGGGTGGAATTCCCTCCCCCCTACCGGGCGTCTGGAGTGTGCCGAACGATCACGGTCACAAAACCAGCGTTAGCCCGAAGGGAGTTGGCGAGCCAGGGTCAGGGGAGGCTTACCTAAGCCAGATCAGTGGTGAGTGCAGGAAGCCCGCGTCTGAAAAGAGCGGACCAGGGTGGAGTGTCTCAGCGGAGCGGGGGACGGGGCTCTTGTTGGAAAGAGCTCACCCGTATCCTCACACGGGGCACCAGAATGAAAGAATTCCCCACGCAAAGACACTTCGCCAGGAGAATTCCAATTTTATTGCAAAAAGCTGTGTGCTTATATAGAACTAAGGGGGAGATGGTAGGGCTTAGATAAATGGCAGGCAACCCGTTTATTGGCAAGTTCTTCCAGATATCAGCTCCGGAGCCCAGGAATTAGTTCTCATTGGGGCTAAGGTTCCCCGCCAGCGAGATTTGAAATTGGCGCCAGCGGGAGAGTTCACACAGGCGGGGACTTTTCATGCCACTGCAGAAAAGAAGAAGGTAGGAAGAAGAGGTCCTTAGGCGCCATGTTGGGGTTTTTTCTCTGGGGTATGGCTGCCGTTTATACTTTTCCCAACAGCAGGGACCCCCACATACATCATAGCATCTCTTAGCAAATCATCACACACTGCAAGAAAATCAAATAAAAACTCTAAAACATGATTAGCACATTCACTGGCAGGAACAAGTTGGGGAGGGGTGATTGGTTACTACAAGAGGGGGATTCGTTTGAACTGATTGGTTTATGCCAAGAGGGGTGTTCGTGCTGAACTACATGGTTTCCCAACACATTATCAACCACCATAAATTACTGGGAGGGTCATCTGGCATCCCAGGTATTTCCCTGTTCATGCTGATTGGTGGCTGCTAGGGGGTTGCTATGGATCCCCACCTAGCCTGACTGAGTCAGGGACACCTGGCACAGCAGATCTCTCCTGTTATTTGTAGATAAACAACTTAGCAGGGTGGGAATGTGCCTAGGAGTGCTCTATGGGTCTTTCCAAGGACAAAGGTGATGTCCCTTCCTTGGACAGACTTTGCTCTGAGGTAGAGGCTGGTTTTCACTTGGTCTAGCCCATTTTATCATCCCAAAGCCCTAGTTTAGAAAACTTTTCTCCAGTGTTTAAATAGCTGGTTAACATTTCTTTGACACTAATCAAGTTATCAGGCTCATCTAATCTTAATTTAACTTGATTTTTTTCTCTCTCTCTCCTCATATCATTTTTCTCTTTCTTGAGTTGTTTGGAAACATCTTGTCCTTGCCTTTAATGGTCATGACACATGATGCCACTATATCATCTCAGCCATTTCTTTTTCTTTTTTTAGAGAGAATTTTTTAAATATTTATTTATTTTTTAGTTTTCGGCAGACACAACATCTGTGTTTGTATGTGGTGCTGAGGATCGAACCTGGGCCGCACGCATACCAGGCGAGCGCACCACCGCTTGAGCCACATCCCCAGCCCCTCAGCCATTTCTTAAAGAGCCATTTCCCATTATCCCTCTACCCTGAATCAGCAACCTGACTTTTTAATAAAACATTTTTAACCACATTAGAATGTTTAAGTGATCACTAAAAACTGAATATTTATGAATATAAACAAAATTTATATTATATAATCCTTAAAATAAGAGGATATAACTTTAAATTACTTCCATATAAACAATATATGCATTACTGTTTCCAAATTCCTAAAGGTTTCAGAAGTAAAGTGAGATTCCGCAGTGTTTTTACAGTAGTACTCTCAGGCTCGATTCCATTTTGCTTTCTTTAAAACAAAGAGGATAGGCCAGGCAACAATCTCCTCTCTGTGATTCACCTGTAGACGTTGCCTTACCCTTCTGGAAGCTCAGATGTCATATAGTGAACTGAAGCTCCATTCACCTTTGCTTCGGCAGACTCATATTCCATTGTGTTTCCCTCCCACTCAGGAGCACAATTTAGTTACTCATTAATTTTAAGGGAGTTTCCTAAGAGACAGGAGGAAAGATTTCCTCGTGATGTGCGCTGACAGCTATGGAAGCACTAACAAGGGAAGTCATAAAACCTCTTCCTTGGGAGTCTTTATGAAAAGCAAAACCAAATGGGTCTTGTTGAGGAGAAGTATTAGAAGTAGGTAGGGGACTTGAAAGGCATGAAGTATAGTATAATTCAGTGATTTTGTAGCAACAGATGGTCTATTAATTTAAAACAAAAAGCAACAGTCAATTAACAAAAGAGTTGGTGATTCCCAAATTCCATGGGTCTTTTAACCATGGATTTATGCTAACTACACTCTGACTTTCTTCAAGCTCAATAAGATTTTTACCTGAGTTTTATTGCTGTATTGCACAAATAGCTAGTTCCATTTGGTATTTAATATCTGATAATACACTAGCTCCTTCTTACCATGTAGTAACACTATTTGGCAGCACAAAAAGATTTTCTGATGTGAGAAGAATGTGGGATGTGGGTAGAATATTCAAGTTCCTCTCAGCTCACTCCCTCTATTTCTCTTGTCTAGAAAGAGGATGAGCCATGAATACATGTTGCCCAAGTCTCAATTTCTAAATCAAAACAGAATTCAACTTAGATATCAACACAATTAGTTTCCATACATGACTTCTTCATGCAACTGACTGTAGCAATCATGTGCTTTAACCCAATTGTTGCCATCCAGTGAACATAGCAGTAATCTTTATACTTCCTGTGAATTCAAATGTTTTTTTTTTTTTTAATTCACATTTTGCCAGTTGGCTTATGGTAACTTCCTCACCATCAGTGCAAACATCCTTATGAAGGCAGATTTAAAGTTAGGTAGTCAGTGTAGTTAGGTAAATCGGGTCTAATACCGAGTGAAATATAAAATGGAGGCCATGCTGAGAATGATTCCAGGAAACGCAGGACAGCTCATGGAATGTTAATGAAGTCCTGAAAAGGCCCTAGGCCAAAGTCCATCCCAAAGAAGTGTTAATGAAGTCCTTCCTGCTCAGACTACTTCTTTGGCCCACCTGTGTCCCACCCCTCGGGCCTTCCAACCTACATTCCATCACCAAAACTATAAAAAGGGGAAACAACCGCACTTCCACGGATTCCACCTCTTGGGTCCCCTTCTTCCTCTGGGAGAAGTCTTTTCTGCTGTCCTTTAATAAACTTCTAATTTCTACTCTGACCTTGCCTCGGCGTGCTTCTTTGGTGTTATTCTTCAACACTGGGGAAGCAAGGACTCGTCACCAGTCAACAGCGGTAACATAAGGAACAAATGAAAGCCCCTTTTTATTTTTTCCCTCCCCAGACTCCCTAGGATTGACCACTCCTTATAGATTTATTTGTGCACATAAAAATGTATCCATATTAACTACATTGATGTCTCATATGGGTAAAGAATTATAAAGTAAGTAACATTCACAAAAACAAGTCCTTTCCTAGTTGGAACTCAGGTATTTAATGGTGACAATGAAGAAATCGAGTTCAAAGAGATGGAACTTGAAGGGGCCTGAGAGGTTTTATATCAGTCAGGGTCTCTGTAGCAGCAAACAGATGGCAACACTCAAGCTGGGTCACTGAGAAGAGCTTTGTTAAGGGACTGTTTACAAAGGGCTGAGCAGGATTTAAATGCTGAAGTGCCCCAGAGCTGATTACAACTGGAAGCTCTTACTCCCCTAGGCCTCATGGAGCAGGGGTGGGGCTGCTATAAGAAACCAGTCAGAGGGTTCCCCTACCAGGAACTGTGCCACCAATTTCAGCATGGAGGTCACAGGGGAAGAGAGCTTGATCTCAGTCTCCTTCCTTCTCTTTGCCTCCTGCCAAGCCTCCCCATTGGCACATCCCACTGGAAGCCAGGAGGCAAAGGGGCCTGGTGATACTGTCCATCTGGGTCAACCTTGCAGGCCACAGAGCAGTCTAGAGGATATATAGCACAATGTGTTCCTCAAAGTGGGTGTCTTAGGAGGCAGGGTGAGAGATAAAAAAAACACCAAAGCTCTGTATACAAAGGAAAAGAAGTTGGTATTAAGAGAAGGCAGAAGGGCCTTGAGTTCTGTTACTATGCTCTTCAGGGTAACGACAGGGAGAGAGACAGAGGGAGGGAATTGGGGGTCGGGGGGCGGGGGGGGGGGAGAGAGAGAGAGAGACATGCCTACTATAATCCTAGCTACTCAGGAGGCTGAGGAAGGAGGATCTCCTTTGAGGGCAGTGCAGGCAACTTAAGGAGTACACCCTATTTAAAGGTGAAAAAAAAATTTAAAGGGCTGGGGATGTAGATCAGTGGTAAAGTGCCCCTGGGTTCATTTCCCAGTACTGAAAAAAAAATTGCTACAGGTTATGTTCTTTTAGGCTCGCTCCCATAAAGATTTTATTTCATATTAAAATCCTCCAGGTTATTAGAATACTGGTTTTTGTTCCTCTCTTCAAATATGCACAGAGATTTTTATATAAGGAGGCTCTTAATGGCATATTCTTAGATGCAGAGAAGAAAGACTAGAAGGAAATATACCAAAACATTAATAGAGTTAATATCCAGAAAGTGGGATCATAAATGGTTTTTACTGATTTTGTGCTTTTTAGTATTTTCCAAATTTTCAATCATATATATGCATTATCTTTTGGTAGGTCAGGTTTGGAAGTAGGCCCTTTTCCTTTCTTTATTTAAATTCTCATTTGGTGTCTTCATTCATCCCTGTTGGTTTAAATTTTATTCATACACTGAAAAAGCCAGCATTTATATTTCTAGCCAACACTTCTCTCCTGACATATGGACTTACATGACCAACTGCTCCCCTGACCTCACCCCTTTGTTGTCTAACTGACATCTGAGCAACAACATGTCTAGAACAGAGGTCTTAATTTACTCCATCTCCTGCTAATTGTTTAATTTCTTTTTCAGGACTGTGGTTTATAAACATTTTGCCTGGTTAATTCATAGGGTACAAAAGGTTAACTATTATAAAATATGTTCTACCCCAAATTCTGTTTCCCTGTCCACTGAGTTCTACTACACCAAACATACCCCGTGTTTCTTATCTTTTTTTGTGTGTATGCAAATAAACATGTGTAAATGCACATCCTTTTCACTTTACATAAAAGTTAAGATCTTTCATCCACTACTCAGCATCTTGCACTTTTCTGTCTCTCTTTTGCTGTTCTGGAGATAAAATCCAGGCCCTCATGCATGCTAGTCAGGGACTCTACCACCGAGCTACATCTCCAGCCCACACTTTTTTTCTGAAAGACCTCTCTTTGGAATCTTTCTGCTATGCAGATCTGTTTATTCTTTTTAATGACTGCATAGCATTCTGTTATGTGGACAGGGCTAATTTTCTTTAAAATACCCTATTCTGAGGCTACTCTGTTCACATTACAATTATATATTCTAAGTAATAAAAATTATAATAAAAATTGTACCATACCAAGCTCACAATTATACAACATTTTTGACTCATCAATATATTACAGACATTCTTCCATATTAGTATGCACAGAACTACCACTTTATTTTTAGTCATGGTCTTCATGTTCTATAATATGAATGAGCCATAATTCACCCAATCATTCCTTGCTTATGAACACCTAGGTTTTCTCCTGGCTTTTGCTTTCATAAACGATGCTGTGATAGGCATCTCCTTCCAACTTCCTATGTCAGTATTCACCATACTTTGATTTTCTCCAAGACATACTGATAGCCTACATTTTCTATACTGCCTTCCAGGTAAAGAGGGCTTTGTGATCAAGATTCACCAAAGAAACATGCACAGAAGTGATACTTGTCATTTCTAGTCCTGGTCCACGAAAGTGTCTGGTAGCAATCTCCATATGTTCTTTCCTTCCTCACTTTCCAACTTAATAGAGGGAATTGCAAGGACCTAAAGTAAGGTGGAGTGACAAGAGAGATCTCTGAGTGACTTTGTGAGAAATCCCCCCAGCTGTCTTGCATTGGTGATAGCACAAAGCACACATGTATTATATTGAGCTACTCAGATTTTTGAGATTATTTTTTTTTACATCAACTAGGCTACCCTAAATATCACACACCCATATAAATTTCTACAAGTATTTTTGTAGGAGGGTTATGAAAACTGGACTCTTTGGGACTAAATGGCATAAATGTCTTAAATTTGACACTTTTTGTCAATTTGTTCTTCAAAATGTATACTTTGTGGGGCTGGGGTCATGGCTCAGCGGTAGAGTGCTCACCTAACATGTGTGAGGTGCTGGGTTCGATTCTCAGCACCACATAAAAAGTAAATAAGTAAAATAAAGGTATTGTGTTCAACTGCAACTAAAAAAATAAAAATAAATAAAGTTAAAAAAGTATACTTTGATTTGCACTTCCTCCAATAGTACATGAAAATAGTCAAGAAGTATAAAAATACCTTCTGCATTTATTTTATAAGAAAATTTTTATTAAAAGTTGTGATTAAGGTGAAATTTGAAAAATTGAAACTTATACAGAATTAAATCTTTAAATGACAACCATAAAAACTGTTATTGCTTATGTTGTTGGCTCCCAGTGTTGGTATCTGTGTTTTGTTAGGTGTTTCTGAAGTTTGGAAACCACTAGTCTGATGTGCTGTGGATTCCAAGTGGCTCAATGCTATAAGCTCAATGCTGCCCCTCAGAGAGAGTCATGGAATCCATATAAACAATGGGAGAAAATTTTCCAGCTTGGACTCAATCCAGATGTTGTACTTCTATTCATCTTGCCTCTAGCAAGGCTTTAGAGCTCATCAAATCATCAGAGTACAGACAGGACAGGGAGGCTGTGACAGAGAGCCCTTGGAATACCACGAGCTTGGGTTGAGCAAATAATAACAACTTCAAGCTAATAGGTCTCTGGTAGCAGATATTTTGTACTAATTTCCTGGTAAAAAGCAAAGTGTCCTTAGAAATGAGTTGGTGAGAACTTTGAATTTGTTAAAAAAAATTCAGATTAAAAAAATAATAGCAACAAATGAGCAAAAACCAGAAATTGAGTATTCTCTACAATTGACATTGAACACTGCAGTTTAAGAAAGGAATCATTTCTGCAGAGATAAAGTGAATCAGCAGGACCTATCCGGTAAATAAAGGAAAATATTAGACCACACAGACACCATTCAGAGTGGTGCCATAGCGCGGGCTGAATTTTCACATGATTCTGTAGTTATTTTTAATAAAATCCCAAGTTCATTCTCATAGATACGATTGTAGAGAGCAGGATTACATGCCATCCTGAGAACTGTGGATTCTGGCACTCATATTGGGCATTCTAGATCTACCATGCACCCTCCTAGAGGTTTGAGATTCACTGGCATGAATTAACTTGTCAGTGTTGGGTTCTGGGATGCCCAGAAAATCTGTTATTGTAGAAGAAAAAGCAACAACATTATAATCATTGAAAAACAATCAGAAAGGCCAATTCAACATTAAGCCATTGACCTAAGCTTCCTTATGAAACTGAGCCATAAAATGGCTATTTCTCTGCTCCTAAAAATTGCTCCAACTGTTTTTCAGGACATAGGCACAGAATTCTAGGACCTGATATAACCTTGAGAAGTTGGTGGAACAAAAAGACTCATGAGAAGAATCTGAAGAACAAGAACACGGCCTCATGGGCCTAGAGTAGCAAGGTCAGGACCTGCCCTGACCTTTAAAGCCTGGTGGAACCAAATGACTTTGATGAAAAGAACCTGAAGGTCAAGAATAGGGCCTCATTGGCATAGATTAGCAGAGGAAGTGCCCTCAACAGTTGCAGGACAGACCAGTGTAATGGAGATACTGTAAACTTCCAAGTTACAAAGTATCCACAGTTCCCTTGTATCTAGCATACCTATGTGGACTATTCCACCAAAATACCTGTTTACTACCAATCAGCTATTTTCCCTTACTTGGCGACTTAAATTCCTTGGCTGCTGGCCAATGGGGAGACAGATTTGAGTGGCCATCTCTCTCCCTGTGGGCCGATCTATAATATAGCTCTTTCTTTTTGCAAACAAGCAAAACCTAAGAACATGGTGCCATAGTATTGGCTTCTACAGATAGAGCAGCAAGCACCTGATCAGTATCACTTAGTTCCCACGGAACAACAATCTTGGAACCAAAGGCCGTGGAAGGATGTCATCAGTCATCCCCAACTACAAAGGTAAGAGGACAGCAGGGACACAAGGTCTGCTGCAGTAGACCCAGTGTCATTATTTATTTATTTGTGTCATTGTATTTATTCATTTATTCAACAGATATTTACTGAATACTTTCCATGTGCTGGTTACTGTGCAATAGAGGATACAACGGTGGACAAAGCAAACCAGGTTGTTGCATTCAGTGAACTTATAGTTTGATAGGTTTATTCAGAAATGATGATCAAATGAATGGCACATGGACACAGAAAACTACCAGCCACTATGCCATAAGAATGGCAACTAATTTTCAGCTCTGGGCTCAGCTACATTTATTATTATTTTTTATTATAAATAAATTATTATTTTTCTAGAAATATTGGTGTGGTATTTTCTGGAAGACTGAAAGAAAAATGGAGTTTGATTTTCAATTATGCAGTAGTTGTTTGTAACTATGTAGACACTCGAGAAGATAGACATTCATTCTGTCTTCCTTTTTCATTACAAAAGTGCAGTTTCTGCGGGTACTCCATCTTCCTTGGCACTGTTGTATGCTTCACTAAGCCAGTCAAGGTTCCACTGCTACTGATTGGTTCATAAATGGCTATGTGATTCTGTTCTGGCCACTGAGAGTTGAGAAAATACAGGTTGGAATGTTTCTGAGACAGGTTTACTTCTTAAAAAAACAAAAAAAACAAAACCCACAAAGTCTTGCTATAATTTTAGATGGCAGCCATTCTGTACCCATGAAGGTGCTAGCCTGAAGACAAAGTCTAGATTGCAGAGGACAGCACAGCAGAAAGCTGGGAAGTCCCTGCGGCCTTGCTGAATCACTGACTATATCAGCCTGGTGCTGCCTGTCTGTGGACTTCTTCCTCTGTGAGATAATAAATGACTGTAGTTCTAGGCAGTCCAGCCAAGCTTTCTGTTATGTGCAGTTAAAGGTCAACTACCTGGTACTTCCTCCAAACAAGTCGCTACAAATCACTCATAGAAGAGACTTGATAGTAAATACATGGTTCCAAGAAGAAAATGAAGATTTGAAATATGTCACAGAACTGTAAGCAGTAGTAAAAAGGACTCCCATTGTTTGTCAGAGAAAATTTTAAAAGGTTTCCATAACTTCTGGGAATTCTGAAGGCTAATATGTGTGTGTGTGTGTGTGTGTGTGTGTGTGTGTGTGTGTGTGTGTGACAGAGAGAGAGAGAGAGAGAGAGAGAGAGAGAGAGAGAGAGAGAGAGCTCTTTGCACTTTTGCTATATCAGCAAATGAATGTTTTAAGGTTGCTGCAGGTAAAACTTTCTAGAAAGGGACCCTAGATGAAGGTCTGAAGATTGCTAACACTTGTCAAGTGTTACAAGGCCCTGGGCACATGCTAAGTGCTTTACATACATTAATTATTCTTCAAAACTCCCCTGTGAAGTAAATAGCTTCCCTATTTTACCAAAAAAGACATTATGGCTGAGAGCTTAAATAACTTGCTCAAAGTCACAAGTAAACAGTAAAAACTGAAGCCTGAGGCCCAGTCTATGTAAATCTAAACCCAATGCACTTGAGCCTCATGCTGGGCAGGACATTTCAGTTACTTTCCAAAGTCTTGGTTTGGTAGTTCTCTTTCATGGGCCCAGCAAAATCTGTTCAGGTTCCCTTATTACTTATGCAAATAGCAAAGCTGGCTACACAATAAAGGAGAGAAGGCCAATTCTGGCACTAATTTTAGGGCAAACCACAGATGTCTTTGATGTTTTCATTGTACATGAGAACAGAGCCAGTGATCCGACAGCTGCTGGCAGCCCTCATCCAATATGCAGAATATTAAGGCAGCTTTATCTCAGCACCTAATTACAGCTGGCAAAGGGAAATTTGTTTTGCAAAGGAGGAGATGTCAAATGGCATAAATGCAATATATAACCAAATATGATTGCCTTATTCTATTTTCTCAGGGCTGTTCCATTATAGAACAGTTTTTTTGAAAAGTGTTATTCAATGATGGTCCATTCAATTTAGGTGACTAAAACTTTGTTTTAAGTAAAATCGGAACAGCTCAACCACTTCATTGCCTTATACCTCATTTCTCTTCTTCAGATGTAAAATATATGCAGTACTTAATTCCATAAGCAAATGTAATTACAACACTCTTGTCTAGTCCAGATTTTACACCCACATAACCAATGTGACAGGACCATAATTTAATATCTTTTTTACCATTGAAAATGGTTTCATATTTATGACAGAGAAATGGCTTAGAATGTTGACAGGGGGCAAAGAACTAATGGTTGGATATTCCAACAACCAATCATCATGGCTAAATGAGGCTCTGCCATTGCAACCTCACATGACTTTCAGCATTTTGGACAATGGCTGCCAGCCACATGAGGTTGAAACAGGATACGCCTCCCAGATCCCCTTCAAGGAGGGACCTGTTGCTGTATTAGGGTGCTCCAGCTGTTGGTTCCCTCAGGGTTGACCTCCGCTGTGGAGAGCCACCTCCTGTTGTCATGCTCTTCTAGGCACAGGGCACAGTGGTGCCTCAAAGAGATGAGGTCCAGAGGTCCAGACATTTCAACCTGCTGTGGCCTGTTTTGACAGGCAGTTCTCATTCTAGAATTCTCTTTTTGTTTCTCCTTTCTTTCAGTGTTGATCTCTCACAAAGATCCTACACTTCACATTCTGTCTTAGTATTTCTTGTCCTATTCTTCTAGAAAACCCAACCTGTGACATCACAATCAAGCAAATCACTTATAAAGCAATTCTGCCTTTTAGAGGGATGATTTTTAAGCCATCATTTCAGAGTAGTATATATAATGTATTACATACATAATATATACAATTGTGTAACACATAAACAGATAATATATATTAAATTAAATGATGACTTTTGATATTAAATTTCCACATCAAAATTTATAGTTTATTTATACACCAGAAATAGTTCACTTTCTCTACATTCTGAAAAGCATCGCTAAAACAATATGCTTTTTTCCCTTTCTCTTTTTATCTTTCTCAGCTTTGATGCAGCATCTGACAATGTAAGCCTCCCACTTTGAACTCTGTTCTCTATTCCATTTCAAAGAAAAAATATGCTGTCTCTTTCTTTCTACCTTCCTGGTTGCTCTTTTCTAATCTGTGCTTGGTGCTTGCTTTATGATAGTGAACCCCAAGATTCTGACCTTGACCTTTGCTCTTTCGCCTTTCCTCATTTTTTCATAGATGACCTCATCACAAAAGGTATAGGTTAAGTCTGGAGTGTCCTGCAAAGACCCATGTGTTAAAGGCTTGGTCCCCAGTCTGTACCACTATTGGGAGGTGGTGGAATCTTTCGGCAGTGGGGCCTAGTGGATGGTCATTGGGTATGTGCCTTTGAATGGGATAGTGGAACCTCTACTCCTCATCTTCTTCTATCTTTGCTTCCTGAGCACTATGAGGAAAACAAGCCTTCTCTGTCATAAGCTCCCACTGTGATATACTGTGACACCATAGGCCCAAAGCAACAGGGGACCGTGGACTGAAATCATGAGCCAAAATTATTCATTCCTCCTTGAAATTGATTTATCTCAGGTCTTTGTTGCAGTAATGGAATACAGTAATGGAATCCACCTCTGCTTATGTGCTAGCTACGCCCATTTTCAAGTTTATAGTTCAGACCTTGCAGCTGAGGTCCAGAGTCATATAATTTCTCAAAACAAGAATACCCCAAATGAACTATTTTATCCCTGCACATTCCCAATCACCCCCAAATGAAAATAATCAACAATGGTCACCTGTCTATCCTCCAGTGGTCCTGTATCCAAGAACGACACCACTATTCATCCTATGGTCTTAGCTTGAAATCTGAAAGACAACACTTAGATTTCTTCTTCTCATTAATGTGCCGTATTCAAGCAGTCCCCAAACTGTCTGTTTTCTAAATAGCTTGAGCCATCTCATCTTTCTTTCCACTGTTTCTTATTCCTTCTTCTATGGGTGGGTGGATTGGAGTCTCTAATATCACATTATCACTCTCCTAAATCCTATAATTTTCTACCATCTGATCAGGCTATGTCACTGCTTGAAATCTTCCATGGTTGCCAGCTTGACGGTATTGACCTTGTCTATCTAGCATCATTGTCAATCATTCTTCAATCTTTAATGTCTACCCTATGCCATAGTCATAAATGCACCAGGCATAGCCATGCTCAAATTCCTTAGCAAGATACTGTTCTCTCCACTTTCTGCATGAAGATTCTTTTCATCCTCATTTTCTCTTCTCTTCAATAGCACTTGCCTATCCTTGAAAACTCAGCTTCTGCTGAGACTGCCTTTGGAAAGGTCCTTCCACACCCTCCACCTTCCCTGGCACCTAAGCACATATCTATTGAGGCATTTATCTGATGGCAAAGGGCTTTGTTCTCTCAAGCTGATCTACACAGGTCCTTGAGAGCTCCTTACTGGAGTTTGTCTTAGGCTATCCTGCATAGTGCCTGTTGGATAGCAGGCTTCATAATGTGTTTGTGAAATAAATGGAAATGAAGTATAAAAATGTCACTACTGTTCAATGGAACATTGTAATGATAGATCATAAGAATACACATGAATATTTTGTCATCTTACCATCTAGATCCTTTGTAAACATCTTTTACAGAAAATTTTTATCAATATTAAATATTACAATGTATACACACTAACTACATTGTCTTTTCCTTTAAAAATCATATATAAATTATATATGATATAATTTAGTTTCATTTAATTTTATAACTTATAGTATTTATTATATATAATTTCTATAGATTACATTATATAAAATGCATATATAATTATTTTATGTAATTTAATTATATTTATTATATATTTTATGTTTTCTAAAGCTATATAAATTATAGGTGCTACAAAGTATTTATATAAATTATAAATAATATAAAATTTTATATGTAATGTAAAATTATTTTAATACATTTTAAAAGGAAAAGCCAATGTAGATGTTGTTAATGAGGACTTTGAGTAGGTGTAGTGTTTTTCATGGAGTAGCTGACATAGTTTCTGCCTCTGCAAATTGTCAACATATGGGTAAATAACAATCTGCTGACTTTGAAAAATTAGTTATAATCCATTTCACATAATGCATGCAAAGCACAGCAGGCAGTGGCCCATAATTGAAGGATTAGTTTTGGGCCTTGGGGTAGTTTTTAAAATTCACAGGCTGATAGAATGTTACACCCCATATGGACCCAGAATATTCTCATCAGGGAGTTTCCAGTACTCACTTCCCTCCTACAGAATACTACCTCTTCCGGGTACAGGAGAAAGAGAACTCCCCCCAGCCATCAGTGCAGCAGCTGGAGCTCTTCCCTGGTGATAGGTAGGCAGGAGACTAAAAGTGCCTCATAAGAGTCTGAAAAGACTTGCAAACCTTCTTAGGTCATTTCTGGTTTTTTTGTTTTTTTTTGTATCATGCTTGAAACTTGCATTCTGCTATAAAATTGCTTCAAATGCACTGCTTCTTGTAGATTTTAATGGCTTGCCAGCATGGAATAAGAGGCTGCCCACGTGATGGTCAGCTCATATTTCTTCCCTGTGTTTTTCTCTCTTTACTTCCACCTGTCTGCTTCAGTTTGTATCATTTCCTGCATACTAGTAAGTCTATGCCTGCTTTTTATCTCTAGTTAACGCTTCCCTCTCCTGTCTGTCTTGTTCTTGAAGGACTTTTTCTGAATCTTGCAATTCAGAAAAAGACGGAATTTTCAATTCTACCTCCTTGTGGTCTAATCCTAACTGGCACAGGATGGATGCAAGAAGAAGGAAGCAACTCTGGCTGCCCTAATCTACAGGGTACTTTCTTTCTGCTCCTTGGCAGGGATGCGTGTTTTTATGAACTAGTCTCATGTGTATGAAATGCTTGAACAAAGCAGTCATTTGACAGGCCCGAAGTCACACCCTGGGGCTCCTAGTGACCTGCTTCCTCTAGCAACTTAAGGATCAGAAACACTTCCTCATCAAGTGGTTTTGAATCCCATAGAAGTCGGGGAGCAATGGGGGTCACTTTGCTTGTGGTGGCAAGGCTTTAGGGTATTTGTTAATTGTCAAACCCTTTGTTTAAGAGGCAAAGAAATCTACATACATTTTAAAAAGTTTTCTATGGTACTTAATAGGCTTTATGCTATTATTAGTGAGAATGTTTGAATTTGCAAGTGAAACTTCTAAATCATCTCTCAGATAACTTTGTAAAATGAAGATAAAACTTTTTAAAGAATTAAAAAATACCAGATATACACAGTGATTTATAACTATATCATTTAATTTTTGAAAAGGAATAACTGGCTAAAATTTAAATTTGCTTGCTTTCCTTAAGAACCCAGAGCTGAGCAATGGAAAGAAATGGTGAGAGTCATGCTGGGGTTTGAGGAATAGAGCTGGGTATCAGGCTAGGAATGATGTTTCTTGAAGAAAATTTACAAAATGCCAAGCACATGTGGATTGTGTGACTTCATTTAGTTGAAGAAGGAGTGCTGAGTAACTCAGTTGACCTCGGATATCTTCTTCCCCAGGAGAAATGACCTCTTTTTTCTTGGAATGGCTGTAGCACTGAAAGTCTATCCCACCCTTTGGCACTTAAACTGTGCTGTAATATTATCTCTTCTAGAAATGTTTTTGTTTCTTCATGTAACCATTTTCTGTGTGTCTGACTAGAATGTCCATTCATTCCAGGTTGCCTGAGACAGTTCTGATTTAAGTTTTTCTCAGTGGTTTAACTCTTCATAGTTCCCCTCTTACTCTTGGAAGGGCTCTGGTTTGGATGATAAATTGAATGTAACTCTAGTCTTATCCCAACTAAAGTGAAAATTCCTGTACTAGTCTAGATCCTATTGAGAAACAGCACATTATATTGGGAATTTACTTTTTAATGAAGGGACTATTTTCAGAAATGTGGGCACGGTGTAGGGCATAGAAAAAGGAAGCTGATCATCTTGAGCAAAATAAGCCAGGCTCAGAAAGTCATGAGTCGTGTCTTCTTGTTCCTGTGTAGTATCTTCTTGTTCCTGTGTGTATCTTCTTGTTCCTGTGTAGAAGTTAGAAGAATACTTTTAAAAAGGAACTTCATGAAAATAGAAGGGAGATCGGTAGAGTTGAGGAAAGAGATGAGGGAAGGAGAAGGGGAGGGAAAAGAGAGGTACTGGGGAGTGAAATTGATCAAGTTAATTTATGTGCATGTATGACTATGTCACAATGAATCTTACTGTTATATAATCATACTGCACCAATAATAATTTTAAAAAGAGTCTAAAAGGAAAGAAAGAAAGAAAGAAAGGAGGAAAGAAAGGAAGGAAGGAAGAAAGAAAGAAAAAAGGACGCTGAGGCACCAGGTCTGAAGGAGGAAGGGAAGAAATGATGGGGAAGGGAGCCCAGTTGAGGGGCACAGCCCTAGCAGGGTGCCACTCGAGAACTCAACATCTTGGGAAGATTAAAACACTATAGAACTGGCCAAGCAAGGGAAGAAATTCCAACTACCTTGTCCTTCCACCTATTGATCTGTCCATGCCCAAATGCAAGTCAGAAAGCAAAGAAGCTCTGCTGATTAAGTTGGAAGCTTAGTTGTTACCTTGGGAGAAACAGCAGGGAAAGGCAGAGAATAGGAGAGGGGGGTGTTATGATAGGGAAATGCATGCAGGAAAGTGCTTTCCAATGCAGGACTTGACAGGAATGTACTCTCTACATTGGGAAATGAGAAATTTGCATAAGAAAGTTTAAATTACAAGACTGAAGGTAAATCACAGTTGAATATGAATGTAGAAGAGTTGCTTAAGCAGCGGGGTGTGGTGGTGCATACCTGTAATCCCAGCTGCTCAGGAGGCTGAGGCAAGAGTATCAGAAGTTTGAGACTAGCCTCAGCAACTCAGTGAGACTCTGTCTCAAAATAAAAAATAAAAAGTACTGGGGATGTAGCTCGGTGGTGAGGTAGCCCTAGGTTTTATCTCCAGTTCTGCAAAGAAAAAAACAAAAAGAAGAGTTGCTTAGCAACTCAATATAAAGTGATTGTCAGATTAATGGTATAGATTCTAGATATTTAAAGAGTTCAAAGAATGAACAACCACCATGGACGGGAGCAATTTGAAGGATGTAAGGAAGAGAAGAGGTTTACAGTGACATTGAAACTAGAGCGACCTATGTGGTCAAGTAGGAGAGGTGGGGCTTCTGTAGGGGAAATGGAATAGACAAGGCTACAGGTACCAGTTTCCCTGGTGGTGGGCGGGGTGGAGACCTTGCTGAGATTTTCCAGAGTCTTCAGGAGGGTGTAAAGAGAAGTCAAATGTGTTGTAAGAGGCATAGTCTGTGAGTGGCCATTTATTCATTCTTCAATGAGTACTTGGTATATGTCAGACACTATTCTGAGATCTGCTGATTCCAAGTAAAATAAGACACGATTCTTTCCCTTGAGGAAAAGAATGGAAAAGGTAGCCAAGGAAGCAATTATTTTGCCCAGTAATTGTTGAGGTATGTACGCATGATACACAAGCACATCTAAATGAAACTCAGGTGGGGCCCTTAAGGAAGATTCCCCAGAGAAGGTAACGCAATCTGGGTTCTGAAGTGTGGGCAGGGGCTTTATAATTGGGTTTCCTTTTATTTTTGTCTATTTTGTTGCATTCTACATAAGGAAGTAAGATAGCTGACTTAAACACACAGAGCAGAATAAAAAGTAAAAGTAAGTTAGGTAATGGGGTGAACTTGTTTGCCCTTTGAGTGTATTTTTGCTTTTGATCTTAGAACAGCTTCATAAGGCTGCTGTTTCATTATCATTTTATAAATGATATCATTTTATAAATGAGGGCTTGGAGGTTAAGGTACCTTGCCCAGAGCACATGGTCTTGACAGGCAGTGGCAGCAGAACAGAGCCAGGCTGGTGTGACTCCAGAGTCACACCAGCCTGGCTGGCTTTCTTTTAATTGTGTGCACTGGAACAAGAAATGCCTTAGGTATGCCTTCCCTGCATGAAGTTCATGGCCTGAAGATGCTTCCCAGGATAGTACAGGGTAAGGGTCCATTTTGAAGGACTGGAGAGGGAGTCAGGGAAGGGAACCTGAAGAGTGTTTCAGGCAGAAGAATCCGCGTGTTCAAAGAAAGAGCAGTGTGAGAGAGCACTGTGTGTTGGAAGGGTTGTAATTGGCTCATTAGGATGAGGAGTGCTAAGAGCTGTGATGAGAGATGGGACTGGAGAGGTGGGCAAAGGCCAAATCCGAGGCTTTGCATATGTCTTCTCTTAGAAGTGGTGAAAGCTAAGGAAGGAGTTATAGCAGAGAGCAGCTGAGAATGCTTGAACCTCCCCTGGGACGGCAGTGTGAGCAAGTCTGGCCAGAACAAGGCTGGAGGCAGGGAGGCCAGTTAGGGAGCTTGCTGCAGTCCTGGGGCAAGAGATGTTAGGAATGGGAAAGATGGGGTTCCTATGTGGGGAGCTATTATGGAGAAACACTAGACAGAAGTGGACGCCTGGCTTAGTGCGTAAAGGTGACAAGTATTTGGACAGCCAGCTAGGTGATACCATTCATGAGACAGGGGATGCTGGGGAAGAACCAGTTTGGGATTTAGGGGGTGATGAGTTCAGAGGATAATTGCCATGGGTGACTAATCAAAAAAATGAGCTTGGCTTTTATGTCTTCTAGTTTAATTCCTTAGTTTATTGTAGTCTTAGAAAAAACATGTAGCCTTAGAGAAAATATTGGTTGTCAATAAGAATCAAACGTATTTTTATTTTGATAAGTTATTGTTTTTATTATAAAAGTATACATGCAGAAAATTTAGAAAATACAGATAAGTCACTCACTCCACCCTCCAAAATTGTTACCTAAACATAATTTTACAATGACTTGTAACATATTGGTGTATACACCTTCAAATTTTTTTCTGTGAGTGTGTGTGTTTTCTAAAAACTTGGACAATATTCTCATGATTAAATACATAATGTATATCTTTCAATAGCATTAATAATTATTATTTTTATGTGTTACTGGGCATTTCTGGGATATTCTACCAATGAGCTATATTCTTAGCTTTTTTTTATTTGTTATTTTGAAATAGAGTCTCACTAAGTTGCCAAGGCTGGCTTTGAATTTGTAATCCTCCGGCCTCAGACTCCCAAGTAAGTGGGATTACAGGTTTGCACCATTCCCAACTCATCAATAATTCTATAAGATCATTTTGGAGACTGTATGGTATTCCATTTATGGATATACTGTATTCTACTGAGCTGTGTTCCTGTTGTAGACATTTAGGCTGTTTTCAAAGTGTAGGTATTATGAATAATAGTGTCATAAAATAATTTAAATTTACTAATTAACTTTTGACTTGTTCATAGTGTGGTTTAGATTATGAAATCAAGTTTGAGCATGCTTTGTTTTTATAACATAGTTGTACAAAGAACTGATGTTTTTAAAGTGCTCTGAAAGATTATATGTGATGTTCTAATTCTCTGGTATGAGAACAAATTGATATACATGCACACTGGAGCAAAATAATTATAAAGTAAATTGATATGGCTATTAAAAAGGAAGCATGAAAACTATCTGTGAATTGAGCCACTCTATTTTCAGCAAGGTCAGAGACTACATTTCCTAACGGGATTCCTTTGCTTTAGTGACTTTTAATATCTTTCCAAGGAGCATAAAAAATGTTATCAATGCTTCGAAATGACCTAAGAATTGATCAACTTTGTAAATAACTGTAATTGTAGTTAAATTCAACTCCCTTTTGATTGTGTACAAGAAATCTTTGCATATATCTTTTAATTTTTTTTCTTAATTTAGAAGCAACCACTGGGGGGTAGGAAATATATTATAAACGGTATTTTTTTTTGAGTCATCCTTGCCCACTTCCTTGAAGTTCTTACTGCCCATGCTGTCTGCTGGCCTCTACCCTCTCTGCCTAGTTTCTAACAGTTGAACATCTGAAATTTCTCTTTCCCAAAGAAGATGCTGTACACTACTTGGAAGAGGTGACAAGATGTTTCTGTCTTGACTGAGTTAGACTTTTGATACAAGCAGAAACGGGATCATAAGAGGCCAGTGATAAAGAGTGGATCTCTGCCCAGACAGTAGAATGCAAGGACTCTCCCAAAGTGCTTGGGAAGTTACCAGTAGTTGTGAACACTGAGACACCCAGGTTGGATGTAGACACATTTCACCAGTCTTAATACCCCTTTTCTATTGCAAATATCTCCTATTCTAAAATAAAACAAATAGAAAATATAAACTAACCTCACACATAATTTTTAAAAAAATGATAGCTTACATGTAAGATAAAGGAGAAAGTAAGGGCAATAATTTATAATAAACATGTATTTTAATCAGATACTTGAGCTCACCCATAGAATCATAGTGAATGTGACAGCTATGAATGAAGAATGATCCTGGAATGTTCTATTAATGACTCAAATACCATAAATGACATCAACATTGGCAATATAATTTTCCAAAATAATTAATTCCTCTGGGATGATGCTGTCAGATCATACACTTCAGTTGGTTTAAATGGTAAATTTTATTACATGTATATACTTGAGCACAATTTTTAATATTTTTAAGTTAAGAGATAACTCAGGTTGACCCAATTCTCTGTACCTCAAAGGGAAATCCTTGTAGGCCAAGTCAAGATCTGCTAAGGAAGTATTTTGATAGGGGTGGAGAAAATAAGCACTCCTAAGGGGACATTTTGTGATTTTGTGGGTAAAATCACAATTTCCCTCGTATTATATGGTAGTTGCATTCCTAAATAAGTTCATGCCTTTAAGACTCCGTATTCTATCGACACAGAGACAAACCCACATAAATATGGTTATCTCATACTAGACAAAGGTGCCAAAGACAGACATTGGAGAAAAGATAGCCTATTCAACAAATGGTGTTGGGAAAACTGGAAATCCATATGTAGCAAAATTAAATTAAACCTCTATCTCTCACCTTGCACAAAACTCAACTCAAAGTGGATCAAACACTTAGGCACTAGAACAGAGATCCTGAGTCTAATAGAAGAAAAAGTAGGCCCAAATATTTACCATGTTGACCCAGGACCTGACTTCCTGAACTAGACTCCTAAAGTGCAAGGAGTAAAATAAAAAATCAGTAAATGGGATGGATTCAAACTAACAAGCTTCTTCTTAATAAAGGAAACAATCAATAAAGTGAAGAGAGAGCCTACAGAATGGGAAAAAATCTTTACCACACACACCTCAGATACAGCACTAATCTCCAGGACATATAAAGAACTCAAAAAACTTAACAACAAAAAACCAAATAACCCAATCAATAAATGGGTTAAGGAACTGAACATATACTTCACAGAAGAAGAAATACAATAGATTAACAAACATATGAAAGAATGTTCATCATCTCTAGCAATTAGAGAAATGCAAATAAAAAATACTCTAAGATTTCATTTCACTCCGGTCAGAATGGCAATTATCAAGAATACAAGCAATAATAACTGTTGGTGAGGATGTGGGGGAAAAGGCACACTCATACGTTACTGGTGGGACTGCAAATTGGTGCAACCACTATGGAAAGCAGTATGGAGGTTCCTCAGAAAACTTAGAATGGAATCACCATTTGACCCAGCTATCTCCACTTCTTGATTTATACCCAAACGACTTAAAATCAGAATACCACAGTGACACAGTCACATCAATGTTTATAGAAGCTCAATTCAATAGCTAAATTGTGGAACCAACCTATATGCCCTTCAACAAATAAATGGATAAAGATAATGTGATACATATACACAATAGAATATTACTCAGCCTTAAAGAAGAATGAAATCTTGGCATTTGGAGGTAAATGGATAGAATTAGAGAATATTATACTAAGTGAAATAAGCCAATCCCAGAAAACCAAAGGATGAATGTTTTCTCTGATCAGTGGATGTTGATCCATAGTGGGGGTGGAATGGTGGGGAAGAATGAAGGAACTTTGTGTTGTGCAGAGGGGAGTGTGTGTGTGTGGGGTCTTTGGGGATGGGAAGGACAGTGGAATGAGACAGGCATTATTACCCTATATATATGTATGATTACACCACTAGTGTGACTCTGCACCATATACAGCCAGAGGAATGAGAAGTTGTGCTCCATTTGTGTGCAATATGTCAAAGTGCATTCCACTGTCATGTATAACTAATTAGAACAAATTAAAAAAATTTTTTAAAGATTTATATCAGACAAACAAATAAACAAATACTCTGTGTTATATGTGTAAATTAAGGTTAGATTCTGGGCTCACATTATTTTAAACAAGTTTTTCACCTACATGAATGACATTCAAAATTTATCTCTGACATAAGACAGCGTAATTGGCCCACATGTGATAAGACTTCTCTACTCCCAGGACCCTGGCCAGTTGTACCCTGTTCATTGTTGGAGCTAAAAATACCCACAAAATCACAAAATGTCCCCTTAGGAGTGCTTATTTTCTTCACCCCAATCAAAATACTACCTTGGCAAATCTTGACTTGGCCTACAAGAATTTGCCTTTGAGGTACAGGGAATTGGGTCAACCTGAGTTATCTCTTAATTTAAAAATATTAAAAATTGTGCTCAAGTATATACACGTAATAAAATTTACCATTTAAACCAACTGAAGTGTATGATCTGACAGCATTAAACATTCATAGTGTTGTGTAACCAATACCATCACTCGTCTCCAGAACACTTTCATCTTCCCCTCCTGTCTGTTTTCTTTCTCATCTTCTTAGGTCTTCTCAGTTTGGGTGGATTGTTCCGTTTTTCGATTCTGATTAGGCCATGTTTGTGACTTAATTTCTTGTCTCTGGTCCAGTTGGTGATGCTCTGTCCCCTGCCTTTGCTGACCATGCTTCTGTCCCCAGCCATGTGGCGACCACACATCATACCACCACTCAGCAGCCCAGTCCTCCATAGCTCTGCCACTGTGACCAGGGCTGTGTGACTCCTTCTCATTCTCCATTCCAGAAAGTTCACCTTTCCTTGGGCACATCATTTCAAACTCACTTGGTCCTTCCAGACCTTCTCACATCCAACCCGAGTTTCCCGCTTTGTTTGTCTACACCTGTCTGAAATCATATGCTGTTGGCTGCATATACTTTTAGGGAGGCAACCTGGCAGGATGGACAGAGCACTGGACCTAGAGTCAAGGGATGGTGCGTGTCATGCCAGTTCTGTCGCGTACAAGCTGGGTGACCAACTGCAAAAGTTATCCTCAATCTGAGGTCTGAGTTCCTCATTTGAAAAAACTGAGGGGGCTGGTCACTAGATGATCACCAGCTTTAAAAATACAAGTCCATAAGTTAACTTATATAAAAGATAATATATAGTTACCTTCTAGAATTTTCATAAGTGTAGAATACAAATGAAGATCATTAAGGCATAAAATAAGACCATATAGCTATTACCATAATGAAGATGCTTATTTCTGCTTCTCAAAATATTTTTTTGGTACATATGGACACAATATCTTTATTTTTTATTTATTTTTATGTGGTGCTGAGGATTGAACCCAGTGCCTCACATGTGCAAGGCAAGCACTCTGCACTGAGCTCTAAACCCAGCCCTTATTACTGCTTTTTAATGATAAAACATATAATTAGGCACCCTATTAATTGGTATTCCAAAAACCTAAGACTGGTTAATATAATCCACAAATCCAGGTATGATTTGCTTTATTTAGTAGAGATGTTGTGCTTGGTAAATATTTGTTAAATGATGTGGAAAAGTTATGTAAATCCTTGATTTGGAAGTATTTAGGAGATAATATCTCTCAGATATTCAGCAGCTGACTAAGCTCCAAAGTCCACACCAAGGTCCTGGAGCATCAGCAGATGTGGGAGGTTGATTTATGCCTGCTACTGTCAAAACATGGTTTGTTTTTTATTGTCCTTTAGGAACATTATTCTAAAAGTCAGCCTGACAGTGATGTTTTTCAATGAAAAGAGAAGCTACGACCCAAAGGAGCTGGGATAAGAGATCTGAGGAGTCAGATATTATCATATACTCTGTTCCCATTTACAGAACACTTCAAATGTTTCAGTGTTGTTGTCAGAAGTCATGGTCCCAGTTAGTGCTATCCTGTGCCATACCAGAGGCTGAGATGAAAAAAAAAAAAAAAAGAATGTGTACTATATATTATAGAGCCGATTACATGGTTTCATGTATTTTTAAAAAATGCTTATTGGCTTTAATGAAAATATTTTTGATAAGTTTGCTTCTGTCAAAGCATAAAGAATAAACTCTGTTTTCAGTATAAATAAAATATTTAAACATAAAATTATATATTTTAATATACCCAACTTTCAATTGTCCAGTATTTTAACTACCTTAATATTCTAGAAAAATTATCCGTGTATAAAATATTTTTACATAGCTCTTATTATAATTAAACATTTAAAACACATAAAAAATGTGCATGGGATGAGCACTTTTCCTTTTGCCTTAAGTTTTACTATGCTGTAGTATGACAATCAGGTCTTGTTTTTATTTTTATTTATTTGTTTATTTTTATACCTTTATTTTATTTATTTTTATGTGGTGCTGAGGATCGAACCCAGCATCTCGCAGGTGCTAGATGAGTGCTCTACCGCTGAGGCACAACCCCAGCCCCTAAATCTTGTTTTTAACTAAAATAATATTTTGCTCATCATGGAATTTTACATTAATTTGGACTTTTAAAAATACTGTATTAAAATGTTATTTCCCGGGCTGGGGTTGTGGCTCAGTGGTAGAGCGCTCGCCTAGTACATGCGAGGCTCTGGGTTTAATCCTCAGCACCACATAAAAATAAATAAATAAAAATGTTATTTACCTTGATTGATTACTGAGTTTTGTGCCTCCTTGCCCTTTATTCTTGAGTATGTTTCACTTGCCTGGCCCTGGTGTGCTCAACCCTCCATCCCAACAAATTGCAATTCAAAAACAGCTGGAGGGACCATCATAGTGGTGCATGCCTGTAATCCCAGCAGCTCAGGAGGCTGAGGCAGGGGGATCGAAAGTTCAAGGCCAGTCTCAGAATTTAATGAGGCCCTAAGCAACTTAACAAGATGCTGCCTATAAATAAATAAATAAATAAATAAATAAATAAATAAATAAATAAATGGCTGGGGATGTGGCTCAGTGGTTGAGCACTCCTGAGTTTAATCCTTGGTACCAAAACAAACAAACAAACAAACAACAACAAAAAAATCCCACAAACAACTAGTAGAATGAAATTGTTCTTCCTGTACTAGAGGCAGCATTCATATCTAACCAATTCCCTATAATCTGAGTTCAGGAAGCAACATTTCATGGGACAGGGGTCAGAACATGAGCTTTGGGGTTAGACAAATTTGGAAAAAAATCCTGACCTGTCTCCTTAGCAGTTTGAGCACTTGTTTGCCCAATCTGAACTTGTTTTCTTATTTGTGAAAGGGATAATTTTTCAGGGAGACTTAAATGGGAGAGCTCATGTAAAGCATCTGTCCTTGACAAATGTTAACTTGTCTTCTCTGTTTTAGAGATAGATAGTAAATTGATTCATAGAGTTACTCAAAGGTGGACTCCTCAAAATGCCAGCATCAGGATTTGAACCTAGGTATAATGCACTCTCTTCATGAAGTTGCACTAATTATTTCTAGCTGCAGCAGTGTTCTATCTTTCTAGTGATATAATTTCTACACCGCTCAAGGGAACTTAGATTGGCAGCTCTGGAACACAGGTGGAATGTGTAGCCCCTCACCCTCACAGCAACACAAGTATTAGTTTCATCTCTTTCTTTATATATATATATTTTGTAGTTGTAGTTGGACACAATACCTTTATTTTATTTATTTATTTTTATGTGGTGCTGAGGATCGAACCCAGGGCCTTGCACGTGCTAGATGAGTGCTCTACCGCTAAGCCACAACCCCAGCCCTAGTTTCATCTCTTTCTGACTTTATAAATATTTATTAGCAAGGTATGGGATTCCCAAAGGATTGGTAGAGAGCCAAGGAACTTGAATAATATGCTTTTCAAGATAGGAGACAGCTTGTAGGTAGGAATTGGATATGTTTATAAATTATATGTATTTTGGTAAATTCCTTATGATAATTTAGATTTTATCTCATTTTAGAGGCTGGCTCTAGAATAAACTTAGGTTTGTTTAGTGATGGCTAAAACATTTTTAACTTTTCTAGGGGTGATTAGCTATACTTACAATAAAATTGAATATGTAAATTTTGAGACATTTTTATGATAAGAAATAGTTTATAATAAACAACCTATATGTCTAAGAATAAAATAAAGCTTATATATGTTATGGCATGACATAGAATACTATACTGTCATTAAAAATATTCTCAGTGACTATGGGAAAAGAGCTCATGATAAAATATAAAATGAAAAAAACTGGTTCATAAAATTGCATAACAGGAATAATTCTGTTTAAAAAAGAATCTACATGTATACAGAAAATAACTAAGTAAAGATATGAAAATGTTAACAGTGGTTAGTGGCAGTATGATAGGTGATTTTTAAGTTTTTAAACATGCATGCATGGCTTTTTTTTTCAAATTGTCTATAACGAGCAAGTGTTATTTTCTATAGTTAAAAATATTAAACTCGATTTTTTATGGTGGACTTTAAAGTAGGTATCCCAAATAGAACTTCCCAATTTTATTCTGGAGCAAATAAATTTAGCAACTAAAAAAAATCTCAATGTATGTTTACAAAGTCATACGAACCTTTGAGTAAGGGAAATTTTGAGCTGCCTTTGTCCCCATTTAGCCATAGTTCATGATGTTAAAAATCTTCATTCCTGGTGCCACAGGTTGTCACAGTTTTTACAAATTTGTTCTTATATGTACTTACCTCTGGAATAGAAAAGAAGTTAGGAGTAAAAATGTATAATGGAATGCTGTGTGTAGGGGAAAAATTGGTTGACCACAGAAAGAAAAATAAACTGTTGCTGTAGATGGCAGACGCCATTTACCGCAACAGTAATTAGAACAAAAGCTTTGACTTGTTTCTCGGCTGTGATATTAAAGACATTTGGTATGTTACGATGCATACTCCTTCCAGGTCTTTTTCCTAATACCCACCAGCTTCTTGTGAATGTTTCCCAGTCCTTCTGCTGAGATGTCTGTATCTTAATCCTCTTACATGAAGCTGTCTCCTTATCATTAGAAGGCAAGCAGATGTGGCCTAACTGTTCCTTGTCACTTCCTTCCTTTGACTGGCTTTCCCCGTTTATATGGCCACCCTGTCTCATTTGTAAAAGAGATGAATCGTTTTTTTAGTGAGACTTGAAGGCAATAGTGCACAAACAGCGGTGATCCTGTGGAACTCTGCTGTTGCCCCCACCTCTGTTGATTTGTCCTGGAAGTGGGGACTTCACACAAACCGTATCATGTCTTGGCTTTTCCTCTGGTAAAGGAAAGTTTAGATGTCAACCTTGGAGACTTGCTGTTGGTCGCTATAGGTTGAATTGTGTTTTCCCCACAGATATATTGAAGTCCTAACCCCTAGGACTCAGAATGTGACCTTATTTGGTTCTTTACAGAGGTAATCAAGTTAACATGACTGCTTGAAAAGTGGAAATTTGGACTCAGAGACAGACACACAGAGAAGGAAGACAGTGTGAAGACACACAGGAGAAGATGGCAATCTGACTGGAATGATACCCTTACAAGCCTGGGACACCAAGGATTGATGACAAACACCAGAAGGTAGAGGAGGGAGGGTAGGTTCTCCCCTAGAGGATCAGAGAGACAGGAGCCTTGTTGGTATCTTGATTTCAGACTTTCACCACCCAGAACTGTGAGAAAAGACATTTCAGTTGTTTAGGTCACCTGGTTTTTGGTGTTACAGTATCCCTAGAACAGAATCCCTGGTGCTTCCGTGGAGAAGACTAGGGGGAGTGGGCGATGTTTACAGGGAGCAGAGTTGCAGAAGAACCAGCGAAATTCTTTGTAGCTGTTGACTCTTGGTTTTAATTCCTTTTAGGCTTAAGTGCGTGGCTCTCCTTTCTGTATATTGTTCATTCCAAAGCTGTTGGAGTCCATGAGCAAATCTCCCCTTTTTAGGAAAATGGAGAGAGTCTAAGTTAACTGAGTTGGGTTTCTGGCACTTAGAACGACCGTGTAACTGATGAAGACTTCTAAGTGTCCAAGCAGTTCAGGAACATGACATCTTCTAACACAAACGATAACAACTTCTTCAAGTGTCGTTCTTATTGAAAGCCGAGTATCTCCATTTCTTACACTATGAAACATGAACATACTGAATTCTCTTATATTTAATAGGAGAAATTCACTTGCAGAAAATATGGCTTGACTACATGGATAAAAGCAGGTCTCACACATTGGGGCTTTTAATATATTTGCTGTTTGTTCATTTATGTTGTCTTTTTACTTTCCATCTTAGCTGTTAAAAGTTAAGAAAATGGCAGAGTGTTTGCCTAGAGGAAATATTTGTGGGAGAAATGAGATATTTTTGTCGGTACTGGGGATTGAACCCAGGAGCTCTCTACCACTGAGCTACATCTTCAACCCTTTTATTATTTAAAAAATTATTATTATTATTACTATTACTATTATTATTATTATTTTGAGCAGAATCTTGCTCAGTTGCCCAGGCTGGCCTTAAACTCATGATTCTCCTACCTCAGCATCCCTAGTCTGGGAGGAAGGAACTCCCCAGAAGGTGGTGGGGAAAATAAATTTTTGTTCAATGATGGAACATGAACTATGTGGCGGGCATTGAGCTAGGTGCTAGGTACAATAGTGATTAGAATATATATTCATTTCTTCAAGGAGAGTATATTTTAGTTGGGGAAAGAAAGAAGTAAACAGGGAATGAAAGGGCTGGGGTTGTAGCTCAGGGGCAGAGCACTTGCCTAACATGCATGAGGCCTTGGATTCCATCCCCAACAAAGCAAAAACAAATCAGAAACAAAAACAAAACAGACCTAAATCAGGGAGATGAAAACTGTGGCTTACGTGTTCTGTTTGGAATGCTATTTGAAACTGTGAGAGGGCTATCTAATCAGTGTGGCTGGAAAGGGAAATTTCTTTGGAAAATGTGATATCTAAACTGAGACCTGAAGAGCTAGAGATTTGGCCAGGTGCAGGGATGTGGGGTTAGGGAGAAGAAGAGACGGGCATTCTAGACTGAGGCAAAAGCATGTTGAAAAGACCTGGAGGCAAGAGAGGACCTGGGATATCAAATAATCCAGAACAGCTAGATTGTATAATGATTGTATAATGCTTGGTTGAGGTCATAGTGATAAGCTGGAAATAGATCAAGAAAAACCTTTATGCCCTTCCATAGGGCTTGACTTTGGACTGCAGGCAGTGGGCATTTTTTTTTTTTTTTTTTTTTTTTTGGTGCTAGGGATTGAACCCAGAGCCTTGTGCATGCAAGGCAAGCACTCTATCAACTGAGCTATACCTGCAGCCCCTGTATTTTAAGCAGGAAAATAAGAAAGACCAGATTTGAATCTTTGAAAGCTGCAGCATATTTGAAAATGCTAAGAATTTCAGTTCAGAAGAATGTGACGTAATGTTGGTTTGATATGGTGGTGGCCTCCTGCACCAAGATAGTGGCAGTAGAAACAGAGGGAATAGATTGATTCGAGAGAAGTTAAGAGGTGCAATCGATAGGCCCTGCTCATGGATGACTGTGAAGGAAAGAAAGTGAAAGACAATATTCAGATATTTGCCTTAGGTTTTGCTGGATCATGGTGTTACTCACTGAGGTTGTGGATACAGAAGAATGGTTTTGGAAAGGAGGGGGAGATGCTGACGTCATTACTGAATGTGAAGGGCCAGTAGGACAAGCAGTGGAGATGTTAATCAGAGACTTGGATATACAGCATTGATGCTGAATGGAGGGATCTGGCAATTTGGAAGCTGAGTGAAGATACTTAGTAAGTGAAACTGTGCATGAGAGTACTCACAGGGAATGGATGAGATAACCAAGGGAGAATAAATAGTCATCTCTCAATGTCCATGGCTTCTAGGACCCTCTTTGGATACTGAAATCCATGGATGCTCAAGTCCCTCATGTAAAATGGCACTGTATTTGTATTTAACCTATACATATCCTCTTGTATAATTTATTTATATTTTTTTAGTTGTAGATGGACACAATACCTTTTTATTTTATTTAGTTATCTTTATGTAGTGCTGAGGATCGAACCTAGTGCCTCACATGTGCTATGCAAGCACTCTACCACTGAGCTACCATCCCAGCCCCACTGTTTACTTTTTTAAAAAAATATTTTTAGTTGTAGATTGACACAATACTTTTATTTTTGTTTATTTAGTTTTTTATGTGATGCTGGAGATAGAACCCAGTGCCTCATACATGTTAGGCCACAACCCCAGTCCCTAATTAAAAAAAAAATCTTTTTAATTTTTTAATTGTAGTCGGACACAATAGCTTTATTTTATTTATGTATTTTTATGTGGTGCTGAGGATTGAACCCAGTGCCTCACATGTGCGAGGCAAGCACTCTACAACTGAGCCATAACATCAGCCCCTCTTATATACTTTAAATCATCTCTGGATTACTTATATGATTTAATGCAATGTAAATAGTTGTGCTGTATTATTTAGGGAATGATGACAAGAAAAAAATAAGTGTGTGTATTCATGTTAGGCAAGTGCTCTGCCCCTGAGCTACAACCCCAGCCCTTTCATTCCCTGTTTTATTTATTTTTTTCAATATTTCTAACCAGGCATGTTGCTTCAATTCATTCATTCATTCATTCATTCATTCACATTTTTATTGGTGCATTATAGTTGTACACACCAATGGGATTTGTTATATATTCATCCATGCACACAATATAACAATGTAATTTGGCCAATATCACTCCTCAGCACTTCTTCCCTCCCCACCTCCCATGCGTTGGTCCCTTTCCTCTACAGATCTTCCTTTGGTTTTTAGGAGATACGCCCCACCTTTGTTTTCCATTTTTTCTCTCCAGATTCCACATATGATAGAAAATATAGGGCCCTTAACCTTCTGAGTTTGACTTATTTCCACTTAACATGATGGTCTCTGGTTCCATTCATTTTCCTGAAAATACCATAATTTCATTTTTCTTTATTGCTGAATAAAACTCCATTGTGTATGTATTTTCTTTATCCATTCATCCATTGATGGACACTCAGGCTGGTTCATAGTTTGGCTATTGTGAATTGTGCTGCTGTAAACACAGGTATTCATGTACCACTGTAGTAAAATGCCTTTAATTCCTCCGAGTAAGTACCAAGGAATGATATATCTGGGTTATATGGTGGTTCCATGCCTAGTCTTTTGAGGAACCTGCATACTGATTTCCAGAGTGGTTATACTAATTTATAGTCTCATCAATAACATAAAGTGTTCCTTTTTTTCCATAACCTCTCCAGCATTTATTATTATTTGTATTCTTTTTTGAAATATTTATTTTTTAGTTGTAGTTGGACACAATACCTTTATTTATTTATTTTTATGTGGTGCTGAGGATCGAACCCAGGGTCTCGCAAGGCGAGTGCTCTACCGCTAAGCCACAACCCCAGCCCATTATTTGTATTCTTAATGACAGCCACTCTGACTGGTATGATATGGAATCTCAGGGTAGTTTTGATTTGCATTTCCCTAATTGCTAATGATGTTGAACCTTTTTTTCCTCCCCGTGTATTGGCCATTGTGTTTCTTCTTTTGAGAACTTAGATACAATTCTTTTTCAAATATTTTCAATCCACAGGTGGTTGAGTCCGTGGATGTGGAATCCACAGATATGAAGGGCCAACTGTATTATGTAAAAAAAAAAATGTGAAAAAAATTTGAGAAATGCAACCTTTAAAGTATCATTCTTGGTAGCTGCCCTACATAAACAGCTTGACCTCTGGAACTCTCTACTAAGACTCATGGATGTGACACCCCTACTGGATTGTCACATTCCCTTTGAATGAAGCATGTATTACAACAGTAATGGAAAATTTACAAATGAGAAAAAAAACCCTCTTGGCGCTCCCCTAACCTGAACCTCTGGCTCCACCCCATATGCTTTCCCACATTCAGCTGGGTTTCTCCAAGCAGCTCTCAAATGCTGTGTGAGTGTGAAGGGTGAAGGATTCCCAGGACTTAACCTTTGGCTTTTGATTCAGTCCAAAGGTGAAAGTTGCTGTCAGGCTTGGAGCAAACACATGCTGAGGCCACTGTTTGAGGGGCCACTGTCATTTTAGGTTGACAAAGAACTGTACACACTCCTAATCCTGGTCTCAAAGTATATGAGATCAATTGCAGAACAAATATTAATATTTCACATCCCTGTTAGAAGTCTGAAAACTTTTCTAATTTCAAGTATCCTTGGACTTATTTCCTGGGCTTATTTATAAAGGGAGAGTCTAAACCTGTTTTTGAGAAAAGATAGAATTAAAAATCAGCAAATAGTTGTTTATGCCATACAGATAAGTTCCTTCTCAGAAAGTGAAGTTGTTCTTTCCCTCAGGGACTGCAGAACTCCTTGTAATTACTGCCATTTTCAGATCATGAGCTGTCTTTGCAGCATCTTTGCTTTCTTGGTGAGGGAAATTGGTAACTATTGTTTAAAAACAATAATTGACTTTTAGCTATTAAATTTAAATGTTTCGGGATATACTAGTAAATGTTTTCTGGCATATGAATGCCCTATAAAGAATGTAAAAATGCTATGATCTTGAATTGGAAAACAGGACATGCACTTAAACTAGCAAAGACAGCAAAGACAGTCATTCAATAATCAGCTGAAATTAAATGAAATTACCTATGATATTGTGCCCCCCCATCCCATTCTTAGTTCTGGAATTCCAAATTTTCCTATGTCTTAGCTGGTTGGTGGCCTGCTTTATCAAGATTAGAATTTTGGGGGTTGGGGTTGTAGCTCAATGGTAGAGCACTTGCCTAGCATGTGTGAGGCACTGGGTTTAATTCTTCAGCACTGCATATAAATAAAAGTCCATTGGCAACCAAAAGAAAAAATTTTGCATTGTTTAAGCACATTTTTTTCCTCTGAACAATATAGGTAACTCTCTATTCTATATTGATCTATTAATCTGACACTGCTTTGTATATACAAATTAGTAAACACTCTGATTCTTATTTTTGTTCTCAATTATCAGGTTTGATGGGATTTTTTTTAAATACCTGATGTAACTCAGTTAGCTTTGACTTTCCTGAATGTGTGAAAATGTCATTTCTGAGACCAACAGACTTCTGGTCACCAAGTTCTTTTGAAAGCTGAGTCATAACATGCTCAGTGACAGTGTTTATTTTTCTGAGAACAATGTAATAATAAAGATTGTATTCCTTGATCAGGGGTGTTTGGTCAAATACCCAACAATATCATTCAAGAAAGACATGACAATATAAGGTTCTAAACCAATAATAAAAACATCAAAACTGTTTTCTAGCTTCTATGAAATGGGCCAACTGCATTGTGACTGATTACACCAGAGACTTTAATGATTGATAAAATGTACTCATGGTATTACATGAAACTGTGACTCCACTGTGGCATAAATTTGCTCTAAAACTAACATATTGGTGATAATAAACATTAAGCATTTAACTAACAACAATTTTGCTTCTTTCTCAGAATTTAGAAAAGCTTTTTGTAGCATTTTAGAAGGCTCAGATTTCTTTAAAACATCTGTCTAGGGAAATTTGAACTAATTTCTTTTTTATTTCCCTCTCATAAAAATTCCCATTAGCAAATGAGCCCATTCAAAACTATTCCATTGATCTTGTAACTTGGTTGTATAAAAACATCCTTGAGCCTTTCCTTTTTGTCCTACAGGCTGAAAGTGCTACAGTGTAGAATCTCAAGAGCGCATAGGAATGAAGGGAACTAGGACATCAGGGACAGCCAGACCTGGAGGGGGACCCCTTGTCTATCATCCTAGCAGCACAGCAGTCACAGAGAACGGTTTGGCTTCATCATTTTTTTTTCCTGACCCTCTTCCAAGGAATACATTGTAAAAAGTGATGACTACAAGGAACTTATTTAAAACTACAGTGGAATTTAAAGAATGATCATAAAATGCTCATTTCATGACAAAACCCACAGTTTGTCACTCTTCTTCAAGCACCAAACAATTCCTGCAAAACAAACTACCCGTACCCAAATTCACCCCCACTCATTTTTATATTTCTTTCAACACTTTCATATCAGTTCAATGTCCTGTTGAGGACATAAACACCATTCACATTTGGGGCAGGTTATCAGTATAATTTACCCGTTTCAGCCCTTCTGAGACTATCTTTTTCTAGGGATGTGTGTGTATGTGTGTATGTGTGTGTGTGTGTGTGTGTGTGTTTTGCTAGCGATGGAGCCCAGGGCTTTGCTTATGGTAGACAAGGACTCTATCACTAAGCTGCACCCCTAGGCCATTACTCCCCAAACATTCTATCAAGTCATAAAAGAGTTTAACTCCTCCTCTTTCCTGGTCACTTCTCCTATCAGCTTGTCTGCTCTCCTCTTATCTCCTAATCAATCCTGGAGAGAAATTTGATTCCTACAATATATTGATACTTACTATGTGCCAGGCCCAGTACTAAATTTATAATATGTATTACTGCATTTGATGGCTATGCAATTAAAAGATTCTCAGTCTTAATTTCTGGTTTAAGCCAACTAAGGTTTAACAGGCTTTATTAACATGTCCCAAGTCGTATAGCTAGTAAGTGGTAAGACAGATGATAACTCTATTTCACATGAAGTCTACGTTTCTGACTATTGTGCAAAATGAATCTTCTGATATGGACATTGTCCGCATCGGGTGACCTTAGTGTTCTTTGAGGCATGTTTGGCTTCTGAGATGTCTTTTTCTTATGGCAATCTAAGCATGGGACCTAGCCTAATAGTCTCCTCTATGTTCAAACTTAACAGTCACTCCACAATCAGTTTAATTGGATGCCTCTTCGTGCAATTTAAAGTTCACTTTGAAACTAGAGTTCTCCAGGGAAACCAAAGTCTCCTTAGAAACAATGTTTGAATTTGGATTGCTATAGAAGAAACTTTAAAAGCCCCAGTCCCTTCCACTTCTATTCTTGGATGGGTTTTGGCCTGTAGCTAGTTCAGAAATTCTTCATCCTCATTTAGACTCCTAGGGAGTGGCAGCCCAGCCTCATTCTGCTCATAGCAGATTCCCTTCTGGCGCTGACCCCCCACAGGGCTAGCACTGAGTGGACAGCTGCAGAGCCCACTCTGAGTAGGGGCATGCATGTCCCCAGACAGGATGTGCTCTCATCCTCTGTGGCAAACCTAATTGCTGCTTTCCTACTTTAGTTACATTCTATAGCTAAACCTTGTGGGTGTGACTAAGACATTCTGTGCCCTGAAATTGCAAGTGGTTTTGAAAAGTGACCTCAACTCTTAGCTTCCACACTCATTTAGTTATATGTAGCGAAGGTACCTTTCTCATGCTCTGTCTTCCCTTCCTTTGATGTGCAAACCTATGTATCCTATTAGTATTCAAAGTCACTTAAATTTCAAGTACCATTCATTAAGGATGT
Source organism: Marmota flaviventris (assembly GCF_047511675.1). Lineage (NCBI taxonomy): Eukaryota > Metazoa > Chordata > Mammalia > Rodentia > Sciuridae > Marmota > Marmota flaviventris. The sequence continues at coordinate 117,226,488 of NC_092502.1, forward strand.
TGATCTCTAAATACATAGATACTTCTATCTACATATTCAGAGAGTGAGTGGGAGGGAGGCAAGAGGTATCATATGCATAGCTATTCTTCATTTCCTTGCATTGAGCTGCTCTCTCATCTGATTTTCTTTTCAGACACCTGTTTCTCTTTGTTTTTCTAGTCTATGATACTACTACCTCAAAATCTAGAGCTACCTTCTATGAGCTTCTTGGCTGAGAGTCCTTTTAATACCTAATCAATGATGACAGAACTTAATATGGAGTGGTAGAGAACCATGAATATAGGAAATCTATGCATGAAAGTGTGTCCTACTCACCTGTGGATAGGCAAGAAAGCTGCTGACATGAGATCATTTCCTCAAAAGGGACATTTCAGAGTCATATCAAGGTGGCTATAACTTCTACCATAAGTTACTTGCTTGTTTAAAGTGTTTCCTACGTTGACTTTCAAAGAAATTTTAATAAGCAGACCATGCAAAATGCTCAAGTACATTTTGGGGAATGTTGGAGTTAAATGCAGCTGAGTAGTTTTCTTGGTGGCAGGTTTAGGAATGTGCATTCTAACTGTTCACAGAGGGCTCCTATCCTAGTTTCTTGACCACAGAATTTTTCTTTTTGTCATCGTAAGTCTATTAATAGCTCGTAGTACAGAGTTCTGACAATCACAGTGCAGGGAATGCTGAAATTCTTTGTCTGAAGCTTTAAAGGTTCTTGTCAAAAGTGCATGTATTATCCAGGAGGGAGTTCAACTGACCACCAATCTCCAAGAAATAAGTTGGCTGAAATTAGCCACCTCATTTCACATGGCAAGGACTGAGAACAGCTTCTGGCTTCCTTTACCTTCAATTTGAATCCCAGTTTGGTCATTACTGTGTGACTATGGCTAATTTTTGACCCCACTGGTTTTCTTTCTGCCTCTGTAATTTATAAACCCTACTGGGTTATGGTGGCATCAGAGATATTTATAAGGATGCAGCAACAGCCACCCACTCATTACTCAGTACCCCCCAGCAAACACTTTAAGAAGCTTTGTCTATTTCAGACATTCTCTGGCTTAAATGGAAGAAAGACTTTCCAACCTAAATGTCCTTAATCTTGACAACCTAAATGTCCTAAATCTTCTCATAGTCTTTTTGCCTCTGAACAATGTGACTTTAATCAAACATAGCTGCTAAATATTGGGCAGGGTGAGAGTGGGGTAATCCTGCTGAGAATTACAAGGAAAAATGCTGAAGGATACTGTGTATTAACATTTTCTGGACAATTTTAAAAAGGCAGTAGTGGTACAGAGGTAGCATCTCTGTGGCATGGCTGGGATTTTGTAGAAACCAGTCAGCAGTGAAGGTAGGAGGTCTTGACAGCTTTGAAAGCAGGAAGACAAGCAATTAAGAATGAACCAGGGGCTCCTCTCAGTGATGCAGAACACACTTTGCAAACTCCAGTATGAAATTTTAAAATTAAGTTAAAATCACTTAGGTGTTCTGCCTCATGTTTAGCAAACTCTTTAGAGTTTAAAAAATATTTTCACATATCTTGTCCAAACTGTTTTTTTAAAAGAATTTATCTTCTAGGGAAGTTTGATGTTTACAGAAAAGTTGCCTAGAAAGAAGAGAGGCTTTCATATGCCCATTCTCTCCCTTTCTTAGTTTGTCCTATTAAGGTTTCCCAAAAATGTGGTGTATTTGTTACAACTGATGAAACAAATTTGATACACTATTATTAAATAAAATCCATAGTCTGCATTGGGTTTACTTCATGTTGTACAGTTACATGGGCTTTGACAGATGTAAAAGGTCATGTACTTACCATTAGAATATCATGTAGAATAGTTTCACTACCCAAGAAATACTCTGTGCTACATCTATTCATCCCAGGAGAGAACTACCTATCCTTTTTCTGACTCTGTAGTTTTCCTTTTCTAGAATGTTGTATCATTGGCCAAACTAATTTTAATCTTCATGACAACCCTGTAGCTACGAGGCAAGTCTTATTACCCATAATAGAGGAGATAAATCCAGTGAGCTGAATCACACAGATTGAAGGTACCTGAACCAGGATCAGACCCAGCTAACAGCAATGCCCTTGTCTATCCCAGAAAGGGGCAAATTGCTGAGGATGTAAACTGCTACAGTGCTGAGCCCAAGCATTTTAAATTCTAATGTTAGCTAGGAGGAGGAAGATTGCACATCTTCAAAGGCAACTAGATGCATGACATTGATTATATGAGGCTCAGAGATGACTTCAGAGATGAAGGGTTTAGTGCCCCATAATTAAGAAGGAAGGCCAGTCCCTGCAGTGTGACACAGAGGGCTTACTGACTCATCCTATTTGTCCTCTCTGTTGCTATTTATGGGTTTCCCAGTTGCTGATATTTGTTGGTTAAATGCTCACACAACCAGTCTTGCCTAAAGCAGTGTTGCTCATGGGGTGTTGAGAATAAATAGGGTGACAGGTGTTGTGTAAGAGTCATTTTTAAGAATGTGTAGTTGCTGATTCTTTTTTTTAACGTTCACCATGCTTAAAATACAAGTATTCTGAGAGAAAATAAAAGCCAGACCCTTTGGGTAGATACTAAAGACTTTCTGGGTGTGCTGGCTGGGCAGACACTGAGGTCAGTATTACTAAAGTCATTAACAGCTCAGGAAATGAGGGGAAGGAGAAGTGGAGACAATTAAAGAAAAAGCCAAAAGGTAGTCACTCAAGCAACTTTGTTTCTGTTTATCATTAGAAACAGATGATAACAACAATACCTTCCTAAACTGTATTTGTCTGAATCTAGGTAGTAGACATATTGCTTACTAAAAGGAGTGATTGAAGAAAAATTAAGAAAGGTGCTATTTACAAAGATCCTAGAGCCAGCAATTGCAGGGAGCCATTACTACCCTCAAGTCTACAGGTGCAAGGGAAGGAGAGAGCTACTGGAACCTGGAAAGGGCTAGTTCAGCAGAAGCCTGCCTGATCTAACTGGGTCCTTTGGTGGAGGAAAGCAGCCACTGCCAACCCACAGGAATGGAGTTGAGGAATAAATAACTCTCTTTTTGCTTATTCTTGTATCTCTTCCTGATGCCACCCATTGGCCAAACCCCAAATAAGACAGAGACCAAGGAAACCCATATGATGTGATCCACGAAGGTCAGTGCCCTGAGACCCTGGGTTGACAGGGCAGACAAGGTTGGGGCATGGTTCTGGAGGGCCACATGCCAAACATCATCATCTGTAGGGAAGAGGACGATGTTAATGCTCTGGGATTAGACAGGGCCAGAAGATTTTGTTGGAATCTGCTTTCTTAAGTTTTTATTAATATTAAATTTATAATTAACTAATTAAAATATGAAGATGAAATATATTGAATACTGTTTCAACCTTATACAACCCTGAAAGCCTTGAAGTGCCTTTTTACAAAAGTGTGTCTCTCTCCAAAGCCCTTTTGAAAATCACTCCTAAGAGCAAGACAAAGGTAGATTTGCAAATGTTGACTGTATGGTCATGTGTACCTTTAATGGTGGGGACACATCCTTAGGTGATTTCATCATTGTACATATCATAGAGTGTACTTACACAAACTGTGACAGAATGTCTAAGTGGGACATTCTGATGGGACAACCACTGTAATCCCAATGTATATGTGGTTCATCGTTGACTGAACCATCATGGGGCAGCACATAACTGAGAAACTGAGAGAAAATTTGAATAAACCCTCTAGCTTTGTTTGCTTTTAGTTGACTTTTAAAATCACACATTTTGGGAAGTCATATATACCACCAATGTATGATGATTATCCTGCTGGTCTTACCAAAGATAACACCTCTGATGGATGGGCCGTGATGATAATAACAGTTGCCTAGGTTACTTATCAGAGACTCAAGGTTTATTTTAAGTGAAACTGCAGACTTTTCACTTGGACCTATGAGACACCTGTTCCATGGGTGACCTTTTGACAGCTGAGGGCCAAAAGCTCCACCTTCAGATCACGCTAATGTCACCATTTTCTGAACATGGGTCTTCTGAGGAACTATAAAGATTGATTACACATGTGTGGACCACTGATTACATCCTCTGATCACCTTTTCCCAAACCTTAAGTCACTCTACTTTTTATCCCATAAATATTCTTATACCCTATCCTCAGGGAGGAATGCATTTGAGACTTTTCTCCTATCTTCACACTTGACTGCCTTGTTAATAAACTCTTTCTCTTTTGTAAAACTCACTGATTGCCACACTGTGCAGTCAGCAAAATCAGCCGTGTTTGGTAACAACTGCGTATGGAAAGCTTTGTGTATGGAAACTGCATGTGGAAATCTACTGAATAATTGAAATAATAGCGTGTCCCTGTTTGCACCTAGATTTGATGTTTTAATATTTTCCCAGCTTGCACCTTGATTTAGCTAAGTTTATTCATTAATTCACCCAACAAACACAGACTGCGCTTCTATGTTGTGACTATAAAGTGGTTTACAATAGTCTGTCTTTTTCTAGCAATCCAGGCCCTCCCTTTCCTAGCAACTGCTGGCAGGACTGACAACAGGTGGTGAGCAAAAGTCTCTCTGAGGAGGTGACAGATGAGCAGATATCTAAAAGAAGTGAGGAAGGAGCCAATTCCAATGGACTGGGAAAGGGCTGAGCAACAGCTTGCTCAAAGGCCCTGGGGTTTGCTTGAAGAATAGCAAAGGCAGAGGACCAAGGATGCTAGGAGAGTTGATTGTGGGATGCTGCAAGAAATCTGGGTTTTAGTTTAAGGGTGATGGGTAGTAATTAGAAGGCTCTGAGCAGGACAGTGAGATGACAGAATTTATCTTTTTAAAAAAGATCACTATAGCTGCTGTGTGGAGAATTGATTCCAGGGGAACAGAAGCAAGACTTGTTAGGCTATTGCAGTGGTCTAGCTAAAGAATGGCAATGAAGAGCAATTGGGCATGGATACACTTTATATGATTACTCATACTCTCCTTTTAATCAAGGACTATTTAGTTTTCTAAAGAAAGAATTCTTTTGTGGAGGAAGTTCAGAGAAAATACACTGGTTAAAAAGATTTATTATTGATGTCTAACTTAACCCATCTCAAATTTTCTCGAGAGACTTACCTAAAAGGCTGTTTTCCCAATCCCTTACTCAGAAGATTCTAATTTCTTCAAGGCCTAGAAATCTGTATTTTGGAATCAGACTGAGAATTACCATTTAAGTCATTAGCAGCACCCCTAGTGGTAGCTATTTGAAATTGCAGATGTAACAGAGTATTGTACTTTCAATTCTTCATATGTAAATTTGTTACATGCAATGTAGCAATCTTTCATAACTATAATCTGGTTAAATAGAGCTAGCTTTAAGGGAATAGCCAAATGGGGTGGAAACTCCTTCCCAGTGATTATCTGGTAATAACTCCGAAAAGTATTAAAAGAGACAAAAATAATAATAATTGAATCTTTGTGAGTAGTAATTAATGGGCCTTTACCATGTTAGAGAGCACTAATATCTTCAAACCCACAACCCATCTGATTATTAGGGTGCTATCAGACTAAAGTAATTGCAGCTGTGCAGGTAAAAGAAAAAGATTTGAAAATTAATAAAACCCAACACTGACTTAGGTAGCAGAGCTTATACCAGCTCTGGCAGAACAGCAGGACAATCCCCAGGGACGTGTACTTCTTTTAACCATTGCTGTAACTAGGCTAGAGCAAGCTCATGTTAGAATTTTATTTGTCATTTGGGGTTGGAAATACCTCCTTTAGATCAGATCCTTGAGCCAGACTATCTCACCTGGAACACCACTGCTGTCTGTTTTCTTGATGGCTTCTATGCCTTCCTGCCCTGGACTTTCCAGAGAGCTGAACAGAGGGCAATCTAGACTTTGAGCCTGGCTGTGCAAGGGGAAGGTATTCCAAGGCGGCATCTACAATCAGGTTGGCTGGAAGAAACTTCCAGCTTTGTAGTTTGTTTACTTGTTTTCACTGTCATTGTCCGGTTCTCCATGAGCATTCATCCTACATGTTAACACCTGTGTTTTCTCCTATTTGCAAAGGCTCCTATTTGAATCAGAAGATCATCTAGTCCGCATTTCTTTGGTTCTAGATGAGAACACTGAGATATGAGTAGAATGGTAGGTAGCTCTGAGGTTGCATACAGGGGCACCTGTTCAGCTGGAACTGAACTCATTGTGGCCCTGGGGTCATCCTACTTTCAGTGACCATCCAGCCCCTTGGCACCTGCTCTCCTTCCTCTTCTTCCCTTCATTCCTACAAATGCCTCACACCCTCCCACACCCCGAACCACAGCCCCCCCAATACACATTCAGTTTCTCTTGTTTTTGTCTTTCTGCAAACCCTATTTCTCCTGCCTATCTTGGCAAGCTGGCTGAAATATGAAAAAAACAGGAAAACAAGCCTAAAATAATAATAAAAATATTTTAAAATAAACCCAAATGAAACCTCAGCTGTCCAAACATCACCAACTAAATTATGCAGTGTTTATTTATGTTCCTGCACCTTGATTTATTTTTGTAGGTTAAGCCTCTGACAGGAAAAAAAAAAGACTTATTTTGTGACAATTCAAAGGAGAAAGAACTGGAAGGAGGAAATAAAAAACAAAAGGAAAGGTGAGCTGATAGACTACATAACTAATTAAGGCGACACGAAATACAAATCTAGACATGCCCACATGTATTTTTCCACTTAGAAACAATCCCAAGCAGCAAGCCCTGCGCAGTCTTATTTCCTCAAGACTGGCTTGCCCTTGCTTGAACTACCCCTGAAGTAGAAGTTAGCCTGCCCTCTAGTGGTGCCCGAGGACACGCACTTTCATTCGGGCGCCCAATGTGGAGTTTTGGTTATCCAGGGACAGATAATTGGAAAATAAAAATGTGGATGTGTAACCGATGTGATTCTGCAATCTGTATACGGGGTAAAAATGGGAGTTCATAACCCACTTGAATCTAAAGCATGAAATATGATATGTCAAGAGCTTTGTAATGTTTTGAACAACCAATTAAAAGAAAAAAAAAAAAAAAAAGAAAACTCACTCTCAGAAGGAACTGTCCGCTGCTCTCCAGTACGTACGGTAGGTGGAGACACACACTGAAACACTGTGACATAGTCAACCTGCTTTCCTTTGGCTCTTAGAAGATTGTTAGGCACCTGGAGTTATTGAAAATAATTTTAAGATTTATTGAAAATAACTATATAAGGTTTGGCCTTGTTTATTTGTGATGTTTCATATTTCCTACTTGTTCTTAATTCTTGAAAAATGTTAAGATATGACGATTTTAAACATGTACAGTTGCTAAAACCATTAGCTCATATTAAATATGTTATTTATTCATATTAAATATGCAGAGATTTGGGGTGGGGTGGGGTGAAGTGGGATAGGATGGGTGCACAAAGGTTAGTGAGGTATAGATCCTGCTCTTTAAACCTGTCCTCTAATTGGGAAAGAGACTATATATGGGCATAATTACAGTGCATGGCAGGATTATAAACAAAGATGGATTTTAAATATATATGAATACACATAGAAAGAGCAACAGTGCCAGGTAAGTCTATATCTTATTTAATATTTATTACAACTTCATAATTTATCCTCTTTCCATAGGAGGAAAAAGAGGTTCAGAAAGATTATGTAACTTGTCCTGGTTTAGAAAGCAAAAAATATAGCAAAACTGAAATTTTAATTCAGATTTTTAAATTTATTCTGATTTGTTATACATGATGGCAGAATGCAATTCATTTCATATTACACATATAGAGCACAATTTTTCAAGTCACTCATTGTACACAAAGTATTTTCACACCATTTGTGTCTTTATACATGTACTTAGGGTAATGATGTCTAACTCATTCCACCATCATTCCCACCTCCTTCCCCCGCCTCTTCCCCTACCCTCCCTTTGCCCTATCTAAAGTTCCTCCATTCCTCCCATGCTCCCCCCACCAATTACTATTATGCGTCTGCATCCTCATATCATAATTCATATTTTTTTGATTCTGCCTTTATTTCAATTGACGTTGACAGGTCTTTAATGAGAGTCTGCCATGTACCAGGTGCCATGCTATGTGCCAGAGGTGCCCAGATGAAGATGCTGTCACTGGAGCATCTTTAGTTGCAGCATTAGGACTATCACCGTGGAGGGGACTGGACTATGAAGAAATAATTATACTATATCATTATAGGTGTAATAACAAAGTATGTACAATTTGCCTTTAGAGCAAAATAGCAAAGTCTATTCTCTGTATGTATATTGTCACACTTTCTGTCATGTGACCCTGATAATTGGCCATGATTGAACTGGTTAGGAATCTATAACATGGCCAAAGGAGATTTGGATTTAGATTTATCAGAGGGCTCTGTGGAAGCCTAATGTATGAATTCTGCCCTGTAGGGGAGGTGACTCACTGATGCAACCCATGATATTTCATGGGCGACTTCCAGTGTTAGAAGCTTTAATTCTACAGAGCCATAGTAGAACTAGAAAGAAACAAGCTGCTGAAACGATAAGAAGCAGAGTCAGAGAGTTAGAGGAAGAGAGAAGTGTACTGTGAGCATGGGATTGTCACAGGAATAAGGGACCAAAGGTCCCTCTTCTAGTAGAAGCTACTGTTACTTCTTTAGTGGTGTTCCTGGGCACCTCTAGGCTGGCCTGTGTAGCTGCTTAGCAGGTTCCTGTGCTTCCTCATTGCCTGTGTGTCGTCACAGCCATCCAGGTCACCTGAGGTCAACTGAGACAGGTCACCTGATTGTCAGTGCAGGAAGAGTCCAGCTGAAGTATGCTGAGGAGAGATTGAGGAAGAGTGGCTCAAAGGTGGACTCAACAATGGCTTTACCCTGAGGTGAGGCCTTAGCTAGCAGAGTTTGAGGGTGAGAGTCGGAATATGACAAGAAGTCAGGATATGGAAGGGGCTCCCTCCCACAGGTGCATGTTCCTGAACAGGAACCAGTGGCAAAACCTGAATTTCCAGATTTTCCTTCCATACTAATGACACCAGAAATTCTCCCTTCAAGAGCCCTGGCATTGACAGGGAGGAATGGGAAAGGGGAACTTTCTCTTTTGTGGAGGTTCTGAGTTCTTGAAAGATGGTGGTTCTGACCATGAAGTGTAGCTTTAAATATTGGCTGGTTCTTATCAACTGGGGCTATCTTTACTTCTAGGGGCAGCAGGGAATAGTGAAAAATGGCAGAATATGTACAATAAATCTTCTTGGGATGTCATTGTCCTAGATGATCTGGGCAGGTGGGGGGGGGTGCGGAGAAAGTTTTAAAATTGTATAATCTTACAATTTTTTTAATATATCATGTATGTGTTAGTGTAAGTCTTTTTCTGTGTTGCCATTTTTTTTGCACTCACTTGTATAAAAGTCAGGAATTCCTGTGATCCCAGGATAGAATCACACTCAAAGAAATATGAACTTTCCTTTTAATCGTAATTAAGATTTTATTTCTATATGAAAAAAAACTTGATCTAGTATGAAGTGGTAAGCAAAAATTGCATGTATTTAGAGGCAAAACACAAGGCATCAGAGAAATTTCTGCTCTAAGCTATAGCCTCTAGTCTAGATGGATTCAGTTTTCTCTATCCTAAAGGGAACGTCAGGAAAAAGTTGGAGAAGTACTCTGTTATGTTCCTGCCTTGACTTCTCTGTGTTGATCAAGTTCTCCCTATTAAAGATTCATGTATAGTCAGGTGCCATTCACAGCAGGGACATGCTCTGAGAAATGTGGCGCTGGGTGACTTTGTCATTGTGTGAACATCATAGAATGTACTTACATGAACCTAGATGGTGTAGATCAGTCTCTCCATGCCGTCAGGGGACATGGAAACCTGAGATGTATGAGGATACTGTGGGCTCCACACAACCATGTTTTATAGCAAACTTCTTTTATAAGCAGGAGAAATACATTGTAGAATAACAATTAAAAGTATAGTATGGTAAAAGAAGAATAAAATTATTTTCTGATAAATGGATGGAACTAGAGCTATCCTGCTGGGTGACATAAGCAAGTCCCCCAAAACCAAAGGCTGAATGTTCTCTCTAATCTGTGGATGCTAACACATAATAAGGAGGGGGGAGAGAAGAATAGAAGTTCATTGGATTAGACAAAGGGAATGAAGGGAAGGGGGGATAGGAATGGGAAAGACAGTAGAATGAATTGGATGTAACTTTTCCATGTTCATATATGAATACACAACCAGTGAAACTACACATCATGTACAACCACAGAATGGGATCCTAATTAAAAGAAGTTATATCCCATGTATGTATAATATGTCAAAATATGCTCTACTATCATGTATATCTAAAAAGAATAAAAAATAAAAAATATAGTATGGTATAAATAAAAAATATAGTATGTAAAACAGTAACAGCCATTTATTATCATCAAGGGCTATATATAGCACACAGTAGCATGTGCTACACTTCTATCTGACTGGAGCGATGTAGGCTTGTTTATACCAGTATCACCACAAACATGCACATAATGCTTTGCTCTACAACATCACACCAGCTACCACCGTGTCACTAGGTGATTGGAATTTTTCAGCTCTACTATAATAATCTTATGGAACTATAGGTAAATATGGTCCATCTTTGGATAAAATGTCCTGTTCTTATATCGCCCGTGACTACAGTTTGATTAAAAAAACCCTTTAACTGTGGTAAAAAAGCACATTGCACAAAATTTACCACCTTACCCAGTTTTAAGTGTATAGTTCAGTGTTGTACTGCAGATCCCCAGAACTTTTTCATCTTGTAAAACTGAAATTCTATACTCATTTAAAAACTCCCCACACTTCTCCCTCCAGCCACTCTTCGACGATCACCAATCCACTTCATGTTTCCATGAATTTAATTACTTTAGATACTGCATATAAATGGAAGCACACAGCATTTGTCCTTTTGTAAATGGCTTATTTCAATTTAGCATAATGCCATCGGTTTCATTCATGCTGTAGCAAGTGTCAGGATTTCCTTCTTATTAAAACTGAATAACATTTCATGGTTTGTATGCATCATTTTATCCATTTGCCGGTCGATATATATCAGAGTGGCTGCCACCTCTTGGCTATAGGGGAATAGTGTTGCTCTACCTGGTCCTGGGGTTTCTGGATCATATGGTAGTTCTGCTTTTAGTTTCTTGAGCAACTTGTGCACTATTTTGTATAGTGTCTATAGCATTTTACATTCCTCACAACAGTGCAAAAAGGTTCCAATTTCTCTACTTCCTTGTCAGTGCCTTTTTTATTTTTATTTTTTTGGTACCGGGGATTGAACCCAGGGACACTTGACCACTGAGTCACATCCCCGGCCCTATTTTGTATTTTATTTAGAGACAGGGTCTCACTGAGTTGCTTATGGCCTCGCTTTTGCTGAGGCTGGCTTTGAACTCATGATCCTCCTGCCTCAGCCTCCCAAGCCACTGGGATTATAAGGTGTGCCCCACTGCCCAGCAGTGCTTATTTTTCTGATGGGTGTGAGGTGGCATGTAGGTTGATTTTAAAGTGCCAGTTCCCCTTGAAGTGGGAAGGGGATCTCTGAGCTTTCAGGTCTTCTGGTAAACTTTGGTTTTTAGCAACCAGCTGAGGTCATTCATTAAGTACATCTAATTTTGGTGTAGGCAAGTCGTTAGGTCCCTAGAAGGAGTTTCTAGATCACCTCTCACATGGTGAAGGGTTAAAACTTGAAGCCCAGGAGTTGGGGCTGCCTGAGAAATCTAACGTGGGCTATTTCCTTCTTTGTTGTTTTTACCCTGTGGACATTTTTATTGAATGAAAACAAACATCTTCATCAGAATTATTCTAACATTGTTGAGAATATCATCAAGAAATTATTTTCTGTAAATGATTCTTTTGAGTTAATTCTTTAAGCACATTTCTACTGTGCGTTTAAATAATTTTGAGTATTTTTATTTTACTGTAGTAATTCAGGTTTTATTCAATGACCGCGTTTTGTCCATATTAACTTTTCTCAACTTTAGCTCTGTCAACATTGGATTTTCTTTCATGGTCATTTGTTTACCAAGTCTAATTTTCCTGAGTCAGGTCCTGCAAGGTATAATTTGAGAAGAAGGTTTAATAGTTTTTAAGCTCAATAACAAGTTTTTTCTGTGTGTGCAATTTTTGCTTTGGTTAGTTTCATTTTGTTATTTTTACAAATTTTACAAAATTTTGAGGATTATCAACATAATAGGATTCTTCAAATCAGTTTTTTTGGTCAATACCAAGCTTATATAATTTCAGCTATTCTAAGTTTGACTTTAATTTTTTTTTCTAGTGACCACTTTAAAAATGTGCTTAGAGTCAAAATATTAAGATCATAACATTTTGTTTTCATCTAAATGTTTTCTGATTAAAAATATTAAAAATACTATGAACAAGTCCTCACTTAGGCATAGATTTTACAGGTAAATCTAAAAGTGAGAAAGAAGTTCCAGGTGTTCTTGTTCTGTCACTTACCACCCCTGTGTCTACATACTGTTCAAGTCTTCATCTAAAAGGGAAGTAATTTAAACATGATTTCTAAAGCCCTTCCAACCCTGGCAGACTATGTTTAAATCACTACCTGTAGCGGGTGCACTACTTGATCATAGCTTTGCTTCTTGATTCACTGCCTCCCTCTTCTTGCCTCATCTCCTCTCAATCATTGCCTGGAAGAGCCCATAACTTGGGCAGGAACCTTCAACCTTCCCCACACAGTTCTGACCTCCTTTTCTACACAGTCTTGGCTCTTGACCTGCTCCAGAGCTCCACTATTCATAGGAGCTCAATGTACATCCTTCTGATTGAGCATGTGCCAGCCAAGAGCTCCGAACAGCCTTCTTTACCACTGACCTCCGTCTGTCTAGAAGTTCCAAGGTCTTCAGTGGCCACGCTGAGCTTTGTTTTGACCTATCCCCACCACTTAGCCCATCTTATTCCTATGGCTTCTGTTTTGTTCAGGCGTGGAGGGAGAACCTTAGGGTTATATAGCTATGGTTTAAGGTAGAATATATTAGTACCCCCCGGGTTGGGTTGATTAACTTGCTTTGCTGGTTTCTGGGAATCCTCTGAGGAATTCTATGGTGAGAACTTTGAAAAGGCAGGATCAAAGCCCTTGGATAAACCTGGATGGAGAATGTTCTAAATACAGAGAAAGGGGGAGAAGGGAGAGTGTTGAAAGGCTGCCAGTGGCACACCTGGTCAAAGATCAGACCTGTCCTTGCTTAAAAGGGCATAAAATCCGGATCAGGGTTTATACAGCATGGAATGAACTTTATATGAGAATGGCACCTCCATTGCCAGGATACCCTGTACAGACTGAGATGCTGCTGGGGCTGTGGGTGTGTGAGGGAGAAGAGGATGGGGGGCCTTCCGTTAGGAGTTCTCTGACGCGGGGTTGGGCTATAGAACACCACCATTCTGCTTTAAATCCCATTGCAAATGGCCAACTTTCTCCTTTGCTTGATTTGTAGAGAGCGAGAAAGAAGAGAGAAAATAGAAGTGAGGGTGACAGTCTGATTACTCTGCTCACTTATGATGCATGAGTTGGTTTTGTGCTCCCCTCTGATTCAATCAAAGATTCATTTTGGTGGGTAGGTGGGGAGGGATGGCCCACAGACAGCAGGAGCAGAGTCTGCTGGAGTCGAGCAAGAACTTAGAAACATGTCTACTAGAATCATGCTTTGGTTTTTGTCAGAGGCAAGAGTATGTATTTAACATATTCTCCTGGGGATAGTAGAATCCAATATAATATAAGCCAGTGGCCAGTAATCTTTCATGATATCCATTGGTCAATGCCTGAAAGAAAGGAGTGGGCTGGTCCGCAGAAGGAAGAGAGATCAGAAGGTGTGCGAAGAAAATGTCCTCATCCTACTGACTTGGTCAGATGTTGGTCAGAATCATGGCTTCTAAGGATTCATTGGAAGGAAGGAAGGAGGAGGCGAAAAGAAAAAAGAGGGTAGAGAGAAGAGAAAATAACCAATAAAAGTAAGCTCCCCGAGAAAGAATTTTACTGTCAAGTAATTCCCTGAGGGAACAAAGCCTTCTAAGAAGTATGAAGCATAATCTTTCCCCTTTTCCTCTCTATTTTTCTTTAATTTCCTATAAAAAAAATCGGTTAATTTTAGGTGAAAAACAAAATATATTTCTTTTTCTTGAGTACTCTGTAATTGTATAGGAATGTGTATCATTTCCTCCCTATAATTTTGAGAATATTTTTGAAGAGTGACATATTCTGACTCTTTAAGAACAAAACAATTCAATTTAAAAATCACTGAGTGACAGCAATCTAAGTTCTGAAGTGATGCGGTTCGCCTCGGCACTTGTTCAAAATGTCATTAGAAAGCCAACATATAGCGGGTTGTTATGGCAACTGGAATACTAGAGTTTATAACATCTCCGTAATTAATGTTATCCAAACGTTATTAATCTTTCAACATCACTCATATCCTCTGAAGGAACAGCCGTTCTGTTTCTCCAAGGATTCTTCAATAGTGCAGTCCACTGCAGCTTTTCTTCACATTTTATTTCATTTTAAAATAGATCTTATTCTGTCTTTGCTTTAGTAAAATTAGCTACTAATTTGGCTGCTATTTTCTTGATACGATCTGAAATAAAATGGAAGAAAGGGATGATAGCTAAAAAGCAGAATGTAGTGTAAAGATAAAAAAATTTATATATTTAAATGTGGAAAGCCTGGGGAAAATGTTAAAATATTTTGTATACAGATTTGTAGTAATAAGTCACATTTGCATAGCACTTTACTTTTAAAGCAGCTTTACATAAATTATTAAGATAAATTGTATTATAACATATATGATCTATATAAAACATATATTATAACACCCCCGTGAGGACAAGTAATATTTTTTGAGTGACCACTATGTATCAGGGAATGTAATCTGTGAACATGAATTTTTTAGTTCTTACAACCACCTTCAAGATAGGTGTTGTGGTTCACAAATATTCCTCTATTGCTCAACAACAACATCAATAACCTGATTAAACAAATGGGCAAACGATCTTGGATAGACATTTCTCCAAAGATAAGCCACAGATGGACAATAATCATAAAAAGATGCTCAAGCTCCTTGATCATTGAAGAATTGCAGACCAAAATTACAATGAGACACCATCTCGCACCCATTGTGGTAGCCACTATCAAAACAAACAGTTAATGACAAATGTCAGCAAGGAGAAATTGAAATGTGTTTGCATTGTGGCACGAATGTAAAACGGTATAGCCATTATAGAAAACAGTGCGGAGATTACTCAAAAAATTAAAAGTAGAACTGCCTTATGATCTAGCAATGCCACTTTTCTGGGTATATATCCAAAAGGATCAAAAGCAGTCTCTCAAAGAAACATATGTACACCTATACTCAGCAGCACAATCCAAAGTGGGTAAGAGGTGGGAGCAGCTCAAATGTCCATCAATAGATGAATGGTAAACATCATGTGGCATATACATACAAAGGAATATTATTAATTCTTCTTTTTTTTAAAGAGAGAGGTGAGAGAGAGAGAGAGAGAGACAGAGAGAATTTTTTCAATATTTATTTTTTAGTTTTTGGCCGACACAACATCTTTGTATGTGGTGCTGAGGATCGAACCCGGGCTGCATGCATGCCAGGCGAGCGCGCTACCGCTTGAGCCACATCCCCAGCCCATATTATTCATTTTTAAAAAGAAAGGAAATCCTGACACATGCTACAATATGGAGGCTTGAGGACTTTATGTTAGGTAAAATAGGCCTATTGCAAAAAGACAATGCTGTGTAATTCCATATATATGAGGTATCTAAAATAATCAAATTCATAGCAACAGAAAGTAGAGTGGTGGTCACCAGGGAGCTGAGTGGCTAAAGATGGAGATAAGGAGTTTTTAAATGAGTAGAGTTTCAGTTTCACAAAATGAAAAAGTTTTGGCAATCTATTGCACAACAATGTGAATATGCTGTGTACTTAAAAATGGTTAAGATGGGAAATTTTTGCCAGGTGTGGTGGTGCACACCTGTAATCCCAGAGACTCAGGAGGTTGAGGCAGGAGGATTGAAAATTTGAAGCCAGCCTCAGCAACTTAGAGAGACTCTGCCTCAAAAGAAAAAAATTAAAAAACAGGCTGGAGATATGGCTCAGTGGTAAAGCACCCCTGGGTTCAATCCCTAGTACCAAAAGAAAAAAATGGAAATTTTATGTTATACACTTTTTGCCACAATTAAATGGACACTCCATCCTTTAAGAGGCAGAGCCAATTCATCTCCCATTGAAAGCGAATAGTTATTTGTTTCTAATGAGGACTGGGGCAGAAGTAACAAGGTGTGACTTCTATGAAGGTCGCTTTTGGATTTTGTGGAGAGAAGTGGATCTTCCAGTCCCAGCCAAAAGCTTTTGATGATGAAAGCCCTGGATGATATCTTGATTTCAACCTCATTAGAGCCTCTGAGTTGGAAATCGTCCAGCTAAACTGACACACAGAAACGAAGGAATGATTATCCTCGTCTTAAGTCACTAGATTTGGGGGTAATTCATCACTCAGCAAAATAGACTAAGTATTTTGTGTTCATCTGAAGCAGTGAAGATCTCTGGTGTGTTAGGAGGCGCCTCATGCCTTTTTGCTGGTTTGTGGTTTTGATGATGTGCATGTGGTCTATCCTGAACATGGGCTCCAAGTCAGAATTTGAGTGCTTTATGTGGATTTTCTGCGATGCCAGCCTTAAGAACTGCGTCCAGGAACTGCCTCCCTGAGCCTGGAGTACTACTGCTGGATTTCTCCGAGTTCCTTTATCATCTCTCTTGTTGTGGCATCAAGACATATGAGTGTCCATGGGGGACTCTCATTGCAAGTTCAGTCACATATTTTGAACCAGTGAGTTAGGATACCAGGGGTCACATCCCAGTATCAATATTTTTTATTCACGTATGTGAAACCGAAAGGGCATAATAGCAATACATCTGGGAAACATCCAAAAGGCCAGTGAGAAAGAGAAACTCAGCATCATCTCGACTGGAAAATGTTCAGGTCCACCCAGAAGTGCCATTTGGGAATAGCTTTTCCCTTGTTGGACTACATAAATTTTATCTTTCCCTTCTTCTAAGTGTAGGGATTAGGTTATAAATTCTGAAGGAGGAGTGATCCCACTCACTAGTACTCTGGCTGCATAAGGACTGCATTGCCTCTTAGAAGTTAGGAGAGGCCTATGGATATAGTCTCACTGTTTTAAAATATTCACTCATTTAAAATGAATGAACTAGTTCATATTTATGAACTCTTTGGGTGGGGATAAAGGAACTTCCCCCAGATTTTAAATTTGTAATAAAGGCGTTTTTTTTTTCCTTAAAAATAAAGTTTTGCAAATGGTATCCTTTTTAAAAAAAGGAAATTGAAGCTCTCTAAATTTTAGTTTTTTCATTGAGATTATATATGGAGGCTGAGGGAGCCTAAGGCTACAAACTGAGATTTTTTTCCTCCTAAAATTCATGCTCACTTTCAATAACATAATGAAAATTATTACTTTCATCTAGGGATAAAGAAGCTGATTCTGAGAGAGGTTAAGTTCATGGTTATACTGCTGGCTAGTATCCCAATTCAGTCATAAATCTCAGTCCAGTTCATGTAAAAACATGGTATTGTGTGACTTTCTTATTTAGATAATTCCTTGGTGAAGCTCTTGAGATATACATTTGAATGAAGTAATCATAGAGAAACTATCCAGGCATTGAGAAAATATGTTAAGTCCTTAAAGTTAGAGTCGGATTCTTTGGTTTTTCATCGAGAATCTCAAATTCTAAAAGAGATGATAGTTTAAGGACTTTCCCCCATCAAATCATTAAACTATTGAGAAATAACTATAAGAGCAAAAATACATAATTGGGTTTAATCATGTTTGCTGAGTTACATTTCTCCAACACTTTCACACACAGCAGTTCAGCAGCCTCTCTGTTCAGTAGTCACTCACTCATTCTATTTGGCTGTAAATTAAACATAGTCCTTTCCCTGAAGCCAGTCCCAGTGTTCTGCAGTCAACATGCCAAAAGTGATGGGAAAGATAATTGAATGGCAAACAGGGGAGTTCCCACTCCAGACCCTTGGAAGGCAAACTGCGGAACAGATGGCTTATCTTGGGTTCCCTCCAACCTCCTGGTATCCCTCTCTCACGGGTCTCACAGGAACCTGGGCTCTCCTGTCATCCTCGGGCACACCTACCATTCCTAAGCTCTTCTCCAAAACATCTCTGCTTCTTCTCCAATTTGAACTCTCCTTCCTTTACTTTGAGAATAGGTACTCATCCATTTTACTTCTTTTTAAGGAAAAGTATAGTTCATTTCCAGCAGATGAAGGAAAGTTCCTTTATACAGAATGCCAGCTTAAGGATAGAGAAGTGAAGATTGAATTAGAAGAGATCCATTTTGTACCCCCACTGACAGTTTAGACCTCATTTTAGACTCTCAAATCATTAAGTGAAAGGTTGTTGGGGAATAGTATATTTTCAAGGTGTCAAAGCAACACCTCACAGATTTCTTGTTCATTGCAAGGGAAACCTACACATTTACATGAGAGACAACTGGCCATCACTACTTGAACTGTGAGATCAAGTCTCTTGCTCCCACAGGGAAGGTAGCACTATATGTCCTCAATGTGATTCTGTATGAAGTGCAATGCTACTCATGAAGTATTCTCGTTAAACACAATTCTAATCAATCCTTTAGGAGCATCTTCCAGTTTACCAAGAATTCAGGGAACAGAAAACAAACACCACCATCAAGAGACAATCAGGCAAATTTAGAAAGTGACTCAATCTGTGAAGCAACTGATAGTTTCTCCTAAGATCAATGTCATTAAAATAAAATTGGGAGGGACTGCTTTAAATCAAAAGAAACTGTAACTTTGGCTCTTGGGTTTAAAAAAACTACAAAAGTATACAAGTCATCTTTGAGACAACATAGGATTGGGATTAACCATTATCTTGGAGTTATTATTAATTTTATAGTGCATGCATTGATTAACAACTTATTGCCTGGGCTTAAGTCATTGTGCAGTATCACTTTGCAACAACAGAGTGGACTCTGCAAGCATTTCTCCTCCACAGTAAGTGTGATGCTAACCTTTGTCAATAGAGGGCGCAGGAAGGACATTGCTGGAAGAAAGGGACTTTTCCTAGTTTGGGAGGGTTGTTTTTCTTTTCTTCAGCTGTCCGTTCCTGGGCAGTGCATGTGCATCTGGGGACATCTGGTGGTACGCTGCCTCAGCTGCATGCCCAGAGGGTGAAGTCTCTTGCTGACTTTAAAGGCCCAGTTCATGCAAGTGACCATTGTGATGTGACTCCCAGTGATGACACTGTTTGTTCCAGACTTGGTGCCTGAAAAGGAGTTCAGACCTTCCCAGTACAGCTGTCTTCCAACCTTCACTCCTGGAGTCCCCTGAGGGTTGTTTCCGTCTTGCCTGGTGACTGCAGAGTAGGGTTGGCATGGGAAATCCAGACAACTTCTCCATCAAACATGGGCTCCATAAGGTCTGAACCCCACTGTGTTGGAACCCCTTCTCCAAGTTGGTCCTTCCTTGGAGAGTCTCCCTCAGCTCTAGTCATTCTCTTTTACATCTTTGCAATTGACCTCCTGTTGTATCTTAATAATTCTCTCTTAGAACACCCTCCCTTTAAATAACTATGTGGTTTCTGCCTTTTGACTGGAACCAGTCAGATATAATATGATGCTTGTATTATGATCATATAGAAGATTCTTATTTTTAGGAGAGTCATGCTGAAGTATTCTGGAATGAGGAAGCATCATGCTGTCTGCAAATTATTTCAAATGGCTCAGCAATATATATGTGGGTATATTGATCTATCTATATGCATGCCTGCGTATGTGTATGTATATAAATAAAGCAAATATGGTGACATACAAAATGTTAGCAATTACTGAATCTAGCAGAAAAGCATATGTGTGTTTATGGTAGCCATTCTTCCAACTTTCTGTATAATTAAAATTTTTATAATTAAAAGTTGAAAGGAAATCCTCTCTTTTTTATGGTGTCCTTGCTTAGTGTGAAAAGGGAGAAATTCTGAGTATGATATTGAAATAATTCACTGCCAGTAGAAGGGATTGGAAGACTCAGCCCAGACCCAGACCCTGGCTCTGCCCCAGAAACAACCTAAGAGACTTTTAAAATGACAGATGCCCAGTTCCCACACAAAATTTTTTGAGTCAGAGTCTTGAGAATCTGGGTATATCAAGGGGAATTAGAATTCTACCAGAAAAACTTATTGACCATTAAGAGTGAGGGTGGGGTGCAAGGCAAACTTCTTCAGGAACATTTTGAAAATTACATTGGTTTGTTCTTAACTAAAAACTCTTTTTTTTTTTTTTTTTTTTTGGTAGTACTTGGGGTTGAACCACTGAGTTGCATCCCAGTCCATTTTATTTTAAGATTGGTATTATTGTAGTGTGCCACTGTACCCAGCTCTGATGTACTTTCTCACGAGGCATGCCAGGATTTGAGGAAAGGGTTGTAGTTTGAAAAATTCCTCCCCATGCAGCTGACATGTCCCCTCAGCTGAAATCTACTAATCCAAATGGATTTCTAATTGATAGCGTGCGTGTCTAAGGATTTGAGCAGAACTGCTCACGGCAGGCTCTGCTAGTTGTCCAAGCCTATTCTGTCCCCAGCAGAAATATTGAGTGGCCCAGCATTAGTCAGTTCCAATCTCATTTTATAGCAAAGACACAGAGGGAAGCTTAGCCCAGTGTGGTCCCACCGATCACGGAGGTACAGACTGGCACCCGCTGTCAAACTGATATTTCTCTCACCACCTTTCATTAGTGTGACAGTTTCCACTATCAAAGCCATAAATATTTCAACCTTTCCCTTCTTCTCTCCCTCCCGCTCCCTATTCCCTCCCTCCCCCTCTCTTCCTTCTTTCATTCAGTATTATAGTGGGCACCTTGGATCCCTCTTACCAGTTTTCGAGTTGCTGCTAATGGCTGCTATTTGTTTCTTTCTTTAGAAGATTTCTCTTGAGCTATGTAGCAGAGAGACGGGAGTTTGTATCCCCCATGACGACTGGGGACGGAGTGTGAATGTCCCCTTGCCTCTGGGTGACATTAGCTCTGAGTTGAAAAGCACACTGGAGCTCCACCAGTATTAGGCTGAGGCTGGGACTCTGCTGCCTCCCTCACTCCCTTTTTACTTCCATGATAAACCATTTGCACGCTTCCCTTACCTTGGGGTCTACTTTAGAGAACCTGATATAGGACAAATATTTACTTTGATTTATTATAAATATTTCCTGAGTGTCTGCTAGATGCCCAAGCTCCCATTCTAGATGCTGAAAATACATCTCCGTCTTTAAAGAGCTTTCGTTCTAGGAGTGTTAGACAAACGACAAATGTGAGCCTGATGATAAAAACTATCTTTTTTTTTTTTTTGCACTTTTCTGTATTTTCAGGACTCTTAATTTAATGAAAATTTATTTTCTTTAGCTAGAAAAAAATCTTTAATAAATATTGTCAGAAAAAAACTCATCCTCCCCATATCCAGCTCAATCCCCCACCTTACCTAGGGCTGAGTGTCTGGCTCTCCCGCTCTCTTTTGTGCAGCTCCTTTACTAATGTAGAACAGCTGTCTAATGTTTTCAAGTCTCCTTCACACTCTTTTTGACACACAGTGTGGATGACATTTCTTTTTAGCCAATATCCCCTACAGAAGCTAAAAAGACTGAACGGCACTTTCCCAGTCTCCCTTGAACTCAGGTGTGGGTATGTGTTGCAGATTCCATCATCCATATGCATCTGCACCAAACATATCCTTGGAAAGTAGAGATGCTCAAGAGCAGAGGCCACAAGGGACCCATGGGGTGGAGCAATACTGACAGCAGCAAATTCAGTTTCCAGAGGCAGCAACAGTGGTTCCAGGGGTGGGTGGTCTCCTTGTTGACCATTCCTGGTGGTTTCCATGGTGGTTCCAGCAGTGATGTCTGGTGTTGACAGTGTGAGGTAAGAAAAATGTCCAGCAGCTGAGACACTGGTGTCTTCTTAAGACTGGTCCTGAGCAGTGAAATTGAGAACATGGTTCCTGGCAGTGTGGCTTCTAAGTCAGATTCTCAGCCCTGCTTTGGATTATATGAGACACCAATTATCTTTTTAAATAAATTTCTTTCCTATTTACATTAGCCAGACTTGATTAATGTGTATAGCAACTAAAAACTGTGATAAATATATTTGCTTTCCATGTTCTTTCTTTCTTCTTCTTCTTCTTTTTTTAACATCTTTTTTTTAGTTGTAGATGGACACAGTACCTTTATTTAATATTTTTTATGTTGTGCTAGGCAAGTGCTGTACCACTGAGCCACAAACCCAGCCCTTGGTTTCCACTTTCTGATATCACTTTTCTCAAACCCTCACCATCTGAGGCCATTTCCTTTGATACTCCAGTAATGGAGAGACATTATTCCTGTCCCTCTGCCTTAAAACCATGTCCTTCTACCACCATTCCTTAGCCACTGCTTTTTTGACCTGAACAGCATCCACTAACTGACTTCTGGAATGAGGTCTGTATCTAGCCCCTCACTTGTATTCTCTATATCCTCTGCATTCTCCTGGTGATTCACTGCACTTTTCTCAACTTCAATGACCTTAGAGTGGTTTTGAGTGAATTAAAGAGAAACTGAAATTGGAGGGACAGGTCTGAAGCTTGCTGTGAAACCTAACAGGTCTATCTAGAAGCAAATACTCCCTTTACTGTTAATGTTGTAACTCAAACGGAAGGAGCTAAAGCTACAGAAAAGATGGCAGGAAGGGGAATTTAGAAACCTGATCAGCAATAAAAAGATGGACAGGTTGACATTTAGAGGCTGAGTTCATAATCCAGATCTAAGAGAGATGTGTTAATATATGCAATAATACTACAATAAAGGTGGAATGGGCTCATTCTATTGACTAACAATAAAAATCAGTAGCATTTGTTATTTTATTATCCTCCGAAAAATTTAGCAATGAAGTCCCTCAGAAACCCTTAAGTGAAACTATATGTTATTTGGGGCCAGAGGCCTGGGGAAAAATTTCTAGAATATTCTATGTTGTAGTGAAGGAGAGAAACAGGTAGAAATGCTAATGGAAATGGACCCTAGTGGGCTAAGTGGGGAGCTAGCCTCAAGTTCAAAAGCACAGTTTGCAGTGCACATTCAAGAAAGAACTCTAACTTCATTACTGTTCCTGTTGTCAACCACAGGAATCTTCCCTCTGTGAACTTTTGCATTGTGCAGCTCTGTTCTAGCTCCAGGGAATCAAACTCAGAGCTTTCTCTCCCCCCCCCCCCCCGCAATTTCCTTATCTTCTATAGTTTCCTTTATTATATCCCATAGATTCAGTTCACATTCCCTGAACCCATCTTTATCTTGACTGAGTCTCCTGATGCCTCTCTTTACTCCTGCCACCTTTAAACATTTGTGTTCACTTGCTTCTCTACCAAAATTTGTCTGGAAGGTTTGTTGTTTTGGAGCTATTTTGAATCTGCTGTTTAAATGCCGGGGTCACCAATGCCAAGCCTTAGTCTTGAGTCATTCCTATTGTCTGCTTTTAGTTAATATTGCTGCACCAATAATCATTGTTAGAAAAGACATGTTAGACAAGTGAAAAAGCATACTAATTTTATTTGTTTGGCTCTTTTCTTTCATATACTAACATTCACATGTGTCATTTTAAACGTGTGATACCCGTTTAAATGTGTCATTTTAAACGTGTGATGAGAAAGAGACAGAGAGAGTAAGAGTGCGAGTGAGTGAGAGAGAGAGAGGCTGATCTAGGATCCCACAATCTACTTTGAGGGCATGCCCCCTAATGACCTAGAGCCTCCCCGCAAGGGCCTTTCTCTTAGTGTTTCTACTACCTCCTAATAGTGCTATGTTGGGGACTAAGCCTGTGTAATACATGGGTCTTTGTCGAACATTACAGATCTAAACTATTGCACTGGGTGCCATAGCCATTTCTAGTTGAAAAGGAAGTTTGGGATATTTAGTTTCTGGCAAAGTGGAACAAGATAGTTATGAATATGCATACCAATATTGATCAAATTTTGAGCCTAGGCATACCGCCACCCAGAATAAAATAAAGGTTCTGTTAGTATGGAAGAAGAGAAGAGGTATATTGAATATTAACCCACAATATTTGCCAACAATATATATTTGCTCAATAAATATTAGTTGACTGCATGGTCTAAGAACAGGGCCAGCAACCTGCCATCACATGCAAAGGAATGTATGCCCTGGTTTAATAAATTACTTATTCAAAGGTACAAGTTGCTTCTGAGTTACAAGTGCTGGGAATCTGCACCCAGAATTGTACTTTGTTCTGATGAGAGCCACTGAGTACACATGCCGTGGTTGAGTGAAATTTCATTCTTATTTGGATTCCAATCAATTTTGTCATTTCTCAGGGGCAGATGTTATGCATCAAACAAGTAACAGATTGTAGCATTAATTTAAACAGTAAGTAAGATTTAGTTTATAAGATGCTTACATTTATTGGAGGGAAAAATCCAATGATGTCACCCATGTACTTTGAATAAGCAATTCAAGTACTTTTTATTAGGAAAAAATATTTCTAAAAAATGATACAGCAGAGAACACCTATATACAAGGATTCCACAGAATGGTGAAGACAATAGTGGTAGGTGTCTGCTGATTCGGATCTGGAATGAACAGCATTAGTGATAGTGACAGGACTCATGTATGGTGGCAACTGAGAATAAAGCTGAAAGAAGAAAATGGACATGGAAAGAAAAGAGACATGGACAAAGGGAGAATAAAAGGGTTGGTTGGGCAATGGTACAGGCAGAGAGCATTCCTGCTCCCTTATCCTTCCCTCTGAGTTTGGTTTGTTAGTTGTCTCTATAACCTGGTGGAAGTCTATGTCATGTGGTCACCGTGAGCTTGAGAGTTAAGTCATAAAGGAGAATCGTGACACCTAGAGTTGCAGTCTCTTACTTTAAGCAGCCACATTAGGCATGCACCTCCATGCCTGGCTAACCAATGAATTTTTTAAAAAATGTATCAATTTTCCAGGTGTGGTGGCATACCCCTGCAATCTCAGCAATTCTGGAGGCTGAGGAAGGAGGATTGCAAATTCAAGGTCAGCCTGGACAACTTAGTGAGACCCTATATCAACATAAAATGAAAAGGGTTTGGGATGTAGCTTAGTGGTAGAGTGTCCCTGGGTTCAGTTCCCAGTATGAGAAAAAAAAAAAAAAGGTTTTACTTTGATCATTACAGCAGAACTATGTACTTCAGGGGTAGGCAGTTGAATGAAATGAGTGAGATGATGTGAAAGCCAACAAGGTTAATTGGAAGTGATGCTGAGCTTCCAATGTTTTATTATTATAAATACTTGGAATGAACAGTTTTGGAATTCAAGTTATTTTTCCCATTTTAGGATATTTCCTTAAGGTATAGTTCAAGAGGTAAATTTACTAGATAAGAAAAAATGTGAATATTTTTAAACATTTTCGTATACCTTGCCAAATTTATTTATCCAAGTGATGAGGGCAGCCACAGATCCTTCACAGTTCTTCAAATGCAAAGTGTGTGATCCACCAAGGGTCTTCCCACAGGCTGCTCCCAGCCAGTGACCTGATGTGGCAGGGATACTAAGCAGTCCAGATTCTGGAAGACAGATCTATCATGGCTGGAGGGCTCCCCCTTTTGTTGCTGAGTCTACCCTATAGTGCCAGAGAGCCTAGGGTGCTTCTACTCACCCTGCCCTCTCTCTGCTAGGGGTCAGTCTGCATTGTGCTGAGACAGCTCTCTCAGTCTTGTTGGGCTCCCTCTCCATTTTCTCTCCCATGGTTCCTCTCATAAAATGCTTGTGTGCTTAATCCAGTTTTAGCATCTGCTTTAGCATCTGCTTCTCTAAAGACAAGACCCCCTTGCAAACAGTTCTATTTACTTTTCCATATTTCCCCAAGTAATTGATGAGAATCTTTTACTTCATTTTGTCAGTGTTTGATAGTTTAAAAAATATTTGCTACCTTGAAAAAGAAAGAGAAGCATCTTTTAATTTGTGCATTTTAATAATTGTTTCAGTCAGCTTTTTTTTTTTTTGCTGCTGTGACTAAAGGACCCAACTAACACAATTGCACAA
Organism: Marmota flaviventris; assembly: GCF_047511675.1. Taxonomy (NCBI): domain Eukaryota; kingdom Metazoa; phylum Chordata; class Mammalia; order Rodentia; family Sciuridae; genus Marmota; species Marmota flaviventris. The sequence goes on from NC_092502.1 coordinate 117,252,582, forward strand.
TTGTAGAGGAAAGAAGGTTTATTTAAGGGTTCACAGTTTCAGAGGTCTCCGTCCGTAGAAGGCTGGCTCCATCCCTCCAGGTGAGGCAGAACACCATGGTAGAAGAGTGTGGTGGAGGGAAAGAGCTCACATCATGAGGAGGAAGCAGAGAAAGAGAGACTCCACTTGACAGATACAAATATATACCCCCAAACCACGCCCCAATTCCACCTCCTCCAGCCATACCCTACCATTTCAATTACCACTCAGTGAATCCCTATCAGGGGATTAATTCACTGATTGGGTTAAGACTCTTATAACCCAATAACTTCTCCTCTGAGCCTTCTTGCATTGTCTCACATGTGAGTTTTCGGGGGACACCTCACATCCAAATCATAACAATAATGACATTTTATATTTTTCTCATAGTCCTTCAGCTATTTGGATATTCCTCTCTGTAGATTGTTCTTGAGTAGTCTATGGACAAACAGCACTTTTTTTTTTTTTTTTTTTTTTTTTTTTAATCACAGAAGTGCCTTTTAGGAGGTGTGGTCTCCACTGGCTCCCTCTAGTCTAGCTCCTGGCCCTCTGCAGTTGGCAGGTTCCAACAGGGGTGTGCAACCAGCTGCTGCACAGAGGAGTGACACATGACTGCAGTGTGAGCTCCAGGCCAAATGACACTAAAGTGACCTCAGCAGCTCCTCTTTGATAAGTGCAAAGAACTAGTCATGTGTTCTAGCACGTGGTCCTGTGGAAGAAGAGACTAGGATTTATAGGGCACCCTCTATGTGCTAGGTCCCTCCCTTCCCTCATTTAAGCTTATATAATAGGTGTTATTTTCAACATTGGATGGATAAGGACAAATTTCAGTTATTCTTGTTGCACCTAAGGATGGAAATCAGTCTTAAGCTTGAAGGTGCCCATGTTGTTTAGTTAGGTCTCTTAAACAGACATTTACACTCATAAAATTCTTGTATGTTTAGTCCAGTTTAGTATCTGCTAAAGAGCCAGACAAACACAGCTTTATTTGCTTCTCTCTTTTTTTTTTTTAAAGAGAGAGAGAGAGAGAGAGAGAGAGAGAGAGAATTTTAATATTTATTTTTTAGTTTTCGGCGGACACAACATCTTTGTATGTGGTGCTGAGGATCGAACCCGGGCCACACGCATTCCAGGCGAGAGCGCTACGGCTTGAGCCACATCCCCAGCCCCTTTATTTGCTTCTCTTTATTGTTTCAAGTAATTGATGAGACTGAGTATTTTACTTTATCTTTACTTCATTTTTTTTTTTTTTTTTTTTTGGTACTGGGGATTGAACCCACGGGCGCCTAACCACTGAGCTAACCAGTGTCTCGCTAAGTTGTTTAGGGACTCATTAAGTTGTTGAGGCTGGCTTTGAACTTTAGTGATCCTCTGCCTTAGCCTGTCGAACTGCTGGGATGATAGGCATGCACTACTGTGCCTAGCTTTACTTCATCTTTAAATCAGAGGCTCCTGTAGGATTTAAGCGTTTTGCATTACACCTGTGGGGGTTTTGTGTTTGTTTGGTTTTTTGCTTTTTAAAATTTATTTATTTACTCTAATTTTTTATACATGACAGCAGAATGCATTTCAATTCATAGTACACATATAGAACACAATTTTTCATGTCTCTGGTTGTACGTTTGATTTTGTTTTTCATTCTGCCTTGTATTGCAGTTATTTGCTTACCTAGATTATACATGTATATCTCACTCAGGAAATAGTCATCAATGAGTGGCACTGATGATGACTTAATCTGATTTTCTGGAATCTGAGTCAGCCTGGAGAATTGACCATGGCTTCCTCAAACATCCAATCTCTTCTTAAAAGTGGAGATGTGTAGCTTTCATTTACTAATCTGGTCTAAAGATATCTCTTTAAATGCAGTTTTTGAAAACAAGCCCCTGTTTCCACAAACAAAACAAAACAAAACACAACAAACCAGTAGGCAAGAAAGCAAAACAAACCTCTAAAAATCTGTATACAAAAGTTGAACTTTTTTTTTTTAATATATATTTTTTAGTTGTTGATGGACCTTTATTTTATGCATTTATTTATATGTGGTGCTGAGGATCAAACCCAGGGCTTCACACATGCTAGGCAAGCACTTTACCACTGAGCCACAACCCCAGTACAAAGCTAAACTTTTTATTGAACTGAAATAGTATGCTATTCATCTCTAAAACCGAGGGATGTTGAGAGTGAAGAGGTCAAGTTCTTTTTTTGTACAACCACAATTATTCTCAGGGTCATGAGAAGACATAGTTACTTGATTTGACTCTTCCCAATTTGAGTATCTGAGTGTCCCAAGTCTCCATTCCCTGCCTTAGTATTATGTGATGAGTTAATAATAAGAAAATATGACTGCATTCTCAGTTTTCACATCTCTAATAAAGCCCATATTTTAAAGCAGTTATGGAACTTTGCACAGAATTCAGATTTAAAGTCAAATTAAATACATAAAAAACTAAGTCAGACAGCAAAGTTTAGTTACCTGAGAAACAACTACTAAATTTATCTCTTCAGTCAGGAACATAATAACATAAATACTTCAAAAAACTCACTATGCTTCCGCTTTCAATTTTACTTTAGGCCTTATTAAATAACACCTTCAGCAAGAAATGTACCTGTATAAATTTAAAGCTATCCTTTAATGTGCTTTGATAACTTGACTATGTAAAACATTTGTCTTTTTGCTACCGAAATGGAGCTTATCTCGTTGTCAGTTTCAGGAAAGTGATTTAGTTTCTGGGCATTGCTGTTTCTCTGTCTTGGGTACAGATGATCCAAGTCTGGATGGTAAAGACCAAAGGCTTCGAGCAGAGTCAGGATGGTACAGCCTACGATGGACCCTCCAGGACATAAGTACCTTTGCTCCGGAAGGGCTGCTGAAGCTAGGTGGCAGGCAGCCTGAGGAACACTCTGCTCCACCATCACCTCTTCTTGAGATTCTCTTTTCCTCCTTCCCTTCCCCTCCTGATGCGCTGCCTTCTCTCTTTGTTTCTTCTGCCCAACCACCTACCTGTGCTCCTGCCTTGGTCAGAGTTCCTCAGCGCTGTATTCTGCCACCTCTATTTCTTTTCCTAAGGAGTCTCAAACCCCATTGGTTCTCACTGTCACAACTTCTCTTATCAAATATTAGAAGGATAAAAGAAATCTGGTGTCCTTTTGAAACCGAGGGAATCTAACTTTCTCCGCCATTAAAAAGAAAAATGTGTGTCACTTATGACTTTAATGAAATTTTGTGCTGGTTTTTGTTAGCAGAGAATAAAATAAATATATAACGTTATCAGGCCTAGGCCACCTCTTACCCCTCACCAACCTGGCTACTGGTCCTGGTTCTGTTCATAGCATTTGACCAAGTTCTTGCTCTCCAAACCACATGGGTGACATTTTTCTCTTTGGGGAAAATCCAAAAGCAAAAGCAATGATTTCAATCACTTGTCATTCACACAGGATGAGATCTGAGGCCGGTTGTTACAAGTCACACCAGCTGGGCAAGCAAATGTGGCTGGCAGGCTGCAGCAGCAGGATGTGCGGGTTGTCATCATAACAACTCCTACTGCTTCCTTAAGCTTTGTTCAGTGGGGAGTCATCTTCCCCTAATTTTGGTTGAAGCTACCCAGCCAAGGTTTTTCTACCCACTCTAAAGTAACAGATAACCCTAGAGAGTTACTTTAAGTCAGACCAGAGATTTGCTTTACAGTGGGAATGTCCAGGTTGGTGTTATCAAAACTTGAGATGGGCCTGCTGTTTTTATTTCCCCTTCTATCCCAGATAGGCCTATTTCTTCCCAGAAGTCCTCAGTGGTCAAGGGGCGTGGTCCTTCAGTTCCCCATTCTCACCCTGCTCCCAGCTGGGCTTCCTACCCCAGGGAGTGGAAGCTCAGGAAAGCATGAAGACAGCTGTATAGTGAGGGAGGTTCTCCTTGGCTGGGTGGCTCCTGTCTAGGCCCAGGGGGTGGTTGGAGCTGGTATCCCTGGTTGGCTTGCTAGGCTATCAGCCCATTCTTCTCTCTCTTTGTGGGCTTCTCATACGTACCCTATTGGGATTCTCTTCCTCCCTCTCTTTAACCCAGGAAGAAGCTTCTTTCTTTTGAGTGATTTTCTATGACTCCTTTTCTTTCTTTCTTTTTAAATTTTGTTTTTAGTTGTATATGAACACAATATCTTTATTTTATTTATTCATTTTTCATGCAGTGCTGAGGATTGAACCCAGTGCCTCACTCATGCTAGGCAAGCACTTTACGTTAAGCTACACTCCCAGCTCCTATAACTCCTTTTCTTAATCTCTGGACATGAGGTGCTAACTCTTTGACCTCTTCTTGAAGTCCCTATTGGACACAAAACTGGTTCTTCTCTGGGGCTGGAGTTGTGGCTCAGTGGTAGAGCGCTTGCCTGGCATGTGTGAGGTCTTGGGTTAAATCCTCAGCACCGCATATAAATAAATAAAACAAAAGATTCATTGACAACTAAAACAAACAAAACAAAGCAAAACCCTGGCTCTTCTCTATACTTCTCTCAATCCTAGACAAACCTGGGAGATCAGGCTCATCGCATTTGTTGTTAAAACCCTCTTCTAAGGGTTGTGGCTCAGCGGTAGAGCGCTCGCCTTGCATGTGTGAGGCCCTGGGTTCGATCCTCAGCACCACATAACAATAAATAAAATAAAGGTATTGTGTCCAACTACAACCAATATTAAAAAAAAATACCCTTCTAAGGACCACCATGGAGAGTTTAGTCAGCCTTTTTCTGTCCTCTAAATTTTCCTGAGGGAATGGATTGGATGTGAGACCCAAGTCTATTGTTGACTTCAGATTTATCAAAGTTAGGCACCAGAACAAGTCAGAAAATACATTTCAGAGCTCTCTAAGCAGGTCCTTAGAGCCTGTCTCATTTTACCTAGGGTGGAAGGTGATACTTCAAACCTCTCCCCTGAAGAGTGAGCTGGGACTCCCAGAAAAACAATTTCTCTCTTTGAAGAAAACTTCTTCTCAAACTTTCTTCAATCTATTTTGAAGGTGTGGATACTCAAGCGGGGTTTGCAGTTCAAGTCCAAGGTCTGCTAGAAGAAAAAAAAAACATTTTTTTTTTTCCTCTCTTGGGAGGTTGGTCTGTTTCTGTTAAAGTTTTGTACTGATTGGATGAGGACCCATATTCAGGGGGGTAATCTGCTTTAGTCAAAGTCTTCAGATTTAAATATTAATCTTAGCTAAAAAATATTTTCACAGAAACATCAGAAATAATGTTTGATCAAAAACTGGATACTACTGTCTATACAAGTTGACACATAAAAATCAACCATTACTGCTCTAATGAAGTTCTTAGTCTATATTTGGGTGAGGAAACTTAACCTCACCTGATACGCTGATATTTATCATGTTCATATTTGTACTTCAGTAGAAATGCAGGGAAGGAGAGCCTCATTCTAGCATCCTGTTTCACCAAGGTAACTTTCTGGTCACTGTCGACTATGTTGATTCCTGGCTAACACCAAGTTCCAGGCTTTTCTTGGCAATACTGTACAGTTATTGAGGGTATAGACTTTGGCCTCTGGACATGATCTAGAGTAGAGCTTGGGAGGGGAAATCAAAAGGGCCATCTGAACCTGGTAACTCTGGTCAATGTTTTAAAATAGTTTCTTTAGAATTGAAAGGTAGTTATTCAAAGTGGCCTGAGGTCATTTCTTCATTGGTCAGTCAATGTGTATGATATGATTACTTCTTTTTTTTTTTAACTTTTCAGACTTTGATTTATTCTACATATTTTTATGATTAGTACTTGAGCCACCAATAAGCAAGAAGAGTGAGAAGTCAACTTCATCTAAACTTAATTTGGCTTCAAGGGGAAACCTGGGCATAGTAACTGTCAGTTGCTAAGAAATATAGGTGGGGCCCTCAAGTGAAGATGAGAGGGTAGAGAGAGTTGAGATGAAAGCATTATTCAAAGTGCAGAAGGGACCCAGAGGAGTCCTATGTCCCTGCTTCTTCCTTCTCACAGAGAAATTCTTCTGAAATTTTAGAATCCAAAGAACTAAATTCTGAAAGGAATAAATTATGAGACTAGATTCTCTTCTTCCAAAGTCTGGAGAAGAGAGAAGCTATGGTTAGGAACAATGCTTGGAGTGAAGGGAGGGAGAGTGAATAGGCCAAGCTCTAGGGCGGATAGGGAAAAAGATAAGGTGCTAATCCCATTGTGGAATTAAAATGGAAGGAAGCAAATCTATGCACATACAGTCAACTAAACTTTGATAAAGGTGCCAAGAATATGGAATGGGGAGCGGATAGTCTCTTGGTGAATGGATGGATAAATTGCTAATAAATGGTGCTGAGAAAATCAGTCACATACAAAAGATTAAAATGGGATTCTTATACCCCAAAATCAACTCAAAATGGTTTAAAGACTTAATTGTAAGATTTGAAACTGTAAAACTCCTAGAAGAACACACAGGGAACAAATTCCTTGACATTGACCCAGGCAATGATATTTAGGATATAACACCCAAAGCACAAAGAGAACAGCCGCAAAAATAAACAAACCAGACTACATTATCCGTAAAACAAACAGACAAAATGAAAAGGCAACCTATGGAATGGGAGAAAATATGTGCATATTTTATGTATTTTTCAGAGTTCTCCAGAGAGACAGAATAGGACATATATGTATAGATAGATTTAAGAAAGAGGATTCAGTAGGAGGATTGGCTCATGTGACTATGGGGGCTGAGATGTCCTTACAATAGGCCATTTGCAAGTTGGGGAATCAAGAGTCTAGTAGTGTGGCTCAGAACTGGGGAAGCCAATTGGATAACTCTTGGCCAAATGCCAAAGGCTTGGGATGGGGTTGAGGATACACATGTACAAGTTCTGGAGTCCAAGCACTAGACGATCTAGAGTTCTGGTGTGGAAGGGAAGGAAAAGAAGGGTGCCCCAGCTCCAAGAAAGAGAGAACAAATGAATTTAGCTTTCCTCTGTCTTTCTGGGTCCTGAGTCAATCATGGGGCACCCACATTGAAGGCAGATCTTTTTAACTCAGTCCATTGACTCACACGCACATCTCCAGAAACACTCTCACAGACACACCTAGAAATGCTGCTTTACCAGCTACCTAGGTATCCCTTAACCCAAGGATGAATGCAAAGGTGGAATCCAAGTGAGCCATCACCCATATATATCAGGTACATTGTGGTTAATTGGGATTGTGTCTTGCTATTATTTTATATATAAAAGCATTAATATTCATGATAATAAGGAACTCATGCAGCTCAATAGCAAAACAAAAACAAACCTCCTCCCACAAATAACACAATTAGAAAATGAGCAAAGACTTCAACAGACATTTTTTAAAAAGAAGAAATATAAATGGCCAACAGATAGGTGAAAATGTGCTCAACATCACTGATTACCAGGGAAATGCAAATTAAAACCACAATGAGATATCACCTCATACCTGTTAGGATGACTATTATTAAAAAGTACAAGAGAAAACAGTGTTGGTAAGAATGTGGAGCAAAGGAAACTCTTGTTGGTGAAAATATAAATTTTTACAGCCATTATGGAAAACTATATGGAGGTTGCTCAAAAAATTAAAAATAGAGCTAGCATATGTTTCTGCAGTCCCACTAAGGGTATATATCTGAAGGAAATTAAAAGAATATTTCAAAGATATATCTGCATTTACATGTTTATTATAGCATTTTTCATAGTATTTAAGATATGGAAACAATGTATCCATTAGCAGAAGAATGGATAAAGAAATTACACGCCTCCCTCCACACAGAGGAATATTATTCAGCCTTAAAAAGAAAGGAAGTCCTATTCTCTGGGACAATGTGGATGAACTTTGAGGACACTATATTGAGTGAAAGAAGCCAGCCACAGAAAGATGAATATTTCATGATATCATTTAAATATGGAATCTAAAAATGTCAAACATGGAGTAGCAGAAAGTAGGGTGGTGGTTGTTAGGAGTGAGGGGGTTGGAAATGGGGAGATGTTGGTTAAGCAGTATAAACTTTCAATTATAAGATGAATACATTTAGGGGATCTAATGTACATCACAGTAACTAGTTACTAATAGTGTGTTTCTACTTGAAATTTGCCAGGAGAGGCCAGGTGTGGTGGTGCACGCCTGTAATCCCAGTGGCTCAGGAGGCTGAGGCAGGAGGATCATGAGTTCAAAGCCAGCCTTAGCAAAATGAGGCACTAAGCTACTCAGTGAGACTCTGTCTCTAAATAAAATACAAAAAAGGGCTGGGGATGTGTCAAGGGCCCCTGAGTTCAATCCCTGGTACCCACCACTGCCCCTGCCCCCCGCCAAAAAAAAGAAGTTTGCCAAGAGAGTAAATCTTCAGTGTCCTCACTACACACACACACACACACACACACACACAAAATGGCATCTATATCAGGTAATGGACATATTATTAGCTTGATTATAGAGATCACTACACAAGGACACAAGTATACTTATAATAAAATGTCACCTTATATATCTTAAAAATATACAATTTTTTGATAATCATATTTTAAGAAAGCTGGAGGAAAAAACCAAAGTAGAAACTCTTTTTTTTTTTTAGGAAGAAAACTATGGTGCCATAGTTGCAGAGGTCTTAGTCCAAAGATGGCTGATGCTATTGCTCTGGGCCCAAGGTGAGACAGGACATCATGGGGGAAGAGGTGGAGGAAAGCAGCTCAGGACTTGGCTATCAGGAAGCAGAGAGCCAGAAACTCCTAAAGAGCTAGAGGGGTAATTTAGTAACAGAGTGCTTGCCTAGCAGGAGCAAGGTCATGAATTCCCCAGCAGTGCCAAACAATATCAACAACAATGAGTCAAACAGATAAACAAACTGGAAGAGGGGAAATGGTCTGCAGAGTTCTTCTGCGCAGGAACTCTTACTTTCAACATTCCTTCAGTTATCCTTATTGGTCCCAATCCTGTCTCTCAATATAAGCTGGAAATGCTGACTTTGTTTTCCACAGTGACCACTAACAATAGCTTGGACCTGGCAAAGACACTCTTTCCCTGCCTGGAAGGTAGTGAGGCTGTGAGAGCCTCAGATTCTACTGCAGGGAAAGCTGTGGGTTTTCTGAATTTACTTGGAACCTGAAATACATCTTCCTTTCAAATGTTATTATAATTCATGTCCAGGTTCTTATTTATTTATCATGAGCATAGAATTCTATTTCAGGTACATTGTGGTTAATTGGGATTGTGTGGGCTGGTCTGGGCTTCTAACTGTCTTGCTATTATTTTGGGAAAAAACATTGAAATTCCAAACAGTTGGCTTATCACTACATACGTGCACACATTCTATGCTGGGGCTGCCTGTGTTTGGATTTAGTTTATAAATGTGGCAGAGTATAAAACATAGGAAAGTAATAACTTACTATCATAAGAAAAAGTACAGGAAAACATGTAATGCAACCATTGAGATGAGTCTTAGCAGTTACTTGATGTGCCAATGAATTTCTATCTGTCAAGTTAGGAGTTCTTTATTAAGCAAAAATCTCACATAGATCCAGTGGTGTAAAACTGATAAAAAGCAGTGCCGCTGAGGCTGAAGTAGAGAGGCTGAGACTCCGGGGTACTTGATCCACTCTGCACATCAGCTACTGAGGAGAGCTCCATGGACTTCTGGATCTATGGAACACAGTTTGAGAACACTGTTATAAATTCAGAAATCATGCTCAGACTAAGCCAGGTGCAAGAATACCCAGATATTATAGAAGCACAGAGGACCCCAACCAGAAATAGTAATTTTATAAACATATCATAACTAATCTGTCAGTTCTCACTAAATTGGATGCCATAGTTGTGGTCCTTGGCCTCTTTGCCTTTAGATTCTTTTATTGCTCTTCTCTGCTCTGGTTTGATATCCAGGAGTCTGAACCTGCAAGTTCCTATGACAGCTGATTCCTATTTGGTCAATAGGAGGCCAAGGCAGGAGACCACAGGCAGATTGGGAAGGAGAAGGCAGGATATTTTTCTACCACTTCCCCCACCCTAAGCCTCCTACAAACTCTCCCACACACATGCCCCTTCCCACTCACACCCTCTCCCTGCCTGGGGTGATGCTTCTGACAGGGACCATGTCTTCTCTGTGGCTCTAACTCCCCTAGACAGTCTGTCATGGATCTATCCCCACTGATAGCAGGTACCACAAATCTAAGAAATGGTTAGGAGAGAAAAATCTTAAAACAAAAAATTCTGGCAATTTACTAGGATGTTTTCCCTTGTGAATTGGGAGAAGGAAATGCCATTCTTTTATTTTTGGTAATGAAATATCCACCTGCCAAAGAAGCATGGTTTGCAAATCAGAGCATCCTGAAACAAATTTAATATTTTGACTTCAAGAGACTCTGGATAAAACAAGGATGTGTGGCTGATCATTTCAGTTGGACGTTGGGGCTATTTTGAACTCTTTCATTTGGGAGCAGTGATCCTGGAGCCCTACCTGGGCTCTCCCTCTGCTCTCCAGCATCTCCCTGCCCAGGAGATACTGCCTTGTGGCAATTCCCTGAGAGCTTGTAGTCTTAGAATATTCTGTTTTCTTCCCCCCTCACTTATATATGGGAGTTATATTTGATCTCTTGATTCAGATTGGGATTGAATTTGATCTCTTGATTCTGGAAACGGTGGAGACTATAATGTTAGCTCACTTAGTTTAATGTCTCAAGATGCTGAGAGCTTTTGGGGGGAAGGGGGGAAGGAACTGGCCATAGGGGACAGGGAAAGATCCCGTCCTCTAGATGAGATAAGGCTGTTCCTTCTGACATTTAGAATCCTTATTCTAAATGTTATTGTGTTATTTGTGAGGTTATTTGTGCATGTGAATTCCCTTGCTTTCCAGATGAATACCAGGCATAGGTAAAATCTTTGAAGATTCTCTGTGAAACAGGCTTCTCTTTGTCTTCTTTACTTTAAGTAAAGTCAGGACCTCAGAGGCTCATGGCTACCAAAGAGGCAATCCTGGCCTTGACAACAGAATGTTCTATAAGTTTCCAGAAAATCTACTCCTGGAACCAGACATCATCCTGTTTACACGTCAACTGATGAGAACTAGAGTAAAAAATAATCTTAATTTTGGTGAGAAAGTTCTCACCTGCTGGTATTGATTTTGCCTGTCTAGTGTTGCTTTAATTTTGATACTATGACCTCTTGGACCCCTAGCCTGGTTTCTGAGCCAAGAAGAGGCAGGCCTGGGTCTAAACAAGGCAACTTCTTTCCACCAATATCATAATATAGAATCTAGCATGAGCTCATGGACCTTGGTGTGAGGTGTGCCCACTTAACTGAGGCCTCTTTGCTTACCCCAACCTGTCCCTAAACCTGGCTACAATTCTTCTCTGGCTCCTGGTTGTTATAATTCTCTGTTGAAATGAGAGACCTATCCGAGATCAACTTTTTGTCCAGGATTGGACTTGCAAACTGTCACCTGCCCTCTCTCCCTGGCTGGTTGAGGTTCTGCTTCAACCAGATGAATAGCTCTCTGCTCACTCCCAAACCAAGATGCTACAACACACCTAAGAACCAGCGCACACTATTGTCCCAAGACTGCTGCCACCGTATTGGCTCTCTTTTGAATGTTGTCATGTGGACTGCTGGTCACCCATCTGGGGACACATCCTATAACCAGTTACCTCTTAGCCTCAGTCTTAGTCAGTTGCCTCTAACTTCTAGAGTGAAGTTAGTTTCCCAGTATATGTTCCTGGGGTAATGCCACTCCCTCTCTGACAGCCAAGTCTTGATATCCTCAGGGTCAGAAGGAGTTTGAAATCCAGCTTGATTTTCCCTGGTATAAATTTATGTTACTATATATAGTTGACATGTGATGATATGTAATCACATGTCTATGTAGCACATGAATGAAAATAACTTCAATTTTTCTAAGACAAGATTATTGTGTAAAGATAGAGAATGTGAAATTCTCTCTACAAGTCACCACTCTGATTCATAATGTCAACAATTTATATTGATGTAATTCTCTCAGAACTTTTTAATAGAAGTATAAACACAAACACACATACCTATATTTAAAACAGAAATTGGACTATACTCTTCTATAACTGCTTTTCATTTTATCTTTAGGATTTATCACTGGACATCATTCTGCCCTGGCTTTAAACCTGAACTCCCTTCAGCTCAACTTCAGAGTGGTCTATGATTTAAGTACGAAAGAATAATTCTTCCTCTTTTTATAGTCTTTTTTGGGGGGGCTCTATTTGTTAAATTATTTATAGTGATAGGTTCTACAGAAATAGATGTTTTTTATTGAGACCATCAAAACCCTCAGTGCTTTAATGATTCTGCTGATTAAGTGGAAAGCACATGAAGCCACGTCAACCTGTCAAGCAAAGGAAAATGCTCGCTCCCTAATGTAAATGGATTACATTGAAGCCTGATCTCTTGCTGCATCAAGTTATGGTGTTTCATGCTCTAAAGACCAGGCAGGTATTACTTTGCACTGTTCTTATAGAATGTTGAACTTTTAAGACGAAGAACCAAATTTTAAAACTGTCATAAATCTGAGTCTGGCTTTCAGAAGGCAAGAATACTATTTTTAGTGTGTCTGGATCGCAGTCTTTCCCTTTGGTAGTTGATGATGACTGCACAGTAAGAATGAAAAATGAAACTTCTGGAGATTGGATAGCTAAGGAGATTGAAAATAACACCCAGACTGTGGAGCCTTTGGGTCACCAATTTGAATTCAGCTCAGATCAGTGATGACTACAAATTGTTCTGTCTGATAGCAGCGAGGCTTGCAGAAAATGCTTTCTTCATCCTTAGCTATGTTAATGATGTCTCAGTGTTTGGAAAGCCAGGCTTGCCATTATAGATTGTCATCCCTTAGAGGGCAGCGGTCCTGTCTGCACGGCGCACTTTTTACACTCTCACTTACATGAGTGTTGATTAGATGCTTTTGATTATGGAGATAGAAGAGTGCTCTCTCTGAGATGTGAAGTTGTCACTACCAAGCATTCCTGTGAAATATGAGAGCAGCATCTCTTCCAGTTTGTTCTGGGTGGCCTTGGAAATGATTTAGTCCCACACAATGACAAATGATCTTTTTTTATAGTCCTGTCAGCAAACACTGCAGCTCTTGGTGAGATGTAAAGATGGTTTCCACATTTCTTTCCTTCTTTTTCAGATCTGCACTCATCTATTGGAGAGCTCAATACTCCCCTTTTCCACTGGTTTCCTTCATCACTTTGACCCACTTTCGTCATAACATGTCATTATGAATTCCACTTGTTTTGCCTGTGTTAAACGTAATCTTCCACTGGTGTTTGTCTTTTCCTGAATGCATCCTATCTCCCCATGCAGAGGGATTTTTCTTGAGACCAGGTCTTGCATCTTTTTGTAACCCCCTCATCCACTAATACAGAGTTTATAACAGTAGGTACTGATATTTGTGGATTTTCGTAATAATGTTCAAAAATTCACTAAAAGTCTTAATTAAATGTTTGCATAGTCTTTTATGTTAACTGTATTTGGTGAATTATACTTTTTTTTTTTTCCAACTCTTTGAATACCATGTTACTAGTGCCATGGAGATGGTGTCTGTTTTGGTCCTGTAGGTTGAACACTGTAAAACACTAGAGGGCATATTCACATGAATGATGGCTGAGGTGGGTGCCACCAATGGACTGGAAAACTGAGGTCAAGGGATAAGAGCACCTAGTGCTCAAAAATAAAATGTATATACACTAGTAATTTCAACAGGCTAGCAGGGAAGAATAAGTCACTAAGGTGTGAATTTTAACACCTGTATTTACTTATTTAGGGACCAAAGCCAAATATGATGGGGAAAACATTTTCATCAAGCAAGTGTTTCCATTTCTTCCACCCTGTTTTGTTCATCACAGAACCCACCCCTCCAAACCCCAGAAAGCTTGGTTCATTCTCATCCTCAGCCATCTAAATAGAGTTTGACTTTGGTCAACCCAGCTCTTGGGCTTCTGTGAGACAGGGTTACAGAGCAGGGAGGACAGGGAAGAAAAAACAATCTGGAGTTCTGATTGCTGGTTGAGAGAGGAGGAGGCTCTGGAACAGGGAGGCTGGGAGAGAATTTAGAGAGGAGTGGAGAGGAGAGTGGATGGGGGTTTCAGGAAGTGCTGCAGAGAGTTGGAACTGGATTTGTTCTAAGGCTAGTTGAAGATAGGCTAGCCTCTGTTGCTTGCAAGTAGCAAACAACTCTCAAATTTCTGTGGCTCCCTATAACAAAAATTCATTTCTTGCACAAAGTCTAGAATAAGGTCCCAGTGACTCTTCAGTACAGGTAACCTCCATGTTGTGACTTGGTGCCCCTACCTTCTTGAACTTATGACTCTACTGTCATAAGAATGGCAGGGTAGGAGAAGGCATAGAGACTTCACAACAACTATTCCAAACTATTGCCTGGCAGAGATTTCAGCTTGTAGCCCCTTGAATGCACCTGCCTCATGGGCTGCCTGACTTGCAAGGGGTTGGGGAAGCATAGTTGTTCTTGAACCTGGAAGACGAGACCTGTTTGTGGGTAAGTTCTGCTGATATTGGCTACCACCTAGCTGTTCATGCAAAAAAGCTGGGATTACTTACTTTTGGTGGCTGGACCGTTATCACCCATCTGTTATAGGTGATACCTTTATGAGACTGGGCCACAAGGGACTCTAGGATTTGTTTGGCACTTCTACAGAAAAAGGTAACTGTATGTGATAAAGTAGCCTTAGAAATTTCTAAAAAACATAATAAAGTAGTTGTTATCTTGAATATGTATTATAAGAGCTTATGAAATTTTAGCCTTCTTGTTCTTCTCACTCTTTTTTTCCCTTCAGTGAGAAAATATTCACAAATGCTACTATTCCCATGACTTATGCAGAGGAAGTTTTAAATTTGGTTTTACTTCCTTTGCTTCCTTGATATTCACTTTATTAGGCTTCTTAAGATGGAGAAAAGGTTACAAATTCCCTTTAGTGTCATTAAAAAGAAGCCTGTCTGGGATGACATAAATGTGATGGTCATTCATGATTCCTTTGAGCTTTATGACTCTTCCAAGAAAATAAAAAGTCTATATGGCAAATCCATAGGAAAAGGAAACTGGCAGGATGTGCCTAATATGATTTCTTAGCAAGTGTATTCCAGTAGAGAACAAAAGAATGTAGAAATGCATACAAGTTTTTTTTTTTTTTTTTAAATAGGACAAATTAGGAGACAATTTTAGGTCTTTCTGCAATTTTCTCAATGGGAACAATTATATTTTAGGAGAGATCATGTGATCAGTTGTGTCTTGATAACAGTGCAACAATTTCAATAGTTGCACACAGCACATACCATTAACAACAACAACAACAACAACAACAAAATCTCACAACCCCTGTTTGGCATAAATAAGAACAAGAGAAGGTGCAATTGAATGCTTCAGTATGCAATTACATTTTCTGCATAATTAGTCATAAATTGAGCATCCAAACATAGATGCATGCATAATTAATTATGACTTATTTAAAAGCACTTGGATCGTCACACTTTGTTCTTCATTTCCTGCAAATCAAATTACTGAAGTTTTCATTTCATTTCAAAAAAATTTTCCCTGCATTATTTTTTAAAGTTTCAATTGAGAGATAGGTTTGATTACAACGTAAATAACTGATGTGGCGAGGTGAACCCTAGTTGGGGAAGGGTAGGAAGGGATGATATTTGAAGACAAATGATAACAGATGTGATGCTATCTGAAACTGGAGGGGGAGGTTGAGGCTGAGGCTGGTAGGGATAAGGAAAGAAAGATTTGTTATGATATTTTTAGTTGGGTTAGCCAAGACACCATATCCACAGATAACACAGGTGAAGATAGTCTGACAATTAAGTGATTAAGGATTTGGAAATGAAGCTAACATTGCCATCTTTTAAAACATGTTCAGTTGAAATAGTCTGTCTGCTAATGAATATTTTATTTTTAGCATATTTAGATGGTGCAGATTCCAGACTGCGTCTCTTCTGACAGTTCTTTCAGATCTATTTCCAGGCCGTGTGTATTGTCCACATTTCTGCATATTTCTCAAGGGCTATGTGACTAACCCTCTGGAACTATGTCTATTGCAAAGACTTAGCAATTGACACTACCTTTTCTGGCATGAACAGTCATGAAAGCTGAGCTATTAATGCCTTCTAGACTTCTCTGTTCATGGACTTCTTAACTTTTCCCTTAAGTGTCCTTAATAGTGTGGACATTGAATTGATATCTCTAGAAATCTGGGGCCAGCTTCCACACTTGTCCTCTTCAGGGAAGAAATTCTTTATCATTTTTGTGTCAGCAATTCACATGTTTTTGTTTTTGTTTTGTTTTGTTTTATTCTGGGGTAGGTTTATATCTGTTTTAACACAAAAAAGTTTAAATCATAAATTATAGGAAAAAGTATCACTTCTACTTAACTCACTGTTAATGAGTGAGGCTCTTTTATGAGTTTCTCTACTGTGGAGAATCCAGATGAGTGATAGACATCTAGCACAGCGTACATCTGTTTTGGTGTCGAGGCAATCTCTTAATATTTCAAGAACCTAAGCTCATAAATATCTGGATATATATATCTATATATATATCTACAGACTTTCCAGTTTTATGAGCTATGTCAATGCTTCCCAGGAGGAGGTTCAGGGCATTTTTGTGCAACTGTTGGTAAAATTTCAATAGTTATGTCTTCTGACTAAGAGCTGGTCAAATCACTCCTGGGATACAGCTGGTGCAAGAAAGCTGCTGTGATTTCACCAGCTCACCGAACATAGTGAGAAGATCAAGGGGCAGATGCTTCGCATCAAGGAGTCCTGGGTGATCACACTGTCTACTGCTCTGTTCATATTGTGCAATGGTTTTGATGCATTTTACCACTCTCACAGTATTGTTGGTCACAGATGTGATGCTATTTGTAATGTGTCCACATGTACCCCTGACCCTCAGGCTAAATTAAAAAACATCATTGTCCAGTTGGAAGTCTCTCCACCAGGTAGAATGACATGAATACCATTTAAATATTTTAGAAATCAGCACAGGATTTCTACATTATAAATATAAGAAATAAAAAAAACAGTTACAGGGCAAATTCTTTCATCGCCATGGGTTCTTTGAACTGTAAGGTAAGAAGAACTGGGTTAACTTTAATTCCTCAGTTATCTCTGTGTTTTTGCACTGGGTCATTTGGTGATTTCTTTAGCACAAGGTCCTCCATTGCATTCTCCTGTGATGGGCTTAACTGGAGTAGGGGCAATGTGTCCACCTCTATTTGGGCTCAGAGGAAACTTCCAAAAGGAGTCTGTTTTGCTGCCACATTGGTCAAGGGGAAAGTTTTCTCTTCTCAGTCTTCAACCATTCTTGGATGATTGTCCTTCAGTTGCTGGGTTGCCATCCGGAGGACCTTTCTGCTTCTCTCTTCAACCTTCAAGCAGAAAGTCCTTTCTATCTTTCCCCTTTGTAGGATTTCTGGGAGTCTTCCTTCTTTTCCAGTTTACACTTATCATCTGCACACTGACCTCCCTTTGCACTTTTTCTATCTACTCTTTCAGTGGAAAGCCTTTCTGCATAGGCTTTTTAAAGTCCCATTCTCAGGTAGCGCCATCTTCGAGGGGTTTCCCCCTTTCATTTTGGCTAGAAGAGGGGAAAAATGGCCTTGAGGAGGGTAGAGAAAGCAAGGGGGAATATAGAGCCTACACACAGATTAAGATTCCAACATATAATCCTGACACAGAACAGAGTTTTGTCAAATTTTCTCCTGTTATTTTTAAGGTGATTTTGAAGAAGTAAGCCTTAAGCATTTCCTTGAAATTGCTTTCACCATCGCACCCGGGCTGCCCTTTTCTTTATCTGCAGCCTCTTGCTACCTGGGACTTGACCGAACAAAGTTTGGAAACTTCAGGAGAAGTTTCAGATATTTGGGGTACCTTGGGGCCCTGACAAAATCACCCTAGTTCTTTCTTTGGGATAGGAAGAACACTGTTCTTTCTTGCCTTACGTTGATTTCAGGAAACAATGTCTGTGGAGGTGTCCTCTGCATTATAGTACATCAATTTCACTGGGCTTGGTCTGAAAATATAGTTCGCCTCTCTTCTATGAGTCAGAGAAGTCCTACAATTGCAAGAGACTTTTAAAATTAGGGAAGAAACTTTTCCAGAAGATATTGTTCCCCTCTAAACTGCTTTCTAACCTTCTGGGATGCAGCTCAATCCTGGGCTTTTGTACCTCCAAAGCTAGGACCCTACATGTCTGGCTCTGACTGAGGGAGAGCTGGCACCAAGGTTTTCTTTGAATAATAAGAGTCCTTCACACCCTGTTGATTCAAATCAAAGGGATCCACATCAGTTTTCACATCTCACTGATTATTTTGTATATGGCGCTCCATGTTCATTTAGGCTCAAAATTGCATCCATATATTTCCTGCTTTTCATGATCTCTCTTGCTTCATTTACTCTTTTGAAATATTACCAATAATTTGGGTGCCCAATTGTTCATGAAGTGGTAGCTCAGTTTGTGCTGAAAAGGCATTTTTAGAAAAAAGGAGTTATTCTCCTCATCCTCATCCTCATGATGTTATATGTTGATTTCAAAAAGACCTAACCATCTAAACCCATTGAGATTGCAAATGATCTCTCCTTTCCCAAAGTTTGAATTAATCCCTCTTTAAAATCTTTTAGCAGTTTTTATTTTATGGTTGATGAGGTCTTTGCCAATGAGTTGCAATAAGAGAACTTTGTCTCAGATAAGCTTGTTACCTAGGGAGCTTGAATGGAACAAATATACCCAAGGAAAACTAAACTTTTAGTTCATAGACCAAGAGATTTGATTCAACTGGTGTAGTATTTTGCATTAATGGTGGTATCAATCAAAACTGAGGGTGCCATTCTGGGATCAGGGTGTGAAGACATACCTTTTTAGTCTTTTATTACAGTCTTCTGCTGTCTTGCTTTTCCTTTTATAGCACACACTACCTGCACTCCTTCATTGTCTTAGAGGAAACTGGTCAAATTCACCCAGTTGATATGTGGGCTTCATGTTACTTCATTATTTGTCAGATCAATTGATGCTGGACATGAGGGGAAGACCCAAGTGATAGCACTGACCTAAAAATGTCTAGCAAAGCTTGGATCTGGCAGTGCTCTGGGCCACTGCTAGTATACAAGAAGGCTTTTGTGTAAATTGTAAGGAAACTGCTTCTTTGGGCCGACCTGAATTACAAAAGACACCCCTTCTTCAGGGTGAATGCAGCTTCTTTCAGAGGCTGGGCTGAATTTTGTCCTCCTCAATTTCCCTTTATTGGGTTTCTTTGTGCAGTGTTCAAATGCATACTTGATGGAGGTCCTGTCAATGCTTTGGGCAAGAGTGTTGCAAGAATCCCAACATACACAAGCCAGAAGTCAGATAGGATCAAAGAGAGGGGAAGGCAGCAGTAATGACAGACCCTTTCTTCCTGGCAATGATACTGGGTGCTAACAGGGTGGGAAGAGGAAGAAATTGGAAGTGTTGTAAGGGTAAGCAATGGACAAGGCTTTATTTCCTTTTTCTGTACAATTTGTTTAGAATGTCAATTTTGGAGGTTAGAAGGAGACATGCTGTCCATGTCTGCATCAGTCTAGTCCTGAAATATAAAACTTCTGGAGATGTGGAATTTGCAGCTGGCACCCTTCTTGTTTCCTGAGAGAAAGCTAATCTTTGGAGAGGTTGAAGTATATGTGCATAGTGAAGAAGAGGTGAGACATGGGCAGAAGGTTCACTCTGGTTTCCCACCTGCTCTTTTGCCTTTGGGTTTCATAAGACACCTCTGTAGCCTTTTTTAAATAAATATTTACCCTACGCCTCCATTCCCAGCCTAGCTCATGTTTGTTCAGATACTTTTTCAGTACACAGAGTTCTTCTCTGCCATCTTAAATAGAATAATAATAAACCAGATTAAAATTGTGACATTAATTTCACAAATATTTAGTGAATGCATGCAAAGCACTGTGCTAGAAAATGGGAAAACAGTGGTGAACAAGGTGTGCAAGATGCCTGCCCTTGGGGATCTTACTGTCTAGCTCAAATACTCTTAAATTTTGGTGCAATCATGAGGACCTTATGACTCATTGAGCTATAAGGGAGTGGCTCTTTACCCCTACATCAAATAACTGCATTCTTTTGTGCTTTTTTTTAAAAAAGATTAAATCACTTTTTATGTTTTCCTTGTTGATTATATCTATTAGCTTTATTGTTTTTATTATTTCTGTCTCTCTCTCTCTCTCTCTGGCTCTCACTCTTTCTATCTCTCTATTATTTTATTGTGCAGCTAGGTATGATATAATCAACATTGTTAGAATTGTTGTGTAAAGTAAGAATAGTGTATAGTTATATATGGAAAGAGTTCTTTTATGTAAGTTGTCCACACACCTCAGTTTATCCATTTTGGTGATGCTCAGTGGTCTTTCTTATCTTCTTCCTGATTTTTATCCATGTCCTAGAAATGATTTCTGGAGACAGTGTAAGGAATGCTGCCTTTAAAGAAGTCACAGTAAGTTGTTATGACATGTCAAGCCTGAAAATTATTTCAGTGACCTGTCAAACCTGAAAATATTTGGAAAATATATAATCACTGAGAAGTTTTAAGCTGCCTGATATTACTTACACCTAATGAACAGGAAATTGAATTCTTGTTCAGCAAATATTCACTCTATTTCCTCTCTCCCTTGTGATGAAATATAATACTTCCCTGCTTCACTAACTTTTGGTTTGACCATGTGACTTGGTCAACAGAATGTGAGTGGATGAAATGCAAGCAGAGGCTTAGCTTGTCCTCCAGCATGCTTGTGATTGTGCAGAAAAGAACATGTCAAAGATATTCACTGCTGCTGCAGCCTGATTGAAACATGTGGAACAGACACAAGCCTAATCTCAATCTTGAAGCCCAACCACCCAACTCTCAGCCTGAAGTAGACATCCTGGCCAGTCTGCAATCCACAGGTGAGAAAAATACTTGCTCGCTGCCATAAATTTTGAAGTAGGTTTTTTTTTTTTTTTAACATAACATTATTGCAGCAATAACTGTTTGATACACTGAATTCAGAGGGCAAAATAATAAGAGTATTGTGGTGGATATGTCCATAAATATGTTACCTTCAATGGCAAAAGTGACTTTGTGTTTCTGATTAAGTTAAACATCTTATGTGCATAGTGAAGCAGAGGTGAGACATGGGCAGAGGGTTCACTCTGGTTTCCCACCTGCTCTTAAGGCACCTCTGTAGCCTTTTTATAAATATTTACCCAACTCCTCCATTCCCAGCCTAACTTGTGTTTGCTAAGGTAGAGATTTTATTCTGGGTTGTCAGGCTGAGCCCAATATAGTCACAAGGGTCCTTATACTAGGGAGGCAGGAGGCCAGGGTAAGAGATGTGACAATGGCAGTAGGGTCATGTGGCCATGAGCCAAGGAATGTGAACAGTCTCTAGACACTATAAAGGGGAGTTTCTTAGAGGAGATCAGCATTGTGCACACCTCAGTATTAGCCCCGTAAGAGTCATTTTGGATTTCTGACCTCCAGAACTGTAAGATAATACATTTTCATTGTTTTAATACATAAAGTTGTGGTAATTTATTGTGTCAACAATAGGAAAATAACACAAGACACTACCAAGATTAAATAATTACCATTTCTCTCTGCTACAGAAAAATATTTATATTTAGAATAATACATTATGAAATCATCCTGTTAATGTATTCAGAAAATATCCTTTCTTGAAGCCAATCACCTCAGTGGATTTCCATAAACTCTTCATTTAATATAATAGAACAATCAAGATGGTAGCATTATATAAAAAGTGGATTGTGAGATATCATCCCAAGGAAGAACAAACATGTAATACAAAATAAATCCTTTTAACTTTGTATTTTCAGGGTATGGAAGAGTGGGGTCCAAGTTAGGGAAATATTAAAAATATAAAATATTTTATAAGAAATATAGATATATTGCTTTTAAGTAATATGAGTATCAAAAATAAATTAATAAAGAATAAGTAGGGATTCCTAATTATTGAGGTTTGAAAACTATACCTGTCTATACCCCACTTGTAGCAATTTGGTTCCAGAAATCACTAGAGGGATTAGAGGTTAAGAATCTATGTTTGAAGCATTTTTTAAAAATTATCATTCATTTATAATTTTCAAAAAAACATACATCAAAGTATGGAATAGTTTCTTACCTTCAGGAGATTAAATAATCTTACCTAGACTGAGCAATAATCACCATTTTGCTGTATTTATGTATTTTAAATATTTTTATCATGAAAAGTTTCAAATAGAAAAGTAAGAGAATGTGGCACAGTGAACTGCTATGTCCCATTGTCCAGTTTCAACTCATCTAAGTTTGTTGTCACCGGTACCATTGCTCACTCTCCCCAGACATTGTCTTTTAAATAAACATTTCAGCCTGCACTGTGAAATGATAAAGGAGTCTTTTATAAAACCTAACCACACTGATAGCATCACACCTAATAAAACCAACAATAATTTTTTAATATGTTCACAGAACAAGCTCAAAATTTGTATAATCTATATTTTTAATCAACTCCATAGGAGATTTCCTGTTCTTCTGTGGTTTAAATGACTGCTTTAAGCACTATTTTATAATGTACATTTTGTTATGGAGGCGTGAGGAGAGTTTTGTAGATTTAAAGATGCTCAAACTCAGTTCATTCTTTGAACTGTTTCATATATCCACATTTGATGTTTATTGGCATATTAATATTGGATATTGATCAATTAATTATTAAAAGATTAGCATATTTTATGGGAAGATAGAGAACAGGTGAGAGTCATGATTTCTGACTTCCAGGAGATTAAAGGTGAAACAAAGCAAAAATAACTGAATAGGAAGAGGGCATAGCTTGAGATGGCAGGTGACCATGGGAACAGGGTGGGGACCAGAAGTCAGAACACACACTATTGCCAGAGGCAAGCAGCAGCTCTGCATCCTGGGTTGGTAAATTCATCTAGTAGGATCTTAAGCCAGGTGACAGTCAGGCAGTGTGTTAGGAATTCAGCCTGAAAGTGAGCAGGGTTGAGAAATTCCAGTGGAGACACTGGAAATAAGACAAAGGCTAGCAAGAACTGAGGCTTGGTCTCATACCCTACCCAGAACCTCCTGAGCACTAAGCATTGTGTGCACACTCACACCAGTAGAGAAATACTTCATGTGTGCATTGCCTATGCTAGATGTACCTCTCCTGTCAAGGCAGGAAGTGACCTTGAAATGGCTGGAAGTAGGGTCCCTGCAGGATACCTGTCTGAAAGTGACACCATGGGGCTGAGGAAAAGGTTTTCATTCAGGTCCTCACCAGAATAGATTTGCAAGGTGCACCTCCTGCTCATGAGGAATTTCTGACTTGCTCTCTGAATGAATCTGCTATTTGGACAGGTGGGAGTGTCATAAAAGGTAGCCATAGTGGAGAACAGGAGCTTTATCTGTTCTCTCTCAGGCCCACCCCATAAGAGAGATGAGCACACTGGGAAAAGAAGGGGTGGGGCAGCAATGCCAATGGAGGGTGGGGCAGGGCTCCCTTTGCTGTGGGAGAGTTTTGGGATAAGCTCCTGACTGCTGAGCCAAAGTTGTGAGGTTCATCTGGAGAGGCTGGATCAGAACCTAGAACCTCCAAATCCAAGACCTCATGGGACCCTGGTTCATTCTTTTCCAAATATAAAATTGGAGTAATTACTGATCAAACATGCCTCCGAGATGAATAATGAAAAGCTAATAATTGTTTTCCTTCCCTTTTAAAGAAACACACCACACTCAGACGCCCATTTACAGATATTTTCAGTTAAAATGTCACATAATATTTGTTATATCAGCGGGAGAATGGAAATTGAGTTGGCAGTGAAGCATCGAAGTGACAACTGTTACCTTGGAAACTGTAGTAAGCAATCATAATTACAATTAGCAAGACTCCCACAAAGTGTACATAAATATTCGCGTGCCAGAGACGAGTGCCACGTACCAGACAGCAGAGTAAACTGTGTGCCTGTCGTTTCTTTGACACGTCCTTGTAGATGTTAAGGTTCTGTTAAGAGATATTGCAGCTTCTTTGAATTTAGGTGAATATATTTCCTCTATGTGCTGGTTTGGGGGCTTG
The DNA here is from genome assembly GCF_047511675.1 of Marmota flaviventris. Taxonomy (NCBI): domain Eukaryota; kingdom Metazoa; phylum Chordata; class Mammalia; order Rodentia; family Sciuridae; genus Marmota; species Marmota flaviventris. Next base: position 117,276,698 of record NC_092502.1, read on the forward strand.
TAACATAACAACATTTGACATGTAGCTGATTACATAGAAACTTCAAGTGACCCTTAGTTGAAGTACAGCTAATCTTGAATGGACTTTTAAACAAAGCCTGATCTCAGAAGAAAATAAGGCAATTGTAAATAATAAACGGTGCTGTAGCACAATTACGAGGGTGCCCTGGGGAAAAGTGTTGAGACACAGAAGGAATGGTGAAAGCATATGATTTGATCATTCTCTGCTACTTGACTTCTGGTTTCTTCATTATTGCTGTGGAAGTGTTGCCTTTGATTCAGACTTCTCTGTCGAATTGAAAGAAGCTGGAAGAAAAGTAAGTGATAGATTTGTTCTCGCTTGGACACATCAGGAGTGTCCTGTCCTTTGTGAATGCTTTCATGAACAAGGGGGAAAAGGCAGTTAAGTCAGGAGTGTGTTCTGGTCTGTATTTCTGAGCACTTGTGGGAACAAAGCTTTGAAAGTAAATATATCTTCCTTGGAAAACCATTGTTGCTTGCAGGGCCACAGGGCATGCCAAAAACTCCATCCTCTCGCACACAGTAGAGTTTTCTGTTCGGCTTGTCTGAGCATGTTGGCTGCCTGGGGCTCTCCAGATAAACACGTGTTGTTAGCGGTTGCCACGATGTGAGGGGCAACAAGGGGAGGAAATGTTGACATGCTTCCTTTGAGAGCGGAGGCCTTGACCTGAACTTGAAAGAAGTCTGCTAAAATGAGTAAAAGGAAATGACCTTGGCATAGACACGAAAATAATTGGAAGAACTCATATTTTGATCTGTAAGGATGGTGTTGGGGGAGAGTGCGTGGAAGCAGGGGCAGTGAATGCCCCACAAACAGCCCTCCGCTCTCAATGACATCACGTCTGCACCTGTCCTTACTGGAGCCCCATTTTTTTTCTAAGTAACAAAGGCCAAGCCATATATGGTGCCCTGCTCTGACCTATGAGTTATGAACTCACACCTGCTGTATGGATGATTCTGCTCTTTCTGGGGGTAGTAGCTCCTGGAACAAAAGGCAGCTAGAATGCTTTGTCTCTACTTCAGGTTTCCAATTCTTATCACTCCAGGCTGCCTGCCCCAGAGAATAAAAAGTGATTGGTCTGGGGTCCCAACAGCCACCACCATGTTGCAAACCAGACAAGTGAAGTGTGTTAACGTTCCCTCATTACAGTTTGATCCAAGGTAGGGAAATAAAGTTATTGAAGTTAAAATGAGGACTTCAACCATTACTTTCTGCAGCAACTGGAAATGTAATTGCTTATTTGAAGCTTTAGTAAGTTCTCTAGGACAGAAAAAAGAATGCTGTCAGGGTTTCTTCCTTGAAACAAACCAATAAAAAAACACCTCTGATCTAGCTGGGGAGAGGGATTCAGACTTCCAATCTATTAGTAAAGCCTATGATACCAACTGTTACCAAATGTGACAATATGGAGCTCCACAGAAGTACAGCTAAGGGGACATTGGGGAGGGCCAAGATCTCTGGGAAAGGCTTTAGGTGATGGTGTTGGGGATGGCCTATATGACGGCAGAGTTTGCAGAGACAGACACTATGTGTGTGTGAGGAGGACGGAGCAGAGTGCCAGGAGACTCCTACCTGGCAAGGAGCCAAGGGCACTGGAGCAGAACCTGTGACTTGCATCATTTTGAGAGTCTATGCTCCCAATGCTCAACCTCCTGTTGGGAACCTGCTCCTGGAGGACTCAGCACCACTCCCATTCTGAACTCCACAACTTGACTCTCAACAACTTTCCTATTTAACTTCTCTATTCTTCCTGTTTCCCTTCTTGTTTCTTTCCCACATCCCTTTGTTAACCCAAGAATACAGTGATTAACTATAGAGTATAAATATTATAGTGTATTATCATGATTAATCCTTAAATAAAGTCCCCCGGAAAAATAACACCACACTGGAAACAGTAACTGCCAATAATAATAATAATAATAATAATAATAATAATAATAATGGATCTACTATGTCCTTGGTACTTTGTCACTTTTTAAATCTTATGTTTATTAGAAAAATACATTTATATGGTAAAAATAAAACAGCATAGAACAGGAGAATTAATGATAAAAAGCTATACTCTTTTACCCCCACCCCTTCTCATCCCAGTTCTTTCTCCAGAGGCAATCTCTTTTGTGTTCAAGCCTTCTAATGATTATCTCCGAACCTGTAAATAAGGTACTTGCATCTCTTGAGTTTTTAAAAATACTTTAGACAATATATGTTGACTCTCAGACATGAAAGGCAAGGACTTAACTCACTTATATTATACTCCAGCCATCTCTTAACCTTTACTTTCTCAAGATAGTTAACATTTCCATCTGTCCCAAAACCATAATGAATGAACTCTTAGGAACTTTTGCTATCGGTTGAAAACTGAAAACAGCATTTGCGCTCTTATAACCATTGAATATTGTTACTTCAAAGCCAGGTTGAAGGTTAGGATTGCATTTCCTTCTATTGTAACTTCAAAGCCAAAAGTTTTCTCTGCCTTTACTTTGCAACAATTGCTTAAAGTCTAGAATGCTTCACAAGTGAGTCATGGATTTCTCAAACATCTTTTGATGGTTGTTTCTGTTTCCTTCTCCCCCTGGGTTCTAATGAACTCATATTACACATTAATATTTAAAAGTAAAGGAATAAGTAGCTGTTGTGGATTTCCTCTGCCCTATAAGAAAAGTCTACTTAATCATATAAACAGACAGGTTAGGGTGCATTGCACACTTACCTCTGGGGTGAACAGACTGGAGTCCCTCCTCAGGTCAAAATGAGGAACACATATCTCTAGGCAAAAGCTTCCAAAAGAGTCTTTGCTTCTTCCAATAAGTAGTTTGTTCAATTTCCTTAAAGAGACCTCTGGAAATTTTGTTGGGGATAAATGTTGGGCTATCTATTGCAAGAAGGGAGAGGGAAGGGATATGGCACTACTTAATGCACTGTTTTGTGTGTCGACATTCAAAGAACCTTCCTGATAGCCCAACCTGTTAGCATTCCCCTGGGTCTAATGTGCTGCTCTATGTTTGGAGTCTCTAAGGGCTTGGCAACATATTGAATTGCATGTTTGGGGTTGTGGTGCCACCTCTCTCTTTCACCTATTAGCAGCTTCCATTCACTTTTTTGTCTTGCAAAAGTTTCTTGAAATCTCTCATCCATGAAAGCCATAGACTAAATGTTTGTGTCCACCCCTCTCCAATTTTGGGTATCTCTGGGTGGGGTGTGTGTAGGGGGCTATTTTTCAGCGTACTGGACTCTTTCTGGATCTCTCCCTTTCCGCTATCACATATGTCCAATCAGTAACCTGGTCTCATGGATGGACTAGTCCAGTGTCTCTCAACCCTGGATACATGTCAGAACACCTGGACGGCTTTGACACCCTCCATGATCTCGGCACCATTTCAGGTCTAAGAGAATCAGAATTTCTGAGAATTTAGTTCTGGGCATTATTATTAAAAAAAAAAAACAACTTTTTATTTTGATTAAATTTCAAACTTGGGGAAAAGTTGCAAGAAAGTTTCAACTAACTGACAGATATTCTTGCTTCACCCCCTAATTGTTTACATTTTGTACTATTTATCTCATCATTTTATTTAACTGTTTTATTTTTTTCTGAATCCTTTGAGGGTAAGTCCTTTACCTCTCCATGTTCTTCAGTATATATGTCCTAAGGGTAAGAACACTCACTTTCATGACACACTAGAATTACCAAAATTAGGAATTTAACATAAATCCAATAGTTTACTTTTCTATCAGGAATATATATAAAGATGAAAGGATTGCAGTTCCTGAGTTTTTTATGCTTCCATTTGCCTGGAAAATTTTGTATTTTCCTTTACTTTTAGCTGTTCTGAATTATTTTTTATTAAGTGTGTCTCTGGTACAGAATATATAGTTGGGTCTTGTTTGTGAACCAAGCAGAAAATCTTAGCAAATGGGTTAAGTCTCTATATATCTCTTTTCTTTTTCAATGATAAAGGCATAAATATTTATGAGTGATCAACAGGAACAAAGATCATGTCATGTATTGGATGACATTGGGAGTCATTTTTATTATTTTGGAGATTTGTTATGTTTTCACTTAGGAGAGGGATACACATAAGAGGCAAAACTAATGTGTCAGCCTTGACTCTGTTATTTTATTTTACACTATTATTATTATGTTTATGTTACATTTACTGTGTTTCTCCACATACATTTTTTCTTTTTGATTTTAAAATTATTGCAGTATTTAGGATGATTTAAAGTTTTGTTTTAGAGATTGTCATTTTACTTAAAACTATTTTAAGATGCCCTTAGTCACACCCATTAGGGTGGCTACAGTTTAAGAAAACAAAACAAATCAGAAAATTACAAGTTTGGTGGTAATATGAACTTTTGTGTATTGTTGGTGGGATTGCAAAATGGTGCAACTGCTATGGAAAATTGTACTGTGGTTCCTCAAAAATTGAATATAGAATTATTATATGACCCAGTGTCCTATTACTAACATATAACATATTATTTATATATGAGTAGCAGGATATATACAAAAAGAATTGAAAGTAGGGTCTCAAGGCATATTTGCACATGATGTTTATAGAAGCATTATTTGCAGTAACCAAGGGATGGAAGCAGCCCAAATGTCCATCAATGGATGAATGGATAAACAAAATATGGCACAGACATAACATAATGCTCTGCAGCCTTAAAAAAACAAAGAAAATCCTGCCAAATTCTACAACATGGATGAACTTTGAGGACATTATGTTAAGTGAAAGAAGCAGTTACAAAAAGACAAATACTAACAGTGGGAGGTAGGACAGTAAAGGGGGGAAAAAGAATCAAAGAGGAAAACAAACCATGTTTAGTAATATAAATAAACAAATATGGCTGGAAGTACCATATCTCAATAATAACCCTAAATGTTAATGGCTTAAACTCACCAATTAAGAGACACAGGCTAGTAGAATGGATCACAAAACAAGACCCAACAATATGCTGCCTACAGGAGACGCATTTGATAGGAAAAGACATACATAGGCTGAAGGTGAAAGGTTGGGAAAAATCATATCACTCATATGGACTTCGGAAACAAGTAGGAGTGTCCATACTCATATCAAATAAAATAGATTTCAAGCCAAAGTTAATCAAAAGGGATAAAGAGGGACACTACATACTGCTCAAGGGAACCATACACCAACAAGACATAACAATCATAAATATATATGCCCCAAACAATGGTGCAGCTATGTTCATCAAACAAACTCTTCTCAAGTTCAAGAGTCTAGTAGACCACCATACAATAATCATGGGAGACTTCAACACACCTCTCTCACCAATGGACAGATCTTCCAAACAAAAGTTGAATAAGGAAACTATAGAACTCAATAACACAATTAATAACCTAGACTTAATTGACATATATAGAATATACCACCCAACATCAAGAAGTTACACTTTTTTCTCAGCAGCACATGGATCCTTCTCAAAAATAGATCATATATTATGTCACAGGGCAACTCTTAGACAATATAAAGGAGTAGAGATAATACCATGCATCTTATCTGATCATAATGGAATGAAACTGAAAATCAATGATAAAAGAAGGAAGGAAAAATCATGCATCACTTGGAGAATGAACAATAGGTTACTGAATGATCAATGGGTTATAGAAGACATCAAGGAGGAAATTAAAAAATTCTTAGAGATAAATGAAAACACAGACACAACATATCGGAATCTATGGGACACATTGAAAGCAGTTCTAAGAGGAAAATTCATTGCTTGGAGTTCATTCCTTAAAAAAAGAAAAAACCAACAAATAAATGATCTCATACTTCATCTCAAAATCCTAGAAAAAGAAGAGTAAAACAACAGCAAAAGAAGTAGAAGGCAAGAAATAATTAAAATCAGAGCTGAAATTAATGAAATCGAAACAAAAGAAACAATTGAAAAAATTGACAAAACTAAAAGTTGGTTCTTTGAAAAAATAAATAAAATCGACAGACCCTTAGCCATGCTAATGAAGAGAAGAAGAGAGAGAACTCAAATTACTAGCATACGAGATGAAAAAGGCAATATCACAACAGACACTTCAGAAATACAGAAGATAATCAGAAATTATTTTGAATCCTTATACTCCAATGAATTAAAAGATAGTGAAGGCATCGATAAATTTCTTAAGTCATATGATCTGCCCAGATTGAGTCAGGAGGATATAGACAACCTAAACAGATCAATATCAATTGAGGAAATAGAAGAAACCATCAAAAGACTACCAACTAAGAAAAGCCCAGGACCGGATGGGTATACAGCAGAGTTTTACAAAACCTTTAAAGAGGAACTAATACCAATACTTTTCAAGCTACTTCAGGAAATAGAAAAAGAGGGAGAACTTCCAAATTCATTCTATGAGGCCAACATCACCCTGATTCCTAAACCAGACAAAGACACTTCAAAGAAAGAAAACTACAGACCAACATCTCTAATGAACCTAGATGCAAAAATCCTCAATAAAATTCTGGCGAATCGGATACAAAAGCATATAAAAAAAAATGTGCACCATGATCAAGTAGGATTCATCCCTGGGATGCAAGGCTGGTTCAATATACGGAAATCAATAAATGTTATTCACCACATCAATAGACTTAAAAATAAGAACCATATGATCATTTCGATAGATGCGGAAAAAGCATTCGACAAAGTACAGCATCCCTTTATGTTCAAAACTCTAGAAAAACTAGGGATAACAGGAACATACCTCAATATTGTAAAAGCAATCTATGCTAAGCCTCAGGCTAGCATCATTCTGAATGGAGAAAAACTGAAGGCATTCCCTCTAAAATCTGGAACAAGACAGGGATGCCCTCTCTCACCACTTCTGTTCAACATAGTTCTCAAAACACTGGCCAGAGCAATTAGACAGACAAAAGAAATTAAAGGCATAAAAATAGGAAAAGAAGAACTTAAATTATCACTATTTGCAGATGACATGATTCTATACCTAGCAGACCCAAAAGGGTTTACAAAGAAACTATTAGAGCTAATAAATGAATTCAGCAAAGTGGCAGGATATAAAATCAACACGCATAAATCAAAGGCATTCCTGTATATCAGCAACAAATCATCTGAAATGGAAATGAGGACAACCACTCCATTCACAATATCCTCAAAAAAAAAAAGATAAAATACTTGGGAATCAACCTAACAAAAGAGGTGAAAGACTTATACAATGAAAACTACAGAACCCTAAAGAGAGAAATAGAAGAAGATCTTAGAAGATGGAAAAATATACCCTGTTCATGGATAGGCAGAACTAACATCATCAAAATGGCGATATTACCAAAAGTTCTCTATAGGTTTAATGCAATGCCAATCAAAATCCCAACGGCATTTCTTGTAGAAATAGAGAAAGCAATCATGAAATTCATATGGAAAAATAAACGACCCAGAATAGCAAAAACAATGCTAAGCAGGAAGTGTGAATCAGGCGGTATAGCGATACCAGACTTCAAACTATACTACAGAGCAATAGTAACAAAAACAGCATGGTACTGGTACCAAAACAGGCGGGTGGACCAATGGTACAGAATAGAGGACACAGAAACCAATCCACAAAACTACAACTATCTTATATTTGATAAAGGGGCTAAAAGCATGCAATGGAGGAAGGATAGCATCTTCAACAAATGGTGCTGGGAAAACTGGAAATCCATATGCAACAAAATGAAACTGAATCCCTTTCTCTCGCCATGCACAAAAGTTAATTCAAAATGGATCAAGGAGCTTGATATCAAATCAGAGACACGGCGTCTGATAGAAGAAAAAGTTGGCTACGATCTACATACTGTGGGGTCGGGCTCCAAATTCCTCAATAGGACACCCATAGCACAAAAGTTAATAACTAGAATCAACAAATGGGACTTACTCAAACTAAAAAGTTTTTTTCTCAGCAAAAGAAACAATAAGAGAGGTAAATAGGGAGCCTACATCCTGGGAACAAACCTTTACTCCTCACACTTCAGATAGAGCCCTAATATCCAGAGTATACAAAGAACTCAAAAAATTAGACAATAAGATAACAAATAACCCAATCAACAAATGGGCCAAGGACCTGAACAGACACTTCTCAGAGGAGGACATACAATCAATCAACAAGTACATGAAAAAATGCTCACCATCTCTAGCAGTCAGAGAAATGCAAGTCAAAACCACCCTAAGATACCATTTCACTCCAGTAAGATTGGCAGCCATTATGAAGTCAAACAACAAGTGCTGGTGAGGATGTGGGGAAAAGGGTACACTTGTACATTGCTGGTGGGACTGCAAATTGGTGTAGCCAATTTGGAAAGCAGTATGGAGATTTCTTGGAAAGCTGGGAATGGAACCACCATTTGACCCAGCTATTCCCCTTCTCGGTTTATTCCCTAAAGACCTAAAAAGAGCATGCTACAGGGACACTGCTACATCGATGTTCATAGCAGCACAATTCACAATAGCAAGACTGTGGAACCAACCTAGATGCCCTTCAATAGACGAATGGATAAAAAAAAATGTGGCATTTATACACATTGGAGTATTACTCTGCATTAAAAAATGACAAAATCATAGAATTTGCAGGGAAATGGATGGCATTAGAGCAGATTATGCTAAGTGAAGCTAGCCAATCCCTAAAAAACAAATGTCAAATGTCTTCTTTGATATAAGGAGAGTAACTAAGAACAGAGTAGGGACGAAGAGCATGAGAAGAAGATTAACATTAAACTGGGATGAGAGGTGGGAGGGAAAGGGAGAGAGAAGGGAAATTGCATGGTAATGGAAGGAGACCCTCAGGGTTATACAAAATTTCATACAAGAGGAAGTGAGGGGAAAGGGGAAAATAATACAAGGGGGAGAAATGAATGACAGTAGAGGGGGTAGAGAGAGAAGAGGGGAGGGAGGGGAGGGGAGGGGGGATAGTAGAGGATAGGAAAGGCAGCAGAATACAACAGACACTAGTATGGCAATATGTAAATCAATGGATGTGTAACTGATGTGATTCTGCAATCTGTATACGGGGTAAAAATGGGGGTTCATAACCCACTTGAATCAAAGTGTGAAATATGATATATCAAGAACTATGTAATGTTTTGAACAACCAACAATTAAAAAAATGACAAATACTATATGATTTCACCTATATACAATTTCTAAAGTAGTCAAATTCATAGAGATAAAAAGTAGAAGAGTGATTACTAGGAGCAGGGGGAAGGGGGAAAGAGAAATAGTTGCTTAATGGGTTATAATTTCAGTTCTTCAAGATGAAAATGTTCTGGAGATCTGTTTAACAAAAATGCATATTACTTAACGATAGGGAACTGCACACTTAAAAATGATTAAGATGGTAAATTTTATATTGTTTTTTTTGCCACAATAAAAAAGTCCTTAGTTTCCTGTTATTATTTAATTTTTTTCTATTTTCCTTTTAGTGTAAGCTTCGAATGGCATCCTTTGACTCCTACCTATTGTGTACATGCTAGTCAGTGAGTTACGCATGGGTAGTCTTAGCCATGCACCCAGGGGATTCTGTTCCACAGCTAGTGCTGAGAAGCACGGGTGGCTCTCCCATGCACCCCTTTCCTTCCAGCCATATATCATGATCCTGTTCCAGTGTCCATCACTCCACATGCTGCAGCACTCTGACTTAGCTTTCCCAGACTGCCTGTTCAATCCTTTCTGCATACTATACCAGAGTCATGTTGCAAAAGTTCACTTTGTGTCACTTTCTCCATTGCTAAAAAGTGATCAGTGGTCTTGTTCCATGGTTTCAGTTCACAATAGGTGAATCCATTTCAGCCATGGCTGGGACACTTGTCAGTTATATGACCTCTGTTAAGTAATTTAATGGGTGAACACAGTTGCTGGGTCAGAGCACTTATTCAATAAGCATCCTTCCAGTTTTCCTTCATCAAGCTCTGGTATGCCTTTCACCCACCCTCCTGGCCTCCCCTCAACTCTCACAGATAACTCTGGGCTTTCTAATTAAACGTATCTCTTTTTTTGGTAATAAGAATTGAACCCAGGGGCGTTTAACTACTGAGCCACATCCCCAGCCCTTTTTATGTTTTATTTAGAGACAGGGTCTTGCTGAGTTGCTTAAGGCCTCACTAAGTTGCTGAGGCTGGCTTTGAACTTGCCATCCTCCTGCCTCAGCCTCTGGAGTCACTGGGGTTACAGGTGTGTGCCACCACACCCGGTTTCAACCTTATCTTTTAAGGCCAGATTCCAGTTCCACCTCTTGTCTAAACACTTTGGCTAGGAATGCTCCTGCTTTTCTGTGCACATCCATAACACTAACACATTCAGCTTTTAGTGACTTGTGTTCTTCCACTTTGCAAAAGTGTAAATAAAAACAGAAACCTAAGAACAGGTGGAAGGAACTGACTGAGTATGCTCTACTGGATAACTGTGAAATCACATTTGCTGCTTTGAGAAACATCTGTGGCCTTGCTTTAACACTCACAGTCCTGGACCACCCGCCCCTTATATGATTTGGCAAGTTACTTATCTCACAAACCCATTCTACTAAAAAGTAGGAATTGTGCCATAAGCATCTAAATAGTTGGTACAACATTGTTGGAAAGCAATAAATATTTCTTGCATAATAGGATCTATCTCATAATAGCTGATACTGAATACTTATTATCTGCCTGGCCCATGCTCTAAGTATTTTACATTTACAACTTCATATTAACCATATGAAATAGATCCTATTATTGTTTGTTTTTTCCTACTTAGGATCGGAAACTGAGGTTCAGAGAGGTGAAGTAACTAGCTCAAGCTTGCACAGCAAGTAGGAGCAGAGGCTGGCTGGACAAATCAACAGTACACCTTCAGAATTGGTACTACCCTGCTATTGCCTCTCATTAATGCACTAGCAAAATATGATCATTTAGTTATATTCCTGCAAATTATAATTGTTCATATTTTGCTCCCAGATGTGGACCATATTGACATTTCTGTTTCACTGACTTTCCAAGTGAATGAATATCAATGATCCCCTCAGTGTTGAGCAGGTAGACTTTAGCACTCTTTGGGGTCAACTCCTCTGCATTTTCAAGTAGACCCCGCCACCTACTTGATGTGTGGTCTTGAACAAGTCACTTAACCTTTCTTGTTTCTCATCTCCAACTTCTATCATTGATCATTTACATAAGATTTGTTGCCATAGTAATAGAAAATAACACTGACCTATCTCTCCGGAGTGAGTGTCATGGGGATTAACTAATTTACAGCTGTGAAGAGCTTTCAACATATGAACTGCTAAACAACAGTGAGATCGTAAAGAGAATTTAAAACACTATCAGCTTGTGGAGCGTGCCCACATTTGATGCCCATCATTATATGTTTAACTATTAGTATTACTACTCATAATAAACTTTTATGAGGTACTTTAAGAGGTTGAAGTGTTTTTATGAGAGCTAATTAGTTGTTCCAACCAGCTCTACGAGGTAGGTCAGTATTTTTATCATCTCTGTTTTGGAAATTACATTAAATTGCTGCATGCACCATTAAAAAAACCTTAAACTTCTTGATATTTGGAAGCATTTTTTTGACTGGAGACAATTCTTGTACAGCTACCCCATCCAACACAAAGATCGCATCATGGGGAAGTGGGAGGGTGAATTATGCATTTGGTACTCAGCATGCAACATGGGCAGGTCTTTCCATTTTTAATTGTTTGGATGTTTCCACATTAATTATGTGGCAGTTTGGGGGCTAGGTTCTTGTGTGTATCAGTCAGGGTGCATTTAGGACAATTAAACCCATTCTAGATATTTCAAACAGAAGTTTAACTTTTTTCTAGAAATTGATCACATGTTTTCAAGGGGTTGCAAATGGGAAGATTAGGTGTTGGGAAAGACAAAATTAAAAAGAAGAGGCCAGGGCTGGGATTGTGGCTCAGCAGTAGAGTGCTTGCCTAGCATGTGCGAGGCCCTGGGTTTGATCCTCAGCACCACATAAAAATAAAATAAGGATATTGTGTCCAACTGCAACTAAATATATATATATATATAAAAGAAGAGGTCAAACCAGAAACTAGTTACTTCAGGAATCAATCTCGCTTCCAGGTTTTGAAGGAGCAAAAGAAAGGAAGCCAAGTTATCATCATCCAGGAACACCACTTGCTCTGGGCTGGAGCCTTGGAGAGAAGCCCACTGCAGGAGCCAGAATCACAGAAAGCAGGCAGCCAACTGCAGAGACATTGCTAGAGCAAGAAAAAAGAGGGTCTTCTCTGCTCCTGCACTCTAATTTTGCACGGACCAATAGAAAGTCGGAGGCAAGGGAACCTGGGAAATGTGGGTTGTGGGTCTCTGGCACCAGTTACACACAGCAGAATGGAGAAGGTGAATAGAGGACTGAGAGACAGCAGGTAAGTAACTGGTGCCTCTTGAATTCACTAATTTTTCCTGGAGGTTAGGGAGATTCAGAAACTTGCTGTGGCAACCCGTGGTTTGCAATTCTAACTCAGATTTCTAACTCCAATTGTAATGTGTGCTCAAGGTGCCACCTTGGTCTCTTTGAGCCTTAGGGTGCTCACTCCCCAGTGGAGCTCCGGTGGCAGGTGGTAAGAACGCTCCTCTCTACCTACCTTCATGGGTAAGATCAAATGAAGTCATATACATAAAACACTTGGTTGTTGTTAATGCAGCCAACAAATACAAGTTAGTAGTGTTGTTTGTAAGTAATTTTTATGAGGTTTTGCAGAACTTTTCATAAAGAAATATAGAATGGAGCTGGGTGTGGTAGTGAATGCCTGTGATCCCAGTGGCTTGGGAGGCTCATGAGTTCAAAGGAGGATTATGAGTTCAAAGCCAGCCTCAGCAATTTAGTGAGGCTCTATGCAACTCAGTGAGACCCTGTCTCCAAATATATATATTTAAAAACAGCTGGGGATGTGCTCAGTGGTTAAGCACCCCTAGGTTCAATCCCTGCCCCACCCCCACCCCCCAAAAAAAAAGAAAAAGAAAAAAAATCTAGGATTGAGATCAAGTTTTCTAGAATCAAGTTAGAGCCTGTGTCAGCTTTTTATCACTGTGACCAAAATACCTGACAAGAACAACTTAGAGGAGGAAAAGTTTATTTTGGGTTCACGGTTTCAGAGGTCTCAGTTCATGGTTGGTCAACTCTGGGCCTGAGGTGAGACAGAACATCATGGCACTAGGGCATGTTGGAGGAAAGCTTCTTAGAAGCTCATGGCAGCCAGGAAGCAGAGAGAGCAGCCAGGGACAAGAGCAGCCTGAGACCCCACCCCCAGTGTGGACCCACTTCCGCTATCCCTGCCCCACTAATCCATTGATTAGTCCATAGCTCTCATAATCTAATCTTTTCACCTTGAACATTCCTGCACTGCCTAACACATGAGATTTGAGGGGACCTTAAAGATTCAAACCATAGCAGAGCTTCTTATATTAAGACTGTGGCTGAACAGTGAGTGTGTGTGCATCACCTTTCAGTAGATAGTTACTAGTTTTTTTGTCTTCACTTGGGATTACAGAACATATTAAAGCACTATTTGCAGTTTCTGATTTGTGTGGTTTCAGTCCTATAACCAGTACTTTAAAATAAGAATTTGTTACACTGTTAGAAACTATCTCAAACCTTATAGAAAAGGAAACTGAGATAGGACACATGTTCATTAAATAGTCACTTACAAACAAATAATGGGCATCCAGTCTTCTGACCTCCCCTCCAGGAGTGGGCATGGGGTATATTAGAAGTCATATTCCTGTCTGGGCAAACTAAGGCAAGCCATTTACCTCTTTGAAGCTTAGATATTCATTAATAAATCAAGAATACTTGCCCTGCCTATACAGAGTATAGGTTTGAGAATCAGTGGGGATAATGAGTGGAAAAGTGTTTGGTAAAACTTAAAGTGCTATACCAGTGTCAAGGACTTCTTCTGAGTTGCCTGATGCCTCCTGGGCTATATTAAAACATGGCTTCTGGAAATACTGAAATCCTTATGAGAAAGCAAGGCTCTGTAGCATCCTATCATCAGTCATTCCCCAATGTTATGAACTTACTTAGTGTTTATGCCCACCCTTCCCCATCAGAGACAGTGAAATCACTCTGGTGGCCAGCTGTTTCCCCAAGTAACAGTCTTATCATTTGTATTGCTCAGAGAAAGGCTATGTCAGAATTACTCACCCTAAACCCCTGCTTTTCATCAATCTCTTTTTGACTGCAGAATCTCATGGAGGAAGACAATATCCAAATTGCTTTCCATCTAATAACTCACCCCAGACAACAACAAAAACAGTGACAGCCAATCTAAACCAAAATACTGGGTGTTAAGTGACTCATGCATTGGCAGGTGAGCGGCCATTAGCAGGGATCCTTGTACCACTCTGATATGTTTGTTTAAGATGCTGTGTTATGGTTGTCATCTCTGGAAGATGTTTCTTTCCTTGGGAATGAGCCAACCATTTCCTCCTCCGGAGGCTAGAGGCTGATCCTGCTTTTGATTTGGTTGAATTATCAGGACTCAATTTCTGCTGCTCCTCCTTCCCATGGAACCCCAGGGACTGGGGCTACTCTGGGTCAGAGGCATATTTTTGATGAGGTAGGGCTAAGTGTCCCTTCTTTTGGACAATACCCCAGAGGGAAGAGTCCATTCTCCTGCCCATGCTGATGTCCTGGCCAGCAGTTGATCTTGGTACATTGCCTTCTGTCTAGTGGTCCTAATGTGAATTGGAAGAGGATCCCACAGAAATACGTGCTTCCTGATTTCCTGAGCAACCCCTGTACTGTTCATGAACATCACACAGGAGTAGTTTATTATACAATAATGATGGAGTCCGCATGTGTATTGACCAGAGCAAAGTGCTGAACAATAATGGCACCATTGCCTTCCACCTTCAATAATTCATGGCCGACCTTCAATGGATGAATGGATAAAAAAAATGTGGCATTTATACACAATGGAGTATTACTCTGCATTAAAAAATGACAAAATCATAGAATTTACAGGGAAATGGATGGCATTAGAGCAGATTATGCTAAGTGAAGCTAGCCAATCCCTAAAAAACAAATGCCAAATGTCTTCTTTGATATAAGGAGAGTAACTAAGAACAGAGTAGGGTCGAAGAGCATGAGAAGAAGATTAACATTAAACAGGGATGAGAGGTGGGAGGGAAAGGGAGAGAGAAGGGAAAATGCATGGAAATGGAAGGAGACCCTCAGAGTTATACAAAAGTACATACAAGAGGAAGTGAGGGGAAGGGGAAAAATAATACAAGGGGGACAAACGAATGTCAGTAGAGGGGGCAGAGAGAGAAGAGGGGAGGGGAGGGGAGGGGAGGGGGGATAGTAGAGGATAGGAAAGGCAGCAGAATACAACAGACACTAGTATGGCAATATGTAAATCAATGGATGTGTAACTGATGTGATTCTGCAATCTGTATATGGGGTAAAAATGGGAGCTCATAACCCACTTGAATCAAATTGTGAAATATGATATATCAAGAACTATGTAATGTTTTGAACAGCCAACAATAAAAAATTAAAAAAAAAATAATTCATGGCCGAGGAAGGAACTATAGGAGGGACCAGTATGACTTCAACTTAATGACACAGATGCTTCAAAAACAATTTGTGGGTAAATAATACAAGTCTACAAAATTAGTGTACTTACCAAAAGGCAAGCACTATACCCCAAGGAAGCATATCTATTTGAATTTAATTGATTTAAAATTAGTGTTTCTTTCTTTTGATGGCCCCATTCTTGTTTACTGGGAAAACATTCACGGCAAAACACATACTGTGTGTGTACCTGGGCATTGATATTCTCACTGGCAAATACTCTCCACCACAGCGCCTAGATACATATTTGCCTCAGAGACCTGAACTACTCTAAAGGAACAGTTTGGGTCTCCTAAGAAAAGGCTATCTTTGCTTGACAAGAATGATGCTGATTTTTAAAATCACCTTTCAGAACAGTCCTAAGGCTGTTCCTTGGCTTCTTGATCTGCTGAACTTGGGGAAAACAGCAGAGCACATTCTGTTAGGAAAGTATTACTGTGAGGCTGTGTTGCTGGCTCCCCCTTCATTCCCTGAGTTCTGGGGTGATGGAGAGTGAGGGAAGAAAGGGTGGATTTGTTGTTTAACAAAGATCCTTTGTCTAGAAAGATTTTTGTTGTTGTTGTTATAATCCCTCTGTTGCTTCTTCATCTGAAAGAAGAAGATTCTTCAGGGAATTCATAGCATGCAGAAGATTCTAAGAAACGGATGATGGACATACACAGTTGTCTTAGATTAAGGATCTAACTTACCTGACAGCACCTATTTATTCCTCCTGCAGTTTGAACACACACACACACACACACACACACACACATGCACATATATCTCTATATATTCTTTTGATGAACATGATGCTTGCTCATTGTGGAAAATAAACAGAAAACAGAAAATAAATATTAGCCTTAATCTTACCACACCGAGGTAATTTTTAAATGTTTTCTATCTATAACTTACAATGTAATATTTTTGTAAAAAGGGGGTTATATGGGTTTGCCTTGACAGAATTTGCATGTACTTTTATGTATTATTATATTAAATGTATATTTCCATGTTCCATGTTCTACTTATTATATTAGTAGCTTTATAGAATTTTATCATGTGATGGACTGGTCCTAATTGATAGGACTTCCAATTTTTCCACATTGTAACATTATGGTAAATATTTTGGTAGCTAGTTTGGTTTCTCTTTAGGATAGATGAACTAGAAATGGAATGTCTGAATTAGGGATACACAAAATATTTAGACTTTTGAAATGTGTTGTTAAATTTCTGTTCATAATATTTGTGCCAATTTTATTTTATTTTATCACCAGAAGCAAGAGTGAGTGACCACTTCCCAATATATTTACCTACATTATGCATTAAAATTTTTTCAAACTTATCTAAAAATAAGATGAGAGATATGCCATCAAAATCTAAGCAACACAAACAGGAACACTATGAAATCATAATTGGTACCTGTTAGGGACTGAATTGTTTCCCCTCCCCTAAACTCATATGTTGAAGCCCTAACCCCCAACTTGACAGTGTTTGGAGACAGGACCTTTAAGAGGGTAATTAAGGTTAAATTGGGTCATGTGGGTGGGTCTTAGGCCTTAATCCTATAGGACTGGTGTCCTTTTAAGAAGAGAAAGAGACACTCCCTTGCTCTCCCTGGGGTAGTGGGGCAGGGTGTGAGGACACAGAAAGATATCTGTCTGCAAATTGAGAAGAGAGGCCTTACCAGACTTCAAACCTGTTGGCACCTTGACCTTGGACTTTCAGATTGCAGAAATGTGAGAAAATAAATTTCTGTTGTTTGAGCTACGCAGCAAATTGTTATGGCAACCTGAGCAGACTAATACAGTACTTGAGGAGAGTTTTGGCAAGACCCAGGTATTCAGCATGTCAGAGGCTGCATCAGGGGAAGGTGCAAAAACAACAGAGTGGGAAAGATGACCTAGGGGCCCTGGGAGAGTGTGGGTGGAGCTCTGCGCTAATGGCGCTGTTAGCAAGGTGGGCATAGGAGGAAACGTAGCCTGCCACAGCGGAGAGCCAGGCAGGAGCTTATTTCTACTTCTTTATTTTTAAAAGGGCTCCTGCCTGTATAGCAGCTGGCCAAGGAGCTTTTTCTTTACCTTCTCCTGATAGTCTAACTCCCTTTGTCTCTGAAAAATCCTGTTTGAGCATGACTTCCATATTTTGCTGACATAAGTCCCCTATATACCAATGGTGGATAAGCTAATTGGTGTTCTAGAAATATATTTTATAGCAGAGCCAATTGTAACTCATTCTGTGACTCTGGTTCCCTCGATTGTAATTTATGGAGACTGGAATAGATCAGTGAGTTTTAAAATTTGTGCACTGAGTAATACCAAAGGCTACATCCTCCCCTCTGCTGGTGGTGAAGTGGGGCTGAGGGCACGTTATGTTATAAATCTAACTGGGTTTAGGAACTCCCCTTTCCTTGCTTTAACAAAACAGCTCTGGGTTTTTATTTACATATGATTTTATTTAGAGAAAAGGTCTGCAATGGACTGAATGTTTCTGTTCCTCCCAAATTCATATGTTGAAATCCTGATCCCAGTGTGATAATAATAGGAGGTGGGGCTTTGGGGAGGTACATAGGTTATGAGGGCAAAGCCCTCATGAATGAGATTAGTGCCCTTTTAAAGGAACCCAGAGTACTCTCTCCCTGTCTTTCTGTATGTTAAGGATACATGAAAAGATGGTAGACTGCAACCCAGAGGAGGGCCCTCACAAGAGCCTAACCATGACGACACCCTGATGTTGGACCTCCAACTTCCAGAGCTGTGAGAAGTAAATTTCTGTAGTTTATAAGCCACCCAGTTTATGGTACTTTGTTAGAGCCACCTGAACTAAGACCAGGTTCTTCATCTTAAAAGTCTTGAGAGTCTTGAGTCGGGATGGTAGTAAGCCGTTCCTCTTGTAAGTCTGTGGTCTCTAAAATTGGCTTATTACTTGTGTGGGCTTGATATGTTTTACGTTGCTGTCCTGCACATTCACTCCTGGAGTTAGTAAGGATATGTATCACCACTCCCACTCCATAGGCTTGAAAATGGGCAGTGACTTCCCAGGGTCTCACAGTCAGATACAGCTGGAACCTAACCCTCAGGTCCAGCTCTAGGTGGCTTCTTTTCCCCAGTACTCCTGTGAGGGGGGAGCTAAGGGTTTCATCCTTAAAATCCATGAGGAAAATAAGGAAAAGAGTAGTAATGCTAAAAATGTCAAAATGCCCAGATGAAAAGTATAATGTTACCAGAGTTTTTATTTTTTAAAAGCTAATTCTTAAGATTGTTTTTACTTTCTTGTTTTTCTGGTTTGTCTGTTTTGGATGGTGCTGGGGATCGACCTCAGGGCCTCATGAATGCCAAGGTAAGTGCTCTCCCACTAAGCCACATCCCCAGCCTCCTGTTTACCTTAATAATATTGAATTACACTTTTTGAATATAAGGTCCAAAATGGCCATTGCTATGATCTAGTGCATGGGACTAGAAGGCCATCATTTTAGGAATCACAGATAAATATAAAACCCTGCCGGTAAGCATACTCTAATTACAATCTAAGGCAAAAGGCCTCGTGAGCTCTGAAGTCTTACCCTGGGCCTGGTAACATTTTCTCTGTCCAGCATGCTGATCACCTTCCTTTTCTAGGTCTCAGTCCTCTTCATATTTAGTAATAGATTCTGCTTTCCTCTCTTGGGTTCCATTATCTTCTATTTCATGAAGAACACAGATGTGGTTTGTCAAGGATCCCCTTACTCCACTCATTTAAACAAACTCTTTTCTAATTTCTATCTCACCTTACACAAATTGACTGGAAAGGCCTTTCCATGCTCCACCATAGCCCTCCAATTTGGGTTTCATTCCCTTTACTTTTGAAGAAACAAACCCCAAACAAATGAACAACAAAAAAACTTATTTTTGACCTAGAACCTCAGGTTGTCCTTGTTGCTACCTGAATATGGTTCTTACGTGTGGTTACCTATTTTTGAATATAATATAATTGCCCTTCAGGGACCTTCGTAAGAACTAATTGCTATTCTTTTATTTAATCTCTGTTGAACAGACAAGATGACCCATTGAAAACACAGTAGTCATTGTCTCTTTCTGTGCCCTGCCACCATATCTCTATCTGTCTCTTTCTCTGTTTCTCTCACCTCTTCCACACTTAAATTCTCCATCCTGGCTGCAAGCAATCTCAAAGAACAAAACCAGAATAAGCCAGTTCTGAGGTGATACTTCTCTGTAATGGTGGCATGTGTGTGTGTGTCCCAGAGGGGAACAAGTATTTTCCCTTGTAAGAATTTGGAGAAAGGAATAATCTGAAGAAGAAATCCCCCCATTAAGCTGAGAAAGCTTGGAGCCAAATATATCTTCTGATTTTATAGATGCACAGACTCACAAAAGCTTAATAAAAAGGAACTTGAAAGGAGAAGATTATCAAATTGCTTTTAGGCTCCCTGCTTGATTATTTTAGGTACTAAGTACATGTGCCAATTTGCTTGACTGATTTAATGGTTCCCCCTCTATGACATTGTTAATCATAATAATTATATTAACTTACATTTGTTTAGTACTTCACAGTTTTTAAAACATTTTATATCCATTATCTTATTAGATCTTCACAACAAACTTGGAGAGCTGTGCCTGCCAGAAGAGCGTTTCTCTTGCTGGGAATGTCATTTCCAGAAGATCGGAGGCTGAAAGCTTGGAGAGGAGGGAGGGACCACGTAGGCTGAATCATAGGGGTTGGAAGGTGTCACTCCACTGCAGCTCCACCACATCCTGGGTGAGAGCGATCAGTCTTGACCCAATGGTGTAAAACATCATTTGCTGAACTTCACATTTCTGACCCAGTTGAACACTGTGGGAGCTTCCCTATTTTACCCACCAAGATAATTCTTGGCATCATTTTTGTTACTATGTCCCCAGTGAGTGTTCTAGTGTAATGCCAGATTTGTGGGACCCCAATAGACCTCCAGGAGCCAAATCCGATGCAATCACACAAGAGTCTTTATTGCAAGCTCAAGCCTGAACTCACAACCGATCCCGATGCAGCGGTCCCCGGGAGTGAGTCCCGTCCTTTGTTCAGTGAGATTTCATAGGTTTTGGGGGGATACTCTATGTGTCACAACATCACACAGCAAATCATTCCCTACCGCAGGAAAGTCAAACAACAACTCTTAACATTGATTAGCACATTCGCTGGCGGGAACAAGTTGGGTAAGGGTGTTGGTTAGTACAAGAGGGGGATTCCTTTGAACTGATTGGTTTAGGCCACGAGGGGTGTACATGCTAAACTACATGGTTTTCCAACATGTTATCAACCACCATAAACTAGTGGGGGGTCATCTGGCATCCCAGGTATTTTCCCTATCTCATGTTGATTGGTAGTTGCTAGGGGGTTGCTATGGGTCCTCACCTAGCCTGACTGAGTCAGGGACACCTGGCACTGCAGATCTCTCCTGTTATTTACAGACAAACAACTCAGCAGGGTGGGTATGTGCTTAGGAGTGCTCTGTGGGTTTTTCCAAGGACAAGGGTTTGGACAGGCTTTGCTCTGAGGTAGAGGCTGGTTTCTCAAAAATGGAGTCACATCAGTTTCTCACTAGCTCTGTCAGATTTAACTCTAAGAATTTGCAGCTCAATTCTTCCAGGGGCCTGAAGTAAGGCTGCTGCTGATGGAGCAAGCCTATTGTTTTTCTTTCTTGTTTCCAGAGTAATATAGCCCCAATTTCTAGATGATCTATATTTATTAGCCATAGAACACCAAAGCTCTGCTTAGTCCCTACTCACTCTCATAAGGACAACAGCTGTTATACAGCCTTTGACACAGAGCAACTAAGGTAATTGCATATTCATAGATGTGAAAATTGTGTTAAGAGATCACACAGTTTGTTTGCACAGCCAGAGTTGGTGATCCAGGAACAGTCAGTCTGCAGATCCTAGCTCCCAAACTAGTTATCTTTCCACTATATGATAGAATAAAGTTTGGTATCTTTTCCTCCTTCCTCCCCTTTTAAAAGTTTTCAGAAATAGGAAAAGTTCCAATAAGCCTTTTTTCCCCTCCAAAAATCCTGATCATCATTTCTGCCATTTCACCAAACCATTTCTGCTGTGCTCCGAGATCATTGAGTAAAATGGAAAAGTGTGTTTTTATTGGAACTTTTTCCCAGTCCGTGACCCTTTTCTCCAAGAACTCTCTCCCCAAGCACAGGGTGAATTCTGATAGCCATGTTATGGCACACGACGACTCTACCTTCTTATCATGGCTGCGTGTAAAACAGGTGAACCGGAGGGGATGGAGCAAATAGTCTGTTTGGGGATTCTGAATGGGAATGAATAGATCATTCAGTTTTATGGGTTATTTGAACTGAGGACAATTGAACTCTGGGGCTGGGGTCACGATGTTTGGCTACATAAATATTAAAGAGAGACTGAAGAAAGAAGAAAAAAGCAGGGACAAAGCTGAGGGCCGAGAAAGCATGCGGGGCTGGAGGGCTGGAGCTAGGCAGACAGCAGGAGCAGCTGCCTGGGGTGTTAACTGCTTTTTACTTCCCTGGCTCCAGATACACAAGCAGCCCAGGCCCTGTTGTAATTTCTGCCCTTGGATTTTTTGAGAAACATTTCTTTCTGAAACATTCGTGTTTTTGTTTAAGTTATGCTAAAGAGAGCTTCTCATCCAAAGAACTTTAGCTTGGATGTTCTAGAAACAACTCTCTTAAATTATTTGCTCCAAGCATATTTGTGATCGGCTAAGTATAGGAAATATCCTGCCCCAGCCACTGCCCTAGGTAGGCACACCTCGTTGCACATATTCGCAGGTACACATGTCCCCAGGTGTACTTGCCCAGGAGACTGTGTGTCTCAGTTGTGCCTGGCTTCACCTTTTCCTCAGCCTGAAGCTCCCTGAGAGGGCAGCATCCAACCTGACACTCACATACTTTGCCTTCCACGACATCCATCTCAGCAAATGTGCTGCTACATGCCCATTTTCTTTCTCTTGTGCAGCCGCCCTGTCACTCATTGTTTGCTAATGACTAGTTGGCAGGCAAAGAGAAGAGAAGTGGCAGCCAGCCTGGCCTTCAGACTGGAAAGAAGCATGTTTTTTAGGGAATGAAAACATTATTTGGGGAGAAGCACGTTCCAGCACTGAATATTTCTCTTTCAAATTCCTGCTGGGCTCCTTCTGTCTCCGAGTGTCTGTGCCTTCCTTTGTCACTTCCTCCCACCTCCTTCCCAGATGGATACTGGCAGGGCCATCTTATTTGGGGATGGGGCTGCTCAAAGGCAGGTGTGGGCTCTAGGGGAGACTCTAATATGATCTCCAGGAAGTAAAACATTAGAGTGGTTACAATCATGAGAAAGTAACAGGCTGCTATTTGGAAACCTTTGACATCCTCTCAAATTTTTCTAGAGGAAAACAACAACAACTGGTGAGAGATATCAGGTTCTCTCTGATATCCACACAAAAAGAAGTCTCCTATGCCTGTAGAATGAGGGTACCCTTGTCTTTGATTTAATATATGTTCCAGAGAAGGGCCAGACTCTTGACACCATTTTTATCATTCCCGCTTACCCGGGAAATACCCCGCCCACCTCACTCCTCCAGAGCCCTACAGGCTGGGTACCTGGGACCAGCTCTATAAGGCTGTCCCTGGGAGAGGGGGATTATGTTGAAAACAATGCTGATTATTCATCTGTAATTCACTATATACCCAACAGTTCCAAAACCCGGTCAAAAATGCCACTCAGGTCTGCACAGAGCGCTAAACACTTCTCAACCAGAAGAGGGCGCTGCATTCCTGATTTTTTTTTTTTTTTTTCCTTTTCCTTTTAAACCAAGAGAAAGTCCGAAAAGCGTGAAGGACTTTTACATCCACCCTGTTTTCTATGTATCAATAATAACACAACAACAAAAAAGTTCATCTGTTAATGACAAATAGTCAAGTGAAATATTAGGAAATGCCAGCCAGGCAGCTGGTGCAGAACACTGCTCAGGATGCAGGGCCCAGTGGCTTTTGGAGACCATATTTCTTGTGCTGCTTGCTCAGATTAGAAATGAAGTGACAAAAAAAAAAAAAAAAAAAAAAAAAAAAGAAAGAAAGAAAAAAAAAGGAACAAGGGTCTCTTGCTAGTGAGGAGCAGTGGGTAATATATTTGTTTGTACTATGGGATTGCAGTTCTACTAGAAGGCACACTTGACATTTTGATGAGTGCCTCCAGGGAGAAAAGGTACTAACTTCAGAACTTAGTTTTAATTATACTAAGGAGATTACATTATTCAAAAGCATCCCACTGGTAAGGTGCAACATTTCCTGAAACAGTTTAGTGGAAAATGCCACATTAATCAGTTCAATATTTCACTCAGAAGGCTTAATGATGGGAGAAGTTTAAAGTACCATAGCATGATAGTGCAGAGGAAAAGAAAAAAGAATGTTCATTTAGAGTAAAGGACTGAAATAGTTCTTAGACCTTCTTGTGTCTTTCCCCCATTAAAAACTGGCTGGCTGTGCTAGCAATCCAGTAGGGTTCAACATGTGGAACCCCATTCCCAAGCCTGTAGAATGAGGGTGCCCTTGTCTTTGATTTAATATACGAAATAGAAGGCAATAAGCAAAATAATGGGGAAGAAGTATGTCATGTGAAAGCCACATCCTCTGCCCATCTGCTCTAATTCACCTGGCAGTTCTCTGCTCTGCCCTCGCTTGGTCCAGGTTGGTGATGTACAGCTGCTTTCTTCCCCATACAGAAGGAAAAACGATCCTTGTAAATGGATGCTACTAGACATTAAAGGCAGATGGGCAAATGTGATTCTCGACTATCTTGTCTTTTTCTTCCCATTATTTCCCCCAACTCATATTCTAATTACCATCTGCGATCTACAAATTTGGAGTGAGATCTGGCCTGACATTCAGAGAAGTTTGTACTTATAACACAGGTTTTTACCTGAAAGGTAATACACAAAGGTGTATTGAGATGCTAAAGACTGAATATTGCTGAAGTCTGGAAATTCAATCCAGGTGGTATTAATGTCTGTAAACATACAAGTCAGCAGCCTATGGTTAGTCCAATTAGATGAATAATTTAAAAAAAAGGAAAATGAAAAAGAAAGAAAAGAAAATAAGGACTGAATCAAGATTAATTGTCCACACAGATATCCAGCAACTTGCTGCAAATAGCTGTGTGGCCATGGTGGCTAAAGTAAACGGGCACTGGTTAGGGAGCAGAAACAGTCACTATTTGTTTGTATGCTTGTTAAATTTTTTCTCCAGTTTTTGGAACTATGGTGTGGATATGGTTAGTCATTCAAAGGTTCATGGGCAGGAAACCTGATTCTCTCTGTTAATGCTGTTAAAAGGTGAACCAGGCTAGCGGGAGGTGATTGGGTCATGACTGTTAATTAATTAGGTCTTGCAGGAGTGGATCAGATCCCAGGAGAATGATTTGTTATAAAGAGTGAAGCTGGCTCTCTGTCTTGCTTCCTTTCTCACCATGTAAACTCTCTTAAATGCATTCCTGTGATGCAATGCCGTCCACCATGTTGTGATGCAGCCAGGGGCCCCTACCAGACACTGGACTTCCAAATAGCACGGTGTCAGCATCTGGAACTGAAAGCCAAAATAAGCCAAAATAAACCTCTTTTCTTTAAATATTACTCAGCATCAGGTAGTTTTATATAGTAACACAAAACTAAAAGTTTAATTTCTCTTTAGCTCTTGTCCCAAAGGAGCTGAAAAGCTGTGAATTTCAAACTAAAAATCAGGACTAAGATATGAGCTAAGTTGTCTAGAATGTACACTACATAACATTTCCCTGCCCTGTTTTCTTTCCTCTGTCACTTAATATCAGAAAACATTTTTACCACACGTGTACTGTGGGTTTCCTCCTTTATGTGCATGAGAGTCACCCTTGTTTTTACCTTCAAAGCTTTCCACTTCTGTGACACTTTTCTTCCTCCTACACGTGTCACCTTGTTTCTTTTCCTCTGTAGCAGGTCCCTTTGTAGCTTTATTTTCTGTGTATTTTCTTCTACATATATCCTTCCAGGCAACTTTCTCCATTGAAAGAGTAACCTTAGTGCTTTCTGAAATACTAGCTCATTTTTCCTAATACAGGAATCCTCCAATTTTTTCTTGCTCTAGTCTCATTTTGCTTCTAAGACTATATAAAAAAATTATAGTAAATTTAAGTTTTTTTTAAGACATGCACAACAGCTCATAAGCTTTTAACACCATTCCAGGGAAAGCAGTGTGTATAATTTTACCACTCAAATTACAATCTAATGTCATGTTCCTAGGCTGATTCATAGCACACGTGCTTGAAGGAAATTTAAGCAGGAGTATTTTTTCAGGGTCTTCCACTGTCTTGATGGTCTTGGAAGTCACAGTTGGATATTACTATTTTATGTTGCTTTATTTGCTATTACACAAAGTCCTTTGTCAGGCTTTGGTTTCATTCTTCAAGTTAGATTGAATGGTTTTGATTAGCTCCCATATTCCTCTCTGTGGCCTTGGAGCCCAGTCCCTACAGAGCTCAGGGCTGCTGACACTCAGGGTGTCTGTTTTATTATTCTGATTGTTGTTTTCTAGTTTAGGACACCAGGTGCTGTTCTACTCTTCGAATGTGATTGACTCCATTGTTGGATTTTTACCAAATTAGTTTTCTAAGCCTTATAACCATACCCAAGTCTTAACAAAGAAGTTGAAGTGTAGAAAACAGAAATTTAAGTGTTTAATCACCCAGGATTTGCTTGATACAGAGTACAGGCTACAAACTGACTTAAAACGCAGTGTTCATTAACTATTATAAAAAGACTCCATTACACTTGCACACAGTGGTGTAAAGTCTTCTTTGTGGTTTTAAAATAACTGACCTTTCATTTGACACAAAGTATCTAGTGGGAGAAAAAGGTAAAGGACACCTACCTATCCATCCCTTATGCAGAAGAGGGCTAGGGTTTTGATTCTGTCATTGTCCCTTGTAAGTCCCTGTTCCACAAGTACCTTTTATGCCTTTATGAATCATTTCTGACTTTGACATGAACTGGTGCTGGCTGCTGGCCTGACCTCCTTCTATACCGATAATCTCTTATGATTTTTTTCATCTCTTATGATGTGGTTTCACTATCACCATAATAACCATTTACCAAGGCTTGTTATCTGCCTCTTCTTGGGCAGTGCTCATCTATTCTTTAAAATTGAAGCTGGAAGAGCTCTTGTGTTTAATTTTTTTTTTCTCATGACTTTGGACTTGAAAAACTTCAGTTGATTCAAACCATGTGCATTAACCTTGCCTGGCTCTATCTGAGTCCCATCTTTTCTTTAATATAGCTTATTCTATCACTTGGTTTCTCCCAAACCATATATCTGCCTGTACTCTTATCCAAGTTACAAATAACTATTTCATTTATTTACTCCATATTTTTATTGGTGCATTATATTTGTACATAATGGTGGGTTTTGTTGTTACATATTCATACATGCACAGAATATAACAAAATAATTTGGCCAACATCTTTCCCCAATATTTCTCCTTTTCCTCTATTTTTTTGCATAATGATTAATTATGACTAAATTAATTAGAAATGACTAAATTTACAACTTCCCTTTAATGTTTCTTTATTATTGTAATGCTGCAGAACAATTGCACTTTATTGCTAAAATTTCGGAAATTATAAAATTAGCAAGTGCAATAGCTGTTCTTGTACTTGAGAATCATCTGGGAACTTTTAAAAACTGTAACACAAGCTACACCCCCAGAGATTTTGATTCAGTATGGTCTGGGGTTTAAGCGACCTTTTAGAATAACTCTGAGAATCACAACAAAGAAATATGAAGCTGCCAATGCTGTGATTTGAACATGTCAATATCACGTAACACAAATTGGAGGTGTTTTATTTTGTCTTTCTTTGATCTTTTGAACTTTAATTTACAAAATGTG
Organism: Marmota flaviventris; assembly: GCF_047511675.1. Lineage (NCBI taxonomy): Eukaryota > Metazoa > Chordata > Mammalia > Rodentia > Sciuridae > Marmota > Marmota flaviventris. The sequence continues at coordinate 117,304,186 of NC_092502.1, forward strand.
GCTTCCCTCATGGTTTTATCATAATATTGTATTCTCCAAAGCATAAATTAAAGAAATTTTATTTAAAAACAGAAAAATAAGAAATTTAAAACAAAGAAGTGTTCATCAATACCCTTTCTTTGGAGTGCAAAATTGAAATGCAAAAATGCATCACCTTTTCCTTTTTGACAATAATAAGAACAGGGGTTTAGATTTTATTCAGGAAATAATTCTTCCTAATTTTGAGTATTAATATAAAATGAAAACATTATATATATATACACACACACACATATATAATGATGTAGCAATTACATTACTAGGAATCATTCTTGTAGAAACACTTCTATAAGGATTTTCACAGGAGCATTGAATGCAATGAAGATAAAACCAACCAACAATAACAACAAGTCCAAAATGACTCTTACAGGGGCCATGGTAAAATAAGATTTGAAACTGTATGCAATGGAAAATATGCAGGTTGTAAAAATTAGTTATGTGTTCTGTCTTGGAAAGGTGTTCATGATGGAGTTTAAGACAACAAGGGACAAAAAAAAATTTAGCAATGTAGTTTCCCCTGTCCACCTTTTTGTGTAAGAGGAGAATATTCTCTGTGTGTGTGTGTGTGTGTGTGTGTGTGCATGTCTACATAAAGATATACCAAATTCCGGAATGATAAGGAATTCTCCAAATTGCTAACTGGGGTTCTATTTTTTTTCGGGGGGAGTGTGACAAAGAAAAGAGGTAAGAAAGGACTTTTCTTTCACTGTATTATTACTGCATTGTTTCAATTTGCTTTCAACAAGCACACATCACTTATCTAATTTAAAAAAAAAAAAGGGAAAGGACAAATAGAGATTCAAAAGTAGAAGTGACAGGCTGGGCTCTACTCACTGCTCCCCAGAGAGGCACAATACACCTTGGGTGTGGTGCCCTTGGAGTCTAGGCTACTTCTCCCAGATATACAGGTCCCACTTCTGCAGACCACACCAGTTGCCCTGCCAATTGGCTGCCTGAGTTGCAGTCCTGCCTTGGGTGTGACCTCAGATGAGTGTGCACAGAAAGACGTGCAGGGCCTGGGTTTGGCTGAGTTTGGCTCTCTGGGGCCAGGTGAGGACATTTCAGAAACTCAATAGTATGTCACATCAGCAAGCTGGTCCATCCGTGCTGTCATCCTCATGGATGTAGGTACTGTATATGAACCTCCCAGGGAACTACTAAGAGAGATGGCTCCAGCACCCTTAGGTCTCCTATGTTACTCTCATTATATACCCTGCCCGCTTTCCCAAGAGAATAACCTACTTATTGGGAGTGCTCACGATGTGCCAGTCACTCTCAATACCTTCTATGAGTTACCTCAATCAATTCTCATAACAACCTGTGAGGTCGGTGCTATCATCACCCCTTTTTACAGATCCAGAAACTGAGGCACAGAAAGGTTAATAACTTTGCTCAAACTCATATGAAGAGTAAGTGGCAAAGCCAGGATTTGGACCACATGCATCTCACTTTGCTTTTTTCCTTCCTTTTAAGCCCAAACTTTCCTACCTTCACCCACTCCCATATTTTGGAGCCTGAAAGCTGTTGTTAAAGATAGAAATGAAGCACCACTTCAGAATGCATGACTCCTTCCTTTAGGAGGAAAATATCTTAGAATTTAAGGTTAATAAAATACTGGTTTCAAACAAGGTTTTGATGAAAACAATTTATAAACATATTCATTTGTTTTCCTGAACAATAAGTTTATTTTTCATCGTAAATTGACAAATTATAGTTGTATCTATGTATGGGGTACAAAGTAAGATTATTTATGAAAACAATGAAAAATTACATTAATTAACATCCATCACTTCAAATACTTATCACTTTTTGTGGTGGAAACATTTGAAATTTACTCAGTGATTTTTGAAATATATGATACATTATTATTAACCATATTCACCACACTGTGCAACAGGTCCCAAGAAATCCAGTTATTCCTCATGTCTAAGTGAGGCTTGTGTACACTTGGCCGCCATCTTCACATTCTTCCCACCCCCAACTTCTGGTGGCTCCTTCTATTCTTTGCTTGAATTGTAAATTTTTATTGCCCTTTGCTTTGACCATATTTTTCTGGTGTTCTCATGAAAACTGTCTCTCAAAGTTTGCAAGCAAAATCTATCACATAGACGAAAGGCATGGTAGCACAGTGATTGTTATGGTTTGGATATTCAGCGTCTTCCAAAAGGTCCTGCTAGTGCAGGAATATTCGGAGGTGAAATAATCTGATAATGAGAGCTGTAACCTAATCAGTGCATCCTCCTTTAAATGACTGGGTGGTAGCTGGAGGCAGGTGTGGCATGGCTGGAGGGAGGGTCACTGGGGGAAAGCCCTGGAAGGGTGCAACTTCCCTGAAGCCCCTCCTTTCTGTCTGTTTTTCAGCTGCCAGGAAGTGAGCAGCTTCCCTCCGAGGTGTCCTTCCTGTGATGTGCTGCCTTACCTTGGGCCAGAACATTGGACTGGCTGTCTAAAAAACAGAAACTATGAACCGCAAATAAACTTTTCCTCCTCTAAGTTGCTCTTGTCGGGTGTTGTTGAGGGCCACAGCCAAGTCGGGATGACTCGTGGCATTTTTGCCAGAAGTAGTGGTTGAGAGGTGACGCCAGTGAGCCATTAAGATGGTGACTTTTGAGTTCTCGCGGAGTTCCTGTTGAGTTCCGGTTGAGCTCTTGTGGGGATTCCTGAAGAGTTCGCGTTGGTTGGTGAAGTTCCGGTGGTAGGAGTTCCCGTTGGTGTGTGGTGTGTTCCTGGAGGAGCCGCGTGGGTGGCGTTCGGGAAAGTTCCTGGGGAGTGTGCTGGTGGAGTTTGGAAATAAAGTTTGTCCCTGCTTGAGTGGCTCGTGATTTGTGCCCAGCCAGACTGCGGCAAGGTGTTACAGGGTTTATATCTGAGGTGTCCCCCAAAAGTTTATGTGTGAGACAATGCAAGAAAGTGTAGAGGTGGAATAATTGGGTTATGAGAGCCTTCATCTATTCAGCACATTACTCTCCTATAGGCATTTGCTGGGTGGTAACTGTAGAGTGTTGTTGGAGGAGGTGGGTCATTGGAGGCATGCCTTTGGGGTTTATATTTTGTCCATGGTAAGAGGGGCTCTCTCTCTCTCTGCTTCCTGGTATCGCTTCCTGAGCCACTTCCCTCTGCCATACTCTTTCTCCATGATGTTCTGCCTCATCTCAGGGCCCGAGGAATGAAGCTGGCCATCTATGGATTGAGACCTCTGAAATAGCGAGCCCCCAAACAAACTTTTCCTTCTTAAAATTGGTGTTTTAGTTACAGCAGGGAGGAAGCTGACTAAAACAGTGGAGAAAACAACAACTTAAGCCAGACTCTCTGAATTTGAATCTTGGCTTGGCCACTCATCAGCTGTGAGAATTCAGGCAAATTATCTAACTTCTCTGTGCTTCAGTTTTCCTCATCTGTAAATTTACTGATCTGTCCAGGAGTAGTACCTATTTCTTAGAGTAGTTGTGACGATCACATGGGTGATAAATAGTTAAGTTCTGAGCATAGTTATCTAGCATATGCTAAGTGCCATAAAAGTATTTGTTAAATAACTCAAACGATTTGGAATAAATTGCAGCACAACCAAATTGTGTGGAATCTAACCCACTGATCTTTTCAGGGGGAAGAGAAAACAAGGAAACCTATATTTCTTGAGCTCCTCTGGTGCCTAGCAATATTTAGTACTGAACACAGCCTTTAGAATTTCCAGGTAAGTGAAAATCTCCTTCTAATTCAAGCAGATGATCATGATTCTCAAGAAATAGATTCTGGGTCCACAGAGAGCTGGGCTTAATAACAAACGGGAAGCAGGCCCCAAGGACAGCGTGCTCTCGGCAAGGTACCTGGGCTTCTGGGGCTTGGGGCTGAGGGACGCCGGAATTTGATGCTTGCTTCAACTTGTTAATGTGACTATTAGCCTCGAGACTCCTCTGCTTCCACCCGACACACGACCATTTTCCTATTTCCACCTGCTACTCATCTCCAAATTCCATCCTTTTGACCTTGCCCTGTGCTTCTATTGTGTTTCACATTCTGAGGGTTGGCATTATGGTTTTAGTGTCTTTAGGGCATTAAAATCTATATTTCACTATAAGGAACAGGAACAGATCTTAAGATTTCTAGCTGGAATTCTTTTCAGCCTTTCCCTTACTAATATTCACAGTTTCATTTTGCTCTAATTGTCCCCGGTGGTGCAAACAGGCAGGCACTCAGCCTTTGCCAATAGATGCTGGGCTGCCCGCCACCCCCTTTTCTTTCTAGAAATCGGAATGGATCCTGCGGGCCAAGACAAGACTCTTGTTTAACACTGGGCAGAGTTGAGGGTAAAATTATAATGACCACATTTACCTTCATCTGTTGACTACCGCTACCATCATTGTTTCTGCCTCCCTAGTAAGAGGTTCCTTGTGGGGGAAGAAAGAGCAATGCCTATGTGAAATGTTGAAGCCATGCACGTAGAGTTTGCAAAATCCTTTGGGATCACTCCAACCGAACAGGAGCTATAAAATGTAAAATAGCATCTTTAATAATAACACTTTTATGATCATAAATAGAAGCAGGTAAAGTCAAGTTGTTTGGCTCTCAGCCTTTCACTGGACTGCCCTAAGCAGCAAGCCTGTGGTGTCTTTTCTTTCTCTTTATTGCTAATCATGTATTCTATAACACGTTCCTCTGCAATTGCCATAAGCAAATCATTTAACCCATAGGAATAATCCTTGGAAGGTGATGTCAGTGCAAACATATCTGTGGCTGTAAAGACCAGCCATGCACAAACACCCAAAGGAAATGACTTACGAATATGAAGTGCTATATCAATAGCAAATACTGCCACTAATTGATAATAACAATATACATGTAGAGCCCAAAGCATGTAGGGAGCTGGATTTCAGAGTGCTAGGCGAAATGAACCAGACTGGAGAAATTAGAGAGCTGGAGTCCTGAGCCTTGTCTACACAGCAGGGTCAATTCCATTGGTACAAAAGCACCAATTCCATCTACAGTGTGGGTTAGCATGGAACAAATTCTAGTGAGGGTCCTACGTTTGGTTAGGTGCATAAAACAGTTTATCTTCACGTGATAACATTATTTACTATATTAGTTAAATTATAATGGAAGATACAGAAAAAGCTGAGATACTAACTGCAGAGCTTTAAAGAGAGATGGTTCTCCCTTACCTGCATGTTCATCGTGGATTTCCGTAGTGATGTGCCCTCTGAAATACAATAGAGCAAAGCACAGACCTTTGGGGTGTCAAGGAAGGAGGAAATGTGGTCAGCTGTTCAGAGCGTGTTGGGTGTGAATTCTGTCTTCACCACTTACTGATTGGTGACCTAGGAAATGATATTCCTCCCTTGTGCCTCAGCTATTTTTCCCCCTTTGAAATACTAGTGCATAATTATATGAGAGACTTAAATGAAAAATACACTAAAAAATCTAGAACAGTGCCTGAAGCATTCACTAAAGTCCACCTATGTCTTATGCCCAACTTAGATATTCTAAGAGGTGTTTTGAAGTGTCCAAAATACATCTGCTTTACTCACTTAGAGGTCTGAAATAAAACCACATCTCTTTTTAGGGTTATGATTGAATGGACTAAAGTCATCTCACTCATTCTTCCACTTTTCTGTGACAATCTTCAGGAGCCTTGGTGTTCAACTTGCTGCGAGAGCCGGAGCTCAGATGCACCCCCTAACCGTGAGAGCATGTTAATGACTGCCACTGGCAACCTGCATCTTCTTGGGTAAATGCATCACCAAGCTGCAGGCACAGCAAAACCTGAGAGGCCAAAGGCCCTTTGACTCATCACACCCAGGATGTCAGTGTGACAGTGTCTGAGGAAAGGGGCTGATGCCTCGAGCTCCCTCTCCGAGGTTGGTTCCTCCAGACCTTAGGAAAGATCCCCCTCTATCTCATATTCTTGACTGGCCAGAAAAATTTCACATGAAAGTTCAGCAGGTATCTAACTAGACCAATTTTTAAAAATTCATCTCCCCAGTTGCTTCCCTAGAGCACAAGGTATGTCCAGAACCACTATTCCTTTGACCACCTGACTGTGTACAGGAGATGGCACCTTGACTTACTCTCTTTCTATTCCTTGTGCTGATTTTATTTTATCAGTCTCATTGTCTTTGCCACTGAACCTTGATCAAGGACACCTTGACAGGTTTCAAGAACTTTGAAACTCCTGGATAAGGGTTGAAGGTCTCATCCAGTTAAGGTCTGAAAGTTTGTATCCATGCTCCTCCCAAATTCCTCTGTTGAATTCCAAACCACCCACTTGTTGGTAGGGTGGGACTTTTAGGGAGATAATTTGATCATGAAATGAGAACCCTCATAATTGAGATTAGTGTCTGTATGAGTCCATTTTCTATTGCTATAACAAAACACCTGAGGCTGGGTAATGGATAAAGAAAAGAGGTTTATTTAGCTCACAGTTTTTGAGGCATGGTGCCTGTTCTGGTAAGTACTTCATGGCATATAATATCATGATGGGAATGTATGCCAGAGGGAGAGATCACATGGTGAATCAGGAAGCCAGAGACCAGGGAGAGTCCAGTCTTGCTCTTTTACAACAACCTACTCTGTTGAGAAATAGCACAGTATATGAAAATTACATTAATTCTTGCCAAGGGTAGTTTTTCTCAATGACATAATTATCTTCCATGAGGTTCTACCTCTTTAAGGTTCCACTATCTTCCAACATCACCACACCAAGGACCAAGATTCCAAACACACAGTTTGTTGGTGGAGGCACAATCAGACCACATCCCTGCATCCTGGTGCCCTTATTAAAGAAGCTGTCGAGAGCTGCCTCACCCCTTTCTTCCGTGCCAGGACAGAGCAAGAAGGCGTTTTCTATAAATCAGGAAATGGGCCCCCAGTCAAAGGTCAAACCTGGAATCTTGATCTTAGATTCCCAGCCTCTAGAACTGAGAGAAAAAAAAAAAATACATTTCTGCTGTTTATCATTTTTGTGGTGTTTTGTTATAAAGCCCCAAAGGACTAAGATACATCCCTTTACCTTAAAGCTCATAGTCTCATACAAATTTACCCACTTCTCCCTAGCTCGGAATGTCAACAGTTTATTTATCAGGAAAAAGTAAAGTTCTGCCTTACCAGACACCTTGCTACACTCCTATTTTAAAGTCTTTACTTTGATTGAAAATTGTTTTTATGGATTATCAGTAGTGAGGGAATGTTCTGAGAGCTGTCAACAAAGTGTCAGGGCGAATGACTGAAAAGCAATATCATTTCCTTGTGACCTTTATTTGATTGTGCATTTGAACAACTCTACTTTCTCAAGAGAAGGTAAAGAGGCAAAATATTTTTCAGGAAGAGGAAACATCTTTATCTATTACAAATATTTATTGAATCCTGCTATGGTATTTTGAGTCTATTTTAAAGTAGTTGGACTATTTGAATGTTTCTCAGTATAGTAAAACTTACATAGTGAAAAATATACATTATTCAGTCTTTCCTGGACAGTTTACTCTTAACAAAAGTCCAAAACCATTTAATTTGTATCCTAGTGGTTTTAGTTAGTGGTTGCTATGTAATGTACCACCTCAAAACAAAGTGCATTAAAATAATTGTTTTATTATCTTTCATGACTGTGGATTGACTAAGCTCAGTTGGGAGGTTCTGTTCTTCAGGATGTCAGCTGGGGCTATTGCCACCTGGGGACACAAGTGGGCTACAGTGTCCTAGGTCCTCCTTCACACAACTAGCAATTGGCGCTGGCGGTAGGCTGGTTGTCCAGCTGGTGTCAGCCGCCAGAATGGCTTGGCTCACCTCATGTGGCCTCTTCATGAGGCTTGGGGTCCTCATAGCATGGCGCCTGGATTCCAACACTTTCCCCAGGAACATTGTGCCAGCAAGTGTTAAGCCTCTGCATCCATCTTGCTTCCTAAGTCCCAGTGGTCACACCAATTCACGTGACCAAGCATGTGAGTGGGAACTACACGTTGGTGCAAATATCGTGGCTTTATTCATTGCCTCCAAAGTGACAGTTGACCACACCTGCAAACTCCTCTGAATTCTGAGAAAAACAGCAGTTTTAGAATTTTGGAGTTAGAAGGGACCTTAGAAACTTTACACTGCTGCTTCTTTGTTTTATGAATGAAGAAGTACAGGCTCAGAGAAAGTGATTAACTTGCCCAAATTGGCAGCTCACAGCTGGGCTGTTTGTTGTAAGGACCACTTGGAGCCATGCTCTGTTCAGCCACCTTCCCTGCCTTGGTGGGTCCAGCTTGTGCCCTCTCTGTCTCGAGGGCAGGGCTGCACTTTGGGTCTCCTAATGCCCAATGCCACACTTCAACCATGGCCCCTCAATGCCTCCTCATTGTTAATTAAGTGTGTAGTGACTACATTAAAGTTAGCTTCCGGTTCTAATTTATGACACAGTTGTTATATTTTAATATACACTTACGGTACATTGGAGTCCCGCAGTAATCAATGTGGGCTCCTCTAATCCTGCCTGGTTTTATAATACTTTGAAGAGAGTTTTATTATTTCAAACAATTATAAGGATTTATAGTTACTTGAATCTTTGCTTTTGTAAAAAATTTTTTTTCCATGTCTACTATTTACGTGAAGCCAAGTCCTTTGTCAGGAATACAGCCTCTAATTATAACATTGTTCCTATGGGAAAATGTAATTTGCTTTCCAGTGATCCACTTTATGACATGGTCTCCAGGATTATGCTGTTCTGCAATAAAAAGGAAATAGAGATTGCATTCTCCAGAACTTCTTGCCAATTGTCTGGCACAGTCGGACCAGTGTTTATAAAGGAGTTCTAATTTTTTTGTTGACATGTAAAGTCTGAGTTAGGAAATAACGATGGATTTTCTGGAGGGAGTGTGAGGATAGATAAGGAGGCAAAATAGAAAATGGGAAGGTTCTATGGTCCTCTCTTGTCAGTCAAATTCTGTCTGGGGTTTAGTGTCTCTCACTTTGGTCTTCCTTCCCAGAAATAAAATGGCACTTAGAAAAATGAGCGGTCAAAGTAGCAAGGGAGGTGCACCAGTGCGCTTGGAGATGGTGGTGCTCAGAGGAAACTGCAGGGATACTGTTTTCCAGGGCCCAGCCCTGTCTCCTCTGAGTGAGGTAACCTCCTTGCTCTGCTCAGGGAAAATGTTTAGTGCCTTCTGTTTAACCTGTGTTTGCAGAGGACAGGCACCGTGTTAGCTACACTAATGATGGCCTTTTCTCTTTTCATCTGGCCCAAGACATAGATCATGCTGTTGATTAAAAACCAAACTCTGAAAAGTAAAGGATAGCAGAAGAAGTCAATATACAAACTCTGTTGCCCTTTCACTTTGGCTGGTACATGTGAATCCTGCTAGAATCCAGAAGCCAAGGTCTATCTCAGGATCCCAACTGGGTCTCTCTTCCCAAGTTTCCCTTCTGCAGCCTTCTGGGATGGGGGCAATGCCTCCTCTCCCGAAGACAGAACTTTAGCAAAGCTTTCCTATCCAGAGTTCAGGCTGCAGGACATGAGCTCCCAAAAGATGGGGTTGAAGAAGGAGGAGCCACAGTCTTCCTCACTCTTGGTCTGCACTTGTCCTTCCATATCCACAATCTGTGGGGGAAAAATCCTACCCCAAATAAAAAGAGTGTGGAGAGTGGAGCCAGGTCTTTCCTGGAGATTGGGTTCTAAAGTCAGTTGTAAAGCAAAAATCTGAGCAAGAAATTAACCTGAGGAGCCACTTGGAGGAGAGCCATGTTGTAAATGGACACCTGTGAAGCCCAGTAGAGCCCGCTGACCCTCCAAACTTGGAAGGGATCACCATGTCCTTAGCAGAACCCCAGAAATGGCTGTCCTGGGTTTCAGGTTTATTTTCACTTCTGAATTCCATTCACAGGTTAAGGCAAGGGGACTGGAGATTGTGACAAGAACAGAAGAATCTCTGTTTGTACCTGGTCCTGGTTTTAACCAGCTTCTTGTGCTCTCCACACTTGCCTCTCTCCCCCGTCTCTTCCTCTCTAGTCATCTGCAGGTATAGTCCTGTGAATGTCATGCCAACCTGCTGCAATGGCCTCCGTGTTATCGTACAAAGCAATTTGGTGTCTCACTGTCAAGAACTTCACAATTACAATAGTACTATATTTAGATTTGTCTTTGTCGGACCAATAAAGTCATTAAAGCACCCCCCCCACAAGAAGAAGGAGGAGGAGGAGGAGGAGGAGGAGGAGGAGGAGGAGGAGGAGGAAGAGGTAATATGATTTCAAAGGGAAACACAAACCTTAGTCTACTAAGAGTCAGAAAATATGTGAGCAGCTTTGCCAGCTTTGAAGTATGGCCCTTTACCCCTCTAGCCTTTGCCTGCAGAGAGATATGCAGAGGCTAGCTAGCTTCCATCTCTTCTAGAGTGCCCGGGCATGGCTCCCTGCTTCCCAACTTCAAACCCTAGATCAGGAACCCCAGACCACTCTTGATCACCACTCTTTCCTGCTTTCTCTTTCTCTAATTATTGTAGAGACTGTCTTCTTTATTTCCAACTGATATTAATTGTGTCGTATGTATGCACAAGCACCGTTCTAGGAACTCGAGATGAATTAACATATTTATTCCTCACAATAAGCTTATAAGTTTATTATTATTATTATTAAGATTGATGATGATTGTTACTCCCATTTTACAGGTAAGGAAACTGAAACATAGAGAGGTTGAGTCACTTGCTCAAGATCATATGGCTAGTCAGTGACAAAGACAGGATTTAGGCCCAGAAAATCTGTGCTCTTAATCCCTGAGTTTTTCTGCCTCCCATTTAGTACTTACAGGGTGGACTCCATTTCTAGCCGTCTTTTTCTATGGGTGCGCCTCCTTCTTGCTTGGTGTTTGACTTCCTCCAGGTATTATGATATACAGACTTCCACAGCATTGAGGATTGTGCCTTGGACCAAATAGGAACTCAATGAATATATGTTGGATGGTAAAATGACCAAAATAAAAAAAAAATACAGATCATTGTGAATTGCATGATTCTCTGAAGGTGTTTGGGCTTACTAATGGAAATTTTGTTGTCTCTTATGAATATAATATTAACAGTTTATAAAACATTGGAATATGATTTGATGAGTTGGAGTAGACATTATGCCTATTTTACAGCTGGGAAAACTGAGATATACTCAAAGAAGTTGACGTGTCTCCATCACATGTAATGGTGGACGGGACCCATGACATAGGGCTCCTGACTTCTAGTTCCATAATTTTTCACTTCAGTTTTCCCTGAGTCTATCTTTATCTAATCCAGGCCTCTGGGTCTACAGCTGAGTTTCTCCATTAATGAAACCAGGGTGTTTGATTGCAAAGGGATATAAATGGCACATTGAAAGGACCAGGGTGGGGTGTGAGTGGAGAAGGCCCCACACTGTTCACACATTGGACAGACGGAAAACAGGACAATACCCTCATGAAGATCACGAAAAACGGTTTAAATAATGCCATGTTTATTGAATCTCTTCATCTGCTGGTGAAAATCAAGCAGTAGGGAAAAGTTAAACGCCGGTAAGTATAAGAAATCATTTCAGAGAAAGAAAGAAAAAAATCCCAAAACCCACAGAGGAGTTCACCATGGGGAGATTTCCAGGATGCAAATCAGAGAATTTTTATCTGGGAGGGAGAAGGCAAAAAAAAAGAAATATTTTCTCTCGCTGATGTGAAAATTCAAATCAAAGCCAGAATTTGAGGTGGCAGGCCTTGTTTGGAAATTCCTTTTGTTTACAATGTAGGTTTTTTTCCCCTTTATGAAGCAGATGCTTATACAAGCATTACCAGTGTTGTCAATAATACTGTAACATTTGCCTTCTATCCCTTTGTTGCTCAGGGAACATGTTGAGTTTCGGCACATTTAGCTTTGCCATTTACTTCACAAATCGCAGCTGTGGAGTGCTACAACTAAGTCGATTTTGCTGAGAATAAAAATGGAAGAAAAAAAAAATTCTCCTAACAACCTTTCCAGTAATCACAGGCTTGAAATACTTTGGAGTGTGTGTGTGTGTGTGTGTGTGTGTGTGTGTTTTCCAAACAACTTGGTTTCAGCACAATGATGCTTCAGTAAGAATCTTTCTACAAATTTAATTCAAAAGGGAAGGCTCTGTTGTTATTAAACACAATGGCAGTTTGTACATCTCCACATCATTATGTTGCTTCTCATTATGGTAATTCATTTGCTTCTGCTTTGTATGGATATCAAATAAAAATCACTCTCGCTCCTGGCAAGTGATTGCCATTATGGAGACACTCTGGGAGACCAGCTAAACGGTGCTTGGTGTCATAGCAAACACAATTAGCAAAATGGCATCCAGAGTGGCTTTATGGAGTCGCCCGTGGTGAGCCTCTGCATTTCCTATTTAGCAGGGCTGTAGGTTACTAGGCTCTGCCGTGTGCCTTCTCTAGTTTCATCTTTGTACCATTTTCTATTCAAGTGGAACAGCGTGAGGACTTTGTGTGAATTTGCTTTTTTCTTTTTCTCTGATGGGCTCTCCCTAGCACTTTCTGGGCTCAGAGAGCCCAGGGTTATTTGGCCCTTGTAGGAAACCCACGTTTCTCTAAAGAGAGGTCAAAGACGGCATCACCAAATGTCCACTCTGAGATCATTATGGCTTTTTCCCTTTTTGTCCACACCTCTCTGTTGACATTTGTCAACAGTTAGAGGCTATTGAGTTTTGTATAAGGTTAAAAAAAATCTTAAAGGTCGTTTATAATTATCTCTTTATTTAAAAGAAAACAATTTTGCACTCTTCTGTAGGGAAAAAATTTGAGGTAGGGCTGAAGTTGTAGTTTTGAAGGTACAAGAAATTCAGATGAGGATGGATTTTGATAGTCAGCTCTTGCTGCCTCTGAGGTGTGGTTCTGAGCTGTGAAGAATTTAGTTTTTTGTTTTTTTTGTATGGAGGCATTCGTATGGAAAGTGCTCATTTTCATTACTTTGGGATGTTTTTCTAATGCCTCCAGGTGAAAATGATTACTCTGGCCTCTTGGCCACTTGTGGCTTACCTTGGTGATTCTCTCCCAGATCCTGTATTTTCTGCCTCCTTCCTGATAAGAGAATCTGTAGCCAAATGCCCTGGGAATGATTCCATCTTTGCTCTAAGAAGTGAGTCATCCTTGTTAATTGGGGAATCAAAATTCCTTCTCCAATTGATGAGTTTCACCATGGGTTTGAAATGCGTTCATGGCCAATGAGACTTGAAAGGCAGTCTGCTGGGAGACTTCTGCAGTAGTTGTTCTCTGTTATTAAAGGAAATACATATTAAAGTAAAGTGTTATTTTCTTACTACTGTGTGAGGATGCAATGCCTGGAGTTCTGGCAGCAATATTGTGACAATTAGAGTCAACCATGAAGATAATAGTCAAAATGCTGAGGACAGGCATGGTAGTAGGTCAGTAGTTCCAGCTTCTCTAGAGGCAGGAAGATTGCAAGTTTGAGGCCAACCTTAGCAATTTAGCAAGACCCTGTTTGAAAATAAAATAAAAAAGGGCTGGGGGGCTGAGGTTGTGACTCAGTGACAGAGTACGTGCCTAGCATGTGTGAGGCACTGGGTTCAATTCTCAGCATTGCATATAAATAAATAAGGTCCATTGACAACTAAAAAAATAATAATAATAAAATAAAATAAAAAAGGGCTGGGGATGTAGTGGTAGAGCATCCTGGATTCAACCCCAATTACCAAAAAGAAAAAAAAGTAACATGCTGAGAATGGCCTGTTAGAAAGACAGAAGTAATTCAGATTTTTGATATAATATTGAGTCACTGAATTAGTCTACCCTGAAATCTCTCTCTCTCTGCACTTCTTTTAGATAACATCCTATTATTTGAGACTTTCTTAGTCAGCATTCTCTTATTTGAATCCCCAAACATCACAACTGATACACTATTGTCCATCTTTTGACCTTTAATTTTACTAGAAGATCGTGCAATAATAATTATTTCTAAAAGTCTAACTCCTTGATTAGATGGTAGTTTCTTGAAGGTGGATCTTGCTCATTTTATATCCCTGGCACCTAGCATGGAGTCTATTATATATAGGTGGTACCACAAGCTGTTTGTTAAATAAACATTATATCTGAGGAATATTCATTGTGAGGTAATCCAAACTCACTGACTGAACCTTTCCACCTTTAAGAACAAATCTGTCAAAAAAGGAAGAAAAAAAGTTAGTCAAACGTTTTTCACCTAAACACTGAAGTCAGAGGCCATCTTTCTTATGCACCACCTTGTAAAGCGGTCAGGCTTCTCCAGATAAGCTACACTCAGAAACATCTACTTCCATGCTTTCCTCAAAAAATACATATTTAAAAAAATTATTCATAGATGTAAGTTTTGTAAAATATTTTACTTATATTTCAGTTAATCCCTAGAGGAATCCCATGTGTTTCTTTCCCTGGGGAAAATACAAAAACAAAACAAACCAACAAACAAACAAAAAAGGGAGAAGGGTGGGGGAGGGAGGGAGAGAGAGAACTCTGAATAATCATTCTCTATTAGAATTCATGAAGTTTTCATAGTTTATGCAGGAAACTCATTTTTTAACTCAGAAACTCAAGGAGTTCAAGTTACTGCCCTCTTTTGGGCTTGTATTTATTTTTACAGAGGTGAGAAAATGACAAGTAGGTGATCTATCATGAAACTGACTTTTAAAACACTTCCAGGTTATGTCACAAGACATGTGTGCATTCAGCTCAATCCTCTAAGCTCTTCTCACTACCACATGAGCCAACTTTCAGATTAGTGATGCATTTTTTTTAAGTGGAGAGATTGTTTAGAATAGTGGTTGTTCCCGGGATGAGTCTTAAAAGTCCATCTCAGAACAGAATTTCTATAGGACGGGGGAGAAAATATGATGTGGTGACCTTAGCCCCAGACTCTGTGCGTCCCCTTCCCTCCATGTGGTGTCAGCAGTTGGCTTGGAGGCCAGTGGAAACCCTTTCCCTTTCTTCTCCTATCTCTTGGGATTTGCTTAACAATTTAAATATATATACATATATATTTTAAGGTTTGTTTTCTTTTTTAATATTATAATTGTATCTGTTTATGAACTATGATGTTTTGATTCATGTGTAAGGCATGTAAATGATCAAATTAGAATATTTATCATATCCATAACTTCAAACATTTATCATATCATTTGTTTGTGGCGAGAACATCCTTAATCTTCTCTTCTAGTTGTTGTGAAATACACAAAATAATATTGTTAACTATACTCACATTATGGTACAATAAGACACCAGAACTTGTGCCAACTTTAATATTGTTACCTGTTGACCAATCTTTATTCTCCACTCTCTTCTACCCTCCCCAGCTTCTCGTAACCACTGTTCCACTCCTACTTTCTTGAAATCAGTTGTTTTTGATGCTACAAATGAAAGAGATCACATAGTATTTGCCTTTTTGTGTCTGGCTTAATATACCTAACATAATGTCTTCCAGATTCTTTCATGTTGCTACATATGACAAGAGTTCATTCTTTTCTGAATAATATCCCATTTTGGATATACACCACATTTTCTTTATCCACACTTATCAGTTGATGGATACTTCGATTCATTCCATATTTTGGCTATTGTGGATGGTGCTGCAATAAACATAGGATTATTATTATTAGGTTTTTTTTTGCTTTGCTTTTAAAGAATGTGGGAGTATTTCATCCCTTATATTTTAAAAATTCACATTATCTTTATCCACTTCTTGGGATTTAAATTCCTCCTCCACAATAGCTTGGGTCCTTGCCTTATTTCCCATGTCACCCAGTGCAGGATGAGCAGGCTTCAGGAAAAGCACAAACCAGGCAGATTAGACGGAGGTGAGCCCTGTGGCTCCCTCTCACCCTATGGTCCTGCTGGAGCCTCCAAGTCTGTGCTCTTTGCTCCTCCCCAGCCAGCTCCTCTTCCTCTATGTCCTCTGCTCACCTCCCTTATTCAAGTCCGATCTCTGTTCTGTCTCCTTCAGGTCACACTTGAGCTCCAGGGGCATGCCTGGTGCCCAGTCCCTGTTTCTCTGAAAGGCGGGTGAAACTTACTTCCATCAAACTGTGATAGAGGTCAAGATGGTCCTTTCTTGAAGCCCACGTCAATTGCACAAGCCCAGCACAGTATGGGAAGAAGAGGGGTGAAAACTTAATCTGCCTGTCTGTCCTCCATCTCTCTCTTGCTTTTCAGGCAGCCTTCTCTTTGGAATTTTCTTGGCCACTTTCTTTAGCTTCTATCAGGCAAATTTGACACCCTCCACCCAGGAGAACTTTCAGGCCTGTTTGCTTAGACCTCTTGTGTCTCACATAATTGAAAGCCTAAGGCTTTGGTTGGATGCAAATAGCATGTGTTCTTTGTCTGGTCATTGTCAGTTGCACAGGTTTGGGGTGTTAGTTCCTGTCTCCTGAACTGAGGATGCTCTAGTTCAGTTTAGTTTTACCATGAGTAAGAGATTAATTTTCCAAAGAATCCAGCCCAACTTGCCAAGCCTAATATCGATTTTTTTTATGTCCATACAGTTTAATCTTATATGAAGAAAGTATATTTTTCTTTTTTTAATGAATGTAACACATTTAAAAAATCTTTTTTAGTTGTCAATGGATTTTATTTTATTTATTGATATATGGTGCTGAGAAATATATTTTTCTTGTTAGCATGAGTTGACCTTTTTCATTTCAAAACCATAACCCCTGGTATTATTGTGCTAAGGAACATTTGACATTTTCATGGCTTAATTAACAAGGGTCATCATACTCTAAATGGCTTTCTCTTTCCTTTCCAATGGTACCAGTTCTGATTATGTTGTTTATTATTTCAAATCTCCCCCTAACTCCAATAGAGGGTTCATATGGGTTCTAGTTTATCAATTCACATTGGCATCAACTTTGCTTTTGACCCAGTTATGTAAGTGTGAACCAAAAGTTAGATTGGCATAAAAATAGAGAAATAGTTATCCTTGACATTCCCCTATGTTCACTGGTAAGAAAATCTTTGGAATATGTGCATTTTCAAGGGAAAGGATGGAGGAGGGATACATTGGGAATGACTTAGGACTTGAAATGCACAGGAGCTCAGGAGCTCTGGGAACCCCAATTCCCCTTCTCTCCTCCCATCCAAATCCTCTCTGCCTCTTTTTGTTTTCTTCCTCTTTTCTCTTTCATCTTCGCCCTGCTCCCAGTTCTTTTCCTTTCCCTTCTCTTTTTCCTCAGTATCAGCAGAACACCCTGGAAGCCAAGTAAAAGCTGCATACAGAGTTTTCAAGATGGCCCTCAATTCTGTAATGACTACTGGGAAGGGCCATTGAGAAGGATCATTTCCCTTCTGCACCACCCAGAAGGGAAATGATCTTATGCTGCTTAGTCCCCGACCTGGGGCCAACCTATCTACATAAGGAGAGCGGAAATGCTGAGTGTGGGTGTTCAGGAGCTGCCTATACTAGAGGATGATAATTGATATTGATGATGGGGGCACTGGGTTTTGTTCTTCTTTCCCATACCCTTTCCCCTTTCAATCGAATCACTGACTCAACCCTGTTGATTGCGCTTCCTAAAATCACCACTTCCCCTCTTAATGTCCTTGATGATTAAAAACAATTAATTAATTAGGTTTCCCTGGAAGAGCAGAACAAGAGAGAAGGACTTGAGGGAAGGTGTAGTTGTCCAATACAGCAGCAGGGGCTGGAGAAGCCAATGTGTGTGTGATCTTTAGGGGTGAGATGGTTGTCATGGGCAGTGGAACACAACCTGACCCTGGGGCCCCTGAATAGTGTCTAGACTGCTTTCCAGAACTGTCCACTTGCAGGATGTGGGGTTGAGACATTTGCCCACCAGTTCCTGTCACCAATTGGTTGAAGGTTTGCTCCAGAGATGCTAACCCAGTGTAATGGTTTGGATGTGAGGTGTCCCCCAAAAGGTCATGAGTGAGACAATGCAAGAAGGTTCAGAGGAGAAATGATTGGGTTATGAGAGTCTTAACCCTATCAGTGAATTAATCCCCTGATGGTGATTAACTAAGGGTAACTGAAGACATAAGGTGTGGCTAGAGGAGGTGGGAATTGGGGTGTGGCTTTTGGCATATATTTATACCTGGCAGAGAGGAGTCTGTCTCTCTGCCTGCTGACGATGCGTGCTGCTTCCCTCTACCACACTCACCAAAGCGTTCAGCCTCAAGGAATGGAGCCGGCCTTCTATGGACTAAAAATACCTCTGAAACCGTGAGCCCTCAAACTCTTCCTTCTCTATAATTGTGCTGGTTGGGTCCTTTAGTCACAGCAGTGGAAAAAGCTGACTAAAACACTGGACTCACCTGGGTTTGAGGCTGACCACAGTCCTGTGGCATGAGAGAAGAAACTGAAGAAGAAAGAGGAATAACATGCAGCCTGTTGAAGTGGATCACTGCCACAGAAACTGTCCACAGTGGGAACCATCCACTACCGCTGTGCCTTAGATCAGAAACGGGCCCAAGGAACACAGCATGGTGCATCAAAGGTGTTTGCTGCATAACCAGGGAAGGAAGAACATGATTCCTCTGGTTAGTCCTCCACTCTGGCCTAAAATACATGCTCTCTAACTATGAGGAGAGGAAGAAAATGTGTGGTCTGTTCTAGTTTTGCTCTCAGTCTCCCTGCTTCTGTGGAAGTTTTCCTAATCAACTCCTTACTCTCAGTTCATTTCCATTTCTTACATTGAGATTAAAAAGTAATTAAGGAAAAAAATGATCATATGAGCTTTAGAATGTCAATGTGCCTTTTTCTTTCTATGAGTCTCTACACTACTTAAAAAAGTTACATAAAACAAAGCAAGAACTCTTTGAAAAGGAGCTAATTTAAAAACATGTTGAAATGCAGTTTCTGTGTAATGAGAGAGGTTAAAGTTTGGCCATCCTGAGGAGATGAGGACAGGCAAGGGAGCCACAGGGGAGAAGTGAATCCTGGAACATCTCTGCATCTGGGGTCTCGAGGTCTAATGCCTTTCACGAGGCTGAAGGAAACGTACCACAGGGATGTTCTGGGAAGGATAAGATGCCAAAGCGGATAGTTGTGGTGGGTCGACCAGAAGATATAAAGAAATTTTAGTCTAATAACAAAGAATGGGGCAGAGAGAGAATTAAAGATATATTTTTCTCTTTTAAGATCTTACAGTTCTTGATAGTTCCATATGTGCTTCTTCACACTGAATTGACCTTAAGTTCTTGGGTATCCAGAGGTAGGGGTTTCCCTGACCTATAGAGAAGGAAGAGTCTAGAAGATGGCTCTGAACACCCCACAGTCCTCATGGAGGCCACATGTCACCGAGAATATAGTGGCTGTTTATATTCTGGTTATTTTGAAGTGGTTTTTTTTTTTTTAATTGTGAGAAAGGGTACAAATTTCTTTTTTTTTTGTTTTTGTTTTTTCCTGAGTTTACTGCAAAAGCTTACTTGATAGCATAAGATTACAAGTTATAGAAAATAAACTTTCTGATTTTTCATCATTTAAGTTTTAAAAATTGTCAAATTCCTCTTTTCTGGTTTACCAAAGTTATGACAATAAGAGTTGGCTTCATAATATGCACATATATCATGACAGCCTTTCATTTTTTCAAAATACAATTATTAAAACTGTTTTTTCCTATTTAGAAATATATAATTTAGTTCTACAGTTAGGAAGAATTTTACATATATGTATTTAATACCACTTGATTATCAAAAATCTGACACAAATCTCCATCTAGAATATTTTGCTTTTAAACTAATTCCCCCAATATTTCTATTAATTTCTCCAATGAAAATTAGTTGCTTTAATTTTAGTTTTAAGCAAAATTAGTTTTAAACAAAAGTCCTTTTCTATGTTTTTAACTTATGAAACAATATTAGAGAAAATATAACACCATGTAACATAAATCAATGTCCTCAAATTTTACATCACTTGCACTGCCTCACTGTGTCATTTCAACCTTTCCTTTATTCAGTATTTTCCTTCATTTGTATTTATTTATTGATTTTTAATTTTTTACATGAGCTCTATTATTATTATTATTATTATCTTTTTGCATTACACCTTTATACCACAATTTATCATGTCTCCGAATACAAGATATGTTGACACCAAATTCACATCTTCATACATGTATTTTGTACAACAATGAGGGTCTCCTTCCACCATCCATGCTATTCCCTCCCTTTTCCTCTCACCCCTCTTCCCTAACTAGAGGTAATCTTCTTCCCATGCTCTTCCTCCCTACCCCATTTTGAGTCACCCCCCCTTATATCAGAGAAGACATTCGGCATTTGTTTTTTGGGGATTGGCTAACTTCACTTAGCATAATCTGCTTTAATGCCATCCATTTCCCTGCAAATGCCATGATCTTATTATTTTTTAGTGCTGAGTAATATTCCATTGTGTATAAATGCCACATTTTTTAATCCATTCATCCATTGAAGGACATCTAGGTTGGCTCCACAGTTTAGCTATTGTGAATTATGCTGCTATAAACATTGATGTGGCTGTGTAAGAGTATACATTTCTATAAAGCAGTCCTCTGGGAAAAAAATGAAGAAATCTGGATTTTCATAAGCATGGAGATGGTAAATATCACATTGGTTCTTTTCTGTCCATGCCTACTGTGTCTCTGTTCTCTACTTGTTTTTGTGGGCCCCCATGCCACTTCAGGACATCACCAGCTCCTGCCAGCCTCAGTCATTTGTCACACACATGCTTCTTACATGTCTTCTACAGAGAATTTTCTAAGAAAAATATTGGATCATGGTACCTCTGTGGTAGTTAATTTTATGGTTTAATTTGGTTGGATCTTGGGCTGCCCAGATATCTAGTTAAACATTATTCTGTGTTTGTCTGTGAACGTGTTTCTGGATGAGATCAGCATTTGAATCAGTAGACTGAATGAAGCAGATTGCCCTCCCCAGTGTGGTGGGCCTCAGTCAATTACTTGAGAGAGAATTCATGTTCTTTTTTGGTACCAGGGATTGAACTCAGGGGCACTTGACCACTGAGCCACATCCCCAGCCCTATTTCTCATTTTATTTAGAGACAGGATCTCACGGAGTTGCTTAGTGCCTCGCTTCTGCCGAGGCTGGCTTTGAATTCTGAATCCTCCTGCCCCGGTCTCCCGAGCGGCTGGGATTACAGGCGTGTACCACCGTACCTGGCTCAGAATTTAGGTTCTTGAACTGAACATTGATCTCCTGCCCTTGGCTCTCTTGGTTTGGTGGCTTTTAGACTCAGACTGGAATCTACACCATTGTGTCTCAGGCCTTTGAACTCTACCACAACGTTCCCTGGAGAACCCTGACGAGTACAACATCCTTGCTTAAAATCCTTCAAGCCTTCATGGTTACTTTTAAGATGAATTCAAACTTCTGAGCATGAAACAAAATTCTTAAGAGCCTGAGGGCAAGAAACATGTCTATCTTCTCACCATATGTCTTCAAACCCAGCACACTGACTATTAAATGGTAGGATTTAGTGAATTTTTATTTTTAGTTCTTGACACATCTCCAAGGTGACTTTAATTCTCCAGGATGGCTCCCTTACAAAAAATGACTTACATACCCAGGCCATTTACATTTGGAAAATGTGGTCTCTCTGATCACTGTGGCAGGGGAGAAGAGAGCTAGAGGTTTGCACTGGATCTTTTCACTGTCTCAGCCAAGAGGACCACACATACAGCCCACCGACCAGAACTAGATGTGTGATTCCAACGTGACTGCAAGAGAGTCTGGGAAATGCTATCTGCTTGCGAGCCCTGGGAAAGAAAATGGAACTAGGGGACTCTTTAGCATTGTGTCTGGCATGAGGTTAATCGAGAGCAAGCAGCCCAGACTTTGGAAAGCACACTGACCGAGTGTTGACAGCCCTGTCTAAGCCACAGAGGCTGGGTTTCTACCTGAGTGAGTGAGATGATTTCCCTGAGATCCTGGCTGTTGCTACTGCTACTCTCACTCATGCTTGGGGAAGAGAGATGTGTCTTGAATTTGTGAGAGAGAAAACTATTATTTTTACTCTCTGGACCAGAGGATTAGGAGCTCATGACTGTGGGATAGATGGCCTAGAGATTCACATCAAAGGTGGTGGAAAGAAGAAGATGAGGTGAAGTGATTTCATCATTAGGTGGGAGTCACCTGAGAGCAAGGCAGGAACTCTGAAGTGGGCATTAAGGTTTATGAGTTTCAGGAGTGACCATGGCAATAGAAAGGTAGCTCTTACTTAGCACTAAGTTCACTACATACCGAACTTTCCCTGTATCTTTTGCCAACACAGTGACTGGTCTGGACTGTGCATTCAAGGTGATCGGGGAGAGAACACAAAGTCCACACTTGGGTTGAGCCTGCATACAGTGAGCAACCTGATAGAGTAAGTTCTGAGATGGAATGATGGGGCATGAAGGTTCTGGAATTCCAGGGCTTGGAGGGCAGAATGGTAAAAGAAACAGGTAAACAATGGGACTTATTTGTAAATCATGAGTGATCTAAAGAGTCCCAGAAATTGGGTTGGAGAACCCTACAGGAAGTGTTGACTTCCTTTCATTTTAGCATTTGGGAACCAAAAGTCACTATTGTTAAGACATGAAACAATATATGACCTTATTTTGTTGCTTGGTGAAGCAGGACATTTAAGTCACAAATATTGTGAACGTTAAAAGAGTACTTCAGAGCCTGTGCTGACTTGCATTAGCCCTGCCTTTTCTTTTCTGATAATAGAAATCACTCTTAGCAAAAGAGATAGGAAAGCACTTTGCAAGAAAAGTTAAATAATGTTATTCATCATTGTTAATGATAAATAGTAACCCAACAATAACAACGACAGCCAACTTACCATGACAATCAAAAACACTGCAAACTTATTTGTTCTTGATGTTTTCGGGACGCCCACTTCTCTTATTTTAATCTCTGCTTTGCTTTTAAAATTATTCAACTCATTTTAGTGTCAACTTTAGTTGCTACATTCATCAACTTGGAAAGCCCGCAGCCTTGGACAACAGTGTCATTCGATATGTTGGATATATTCAGCTCTGCTTCAGCAATCTATTTGCAAAATTGTCCAATTTGAAAGTGACACATTTGATTCACTTGACTTTCCTTTTTCTAGCACAGTAAAATTTGAAGGAATTCAAGAGGTACTGGGCACTAGTCATCAAGGAGAAAGGACAATAAAGGGATGTGTAAAGTACTCTAGAGAAAATGGCGGTTGAATGGAATGAAGGGCCCCGTGAAGCTGAACTTCCCCTAATGAAAGGCAATGACATCTGGAGGGAATGAACCCTTTTTAAGTTTTTGATGTCAACTAGTCGGTTTAGATTGCCCAATGCTTTGATGTAATCTGTTTCAATTATTTAAGTGGGAACCAGTCATCATAGAACATTTAGAAAGTGTCACTAAAATAAAAATATAGAAAAATAAACAAAAAATCCCAATTGCCCAAAGTTCTGCCTCCAGAGAGAACTATCTTTCATATTTTGATACAATTCATTTTTTTTGGTTGTATATTTTATGATTGTTCTTATGTTTCATAAAAAAGATATAATTTGTATTCATAATGGAAATCTTTATGTTAAGAAGCCTGACTCTGGGTTGAATTCCTCCTCTCCCCCATGTAAATTTGTGACCCTTTCTGGACATCCATTGACTCTCTCTAATGTAAGACATTACCAAACACAAAAAGACCCAGACCTGGCCTTAAGGAGCTTATGATATGAAGAAGGAGTCAGCATAGGTAAATGATCAATTTAAATCAAGGAGAAATTAAATTCTAATGAGCCAGCACTGCATCAGAGAACAGAGCTGTAGATGCAGAGGAGTGGGATACCTGGATCCTGCCTTGAAAGACCTCACGGTAAGGAGAGTGATTTAAACAGTGCAATACGTAGAGATCTAAATCATCATCACAAACATTAAGACCTCAGGAATTCAGAAGAGGGAGCAATCATCAGGAGCACTTGTCTGAAAGGGGATTTTTAAGCTGGATCCTTTTGGGTAGAAGAGAATTAGAAAGCAAACAGGAAGTAAGTGACAAAGCACCTCAGCCAAAGCCCCACTGCCCAGAGCAAAATAGGGGCTGTGGACCAGGAGGAGAAGGGGCAGGGGCAGGGATGGTGGGAGATTAGGGTAGAAAAGTTGGTTCAGCCAGGGTCCAAGACCACCACCTCTTCTGTACTGTCCACTCTGATCTTACAAAGGTATAGCATTCTTTTCTGAACCTGGATGCCAGCAGTTTTAATTAATGAATCTTTGTTTGTAACACAGTCTTTTTTCTTAAAAGGAACACGAATTATTTTCTTTTTTTTTTTTAAGAATTATTTTCTTTCAAAATATTTTATGGATTTATTAAGATTGACAAGAAATGACAAGTATCATTGTAATTTAATTCCACAATTTAATTTTGAAACTACAGCATTTTTCTTCTTCTGATTATTATCTTTATTTACATATTTAATTTTAAAAAAATTACTGTTTTAAGTTGACAAATAGAAATTGTATGTATTTATGGTGTACAACATATAGTGAAATATATATACACTATGGTGTAGCTAAATCAAGGTAATTAACATAGTCATTACCTCATATACTTATTTTTTTGCAGTGAGAACATTTAAAACTGACTCTCAGTAATTTCAAGTATACAATATGTTGTTATTAACTGTAGTCACTATGTTGTATCATAGATCTCTTTCACTCATCCTTCCTGTCTGACAGAAATTTTATGCTCTTTGACCACTATCCTCCTATCCCCAAGTCCCCTACCATTCTACTCCCTCTCTCTGAGTTTAACTCTTTAAAATTCCTCATGTAAGTGTAATAATTTCCCTTATACATGAATCTCTTTTCTGATATACATTAATTCTAGTAGAGGAAGAACCTTACAATACTCAATGTTCAGAAATGTTTCTTTAAAAGGTCTGCAAATGTCAATGTAAGCCTGTGACTAGGACACATTACCAGAAGATGTCAGATTCTGCTACTGTCCAGCTGTGTAAATGTGTGTAAGTTACTTAGTGTCTTTGAGCCTTGATTTCCTCACCTGCATCACAGGGAAAATGGTTCCTATGCATGGAGGTATTAGGAGAATTAAATGAGTTAAGTATGTAGTAATTTACGGCCATAAGAAATGTTCTGAACTAATCATAGCAATTACTATTATAAACAGAGAAATAAATGAAGTAGCTTCCTTACCACCTCACTATTGGATTACTCAAGAATTAGAACTGGTTGGAAAGTGTGGCATTTTGAATGTATGGCAAATTCTGCTAGAGCAGCATTTTAAAATGGCAGTTGGGCCAATGTCAACACAAGAATATACTAGGCTCTTAATACGTAAGCATCAAGCCCTTGAACATAAACACCCTGAATTCATGTATTAGATGGTCAAGGCTCAGTCTTCCTCAAACCATTTTTTATCTTTTAGCATCAGAGGATACCAAACAGGGGGAAATATGGTCAAACGGTGTAGCTACTTATGAATTTATACTATGAACACTTAACATTACAGTGTTTTTAGCTAGAAGAAGTCTCTCTGTAAATCTCCAGGAGCTTCTCAGTTTTGAGAAAAATGTGACTCCTGCAGCTCAAAAATAGGTAACATCTCAGTGTTCCAGGAGGTTTCATCCAGCCTTAATCCATTCCTTTAAAAGTCAGGCAGCAGTATAGGTTCCAGATGGTTGGTACAATTTGAGTAAATCATGTATGCCATATAACAAAACCTAAAAGTTGTATTTGAAAATGTGTTTTAAAGTCTTATGCAGAAATCCTTTGGTCAGACCAAGGCTGATGGCTGGGATCTCTCTTACTCTACTACTGATTAAATGGTGCTCACTCACCACCAACTGCGAAAAGAATAGGAGCGGTTGTCCATCAGCCTGTGAGTGAAATTACCTGCGTGTGTCTGCCCTCCCCGTGGCTCGTGAAATCCATGCAGCGAGGGCCACCCCTGCCTTCTCATGTCCTCTGAGCCAGTAAGCCCATCATCATATGGTAGGTGCCGACACATTTTGTGGAGGAAAGGATAAAGGGCTCCTTGGTTAGGGCCTGGTTGGCACTTCAGACCTGAGCTCCAATGATTAGAACTGAGAGCCAGCTGCTGCTGCTTTGAGGTCAGGGAGGGCTTAGTCTTCAGGGTGTTGTCACTGCTCAATAACTCCTCCACGGAGGGGAGGAGATCTGTCTGTCCTGCCCAGAAGAGTAAGCCAGAAATCTCCTTCTGAGAAAAAGATGAGACAGGACAAAACTTCTGTCCACATTGGAACTGCACTTTGAGTTTAAGATCTTCTGAAATTGTTTATAAAATGTATTTTTTATTTTTTCCTGTGGCTTGTGTCCCTGTCCTACCCCTCCTAGCCTCTTCTATCAACCTCCCTACCCCAAATTGAGAGTTAGGATTTTGGTTTTAAACCTAGAAGCTTCATGCTTTACCTACCTACCTGGAGTTTCCTCACACCTAACTGTAATGGTTTTCCCCTCTTAGGATGATGTTCTGAGCTCAGAAAGCTCGTCACACATTCTTTGCTTATCTAGCACAACCCTTATGGAAGGCCTACTGTGTACTATTAGATGCCACTCTGGTGGTGAATAGGATAAATGGGGTTTCTGTTCTCATGGAGCAAATATTCCAGGGGAAGGAATCAAACAATGAAGAAATAGAAAAACAAGAGCACATCGGAGGTGGTGAGTGGTAAGCAGAGAACTCAAAGAGAAAGGAGGCAATAGAAGGTGATTGGGGGCTAGGTTAGACTGGGTCATC
Source organism: Marmota flaviventris (assembly GCF_047511675.1). Classification (NCBI taxonomy): domain Eukaryota; kingdom Metazoa; phylum Chordata; class Mammalia; order Rodentia; family Sciuridae; genus Marmota; species Marmota flaviventris. The sequence continues at coordinate 117,330,909 of NC_092502.1, forward strand.
ACAGAATGCCTCTTCAAGGGGTGAAATTTAGAGTCTGAAGGTAGGAAAGGAGAAATAGCAGAGCCAAGGCCCAGAGACAGGGATGGCTTGGTGTGTCTAAGGAATGGCAGCGTGGCTGTTGGGATCCCAGAGGTGGCCAGGCTTTGAAAGTCCTTGTAATGCGTTTGGAATGGGTTTTAAATATGGTGGGTATCAGGTTAAGGAAGTATATAGTGATGTTATCTAAAATTCATTGTAGAAGATCATTACAGCTGAGGGCTGGGAGATATAGCTCAGTTGGCAGAGCACTTGCCTAGACTCTGTGTTCAATCTCCAACACCAAAAAGAAAAAAAAAAACGTTACTGCAGCTGTTGTGTGAAGAATGAATTGTAAGCAGCTAAGCATGAAAGCACAGAGTGTAATTAAATTAGTAGGCAATCCTAGTAGTCCAAACTGTAGACAATGATGGCTTACACTAAGTGGGGAAGTGGAGAGGAGTGACTGAGTGTAGGCATGAATGCATAGCCCTCAATGCCTAGTAGGCATTCAATAAACTCTGGCTGTCATCGTTGTCATTGTCATTGTCATTATTGTCATCATCATCATCATCATCATCACTCTTGCCATGGTAAAATGAGACTGGACCAAGTTCAGCATTACAGTGGTCCTAAGAACATTACTGAGGGCTGGGGCTGGGGTTCAGTGGCAGAGCACTTGCCTAGCATGTGTGAGGCCCTGGGTTTGATCCTTAGCACCACATAAAAATAAACAAATGAAATAAAGGCATTCTGTTTATTTACAACTACATTTTTTTTTTTTAAGAAAAGAACATTATTGAGTTTAGAGCCAAATTTGGTTGAATGAGCCAAATATTTGTATGTGGGCATTTAATTACTGTTACTTTTTGGGCACTGTCTTAGATGCAGTGTTCTCAATGCTTTTCTCTTTGCATTTTGAAAAGAAATCAATCATTTACTCTTTTCAGGACACATCGTGTAGTTATTTTGTAGTGAAAGAATTCTGATTATCTTCAAATGACAGATGTGAAACCATGAATTCTAAGTTATGTGGAAGACACAATATATTGCATTGCTCTGGAATTTATTATGAGCAAGGAGTTGGAAAAAATTAGGGAGTTAATATCCAGGAAGAAGGCAAAACTAAAAAGTGACACAGAGAGATTAATATATTTATGTATACATGTCATGCAGTTTGATGCCAGAAAAGGCAAATGAAGAAGTAATGTTCTGAAAACAACTCACTATTACCAACACCACTAAACTCTGAGTCAGAGAAATATAAAGACTAGTGACAGTCATGCATATAAGTTACTATGGAGTTATTTAAAATTATGAAGAGAGGGGGTGGTGGGGGAGAGAGAGGAAGAGAGCTATTCTTTATTCTTTCCCTTTTTCACTTTTTTTTTTTTTTTTTTTTGGTACTGGGGATCAAACCCAGAGGCACTTAACTACTGTGCCACATCTCCAGCCCTTTTTAATATTTTATTTAGAGACAGGGTCTTGTTGAGCTGCTTAGGGCCTTGCTAAGTTGCTGAGGCTGGCTTTGAACTTGTGTTCCACCTGCCTCAGTCTCCAGAGCCTCTGGGATTATAGGCATGTGCCACGGTGCCCAGCCCTTTCTTCACTCTTTTCAGACGTGAGTCTTTGGCTCTGCACTTTAACAAATACACAAATCTTTGCAGCCTACTCTTATCAAGCAAGCTTGTATTTACAAGCTAAATTATTCTGAGACATAGAAGTCTTAAATGAAAGACAGACATCACTGCAATCCTTTAAGGTCATGCTGATCTCTTCAAATGTTAGCAATCACTGGGGTAAGACTGACTTTTCAGCTAACTGACCCCGTCACTTTAGAGTAATCCCTGTAATGAGTAAAAATATAACAACACATTCTAAGAAAACACTAGGTTCTAAGTGATAATATTCTATTAGGCCGGAGAGAGTCTGTTTTCAAAATGTGGACACCAATAGTCTCCAAGCAGTGTGGCTTCTAGATACACTGAAGTACTTATTCAGGTTTACTGAGTACCCACAATGGAGCAATAATTCTGGCAATGAATTTCTGCTATCTTCAAAATTCTACTTTTCTCTCTCCCTTTTTCTTTCCTTTCTTCCTCTCCTCTTCTGCTGGGAGCCATTAGCCAAGTAGGTATGACAATTTCCTTGCCAGCGTACCCCATGTTGCTGACATGTTGCAGTGACATTGAATGTAGGTGACCTTACTCAAGGACCAAGGCAGATTAGGGTGTTCCGGGTTTTAAGATAATCGTGTTTAGGGCGTTCCCAGTTTAGGTTCCAGGTTTAAGGTTTAAGATTATTCCTGCTGGGAATAGGGCGTATCCTGCTGCCTGAGTTCCCCTTGAGTTCTCACAGGATTCAGACAGTATATTTTGGAGATAGAAGCCCAGTGGAGGTGGATTTGGGCAGAGAATCTACAAGCTGTGTGGTGGCTCGTGATTTTGTGCCCAGCCAGACTGCGGCATTTGTGCCCAGCCCGACTGTGGCATTTGGTGTCCCGTGCGGGGAACTTCTGAAGCTTAGAGGTAAGTAAAATTTCTCACCCTTGAGGAAGAGAGAAAGAATGGGTGAACATTTCAAAAAACAATGTGTTATTGTTTTGATTTATTTTGTTTTTATTTCAAGTTGCCTGTTCCTAGAACTTTCTCAGGCAAACTGGGGAAAATGGTTGACTCAAGGTTTGAAGTTGTTCGCCTCCGAGGAAGAAAAATTGTTAGAGGAAAGAGGCACCCCAGTAAGACCAAGAGCAGTTAGGACATATGTTGATACAATACAAAAATGTAGCCCATGGCTTTTTAAAGACGAGTTATTAAGTATATCAATGGGACCATCATGGTATCCTGTAGAAGGAGTTTTCTTCAAGAAAGAGATGGCTAGTTCTGTTTACTACACTTGTCTAAGATCTTGGTTTTTACAGATATCTGATTAATTTACAATGCTAAAGTGTTAAAATATCAACCACTAAATATGAAATCAAGTACTCTTTACTTATTAAGTTCCATAAGGTAATATATTTAAACATTATGTGTGTTTTCATAAATTGGTAAATGGAAAAATGTTTAATATTGCTTTGTGTCTGTGTCTTTGCTAAAACAAGTTTACTAAGTGTTAAGATTCTATCATGTGTAATTTATATACAAAGAGTAGAAAAATTTTCAGTTGGGTTTCAATTATAGTATAGTATCATAAAAAACATGAAAGTCTTTCATCTTATTAAAGTGGAGTAATTTGTCTAAATCAGAAATTTTATAAGGGTTGTTTCAAAATGCGAATTTATAAAAAGGGTTAACAGTTAAAAAAGAGAAAAAAAAGATTCAAGATATGGAAATATATTTTAATATAAAAGGTTAAAGGAAAAAGAAATGTTTCTAGATGAGATAATCTCTGTGTGGTAAAGTAAAAAGTTGTAAAATGCCATTTAAAAAGATTTTGAGGAAACTAGACTTACTTTAAAAGCTTGAGAAAGGAAGAAAGAAGAAAAAGGTATTTGTACATGGCAGATTGAGACAAAGCTTCTCAATGGAGTTTAAAAAAAAAAAAAGCCTTTGGTTGAAGGGCAGCCATGTAAACTAACATTAAAGCGATTTAAACAGAATCTAAGCCTTGTTTAAAAGAGTGAAGCTGTAGGTGGTGAAAAAGTACATTTAAAAGTACAGTATAGATGATAATTAAAAGGCTTTAAAAGGTTAAATTGAAGGTGGTCGAGATACCTTCATGGCAGAAAAAAGATTGCTTTATTGCATCATTCGAAGCCTAGTTAATCTTAAAGGCATTACTTTAAAAAAATGGGAAGATAATAGGATAAAAGATACTTAGATAAAGAAGATTAAAAATTTGAAGTGAAAAACTTTAAAGACAGAAGTATAGAAAGTTAAAAAGAAAAAAGATAAAGAGGATGTAGAAAGATAGAAAAGATGTAGGAAGACAAGAATTTTAAACCCACAAAATAGGAAGAAAAAAAAAACTAGGAGGAAAATAAGCAACTAAGGGTAAATATACAAACCTTAGAAAAAAAATTAGAAGATAGAAATAAGAAAAAATGGTTGAAAATGTCAAGTAAGGTATTACAGATAGAAAATGCAAAAAGCTAAGACAACTATTAGATACAGACATATACTTATTAAAGCAAAAAGAGGGAATTGGAAAGGGGTATATATCCCCCAAAGATAAACTTAAAATAACCCTTTTTACCCTAAACTTTTTAAAATTTAGATTCATCAGGACTTAGTGCTGCGGAAAGGCATATGTATCCAAAAAATGTACATAAGCCTAAGGTACTTTGGAAAGATATTCTAACAGGACAATGGAAAGGTCCTGACCCAGTGATTGTCTGGAGTCGGGGTTTTGTTTGTGTGTTTCTACAGGGAGAACAGCAGCTGATTTGGATTCCAGAGAGATTAACTAAAACAATTTCTACAAATCAAAAAGAAGATGATTTGACTCAAATCCATAACAGCCGATATCCAGAACTCTAGCTTGGCCATTCTTACATCTGCGACAGTGATTAACCAGTGATGCAATTTTTATTTCCTTGCCAGCGCACCCCATGTTAATTGTGGTAGTGCTGACATATCTTTGCTGATGGTGTCACCAGTGATGCAATTTTTCCCAAGGAGCCGTCAATTGGCTTGGTGTCGTGGCATTTCTGTATCCTCCTCCCTTCTGCTAATGATGGTCTAAAATTTGGGGGCCAATGGCTTATGCTGGACCGGTAGTCAGTGACGGGTATGATCCAATTGCAGTGGTATCAACCTAAGACAGGAGGCTGACGCCTAAAGGTCAGTTTTCCGATGACGGGTAAGAACCATATGTTGAATTGGACAACCTACCAGGCACGGTCCATAAGCCACATTAACCTCACTCCCCCACTGGCACCAAGGCCAAATTTGGGGGCCAACAGAGGTGAGGCAAAGAACCTCACCCCCCCACTGGTGCATAGACCTATCCACAAGTATGGCTGTATGCTGGACCGGTAGTCAGTGACGGGTATGATTCAATTGCAGTGGTATCAACCTAAGACAGGAGGCTGACGCCTAAAGGTCAGTTTTCCGATGACGGGTAAGAACCATATGTTGAATTGGACAACCTACCAGGCACGGTCCTTAAGCCACATTGCTTGTTGTTTAATTAATCAGAAGGGGGGAGATGCTGGGAGCCATTAGCCAAGTAGGTATGACAATTTCCTTGCCAGCGTACCCCATGTTTCTGACATGTTGCAGTGACATTGAATGTAGGTGACCTTACTCAAGGACCAAGGCAGATTAGGGTGTTCCGGGTTTTAAGATAATCGTGTTTAGGGCATTCCCAGTTTAGGTTCCAGGTTTAAGGTTTAAGATTATTCCTGCTGGGAATAGGGCGTATCCTGCTGCCTGAGTTCCCCTTGAGTTCTCACAGGATTCAGACAGTATATTTTGGAGATAGAAGCCCAGTGGAGGTGGATTTGGGCAGAGAATCTACAAGCTGTGTGGTGGCTCGTGATTTTGTGCCCAGCCAGACTGCGGCATTTGTGCCCAGCCAGACTGTGGCACTCTTCCTCCTTTTTCTTTTTAAAATTCAGATAAAAAATGTGTCTGACTATAAAGTATAATAGATAGCTGGATCATTCAGAATACTCCTTTTAAAATTAAAACAAACAAACAAACAAACAAAAAGCAAACAAAAACCATGCCAGCGCTGTGGCACACACTTGTAATACCAGCAACTCGGGAGACTGGGGCAGGAGGATCTGAAGCTCAAGGCTAGCCTCAGCAACTTAGTGAGACTCTTCAGCAGAAGGCAAAATAAAAAATAAAAAGGGTTGGGGATATAGTTCAGTGATAAAGTACTCCTGAGTTCAACCCCCCCCCAAAAAAAAATTAAATCAATAAAACAAAATCATCTGAAATATAAACAAACCCCAACTTTTCCCAAAGCATCCTTTGTGGATTACTAATTCTCCAGGCACTATTTGAAAGTAAATTCAGACATGCTGATTGCTGTTTGCCCCTCTCAGATCTGCTTAAGCCCCACATTAAGCCCTTCTGCCACCATGTCCTATGGCCAGTCACAATAAAAATAGCTTTAAAAAATAAATAAATTACCAGAAGAAGCTGCAGTACCTGCAGCTGTTAGCTAGTTTCAAGATAATATTTGTCATCTTGTTCCTCCTCAACCACTGGATTAGATTTCCCCTACCCTTGGCCAGCATTTTTGCTGCTTGATGGAATAACCCAGACTTTCATACCTGTGGGTCTGACTCTCTGGTCACCTGGCCCTCATTAGCCCATGAGCAAGACAAATTCTCCTTTTCCATTATCATCAGGAATGGAAGCAGGAAGAGATACTTCAGTCAATCATCATTATCAAGGCACAGTGCTCTCTGACTCAGTAGGTAGCAGCACCCTGACTGCTCATGATAGAAAAGGTTTCTCCAACCAGCATAGGAAGTCTTATCTGAGGGGTTGGTGCTGGTCTCCAGGTAATAAAGAGTTAAGAGTGACCAATGACACTCATGGCTCCAGGCTCAGTGGACCCTTACCACTCATTACTTTTTGGGAGGGCAGCCTCTTGGGAGCCAGGGGCTCTCACCCAGCAGAACCCGAGTTGTAGGAATGGAAAGCACAACCACTAAGTGAGTTGCTGAGAGTGATGGGGAGAAGGACCCCTTTTATCCAAACCCATTTTACTTTCGTCTCTTCATCTGGGGATGCCTGTATTTTAGCAATTGTGGGTGAGCACCATACAGCAGCTGTTCAGTACATCTGAGGGAGCTCTCCAACCTGCAGGTGTTTGTCTCTGATTTGGTGTCTTCATGCATCCTTAGTGCCATCCTGTCATTCTTTCGGATCTGCTGCTTGTGGGTAAGGTGGTCTGTGGTCGGACACAGGGATCTCATGGTCATGCATCCCCCAGTGACACACGTTCCTTTCTGCAAACTGTCCTTCCATCTAGGGTAGAGGTAAAATCAGGCATTCTCAAAGTCCTCAGAGAGTGGGTAGGGAAGACAAACACATATTGAGTGGTTTTATTTCTTCTAAGGACAAATCTACTTCCTCCTGAGTGAAATATCTCAAGATATTCAGACTGGCACTCACTTCTGTACTTCCACCTGAGATGTGGGGTGGATTTCAATTTATGATTTTGGTTTGGAAGGTAATTTCTGGGACTTCATTTTGTCCTTTTCTGCTACGATGACTTTTGTTAATAGAACCAATATGAGATTCTGCCAGTTGCTAAGTAATAGCTATACTAATTATACACTCACAATAGAGGAAAGTCACCCTAAGATAGGTCTACTGATCCATGGTACCTACTGTAAAACTGACTTAGGTCAGAATTCCATTTACTACCTGTTGTTTGCAGCTTTGTGTCACTATAATGAAATACCTGAAATAACCAACTTATAAAGAAAAAGAGGTTTATTTTGGCTTATGGTTTTGGAGGTTCCAGTCCATGATCAAGTGATCCTATTGCTTTGGACTAACGTCAAGAGTGGCACCTCATGGCTGGAGTGCATGGTGGAACAAAACTGCTTACCTCATGACCAGAAAGAAGAAACAGGAAGAGACCAGGGTCCCACAGTTCCCTTCAAGGACATGACTATATTGACCTAAGGGCTACACAATAGATTCCTCCTAAGGGTTTCAATACCTCCCAGGAGCCACTCTGGGGATCAAGCCTTTAGCACATGGATCTGGGGGGCACTTATCCAAACCATAGAACCACTTCACCTCCAAGAATCACCACTTTAATGTCCCCCAGGCTTCATTGCCAGCTCAGACCCTGTAAGCTCTCTATGCGTCATTCCTCATAGGGCAATGTTTGGGTATTTCACTTTTCTTAGCGTCCATTTATCTGATAAATGGGGGCAGATGCATTCCCTTGTGGGAAGGACCTGAGTAATATTTATTGTATATGCTTATCATGTTTCTTTAGGATCTTTCCTAAAGGGAACTTTCCCTAATCTTCAGCTGATGGACTCTGGGTTTTAGAAAGAATTTCTGATTGGTATCTGGGTAAGGAGCTGTGATTTTGCATTATAACAGCCGACTAAGGGTTTTCTTTGCGTGATCTAATTGGTTTTTTTTTCTGGTCATCCAAGTCAAGCATTCCCAAACTATCTATCTGTTTTGCCTCTAGAAACTTCTTGGCTATTAGTTCTTGCCTTGCAACTTGTGATAGCAGTACAAGGGCTGGGAATCCCGGTTTCACTCTGGCTGTGTCACCTGTTACCATGATTACATCTACCATGGCTACTCTGTGCTGCCTCCTGACCTCTGCTACTTCACAGCTCCGCCATCCTCATGGGAGCATCCTTCACCATTGCCACAGCCCCATAGCGTATGGTCAGCACTAAGCTCCTACAGATGCCAGTGCCCTCTCACCTACAGGGCCATTGTGGGACTGGTGAGGGGTTAAGTCACTTTTGCCTTCATGGACTCCTTTCTACATTAAAAAAAAATTAAAAACTGTATTTCACAATTATGTTAATATAAATATGAATATAATTTTTGATTCTACCAGTTCATTTTTTGCTTCCTCATTTAAAAAGTAATTAAGTGCTATGCCTGTTGTGCCTAAGGATAAGTCAGTCCTAATCACTAATGTTTTTCCTTCTTGACAAAGTGAAGGGCATGTCCTCTGGATCTTCCTGGCAAATAAAACTGGTTGTACTTAATACATCTATTCTAACCTCCCTGAACCTTCTGATGGCCTCCTTACTACTGTGAAAAAGCAGTTTTATAATTTCCATTTACCTGTAGGCCTTGTCATACCTAAGCTCCAGGGAGCCAGCTCAGTGGTGCCCTAAGATTGATGGCATATTCAGAGGACTCCCTTATCCAAACCTCTCCCCATCCACTCCTGCTCTTTCTCTGCCCTTCCAACAATCTCGAGATACCCTCTCACACGGGGACCCTGGCCCCAGGTGGCCCTTTGATCCTCTTGCTGAGTAAGCTCTTTCCTCTCAGAGCAGAGACTGATTTCTCTGTTGGGGCTATGTGACCAGTTTTCCGTTCAGAAGCAGTGAGGGGAGGCAGGGACTCATCTTAAGGAGACAAGAACAATTTTGTAAATAATCTGTCTCAGGCCTGGTCTGAGAGAGATGGTTTTGATGAATTGCTTTCAATTTCTAATTTTTTTTTTTTAGATTTCCAAGGTTATCTGAAATTGTAGTCATGGCTTTTCTTTTCTTGCTAAATTCAGAGAGCACTATTGTTGTTACTTGAAAATACACTTCTATGCATGACTTTACAGCATATTATTTGTAGGGGGCCAGGTATGGATCTTAATTTACTGTTATCACAAGTCGCAAGATGTCAGGGAAAGGGAAGAATCAAGTGTCATAGTTGAGATCACCACTAGCCAATCAAAATCCTTCCCCTAAAAGAGTAAGGGTGAAAGAGAAAAAGGTGGTTGGGCCTCATGCTGGCATTCCTCCCTGTATGATCATTCTGGATATTGTTATTTGGTTTCTCTCTGCTTAATTGATAAACTTGTTTATTGTTTCATAACTATTGAATGCTCACAATGTGGTCAGCTTTTAAATCTTTACGGACAAATGTTTGTATTACACAATCATTTTCTGTGCCTAGTGCTCAGATTCCAAGGATGAGACAGGGGCCTTTATGTAATTTTGTATTTTTGAGGATGGCTGCTTTAACATAAAGTCATCCTAGGACACTGAACATCTGATGAGCGTACAATGAAGAATTTGTTTTGTTGTTGCCTGGTGGAACTAATTAAACACAGGGATGGACAATCAAGTCAAACCAGTATGCTCCTCTAATTCATCCATCCAAGAAATCTCAAGAGAATAAGATCTGTCTCAATTGATATCTTAATTGCTGTAAATCACTCTGGCTTTTCTAGTTCTAGGTAAATAACAATCTACAAAAAAAAGTAATAATATATTTTAAAAGTATATTATTCCCAGACTAATGACTCAGAATTGGTTTATATTCTTTTGGGGAACAAATTCATACTATCATATCTAAAATTTACAAGAACTTAGTATAAAGTGAGTCCATTCCATGGGTATAACAATGAGATGTGGATATAACATGCCTTTGGAGGATCAGCCTATGTAAGTCAAGATGGCCTCGGTATTGCCTTACAAAGAACTGACCTGGGCAGGTACATGTGTGTTCCTTTTCACGTGGGAGGGGAAACTGGCACTGATGTAAAGATAGGAGGCTATATAGGTAGCTCTTTCATTTTGGGAGGATTGGGTGGGTGAAAATCATTCTGTAAATTGGGAAGATCAAGGTTTAATGGGATCATGTCGAGGTCTTGAGGGTAGAAGGTGAGACTATACTTAAGAAGACGTGAAGTGAAATTTCTTCTAACTGACCTGCCTCAAGCCCTTTGTTAACTTCTCCATTTTCTCATCTGTAAAATGAGAATAATAGGAATTTTCCTCGTGGAGTGATCGTAAGAAATAAATGAATTCATAAAGCATTTAGAATACCACCTGGCTCATAATAAGCCAGTTAATAGTAATAAGTGTTAGCCGCCATCATCATTATCACGAGTGCTGCCATCATCATCATCATCATCATCATCACCATCATCATCATCATCAATCTCTATCTCACATGTAGTCTCCTGGGCATGAGAATAAACTGAGTTTTCATAAATACAATTCCATTAACTCATACCCCAACAAACTGAAGGAGTTCAGATGGCCTGAAGTCTATAAAGATATCCAATAACTGACTTTTATAATTATCCAGTAATTTTCCTTCATACTTTTCTTGATTCTATTTCTGGAAAAAGGTGTTATGGGTTGAATTGTGTCCCTGGAAAGATACCATTGAAGTCCAAACCATCTAGACCTCAGAATGTGATCTTATTTGGAAATAAATACATTTGTTGCAGACATAATTGGTAAAAATGACATGACACTGAACTGTGTGTATGGGAGCGGGGTCCTAATCCAATATAACTGTGTATTTATAAATTGGAGGAAATTTGGGCACAGGAATTCACAGAGGGAAAATGATATGAAGATTCACAGAGAAGTCAGCTTCTTGATGATGGGGATTGCAGAGATGAATGTCCAGGCCAAGGAATGACAAGAATTGCTGGACAATACCAGAAATAAAAGAGGCATGGAAGGATTCTCTTCCTCTGGTTTCAGAGGGAACATGGCCCTTCCTATATCTTGATTTCAGACTTCAGCTTTCAGAACTGTCAGACAATAAATTTCTGTTATTGTGAGACACTCAATTTCTGGTCCTTTGTTACAGAAGCCATAAGAAATAATACAGAATGGGATGGAAAAACACCACTGGAGGAATAACGTAGTATCATGACTTAACTCACCACATCACTGGAAGCTAGGATGGTGTTCAAAGGCTGAGAAGCTGTCACTTCATGTTTCTTCTGTTTTGACAAAATCCTGTTAATCTTATTTTTTTCTCTCATTTTACTCTAAGATCTGCTTTTATTTCTGAAATCTATTAGTGTATGTCCTTCTATTTTTAAAAAATAATTTCAGAGTATCATAATTATATTTAGTATTTGGGTTCATTTTGAGAAAATAATACATTTAAGGATTTTGATTTCAATCCCTATACACCCTCCCCTTTCCCTTCCCTCCTCCCTTCACCCTGTTCTTTCTTCTTTCTTTTATTGATCTTCCTTTCACTCCTTATATATTAACTTTTGTTTGGTTATATATATATTTATACATATTATATGTATACATATTACATGTATATATATATATATATATATATATATATATTTATACATATTATATGTATACATATTACATGTATATATATATATATATATATATATATATATATATATATATATTACACACACACTTGTACAGGTGAAATTCTTTTGTACATTTATATATGTATGTAACAAGCTATTTTGCTTCATTCCATATTTCTAGCCCCCTTCCCTTCCTCCCTGCCTCCTTCTCTCCTGTTCTTAACTTCACTAATCTATCTTATATCCTTATGATATCCAATCTCCTTTCTTGCGACCTTCTTTCTCTATTTTACTCTAACTTCCACATATGAGAGAATTCATTTAGCTCTTGATTTTCTGAGTCCGGCTTATTTCACTTAGCATGACTTTCTCCATTTCCATGCATTTACCAGCAAATGCCATTATTTAATTTTTCTTTGTGTAAAACTCCAGTGTGTGTGTGTGTGTGTGTATCTCACAATTTTTTGATCCATTCATCTGTTGGTGGGTATCTGGACTGATTCCATCATAGCTAAATTAAGATTTGCTTTTTATGGGATGATTTCCTAACTATCGCAAAAGTGGTAACCTTATGAACATACACTCCTTCTACACATTTGAACAAATCTTCCCAGATTTTGTGGTATCGTTCTTCCATTCACTCCTTCATTCATGTCTTCTTGAATCAGGGCAGAGGGACAAAACAACAGGCAACCTGTTCAGATTGCGTGGAGTCACAGTCATCCCTTTCCTGGTGCCCTTCAGAGGGGAGGAAAAGTGCCTGGTCTTTGTGCTTATTTCTCCACCAAGAGTTCTCCCTTTTCTCCCTCACCAAACATCAATGCCATTTGATTATTTTCAGAGCACTAGAAGCCTCTCTTTGTGCTGCAGGGTTCAACTAGATTCCCTCACATATTATACCACTTAAATTTTCCTATTTCCAAAAACTGCTCTTGGGCACATTTCATTTGCCAGAGCTGGTATAATCTTTCCACAGTGATGCACTCAGATCCAGGGTGTTCAGGCCAAGATTTATTTGTTTTCAAATACTTTTTTTCCCCTGATGACCTAAAATATCCTTCCAGAATTACCAAGTCCTATTTTTATTTTGTACAAATGATCATATAGTCAAATTTAAAATTTCACAGATATATAACCTGTAATAAAAGAAAGATGCAGAGTTTGTGAAATTAACCCATTAGTTAATATTCTCTGGACTCTAGTTTACCACCCCTCAACTTCCATAGGATGATACGGTTTTGTTCAAGTCAATAGTCCATTGTTTTTGGAGGTTTCCAAGACCGTTTCCCAAAACACTTTCTGCAAACAATCCATAGAGAGAGCCCTACATTTTCCACAGAAGAAATGAGTGATCACTTACCCTCCTGATTCCATTGTGCTTGTTGGTAATGTATATGAAACACATAACTTTAAAAACACCTAGCATGCTTTTGCAGAGGTCTCCAACAAGGGCATGAACAAGGGCACATGCCTATGTATAAAAAGGATCCTGCTTTGTATGTTTTTAAAAGGAGCTGTTGGAGTAGCTTTAGTTCCTTCTGCTCCTTGATTAAATCTTGATTAAAATCAGGGCAGTAGTTGTAGAACGGGAAGCAGTCCTCTCCTTACTTCCCCTGCTGTAGGTTATATCACTTGATTGCTTGAGACAGCTAAAGGTGCTTTGGTAGTAAAAGGAGAGCAAGATTAATGGGCAGTCATTTCCATAGTAACAGCAAAGCACTCTGGGAAACAGAGCCACTTGGGAGCTGGAGTTACACATGCCAGGATTTTGGCTCCCATGGCAACAGCAGAGTGTGGGGTGGGGATGAGCACGCTAGGAAACTTAGCAAAGGTCTGCTTAGTGAAGACAATGTATAATCAGAGTTGTCAATCTATTTTAAAATCCGAAGTTAAAATAAATCAAATTTGAGACCACAAGCTGATGTGAAACATTTAAAACGCACTGTACATCCACTGAAAATTTCTGAAGCATAAGCACAAATAGTTTAAGAACTATCCAATTGTGACAACTTGTTAGTTTAAAAAAATCCAATTACCCAAATTTTTGTCCCAGAGTAGTTGCAGAAAATTACACAATTAGAGCAATTTTTCTCAGCTGCTTCACTATAGAAAACGAAAGTAATTATACAAAAATAGGGTAAAATACTTCCACAACTGCAAGTTAGAGTTTTGCTTTCCTTAGAAGAAATTCTGTTTTCCTTTTAGATAATCATCTCAACGAAAAGCTGAAGAGAGCCAGCAGTAAAAGGAGAAAGCAATAGCTAAAAGAAGAATAGAGAACAAAGCAAAAGGTGAGTGAAATACTTAATGACTCACGAGAGGCTGAAAAGAATTCAGAAGGACCTAAGAATGCGGTATCCCAATTACAATGAGTAAAAGAAATCTGACACAAAATCGTATTCCTCTTGCTTTTATTAACATTGGAGTTAAAGCTTTTGAAGGTCTCCTTTGTCCTGCATAATGTTATAGTGCATTCAAGGAGCCCAACATCCACTTAGGAATAGACATTCTCTTCTATTCAGCCCTTCTGGGTCAGGTCTACATAGATGGTGGAACAGAATTTTGGAAATTACCTGTTGAATTAAGAATAGGTTCATTGCTAATCAAGTTATTAACTCATTAAGTCCCAAGTTTTCAATTCTGACAATGTGATAAATGTTCAAATATTATTTCAAAGTGACTATAAATATTTATTGCTCAGTGTAAGTTTTTGTAGGTTTCCACTTCTGGGGTGATGGAACAAAACAAGTTAAGGCAAATCTGCATGTTTCTATCCACAATGCACTAAGAAGTTATTACTGGAAGAATCGAATGAGATTATATTGAGTGTGCACTATGAATTTGGAAAAAAAAATTTTTAGTGATTCAATCCTGTCCTTCCCTGGTTGTCTATTCTCTATTTTGTGCATAGCAGGATCTGCTGAGATGTCATTTAGGCATGTGAAGGATCTGGCAGTAGTATCTCAGAGAAGAGCAAATCTTATTTGTTAAGTACCATCACAACATCTATATCCTTAGGCCTTAAAAAGAAGGATTACTGTAAGGACTATCTATGGGAATGCCCATAGACACCAGCACCTATAATCTATGAGTTGTTCCTCTCCTTTGCCATCTGCACTGTTAGCAATATTTTTCTGGGACCCTGATTCTCGGTCTATAGTTGGTTGATCTATGAATTGATGCCTAAGTTGGGTTGGTTAGTCAGTCACTATGCAGGATTTTGAAATTTGGGACTCAGTGAGCTTCAGTCTGTCACCTGACTAAAGCTATAAATTGTTAAAGTTTGAAGTTATTACTGATCATTGTTTTCCCATATGAATAAGGCTTCAAGAGAAAAGAAAGAGATATCAGAGAAAGGCAGAGACAGGAAATAGAGGCTTGGCTTAGATGATGGTCAGCACCTACTCTAGTTGTTCCTGATGCCCAGCAGAATCTGAATTTCTTGTGGCTTGACTGTGTCCTCTCAATAGATTTTTTCTTCTGTTTTTTTTTTTTTTTTTTTTTTGCTCAAGTTTGCTCAAGCTGGGTGTCTACCTCTTGCTAGTGAGAGTCCCAATTAATGTAACAGCCTCTTCTCAAATCCACTAAAACACATGATAAAGGGAATACAGTAAAACAATAACCTAGACAGAAAACACATTGTAGGAAATAAAGCAGGGAGACAAAAAGTAATTGCATAGTTTTGCTTTTCTTGCAGTTTGGTGATTTGTGAGAAAGGCAATAGGGCTTAGAAGTCACTACAATCAGCAACTCATCATAAGAAACAAGACCAACTTGAGTAAAAATACAGCAAAATCAGAAAGTGGCATCTTTTCTAACAACCTGTAGAAGGTGGCAAGAATCTAAGCTGAAATCCTCATTTAGGCCATGTTACGGTTTGGATCTGAGATGCCTGTCTGCTGCCTGGCTGTTATGAGGTGAGCAGCTTTCCTCCACCAGGTACCGCCTGCCATGATGCCCTGCCCCCATAGGAAGCCTCTGAAACTGTGAGTCAAAATAGATGTTTTCTCCTTTTAAGTTGTTTTTCTCATGTATTTGGTCACAGTGACAGAAACCTCATTAACACAGAAAATTGGTATTGAAAAGTGGGGTATTGCTGACTATGCCTGACCATAAGCTTTGGAAGTGGTTTTCAAGAGGAGTTTGGAAACATTTGGAGAAAAAGACTAAAGAAAGCTTGGAATATTTTAAATGGAGCTTAGGGGATGATCCTGGTGGGAAATCAGAATGCTGATAGGACAGTAAAGTCTGTGTTGATGAAGTTTCGGGTGGAAACGAGGACTCTATTCAAAATTGTACCAGAGGCCATTCGTTGCATAATGGCAAAGAAATGGTCTACCTTTTGTCCATACCCTGAGACTTGGTTTGTGTGAGGGTGAGTTTAAAGGTAATAAATAGATCAATAAATCTGTCAGGAAATTTCAAGGCAAGACAGGATTCAGTTAGTGGCATGGGTGTTATTGGATGCTTTTAGGCAGATTAACAGTGAGAACTGGGAGTGAAAAGCAGAGTAGAAAGATTTGGAAAAACTTTCAGTTTTTGCCCAGAACAGATACACATTTAAAGTTGTGACAAAGGAGGGTTGCTAAAGAGACTAGTGTCATTAAAAAGAAGACAAGTACTTTGTCTGGGAAAATAGGAAGAATGCCTTGAGGAAGCAGAAAAACTCATTGCAGGGTCATGAACATAAAAATATAAACTCATTTGAAAAATGTTGCTGTAAGAAGAAAGTCTGGGATGTCCTACTTGCACAGGGCTGCCTAAGGAATTATTTTTCTGGGATTTTGCTTCCCTGTGTTCAGCTATCCAACCACTCAGAGGCCACTGCAGCTGTGGTTCAAGGGAGCCCAGCTATTGCTCTTGCTGATGGCAAACCTTGGTGCTGTTCACATGGGGCTAGTTTTGCAGACATGCAGAATGCAAACATTCTGAGGTCATGGAGACTTCCACTGAGATTTCAAAGGAAAGGCTGCGAAGCCAGGCAGTATGTAGTAAAATCAGACTCCCTGCGAGCAGCCCCTGACAGGGCAATGCAAGAAGCTGCAAGAGTGAAGCCAAAGCTGCAGTGGAGACCCCGGGAAGCTAGAGATGCCAGGGACATGAAATGTCTGCATAGGGAAATCACAGGCAGTGAGCAGCACCTGCCCAAGAAAGGGGGCATGTGGGCTGCAGCTAGCAAAGCTATGGAGGTGGGACTCGCCAAGGTCTTTGAACCTTGAATTATGCCACTGTCTACCCCAGATGCCAGTCATAAAGCTAGAGGATTTAATGTTTAGCCATGCTGAATTTCAGTCTTGCTTTGGTCTAAGTCCTCCTTGCTATTTTCCTATGTGTCCCTTTTGGAATATGAATGTTTACCCTGTGCTATTGTATCCTGGAAGTATGTAGCTTTCCTTTAGATTTTACAAGGGCTCATAACTAAGAGATTGCCTTGAGTCTCAGAGGAAACTTTGGGCTTAGCCTTTAGAACAATGCTGGAAGTGTTGAGACTCTGGACATGAGCCTTTGAGGGTCAGGGGTAGAATGTTATGATGTGGATCTGAAATGTTCTCCAAAAGCTTGTGGTTCCCAGTGCATGATTTTTTCAGAGGTGGGGTCTTTGGAAGGTGATCTGATCATGAGAACTTTGACCATATCAATGGATTATTCCATTTTTGAACTCAGCTGATTGGGCTCTTGGGAGGTAGTAGAAACTTAAGAGGTGGGGCTTAGTTGAAGGAATTGAGTAATTGAGGGCATGTTCCTTAAGGAAATGTTGAAACCCTGACCCTTTCTGTCCCTCTGCTCCCTTGGCTACATGAGATGAACAGCTTTGCTCTACCATGTGCTTCCTACCATGAAGCTCTGCCTCACTATGGGCCAAAAAGCAACGAAGCCAGCTAACCATGGATTAGAACATCTGAAACAGTGAGACAAAATAAATCTTTCCTCCTTTCAATCCCCCCACCATACCCCAGGTATTTCAGTGCAAGAGAGCTGACTAGCACAGGCTATTGTTCTTTGTGGCCTTGTAAGGCATGCTAAATAGTTTCTTTCAGATTGCAAGGAACACTGACACACTCAGGAAACTAGTCTAACATCCAGATTATAAGGGTTTTTAAAAGAGAAAGAGAGAGCAGAGGAAACAGGAGGGAAGCTAATTCAAGATGATTCCCCTCGACCAAAGGACTTTGTTTCCAGATTGCATGGGCTCACTAAGTGCCTAGCACAACAGGTGAAAATGGATCTTCTTCAAGACATATTGCTGGGTATTTCAGAACATTGAGGACAAGGAGAAAACCTTAAATATCTCCTTAGAGAAGGAAAAGAGACAGGTCATATACAAAGTAGCAGGAATCAGAATTGCTTCTGATGTGTCAATAGCAACCCTGGTGGGATAATGCCTTCAAAATCATTTCCTATCTAGAAGTCTATATCCAAAGCAACTGCCAATTAAATAGAAGTGTAGAATAAATACATTTCAAACATGTAAGATCTCCATGTCATTTTCATGCATATTTTCTAAGGAAACCATTTAGGAAGTTGTCTTTCTAAAAGAAAATAAAACCCAGAAAGAGGAATACATGGGTAAAGATAATCAGAACACAAAGGGATCTGTAGGACTAGGGGGGGATCCCAGGATGACAACTGTGACTAGGTTTAGAGGTTCACTAGTCCATGTTGAAGCAGGTTCAAAAATCTGTTCCCTTGGTTCCATGTCAATAACTTCACTTCTCCCAGTGACAAAAGGTAAGTCTAGTGAGAGTCAGGGGAGCTGTATTAGTTATCTGTTGCTGTCTAAAATTATGTCACAGACATTTGCCTTGAAACAACATGCACCTGTTGTCTTTCGGTTTCCATGGGCCAGGAGTCTGGACACAGCTAAGCTGGATCCTCCTCTCAGGGTCCAGGCTACAAACCACTTCTCAGCCATGGCTCAGTTCTCCAGCCCAGAGTGTCATGTGGTTGTTGGCATATTTTGCTTCCTTGTAGTTATTGTACCGAGGTCCTGTTTTCTTGGTGTCTCTCTGGACCACTCTTTGCTCCTAGAGACACCCACAGTTCACATAGCCCTCTTACAACTTGGCAGCTTCAGCCTGCCTTCCTTTTTTTTTGGGGGGGGGGTTACTGGGGATTGAACCCAGGGGTATTTAATTTCTGAGCCACATTCCCACCCATTTTTAAATTTTTTAAAATTTTATTTTACAGACATAGTCTCATTGAGTTGCTAAGTGCCTCAGTAAGGCACTTACTGAGGCTGGCTTTGAACTCTTGATCCTCCTGCCTCAGCCTCTCCTGTGGCTGGGATTACAGGCCCCAGTGGCAGTTCTTTCTTTAAGACCTGCAGAAGAACCCCTCTCTCTCAGACTGCTCAGGTGGAGTCTTAGGGAATGTGGCCTAGTCAAGGGAGTGACTAGGGACCCTCAGCCTCTGTTATATTCTATCTGCAGAAATAAATCACAGGCTCTGTCTGCCCTCAAGGAGAGAGGGGTTTATACAAGAGCATGACTCATGAGGGGGGAACCTTAGGGTATTCTACCACAGAAACTATTAATTTGGCTGATTAAATACATAATGATGGTGGTATATGACTAAGATTGAGTGATAAGGCAATAAAGAAGTATTTTCTCACATAGTCGTGCTGATGTTTGATGGTCTTCTAATCAACACATTGGCAAAAGCTTTCAGATGGCTACAGTGAAGCAATAAAAATCTTCCTAAATATGAGAAATTACCACATATATGCATATGCTTTTTCACTGAATATTATATTTGTGAGAATCACTATGTTGTTGGGTATAGTGGCAACGTATCCTTTTATATTGCTATATAGTATTCTGATGCATGGAAATACCACATTTATCTATTCATTCTACTGCTAATATAAGTTTAGTTTGTTTCTAGTTTCTGGTTTTTATGAATGTTGATGCTCCAAACACCTCTGTGAATGTGCTGTACTTCACCTATACAATTTCTTAATCTTATATTAAAGTATTTACAAAAAACTACAATAAATACTGTGTTTAATGGTGAAATATTGAAGCATTTCCTTTGAAATAAGGATGATATAAGGATCTATATCATCTCTTCTTTTCAACATTTTACTAGAGATTCTAGGCAATAAAAATGCCTATGAAAATGTATAAACTATAAGAATTAGAGAAAGAAAAATAAAATTGTTGTTATTTGAAGACTAAATATTTTTTATATTGAACATTTTAAGATATAGGTAAGCTATTGTAATTAGTAAGTGAATTTATGAAGGCCAGCTTATAAAAGTTGGTTGTTTTGTACTTACAGAATATGTTTGCTTGCATGTAGACCACAAAAAGTTTACTCCAAAAGTTTAATCTATTTTTTTTTTTTTTTTTGCAGTGCTAGAATTTGACCCAGGGCCATGTACAAACAACAAATAATTAACAATTTTAATTAAACATTAATTATTTAATTTTGAACAAAAAATATTCTTAGAAATTAGTTCAATAAAAGATATATGAAACTGCTCCACAAGAAGTACAAAATATACTGAGATAAATAAGATAATTCAATATCATTCAGATGTCAGTTCTTACCATGTTGATTTATAGATTTAGAGGATCTCCATCAATATCCCAAATGTTTGTTTTGAGGAACTTGACAAGCTGATTCTAAAGTTTATATGAAAATTCAAAGGGTCAAGAGAAGCAAAGATATGTTTTATGGAGAATAAAGTTGAAGGACCTATATTAGCAGATTTTAAGACATGTTAATAAATTACAGTAATCAACACAGTGTAATAATGGCACAAGAATGGACACAGACCAACAGACATAATATAGAGTGCAGAAGCAGACCCACCCATACACAGTCACTTGTTTAAGACAGAGGTGCCAACAAGGTTCAGTGGAAGGAAAAGATGTCCTTGGCATTCAGGATGTTGAAAAATTGGATGTTTATATGGGGAATATTGAAAACTGAGCCTTACTTCACACTATGCATCAAAATTAGTTTGAGGTGGATAACAGCTTTGAAAGTAAAAGCTAATATAAACTTTTGAGGAAAACATAGAAGAATATCTTCATAGTCTTGGGCAGTAGATGAAGATTTCTTTGAGGGAAAAAATTGATAAACTGCCCTTCATTAAAATTGAGAATTTCTGTCCATCAAAACACCTCATTAAAGACATAAAAAATGATGGGGATGTAGCTCAATGATAGAGTGCTTGCCTGGCATGCATGAGGACCTGGGCTTCATCCCCAGCATCAAAAACAAAGCAAAACAAAACATGAAAATGCAAGCCACACACTAGAAGATAATTGCATTACATACATACAACAAAGAACTCATTTCTAGAATATAAATAGGACTCCAAAAAGAAAAGGAATAGATAGACAATCCAGTAGGGAAATGGGAGACAACTTGAATAGGAATCTCATGAATGGCTAATGAAAATACAAAAAAGGCACTTTACATCTTTACAAATTGCAATTATGAGACTACTATACATTCACCATAAGTACTAAAACAAGTAGAAGCAAACACACACACAAACAGAGAAATCAGTGACAGTTCTAATTCTAGGTAAGGCTGTTGAGCAATTAGAGCTTTTGCACACTGATGGTGGGAGTGCAAACTGGTACAGATACGTGGAAGCCTGTTGGGAAGTAGCTAATAAGACAAATGTGTATATATCCAACAAGCCAGAAAGTTTACATGTAGATGGATAAACAAAAATAGATATGTATGCATACCAAGCTATTTTACATTAAATTAACTAATTGAAAATTTGTTTTCATCCACTAAATGAATAATGCATAGAACTAACCAGCAATCTTTATTGTTCAGATCTGTGTTAACTACAACTCTGTTACACACATATTTCTCTCAGGGATAGACTTACTTTTAGTCACAAAGTACAAATTCCACCATCTTTGTGTTCTTGGCTTAAAGTGAGTATAAGAAGAGTGTGAATATACATCTGGGTTGGTTTGTGCCTAGAGTTTAGTTTACTACAAGTCTAATATGTGGAATCTCACTCAGAATTGGCATCAAAAACAAATATGAAGACATAACTGATCAGAAGAAGTGAACTTTTGTGTAGACTAAAAAAGGAAGGAAATTTACTCTAAAAGTTAGTTCTTCTTCTTTTTTTTTTTTTTTTTTCCCATTCCTGTGCTGGGGACTGAACCCAGGATCTTAACCCATATTAGTTAAGTGCTCTACCACTGAGCTATGCTCTCAGGGATGATGGTGATGATAATAACAGGCTATTTGCATTGCATCAAGTTCAACAAGAAATCACAGAATTTGAGGATTCTGACCAGATAAACTGAAGTTTTCTATTTGTTAATGATTAGATTATAAGAGAGCTTAACTAGAAAAATGTAAGGATAGAAGGTACAAGCTAGTAAACAGAATATCGAAAGGCTCCGTTACTAATTAATGAGGTCTCCTCAGAGATTCAGGATGCATTCTAGTCTTTTTGAAAAAGGATTGGCAGAAGCAGTCTGAAAGACATACAGGCCAGGCATGGGGGCACATGCCTGGAATCCCCGCGGCTCGGAGGCTGAGGCAGGAGAATCAGGAGTTCAAAGCCAGTCTCAGTAACTTTGCAAGGTACTAAACAACTCAGTGAGACTCTGTCTCTAAATAAAATACAAAAAAGGGCTGGGGATGTGGCTCAGTGGTCAAGTGCCCCTGAGTTCAATCCCTGGTACCCCCCCTCAAAAAAAAAAAAAGGACATACAGGAATTAATGTCATTTTAACCAGTATGTTTACTCTTCTCTTAATTATCCTTAATACATGTGTGCATGGCTATTTGTTGTTGTTGTTATGGTTTGGATGTGAGGTGTCCCCCGAAAGCTCATGTGTGAGATAATGCAAAAAAGTTCAGAGGAGAAATGACTGGGTTATAGCCTTAACATAATCAGTGAGTTAATCCCTGATGAGATTAACTGAGTGGTAACTGGAGGCAAGTGGGCTGGTGGCTGAAGGAAGTGGTTTATTGGAGGTGTGGCTATGGGGGTCTCACACACTCCTGAGCAGTGGAATTTGGGTTTCCTCTGTGTGAAGCGGACCGGCTGCAAAACAAACCTAAGAAAAGAAGGCAGCGGAAAACACCGCACTATACAGAAAGTAATTTTGAAAAGCGGGGGTGGGACACCTCTTTGACCTTAAGGGGTCAAGCTTCCACACTGGGAAGAGAGAGAGCAAGAACCCACATTGGCTTTGTTATATATGGGGGAACTTCAAAGGTTTTCCAAAGAATGTTCTTCTGTCAAATAAGGTAGGAGGTGGGCTGTCAGGCCCAATGGGTCATGCCCAATTACGGAGCTGTGAGAGTAGCCTTCCTAGCTTAGCAAGTGCATTGCATAATCCATTAAGTGGGAGGAGCCACAAAATGACTGGCAATGCCAAACCAAAATCTCCTTGGCTCAAGGCTGAGTGAAGACACTAGATAGTTCAGGAGTGGCTTCCCACAATGGGGTATATATTTTGTATCTGAAGAGTAGAGTCTCTCTCTCCTTTCTGATCACCATGTGAGCTGCTTCCCTCTGCCACGCTCTTCCGCCATGATGTTCTGCCTCAGCTTGAGCCCTGAGGAATGGAGCTGGCCTTTATGGACTAAGCTCCATGAGCCCTCAAATAAGTCTTTCCTCCTTCACAATTGTTCTGGTCGTGTCCTTTTAGTCACAGCAAAGGAAAAAGCTGATTAAGGCAAGATTGTATTAATATTTTACATTTTTATATTTATCTTGTCTTTATTATTCAAACAACATCTATCTCAACTTTAGTATCATCAGGAAGATGAAATGGGCAGCATTTGCCCACTGTGTTTGATGCCTAGTTCCTCTTTCTCCTTCCAACCTTGATCTTGTATATTCTCTTCTTACCTTGGTGATCCCCATCAATCACCACACTTTTATTCCCTTTCCCCCATAGACACCAATATGCAGGAAAAGGTTTGATCAAATTGACTCATAAAAGTGCAAAACTTGCTTCTGTAGTGCTGTATGCATGCACCACATAAGCTGCATTCACTTACTAA
The DNA here is from genome assembly GCF_047511675.1 of Marmota flaviventris. NCBI lineage: Eukaryota > Metazoa > Chordata > Mammalia > Rodentia > Sciuridae > Marmota > Marmota flaviventris. The sequence continues at coordinate 117,354,641 of NC_092502.1, forward strand.
TAAAAGAGACACAGCTAAGGCAGCTTCAGCATATGAAGGTTTGTTTTTTTCATGCAACAGGAGGTCTGGAACTTGATAGCAGGTGGCAATGGTACCCTAGCTAAAGGTCTCTGTAGTTATCTCAACCTTTTCTTAATGGTCCCAAGATGACTGTTCCTGCTCCTACTATTATATCGATGTTTCATGTGAGCTGCTTCCCTCTCCCAAATGACTCCTGCTACATGGATTGGAATTGTGTCCCAGACTATCCATGGTGGTAAGGGGGATTGGTTTTATAGTCTTTTATGTGGGTATATTGCCATCTAGAATAAAGTTGGGATTGGTTAGCATGAGGGTGGGGAAGAACGTATATTGGGCAGGCAATCAGCTGTCCCTGCCACAACATGTTTTCTTGCCTGCATTCTGCTAGGGGATCAAGCTGAATGAACCTCTAGCTATGGAACTTTGGCCATTGGCAAAGGATGGTGCTTTTATGGGAACCTCTAATTCTCATCCATGTGGGCAAGAATTTAATCTATTTCCTAAGGCTGGCCTCTAAAGGTATGGTTGGGAATTCATGTGTGACCTGAGCTCTTTTATCATTGAATGGATATTTATGCTGCTTCACCTCTGAAGTTTCGGAAAGGGAAGGAGGGAGCTCGTGGCTCTAATTTTTGCTTTTTAGAGTCAAACATGGGTGGTGGTATAGGTGGGTAGAATAAAAACTGTAAGGGAGAAAAATCTCAGCATTAAACAAATCATTAGACTGGGTCTAAATAGATCCCAGTGAATTTTCTATAAATAGTGACTTTCCGGAAGACTCCAGTTGTACCCCTGGGATGGTTCCTAGGAACACAGGGACTATTGCAGGAAGTTGTGTCCTCTCTAGGGAAGTTCCCGTATCTGCACAGAGGAGCTCTGGCTGTTGCAAGCTGCAGTCTAGGTGGGCTGAAACTGCATAACTTTAGGTGCTACAGTTTCCTTCTCCAGGGACAAACACACCTCTGCCTCCTCACTTTGGATGCTGCCACTGCTACCTAGTGGGACACTGCTAGAGCCGTGATCTTCATATCTGTGGAACCAGGTCACACCTGCTGTGCCTCCAAACTGGAGATTCTTATAGTTATATTTGCAAATAAAGAAGGAAAATGCATCCTATGCGCTCTGTGTAGCTGTGGGAAGTTCCACGTCAGGGCTCCTTGAGCCTTCCAACATTACAAGATTAATGTGATTCTTGGAACTTCTGCACCCCCTTTTAAACTTGTCTAACCCCTTTCTGCCAGTGGGATGCTAAGCTTCCAGGCAGGCTGGGTAGGTGAGTTCTGAAATCAGCATTGTGCTTTGTGGAAGAACTCTCACTGTTGGCATCCAGGATGTGTTGCTGGTTCTATTCTCTTCTCCCCTTATCCTAAATTCTCTCAGGAAGTCCATCTTTCCTGATCTCTATTGGACCAATCTGAACATGTCCATATATAACTCTGACCTGTAATAGCAACCTGGGGTCAAGGCTTTTATTTCAATGGAGGCTCATTATAAATTAGAAATCAGGAGATATCAGATATGTATTCCTATGAAAACTTAAAAAAATCACTCTATGGCTAAAAGTAAATAATTTTTCTTCAGAGCTTAGTCCATTTGAAGAGCTATAACAAAATACCTTAGAATGGAGAATTTATAAACCTCATAAATTTATATTTTATAGTTCTAGAGGCCGGGAAGTCCAAGATCAAGGTACCAGTAGATTTGGAGTCCAGTGAGGACTCCCTCTCAGCTTCAGAAATGGCACCTCTGGTTGCGTCCTCACTTGGTGGAAGGGGTAAACAAGGTCCCCTGGGCCTCTTTTACAAGGTCACTACATTTATTCATGAAGGCTTTGCCTCATGACCTAGTCACTTCCCAAAAGCCTCACCTCTTAACACCGTCATCAGTGATTAAGGTCTCAACTTATAAATTTTGGAGGAAGGAGCTACAAACATTCAGACCACAGCAAGTAGGTATGATTTAACCTCTGACTAATTGAGTTCTGGTCTCAAAATAAACACTGTTAGCAGAACTAGGCTCTGGAAAGAAATGATCCACCTGGGTTACTCTGATCCTGTGTGTGTGTGTGTGTGTGTTTGTGTGTGTGTGTGGGTGCGCGTGTGTGTAGGGAGGGTAGAGGTGGATAAATCTGTGAAATCTAAACTGTTGTCTACTAATGACTCTGAATAAATAGAAAAATAAAAATAGCAGAGGAATAACAATAATTTGAGGAATAAGAGAGGCAGATTGAAAACTAAAATATTAGCTCCATTCCTGATAGAGAGTTGATGGGAAGACGTGACTTTGTGTCTGTTAGACAAGATAGACAGACTTTCGCACCCAGTTACTCCAGTGCTGGGCTGGGGCAGGCCAGGAGAAGGAATGGCATTGCTGAGCTAAGCATGGCTGATGTTCCTTCCAGGAAACACCATAAATCATCCCGTTTTGTTAGGGATAATGTAAGACAAAGACCAAGAACAGCCAGAGTTGCGTTTAGGGAAAACAACCCCTCGTGGAACCCAGGGATGGACAATGGCCTTTTCTTCTGGGGCTCAGCTGCCTGCTTCGAGTGGGCTGGGTGGCTGTTATGTCATCCCGGCATCCAGCTGAGTGTTCATGTTTGCTTTTCCTGCTTTATTTGCTTTCCAGGACTCAGTTCCCTCTTCAGAGTCTCATGCTCCCTCCATCACTATGAAGTGCTCAGTTGTCGTAAGTGTGGCTTTGATGCTAGTAGACACCATCGTTGCTTCAAAATATTTTCTCCCTCTGTGACTCTGAGGAGAAAGCCTCCCCTTCAGAACCCAGCTCCATAGTGGAGGATGAGTAAAGTGGATTAGCAAGAACCTACAGGGGCCCTAAGTAACTGCACTCCACTTCAAAGACTGTCTGCCCACCGAGCCCTCTTTTCACGTACGGCCTTGCATCTGAAGATTATGAACCCCTAGAATATTCTGAAGTGGCTACTGAAGAATCTTGTGAAGTCAAGACACAAAGAGCCATTTTGTTCTCAGAAATGCCTACATTTATACTACTGAGAGTCTCGCACTTATATATTATGTCTCCTGCTCTATCCTGCTGATTTCAATCTGGCGGGACTGCCACATGTCTTTGTACTCTGTACCGCACATGTGCATATGGCGCATGCTAAATATAAATGCTGCTTGGCAGGATCCTTTTTTTTTTCTTCCTTTGTTTCTGAAAATGTAGTGAAGAAAATGTGGAATGTGTGTCCTCTCCAAAATGAGACTCTCAGGAAGTGGGATTATCTTGACAACAAGCCGCATATTTTGCATATTATTTCGGCATGTGGCAGCGGTGACAGTGGTGACTGTCTGCTGCCTTGTCTGATCAAATTGAGACTGTTGAGTAAGTTTGTATCCTTTCTTCTATGGATCTAGGTAAATTCCTACATTGCTGGGCCACTTGACTATTTTTCCAGGGCTGGATTTCTCTCCACCCAGGGACTAGTCAGGTTGTGTAGTAACTAGTGACTGAATCTTGCCCTGGAGAAACACTGCGTTTCCTATTCATGCTGTGTTTGCTCTTAGTTGGTGAGGGTCCTGCTCATCACAGTCACCCCAGGCCAGGTTGATGGAGGTTGTGTCTTGACACATGTGTCCATTATCACTGCAGCGATGGGTGGGGGATGTGACCAGTCACCCTCTGGCTGTGAGAGCTTCTCCTGGAACTAACTGATATCACTTCTGCTTAATCTTTATTGGACAAAGTAAGTCCCATAGTTCCCTGCCTAACTTCAGAGAAGAGCAGGGAACTATCTCCTACCATGTACCCGAAGGGCAGAGAATTAGAAGAATTTTGCTCCTTACACCAATAACTACTGCATCCCCTGCCAGAAATATGAGTGGATAACTGCTCATGCTGTTGATGAGGCACCCGCTAATGGTGCCACTGGGAGAAGAGAGCAAGACTGTGCAGGGTTAACGCTATTCCGTAAGGGTTCCTCATAGAGCAGCTCTGTCTTGAAACAGTGCTTAGATTCTTAAAGAAGTACCATAGCTTGAGGACAGGATTAGGGATAGTAAGGCGAAGGACACAAAAACACACAGCTGTATACTCTGCTTCCAGTCTCTGGAGCTGGGCTGAGTCCCAAATGCAGTGCAGCACAAAGTCCAGAATGGAGCAAATGTGAGAATCAGTGGAGTGCTATCGGAGCTTCCAGGAGCCGATCTGTTCCTGCTGTCTCCACCAGGCTTCCCGGCATCCTGTGGGCTCTGCTCCTGCCAAACCACTGCTCTGATTTCTATTGTTGGCAGTGGGGACTTTAGCAGGGCTGTGATTGCAGGGAGTGTGGTTTGTTAGATCTTAAGGACTGGGGAAAGTCCCAGAGCCACTTAGCAGGTGAAGAATCACCACTGTTTCTGTGCTGACTTCCAGGGCCTCACATCTCTGGACTGATTGCACTGAGCACAGGCAAAACCCAAAGGGGGACTGCCTGTTCAGAGGGCAGTTGAGAGGGCTTTACCTAGTGACACTGATCACAGTTGGCAGGGGGCCACTGGAGGAGAGGCGGCCGGCATGTTGCTTCTCATCACCTGGCCCAGACAGGTGACTCCTGTATCAGTGGAGGAGAGCAGCAGGGCTCTCTGGGGGAAACCCAGAAGAGGTAGCAAGACTGAATCCTCTGTCCACGACAGCTTGGCATAATGTGAAGCTCAGCAATTTTTAGCAGGATTCTGCTAATGAATGTGGAACCAGGGGACTGGCAGCTCTATTTCCTGTGGTATTAACATTTTTTACTTTATTTTAATGAGAAAAATGAGATTCTTCTTAGTTTCCTATTCATTGCACCCGGTTTGGGAGGGTATGACATTTAACAACAGTGCTTTGAAAAATATTAAGCATTATACAAATATGAGGAATTGTTGCTGTTATTATTCTGATGGAGCACACATGCAGCTTGGAATCAGCCTTAATATTGAGGGATATTTAAGGGATTAGGAGGGACTCTGTACCTATTGGGTATCGGTTTAGGATGGCCTTCATAGAAAGGGCCAACTAATCTGGCCATATTAAATCCATTTTTAGAAGTGAAATACCCAAATTCTATATCAATAAACTGCAAATGCAGACATAGATCATAAAACTTGATCATCTCACACCAGATACAACACTCTCATAAATTATAAAATATGTCAGGCGATTAACTCTAATTTGAAGCTGTAACTTGATTATCTTCTGGGTAAAAGGAGGAAATGGCTTTGCGGGGGGTTGTTTCTTAATATGGAGATGCTGTCAAAATAAAGTGGGGGACTGGAGAAATACCTCAGTTGGTAGGGTGCTTGCCCCGCATGGACAAGGCTCTGGGTTCAATTCCTGGCACCACACACAGAAAAGAAAAAATGAAGTGGGGATCGGGCTGGGGTTGTGGCTCAGTGGCAGAGCACTTGCCTAGCACATGTGAGGCACTGGGTTCGATTCTCAGCACCACATAAAAATAAATAAATAAAATAAAAGTTATTAAAAAATGAAGTAGGGAGGGAGAGAGAAGGCTGCATTTATATGGTGGACTTGGAGATGAATCTAGACAATTCAGGAAAAATGATGTGGTATACTTACATCAGACTCCCAAGACTTCAAGAAACTACAGTTAAGCCTCCCTGATTCAGATGAATTGAAGGTTAAGGTCAGTGTGGACTAGTGAAAATTTCAGTTATAAATCGTTTTGAAAGACATCCACTTGTGCAGTTTTCAAGTATAGAAAATTGCAAAACTAATGGATAGGAGAGTGAGGCCAAATACAGATCCATCCAAGCCTGCCTAATTATCTTGATTGTTGTTTGCATGCAAATGATTAGTATCACTTAGAGTAGTCTCTAAAACAGTTCATTTTAAAATAGGTCTAATGCTTGCTTTTTATTTAAAAAAATTAATTTAGCTAGCAAGCTTGTCTTACTGTTCAGGAGAAAATTTCAGTCATGTTGAGGATGAGGTACCCTGATTTCTGATGTGCTTCTATATCAGGAAGTTATAGTGCCTGTCCCCATACACCTCCTGTCTCATTGTTCCATGTGTAGTAGGCAGAGGCTGCATAACTATTTAAGGAGTTATGCAGCCTCTGCCTTCTACAAAACTATCTGCTATTCTGGATAAGAAAACCAGATATTGATTTATTTTAAAATTGCTTCATAATTTCCCTAAATCTTTTTTTATACATTTTTTCCCCTCACCTAGTAGGTCAGATGGCATAATTTCTAGGCTGTATGACAGGTTAAGTGAATTTCCCACTGGTACCCATTAGCCCAGCCTTTCCATACTTAAGTTGCTTTGGCTGGTCTTTCATTCAACTCCTTCTACTTCCTCTCAAGCAAGTTCACAATGAAACTTCAAGTCCATCAAGGGAAGGGCTTGTGAACATTTTATTCACCTCCTTATTGTCCTGCAAAGTATTTGGGAGGGACACAATGATGCCTTAGTACATGGTTGCTTACAAGAGTAAATCAATGCATTTATTAGCTGTCAGAGTTGATAAATCCACATTAAGAATTACATACTGTTGGGCATTTTCATAAGAAGTAATCCTGGAACTCACGGGAATGAAATCTGTTTTGGACTTTAGACATGGGAACAGGCAGGTGAATAACGTCACTCTACATAGGTGATTGTTAGCTCTGTTCACCTGAGTGCAAGCTTATTCACCTGGGTGCAGTGGCACACCCCTGTAATCCTAGCGGCTTGGGAGGCTGAGGCAGAAGAACAGAGAATTTAAGCCAGCCTCAGCAGAAGAGAGGCACTAAGTAACTCATTGAGATTTTGTCTCTAAATAAAATACAAAATAGGGCTGGGAATATGGCTTAGTGGCTGAGTGCTCCTGGGTTCAATCTCCAATATCCACCCCCCCAAAAAGCAGCAACAACTACCACCAGTTATCAAGCATCTAGTATATGTTAAATGTGTAATGAACCAACTTTTGGTTTTATGTGATCATCACACCAACTACTTGCAATTGTTACCTTTTTTTTTGTAAACAGGGAAATTGATCCTGAGAAAAGTCAAATACTATCAGTGCATCCTAACAACATTTGAATCAATGTAGGACTGTATATATGAAGATGGTTCATAAGATTGTACTGCCTATTGATGTCATATCCATCTTAGTTTGTGTACTTCATGATGTTCACACAATGACAAAACAGCCTTACCAGCATGGCCCTGTCACTGAGTCATGCGTGACTGCACTTGGCCAAGGTCACATAGTGAGGGCTTTAAAGAACCAAGTTTTGATGGCTCCAAATCAGCATTCTTTCCATGTCGCTACTCTGCTATACTTCTATAATTGGAACCTAAATATGGGTCTAACAAGCATACCTTTAGCCTATACCATTTGCGATCCAAGGTGAAATCACAAATATTCTGATTCTATGATAATTATTATCATCAAGAGCTGCCATCTGTTGAACAATTATTACAAGCAAGGCACTGAAGTCTTCTAAAATACACAGGTGTTCATATAGACTTCAGAAGTCACCGAGGTCCTGCAGATCTGGATTCCATGTAATTTCCACCTTCTCTGTGAATGCTATCTATTAAGTGTCTATTAGTTTCATACTGGCAAATTTAGAAATCAGAAACAAACTCCTTTTCAGACGGTGCTCAGATGGTTCAGACATGGTTACTGCAGACATTCATCATGGACCTTACTATCAAAGTGTCTGCAGCTCACTTGGAGACACAGCATTTATGTTTATGAATAGACAACAATGTAAATTCATTTATGACTAAATTTGGGATGCAAATAATAAACACCAGCAGAGTTCAGAGAAGGGAGAGCTTGATGAATCACAGTGGCTAATAGGGTTCCAAGATGGAAATGCTATCTGAGCTGGGTCTACAACATGGCAAGGCCTTGAGTGGATGTGGAAGAAGGAAAGAGTGGCGAGCAGAACACACGTGTGACAGAGGACGGTGGATATCCATAGTCAATGGGCAATTTCTTATGCAGTTTTCTTAATTTTGGCTGCAGACTTAGTGCTTATATGATACTATTCTGTGCCTCAAATTTCCCTTATCTTAAGCCAGTACCTTTGTTTGTTTGATTTATAAAAGAAGATAGGATTTTCCCAGCCCAAGGAACTGACCATTTCATGAAACTGGCGGTTTAATGCTATGGCTGGCTGGACCAGAGGACTGCATAGAATTCTCACTAATAAGTCAGCAAAAATGCTTTAGTATAAAGAGAAATAAAGACCAATTCTTAAGTTAAAACTATTATCAGAATGTGGTACTATCTGATTTTTTTTTTTAGTTAGATTTATCTACTTATCTGGAGTACTTACTAAAATGCTGGCTAAAAAGGAAACTCATTATGCCCACCCCCATTTTTTTTTTTTTTACTCAGAGACACTTATGATACTCAAGGGGCAGTCAAAAAAATGGAAATCACACTAGCTATTTTAATAGAGAAAATATAAGAAAAAGGTTGACAGGTGTTGAAAAAAAACATGAAAAATCATTGGTGTATTGAGAAATTATAATTGCAGGAATGAAAATAGTTGTGGTTAACTGTACCTAGACACTTCCTTGTGGGGTCTTATAGAGTTGGGACTGTACCTCAGAGGAGGTGGCACCTGCAGCTGCTGCTTTAGGTCAGGACCTCTAAGGCAAAGATGCTTGGCTACCACTGACAACTCAGAAGCTCAGTGAAGGGGGTGGTAGGGAGCTGGGGTTCTGATTTCAGGTGGTGGTTCTGCCTGGCAGCTGCTGGTACTGCTGAGCCGGGTGTAATGAGGCTGGCAGTGTGAGAAGGTGCTAAAAATGGAACACTGCTGCTAGACCCAAACTCTGCTGTCTGAGGTAAAGGGTCACAGAAGGAGCAATGCTGGCAGGAGCAGCCAGCAGGTAAAGAGGAAGGAGCAGGTCCTCTTTCCTGCTTCTGCCTTCGATTTCTCTCTAGCACCTCCTATTGACAAGTTCTAATATGGAGGTCTGCCAAAGGAGAAAGGTGGCCTGCGGAATTTTCTGCCACAGCATGGCAGAACAATAACAACAATAATAAATAATAAAATAATGGCTTTATTATTGCCACAGGCCTTCCTTGAGCAACCCAGCATCCACATGTACCTCTCTGTACATATTTGAACTCCTCTAGAGCAACAATAACAGTTCCCTGCTTTTTGCTGATAATCCTTCCTATGAGAGAAGATACTCTCACTCTTTCTCCTAAAAGAAGTGCACAAAGTCTTGGTGGTCATTGCATCCATCTCTCGGGAGTGTTAATTCTTCCTCAAATTTACTCATGGACTCATGTGAATATTTTGTAACTAAAGACTAAATGACAAAGGTATCCACCACCGGAAAAAAGTTTAAATGAAATAATAAAGGAAAAGAAATAGAAAGGGAAAATAAATTTGTTTAGAAACATTTGAAAACTGGCTAGAAAATGTCACATTTTCAACTACACTGCTGAGCTTCCTTTCCTCAAGGTTAACTTTGATAGCAAGCCTCTGGATCTTATTTGAACCCAGTTATTCATAGGATGGACTAAAAGTGCAGAATCTCCAATTCATCAGTGAACTTCAGCTGTGTGGATAACCACTACACGAAGTTTACTCAGGCCACAAATTTTTGCCCCAAACTAATCATAATTGTTTTAGATGGAAATGACTGATTATTGATTAAACCACTTGAAATCTAGTATCTGCCTGAATTCCTCACAGTTCAGTTCCAAGCTAGAGTTTTCCACTGAAAGCCTTATTGATCCAGAAAATATGAGTAACAGATATTGCAAGATGGAGGCTGCTACCCTTGCACAGGACTGCAGGTGAAGAATGGACCATCCGTGTGTCTTAATGAAAGTTTTAAACTTTGGCAATGATAGCAGCTTCTGGGAGAGTGTGACCTTCCCCAGCACACTGCAGGTTCTTGCTGCATTCTGAAATTTCTTGGGGCAGGGGATAACAGATGCTTCAACTTGTTTATCTGGAGGGCCAGCAACCAAGGGAGTCTGGAGAAAAGGTATAATGAGATCTCAGAACTTGGTTTCAGCTCTAACTAGTAGCACTTCACCCCCTGTGGAGAGTAATTAGCATCTTAATGCACCTCACCTGAGCCTGTGTCTTTTCATAAGGATCTCAGGGACTGTACCTTTATTATGCTGCCTTTCTCAGCACAGGCAGAGTAAATAGCGCCTGCTCTGTCTTCACTGGCCTCTTCCAGTGTCGCATATAATCTTGGGGACCTGGAAATGTCTTTTGGAGACATATGAAGTTTTAGCTACAGTAAGGTTACCTCATGGATCATATGGGTTTTCCTTTGGGATCTCTAGGTTCTAAAACAATGACTTTTAGTTTTTTTCACAGTAGACTATATTAGTGTGGTGTACAAAACTAGGGGAAAAAAAATGAAGAGGGAGGGAGACTCCCAAACCAGCACTTTATCCAAGAAGTTGTCTGAGCATATAGCATATAAAATGAGGTTTCAGTAATGGAGGCAAGAGGAACTTTTTTTTTTTTTTTAATATTTTATGTACATTTTAGTTTTCGGCAGATACAGCATCTTTGTATGTGGTGCTGAGGATCGAACCCAGGCTGCACCCATGCCAGGGGAGTGCGCTACCGCTTGAGCCACATCCCCAGCCCCAAGAGGAACTTGACCACAAAGATCATGTGAAGATTGGATCTTGATGTGGTGCTTTGTCCACCAGGTGGTTTGATAGTTTTGGAGTTGGATTTTAACTCCTTTTTTCTGGTTTGGGAAGTCTATCTTCCAGAGGGAGCCCTCTCCCTGTACCCTAGCCATGGTTCTCAGGATCTTCCTGGCTTAGGCCAGTACTCACTGAGGACCCAGCTGGAGTGAGCAGTGCTTGGAGCTGCTCATTTCTCCCTGGGGGAGGGTGTCCATAGCCTGAAGCAACCTGTTTCCTGACTCTGTGACTCCCTGTGTTCGTCTTACAGAGTGAGTGGACACTTACATCATAAACAGCAATTGTGGCATATGTTTTAACCTCTGGTCCCAGAATTCTATTTCTAGCACTTGAAACTCTAGTCCTAGGATCCTATGTCAGATCTAACAGTGCTTGTGAAAAATCTAGAAGGAAACTAAAATGAAGGGAATGTTTAGCACAGTGTTTGCCACATAGTAGGTGCGTGATAAGTACAAGTGGTCCTGACTTGATGGTTTAACTTCCAATTGTTTGACTTTACAATGATACAAAAGAGATATGCATTCAGTACAAACCTTACTACAAAATTTGAATTTTGATCTTTTCTTGAACTAGCAATATTCAGTAGGTCGATGGGCAACAGCAGGAGGGAAATGACTGACACTTCACAGTGTACTGAGTCTCCAGTGTAGTTGAATACAAATATTCAATAAATTACATGAAATATTCAACACTTTATTGTAAAATCAGCCTTTTGTGTTAGATGATTTTGCCCAACTGTAGACGAATGTGAGTGTTCTGAGCATGTTAAGGAAGGCGAAGCCATGATGAAAGGTTATTACACTTTCAATTTGTAATATTTTCAACTTACGATGGGCTTATAGGGATAAGTTGAGGAGCATTATGTGGCTACTGCCAGGGCACAGACTGGCCATGGTAAAACTAGCAGAGCTGCTCTGTGGCTGGACAATCTGGAATAATCTGAACAATTCCAATGACTCTTGCGGTCAATCAGGCCCTCAGGGGTCCCATCCTCTCTGGATCCCATTTAACTGCTCTGGTCTAAATTCTTGTGGGACTTGCAGATTGGCTCAGTGATCCACCAACCTCACATCACAGTTCAGGCTGGCAGCCAGCAGGGCCTGATTTGAGCATCTAGATTTGGACCGAAGCTGTACATCTTGAGTTCTTTTCAGCTTTTCTACCAGATTGCCCACCGTGAGTTCTTATTAACCATGGAGCCACTTTCTCAGGCAACATGGCAAAGTGGTTTTGTTCTTGTCTCCTACCGTTTCTATATTCTTGAAGATATCAGACAGGATGAACAAATCGGAGAGAGAATATGAAGCTTGCTTCTTTTGAAACTATGATCTCTTATATTGAGAATTATTTTGGACTTCATTCTTCAATCATAAGTTCCTTTGGAGGTGCCCAATTCTTTGGCATATTTCATGAAAAAAAACATTTATTGCAAGAAAGGATGTACCTGCCAATTTATTAATTCTTTCACTTTAATTAACAATGTATTGAACATTCATTAGTGTGCCTGGCCCTGTGTTGGGTTGAAACGCAGTGACGAACAGGACAAAGTCTTTGCCCTTGGGTAGGATTCAGACAATAAGCTGCCAAATACATTGGTGCATTTTATAAACTAAATGGACAGGGTGAGTTGACAGATTGATTGATCATTGGGGATGGGCATGACTTCTAATGTGATGACCAAAAGATTCTTCTGTGGAGGTGAGACCTGAATGAGATCTGGAGCACAAGGAGGAAGCCAATGTGTAAAGATCAGAAGCACTGATGTTTCTCCCTGGAGGAGCAGCTTTAGAGATTCGAGGGACAATGTGTGCTTCTGCTGCTCGCAGGTTCCACACACCTGTGAAAGCCTTTCTGCAAGCCTGTGTGAGAAGCATGGATGACAGAAGGCCAGGGAACATCCTTTGGTCACCTGCAAATGCCTGCAGAAGTAGTTGGCTGTTCTCACTGATAAATGTGCTCTCACGCTCTATGTGCAGGCTGGGGACTGGGTGATTTTCTTGAAATTTCCCCCCACAGTCAAATTTTTTCAGAACTAAAAATAACAAATTGGCAATCTACACACATGTGTTCTTTTGTAGCATCCAAGGACACTACCATAGTGTGATGGATAATATTATGAGCTGTCTCAGTTCTTTGATGGGTTGTGTTATAAAAGTGAAGCAAGTTTCATCTTGCTGAAATGTTTAGCAGAGGGAGCAGTATTTCCAGTCTGACTCTCTGGTTACATCTTTTCTGTTTTTCAGTTCTATTTTTCCTTCATGCACAGGTCAGCCCAAACAACAACCCCATCCCTTAGAAAGGGCAGGAACCCCTGCTGGCTGCTGTTGTCAAATGAAAGGGAGGGCTGGAGAGCAAGGGGCATGGGCAGCCATTTTCTTAACCTTGGCACAGCAGCCAGCATGAGGAATGGCATGTTATGGGGTGTTAGGTACTTGACAGCAAGAGATCAAGAGACTGTTCTGCAATAGCCAATGTCCCCTTGGCCTTCACCCTACCCCATGAGGTCTTAAAGGCATAGACAAAGGTCAATGCATGATTTGTAGTACCATAAGGTGTTTACCCAAACTGCTATGAGTCTGGTGGAGAGCTAGCCTGGGCCATATGGTTGCCTCTTACTTGCTTCTCACTGCACTTTATTCAGCCTGTAACAAAGTTCTTCTTCTGCTCAGGCTGAGGCAGGCTTTGTGGTTTAGAACACTGGAGGTAGGCTGAGTAGTCCTCCTGGTGCTTTCTTCCCTAGGTCCAAACAAACCCTTGTAGTTTTTGCTCTGTTAGTGAGGAATATCCAAGCAATAGGAAAAGAGAAAGAGAAAGAGCTTTTCCATTGAAGGTCTCCAGAGAGAGCTAGGCTAATTTGCTCAGCCCACCCAACTGGCATGGCAGTGGAGTGGGGCCCCCGCCATCCCCGCAGAGGTAGATTCACTGTGATGCTGACACAGTCTGAGCTTCAATGCCTTCAATTGCCCAAACCCCTTCTGAATAAGTGTTTATCTTCATATCTAATTTTGAATTTGAAATTTTAATATTCACTTTCCTAAAAAGTGCTCCCTAAATCGAGTAAGATTTAGGCCCACAAAGCTGGGGGCCTGCTGCCACATAAATACGTGAAATTACTGAAACCCACTCCTTTGAAGATACATAGGCACCCAGAGAAAGAGTGAATTATGGGCATAAAATTAAATTATCTGTAATATAAGGACCAAGAATCCAGACAATTTTACTATAGGATCCTTAAAAATGTATATCATAGGGAAGGATGAATAATTGAAAAGTTAGTAGAAAGAACCTCTGTGTATCCTTCATCCAGATTCCTCAGTTGTTAACATTTAAATTACTTTTTTTTTTAGTTGTAGATGGACACAATATCTTTATTTATTTATTTCTATGAGGTGCTGAGGATCGAACCCAATGCCTCACACGTGCTACGTAGGTGCTCTACCACTGAGCTATAGCCCCAGCCCCTAGTTGTTAACACTTTATACACTTATTATTTATTCTCTTTTTCTTCACATGTGTATGTGTGTGTACATGTATTTGTGTGAATATGTGCATATACACGTGTGCCCATATACAAACACACACACATACACACACGCTCCTTTTTTTCCCTCAACAACTTGAGAGTGGGTAGCAGATAAATGATCTGTCACCCCTTGTATTTATCAAACAAGAGAATTCTCTTATAAAGTCTCAATACATCCATAAAAGTCAAGAGATTAACATTGATTTGATACCAGCATACAGAGACTAAAATTTCATCCATTTTCATAACAATGTTCTTTATGGATTGAGACTCCAAAATCTTATGTTGCATTTAGTTGTCGTGTTTTTTTCAGTTTATTTCAACTCACAATAGCCCTTCAGTTTTCCTTGTTCTTCAAGATCTTGATATTTTTGAAGTAGCCAAGCCAGTTATTTTGTAGAATATCCCTAAATTTGTTTTTTTCTGAAGTTTCCTGAGGACTAGATTAACATGATGAGTTTTAATTAATTAATTAATTATTTTTCCAGGAGCATCATAGAAATGACAGGATCTACATGATGCTTGTTTGTTCTATTGCTGGTGATGTCAACTTTTCTCACTTGGTTAAGAGGCTGTTAGAACTATCTTCTGCTTTTGGCCATTAATAATCGTTTCATGGGGTGTTTTAAGACTATGCAAATATCCTGTTCCTCATAAAATCTTCACTTACTAGTTTAAGCATTCATTAATGATTCTTACCTAAATCAAATTATTACTATGCTGGATACCAAATAACCAAATAACAATTTTATAATTCCATCATCTTTCAACTTATTAGTTGCCATTCTACTGTAAATATTTTTTTTACTCCATTTGCTTATGTACATATGTCTGCATTTATTTGTATGAATCCACAGATTCCTATTTTATTCAATGTATTATAATCCAGTGCTATCATATATTTTAATACTTAGTTGTCCTGCATTTGACAAGCAGGGCCCCTTCATTTTGACTTCCAAATAATTTACACACGTCCCTCTCATTTTTTTGAGAACTTGCTTTCGATTGGGTACATGCTGTTCTAGGCTTACCTTGCACTTTTCTTGCCTTAGTCCTGGAATCAGCACTTTTGGTTCCTTGCCGTGGAAAATGGTATTGAAAAACCAAGATCTGGGGGCTAGTTGTGTCCATTGCTAATGAAGCATTGCTTCTAGTCCTTTTCAATAAACAGAGAACTAGAAAATACATGCAGGCAAACACACACATCAATAGTTATTTCTGTAGTTTCCCAGCCACATACTTAGTGTATACCGATACCTCCAATTGCAATCTGATAATGTATGCAACTGCAATTTGATAACAATCTGATAGCCTTCCTCTTTTCTTTTTTAAGATGGTAATCCTGTCTCCCATTGTCCTCACATGCTTTTTGCTCCGTCCCTTGAATGTGATGACTCTCCAGATCACGTGTGCAGCTGACTCATGCCTGTCTATCCCAGCTGAGAGTTACCACCCCCCACCACATACCTAAAGAGAGCTCCCCACTCCAGGCCCAGGGATACTTAGCTGCTACTCTCCTGGTCCTGGCTGTTCACTGATATGTGGAGTTCTTCTCTGGCCCAGCCTGCAATCATACCAATTCCCATGGGCTGAGTTCTTCCCTAGCCCTGAATGCATTTGGCCAGTTCCTTCCATCTCTAGCTGTAGGTCCACTAACAATTGAGATTTCTGCTGTCTGTCTACCCACATGCATGTGTGTTGATAAATTCTTCATGGTCTTGGTGGCTTTCTGGTCAAGAGTGACCCCTCAACCCCAGCAGCATGCTAACTCATGCTGCCTGGGCATCCAACAGAGGTTTAATAGCTGAAATTGATCAGTAAGTTGGAGGCATCTACCCAAGATGTTGTTAAGGGAAGCCTAGCAGATTCTGGTCAAAGATAATTATGACAGAGAAATACAATACTTGATGTTTACATACTATGTTGGTTATCAGCCTGCTCTATATTATAGGCAACTACATCTTCCAGGCTGCCCCTCCCACAGGCCTTCAGCTAGGTCTGTCCAGTAGGAGGCATTGATAAGAGACTGGAGAGCAGGTGGGAGAAGCCAGGGTAATTTCCCTTTCCCTCCTGACTTGGGCAGTATCTCCATCAGTGCTGTTTCTTCTCTCTGACTGGCTTCTGTCAGCCAGACTTGCCATAGTTCTGGTTTCTGCCATGGACCTAGATTCCTGTTTTCCAATAATACCACCTTCCCCCTTTCTCCTTCCAGCCCAGAAGAGGGTAGTGGCTTTCTACTACTATTTCTAATTTCTTCATTCCTTTATTTTTTGGTTCTCATTTCTTCTATCACCCATGTAAACAACCCCCTGCCTTACACGCCCTTTGATTTAAAGACCTAAGAGTGTTATATTTTCCTAACTTGACCCTGAAAATAGCCGAACAAGCTGATTCTCCTTGATGACTTGTTATATAAGCTTGGAGCTCTTGTAACTAATCTTCTCCCATTTGGATAAAGTCTGTCCAAGAATGAAATCAACACAAAGGAAATAGAAACAAAGATAAAGAGACAGATCCTGGTGCCTTTGAATAAGCCCTTCATTCATCAACCTTCACCTGAAGCCAGATGACCCTTGGACTTTTCAGTTATTTGACTCAATAAGAGCACTTTTTGTTCTAGTCCTAACTGTGCATCTGTGCTTAGGTATCTTGACTGTCAAATTAATTACTAAGTGAGGCCATTAGCTCTTTGATCCGTACAGGTGACTTGGGTTCTAGTCACAACAGGGCACATTTCCTTGATGTGATTCACTTATTTGTATTCTTCAGAGAGAAGATTTTCTCTCTTTTATTGGTCTTTCTGTCTTTTAATGTGTGATTCCCCCTTTCTTGTCTGAGCTGCCACATTCTGACAGGGTCTTATATATCCACTATATCAGCGGAAGGGGCAAAATAAAAAATTTATGTCATCCACAAGACAGACCTGAAAAACTAGCCTCTCATTTAAATATTGCAAAAAATTGAGTTATATGCTACATAAGTGACAGGAGAATGGGGCTCTTAATCTATGTGAAAGGAAATTGGATTCAAGTTGTTTTATCTCTTGCAGATGTTCAACATTATTTTTGTCAGCTAGTAGTTAAGTTGAAGAGAGACATCTTTCTCAGAATAGAAACATGAAATAATAATGTCCTCCAGCATCATCTCATCATGTTAAGCCATGAGATGGATGATATCCTGATGTGAAAAGATGCAAATGATACTGAGTTTTGAAGTATTTTTTGGGAGTGCAAGAGAGGCTCAAGTTTTGTTCTACAATATACTGCTTCTGCATAAAAAAGATAAGGAATCCCAGAATCTCTTTGTTAAAAAAAAAAAAAAAGATCTGAGTCCACATTTCCTAAGAGATTTATTTTGGATAAGAATTGAGTAAAGATTTGAGTTTGAAATGTCCGTGCAGAAAGCTGGTACAGGCATGGGTTAGCAGGCGTGTCCTTGGAGGCCTTGGCTCAGGGTTGTTGCTGAGACTTGCTCTGATGCTTGACATGAGGGATAAGGCTTCCTAGGGTGGGTTGGTCACCGGCATGCTGAGGCCCCTGGCCTTCTCTACCCTCTTCAGAAGTGTGCTGGCTTTTCTCGGAACCTGACAGGTCTATTTATTGTCCTCAGTGGCTCTTAGTTGTCTGACTTGAATCATTACAGACTATCTACAAATTTAGTCCTACCCTAACTTCATCCAGAAGTTGGGAATGTGTCTTAGCAGCCCCAGGCCACTGGGATTTGTGATTAGATGTGCTACTTCAGGTCTGCTACCTGGTGGGCTGGAGGGACAATGCAGGGCACCCCTGAGCCAGAACCCCTGCATCCATAACCTCTTCTTAAAAGTGAGTTGCTGTCTCAGTTTCCCTACCTACTACTGTACTGCATAAGCTGGGCCTGGAATCACAGGAATCCCATCAACTTGGTCAGGGTCCTGATGGCCCTTGGGAGAGTCATAGATTCTGCTTCCTCCACCTGCTGCCTCCACAGTTGTTTTCAAAGGACCAGCAGAGATCTGGGTTGATGTCCTCAGGCCCCAGGACATCAACCCAAGTAGTTGTGTCAGAATGCCATACATCCAACTAATGACAGTTCTAATGTGTGCTTCAGGACTCAAGACCCTCTGTGGACAAGGCTGGAATATAATTAACCCAGGAACAAATGAGTGCACATTCTTTCTGACTCCCACTCTTCATTAACACATTTTTAAAGGTTAGTGTGGCTTAATTTGGGATATATATTATAAATGGCATTTTTGATAACAATAGTAATTATTATTTCACTTGTATTATGTAAAGATCCTGTGCTAAAAGCTTTACATTCATTATTTAATTCAAACCATTATTTAATTCAACAACCTCATGAGGAAGGTATTCATTTAATCAGTTTTCAGTTGAGGAACGAATCTCTAAGAGGCTGATTTCCCTTCAACCACTTAAAAAAGGGATTTTAATTCATATCTGTTTGGTGTTAAAGTTTGTGATGTTAGCCATGATATTATCCTGACTCAGCTATACAGTGGACTTGTGATTTATAACTTTTTATAATTCATGAGATAGTCTTGCTGTTGGTTAAATAAAGATGATAGGTTTCTACCTTGTTTATAGAAAGGAATGGAATAGGATGTGGGGGAGAAAAGGAATTTTGCTTAAATTTCATTGTACAGATGCATTTATAAAAACCAAAAAAAAGTAAAGAATACAATAAGACTAGCTCATGAGTCAGGCATGGTGACACACATCTATAACCCCAGCTACTCAGGAGGCTGAAAGAGGAGGTTCATAAGTTGAAGCCAGCCTGGGCAACTTAGTGAGACCCTATCTCAAAATAAACATTTAAAAAGGGGCTAGGAATGAAGCTCAGTGGTAGAACACTTGCCTAGTATGTTTTAGACCTTGGGTTCAATTCCCAGCACCACAGGACAAAAGTTTCACCTGTTACCTAGGGCATATGTGCGTATGCTTCCCCTCCCCCCACCTCCTCCACCTCCTCCACCTCCTCCACCTCCTCCACCTCCTCCACTTTTTTTTTTTTCCCTTTTGTGTTACATGCTTAGGCCTTTTAAATTTTTAAAATTTTTTTAAAATCTTGAGACAGGGTCTCATTAAATTCCAGGTTGACCTTGAACTTGTGATTCTCCTGCTTCAGCTTCCCGAGTCACTGGATTACAGGTGTGCATCACTATCAGAATTTCTCTTCTTTTTTTTTCTATTTTTTTCCCCCACACTGGGGATGGAACCCTGCGCCTTCCCCTTGTATGTTTATAAACACAAATCCTATTCCAGGGCTTCCATGAGGAGCACTTTATTATCTTCTGTTTTCGATCAGGTTTCCCTAACAGCCTGAGGCAATGAGTAAAATACTGAGCATTTGTTTGGGAGGTAGAAACCCAGGACAGCAAAATCAAAATAAATAAATAAATGCAGTGAAGCAAAAGAAAGACCTAAGTGATGCAAAGCTGCTGCCCTGACTGGGGCTTTGTGAGGAGCATGGAGAGCCAGATAGTCCATTCCCTAAGTGTGTTGCAGGACTACATGAGGTTTTTCTAGAAAGATCCCATAGAGGAACCATACGGCAGGACAATTGATTGGAGAGCAGAAGGTAGGGCAATCCCCCACCCCACAAACCTTCCTATCTTCTTTTTTTGTACTAGCCAGTTTCTCTGACTAAAGGTTAACTCCTTTGCATATCCTTAGCTGCCAAAAATGAGATTCTGGGCCTTTTTGTGTTGTTTCATCTGAATACAAAAGTGGCAGGGTAACTGAGCAATTCTGGGCGTGTGACTGGTTGACCAGTTGTGCAGAGGTAGCCCAGGAAGAGGCTTTCCAAGGGCATGGGATTAGTTGGTCTCCTGTGAAGCACTATGGTTTGGGAGATGTTATGGTTTGAATCTAGAGTGTCCTCCGAAGGCTCATGTGTTAAGGCTTGGCCCCCAGCTCAGTAATAGTTAGAGATGGGGTTTTTGGGAAGTATTTGAATCATGAGGGCTCTGACTCATTGGTGGATTAATCTGTTGATGGATTAATAATTTGATGGCATTATTCAGAGTTGGTGGAAACCATAGTAGGTGAGGACTAGTTAGAGAAAGTAGGATATTAGGCGGGGTGCTCTGGAAGGGTAAATCTTGCATCCATAATCTCTTCTTTTGTGAGCTGAGCAGCTTCCCTCTGCCAGGCCCTTCCAACATGATGTTCTGCCTACTCTGGCCCAGAGCAATGGAACCACCAACCATGCACTGAGAATTCTGAAACTATGAGCCAAAATAAGTCTTCCCTTCTTTTGAGTTGTTTTTCTCAGGTATTTTGGACATACTGATGAAAAGCTGACTAACAGGAGGCTACCAAGCACAGGGATTCTAAGGAAGTGCATATCTCTGTGGTTGATGTATCTCCTCCTGATGCCCAACTACCTGAGAGGTAAGTATTATATTTCTTACTTTACAGCTAAACTGGAGTTTGAGTTCAAATCAGTGTGCAACATAGATCCTGTATACTTTAAAGAAAGAAGCCAAAAAGAAAGCCAGTGAGACTAATATATAGTTGTTGGGGAGAATCTAAAGAACAAAATAATCATCCATAATTCCACAAATAACCTTTAAAAATATTCTTAGTATATATATTTTTTTAGTTTCTCTATACTATTTTTACATAGTGGAGATGATAACACAAATACTATAACTTGTTATGTTCTTGTCATCAGCATATCAAAAGTATTTTGCTATGTCAATATAAACTTTTATGTTTCCATAAAAGTACCTGGATATAGTATATGTTGCATACTTTGGAAGTAGCAGTTCTGGGATTCATTTTCCTCATTTCCTGGGGAGGAGGTATGTTCCTAGGTTAGAAAAACTGCAAATAAATTGTTCTAATCTTGTAACATCACTAATGGCAGGCCTCCTGGTGAACTAAATGGTTTTTGCTAGCAGGAGAGTCCTTATCCATGGAATGCTTTTAGCAGAATGTACTTCAGTGTCTGGGATTTCTTAGGTAAACAAACCTGGAGTCTACAGATTCATGAGGCATAGCTCTCTGGAAAATGTCATGTAAATTACATAAATATCTGAGTATAGAAAGGGGAAATTTCAGATGTTCCCTGAACTAAGAAGCTACTTCTGGATAAGTAAGGTGTCTGCATACCGTTTCTAGAGATCTCATGTGTTGTCTAAGGCCTGAGTTCCTTAAACAACACCTTATGTAGGAATAAAAAGACCCAGGGAACACCACCAGTGTTTTGGCCGCTGCCTGCTGTACCTGTGTGTCTCATCATGTGCATCCTTAAAATTATATATAAAACTTGGACCTGGGTAAGATCTCTGAGTTGTATGTCTCACTTGACAATCTGATCTTCATTGTACCATTGCTATCTCAATTCATAAATATTTCCTCATTGATGACATTTTAATTATAATATTTCATAACTTTAAACACCACTATAATACACAATTCTTATCGAATTATTGTCTACATTTTCTGTCACTCCCTGCCCCCCCCCCCCAACGATTCCAAAGAGGTCTGGCTGCTGTACACTTTGTAATGGCTGCAGGAGGGAAATCTCTGCCAGAATCTACTGCCCTTCCTCCTACCCTTGCTATTGGGAGGAGAAAGAAAGGTATCAAGGGAAAAAGAAGAAAAAAGAGAGGAAGAAGTGGAAAAATTCTTTTAACATCACAGTCATCAGCCTCTTCTATAAACCTAGATTGTTCCTTCACTCTCTGGGGTCATTGTTTCCTTTGGTAACATTGTATTTCTATTTCTTGTCCCAGAAGCCCCATCTCTGCTCAACTCCCAGACCTCCTAGAAGGCTCTTCCTACTTCTTCCAGTAATGATTAACTCCTACACTGCTAGTAGGGACACCTCAAGTAGCTGGATGTCTCAGCAGAGAGAGGCATTCCAGATTCCAAATTGCAACTGGTGGTGGATTCTTAACTAGGGTTCCTGGTCAGAATTCAGGAGAATGGTCAGAGAATTTGGAGAAGAAAATTACATCTCTTTATTCACTAATCTCTAAAACCAAAATGTATAATTTTCAATTACAAAACATAAACAAAAAGGAAAAAAATCACATAATATTAACAGTATCTTTGACTTTGTCACAAACAGAAATCAATTCCTTTCCTATATATATCAGTTGTTGCAAATGTTGAAATACTATGTACACTTAGTACTACTTAAAAATTAGGATTATTAAACCTGCTATTAGATTTGTGTTAGCATGCAGACATGTTATTGAATGTATTACTAAAGAAACACACGTGTTACATCACAAGTCTGTTTAAAGACATTTTGATAACTATCTTTCAAAAAGTAGTTTTCTTTGGTATCCCATGGCTTTTATTTAACTGATTACAAAAAAGGGGTCCATACTTTTACCAGATTGCCAAAAGTGTCTATGGCACAAAAAGGGGAGCAACTCTGAAAACACAGCCTAGCCCTTCACAGACACCCATCATGCATTACATATGTTAAATAGCCATTTGGCCTGTCTTCTGCTTTCCAGAGATTAACATAATAGTGCCACTAGGTGCATAAATAAGCCATGTTCAGGCGAGCATTGATACAGGCTGCTGTTGAGGTGTAAATAACATGTTTTAGGGGCCTGAGGACAGAAGAATTAATCAAAGCTTGGTGACTCTGAGAAGATTCATGGAGGGAGTAAGATTCAGGGTGGGGAGGACTACTTCATCCCTAAGCAGCTGAAGAGGGCACCATGCTGCTTTCACCTACCTCTGCATGAGAAGTCCATGCCTGCTCCCCCCAAAATACCTGATTGAAGTGATTGGAGTGAGCTTTCCTTTATGAAAATCCTAAGAGCAGCTCTTCTGTGAATATGGTTTTCCAGTCCCCTAACCCGTATGGTAGCTTGTCCCTCTATCTATTCACTTTTTCTCCCCCTATAGGGAAGGAGCAGCCTGTGATGCAGTAGATAGAATACTAACCTCGGGACCAGTTGGGCTAGGTTCTTCACCTCTGCTCTGGTTATTGATAAATTGAAGTGTTGAACATGATGATCTTCATCGCTACCCACCTTGTCTCCTGGGCATGTTTGAAAGTTGGATGGGAAATGTCATTCAATCAGTCAAATGTTTCACTTGCAGTGAGAAAGCCAACCCTTGCTCCCCATTCTAATGCACTTAGGAATTGGACAAACCACCATGAGATGAGTAAGAAGCATATAATCCCCCCTGCTCTGCCCACCACAACCTTCCTGAAGTGTATTTCTAGAAAATACAAACTGACTGGCCATCCAATTCTTTAGAAGTTGGAGAAAAGTGAGAGGTAGAGGTGGAGAAGGAGACCTGGGCGGGGGGGGGGGGGGGGGGTTGAACTGTGATAAGCAATATGAAGCAATAAGCTGTCCCTAATGTACCTGCAGAGGGCCCAGCCATATGGCTCTCACTCCTCTGATCTCAGATGCAGTGGCTGAGCTGTATTGTTTGCAGGCAGAGATATCTATAGATATACATTTCCCAATGTAACTCTTTCATTTCACATTTCATTTCCAAAAAAGAGAGATGAAAACTGGGGTAAGGATTTGAAGTGCTAGGGATGGGGGATTCCTAACCCCATAGTCACCAATACAGTTGTTTTCACTGCCTTAATTCTTCTCTGATGCTCAGAACCTCATCTGTTAGGTTACTCTCTGGGGTTCATTGTTTCTTTTCACAACTATATTCCTAGTTCTTGCCTCAGAACCACTTTTCTGTTTCAAAACCCCTGGCCTCCCAGAAGGCCCAACCAGGCTCTTCCAACTTCTTCTAATAATATTACCCCTACTCCAGCTAGTGGAGACACCTTAAGCTGCTGAGTATTTCAGCAGGGAGATGCATTCCTGCCATTCCTAATTGTAATTGTTCTTAACCTGGGGGGGGGGGTGTCAGTATTCCCTTCTTTTAAAATATTCAGTGAATGTTCTAGACTCCAGATAGATGAAAATCCCAGAGGTGAAGCAAAAAAAGAAGCAAAGATCCAACAGAAGTTTCTGGCCCTAAAAAACTGAGGGGAGAAATTTTGAAAGGTACAGAAAACACATTTAATATGAGTATGAAACTCATACTACATTTTTCAGCAAAATCACATGATTTTTAAACAATGAATCAGCAAGCCTTCAGAGATGACTTATACTTAGAAAGGATCCTTATGGCTATACTGATAAAGAATTATATCATCATCATTGTCATCATCATTGAGTAGAATGGAGCGGGGAAGAGAGAAACAACTTTTAAAAGGCTGATATAAACACATCACAAGATTTGCCTATAGAACCAGAGAATATGTTTTCCATAAAATCTTAAGAGATTATTTTAACAAAAATTATATTCAGAGAAAACTATTTCAAAGAAGAAATGGTGCAGAGGAAAATGTAAAAGTAATAAAAAAGATGGGATATGAACTAAGAGAAATGAAAAGGAAAGACAATCCAGAAAGAATAAAGTTGACCAACGATACGGTGATGTATATAGTGGCAGGCTTAACAACATCACTCAAAATGAAATGGGGGGGAAAAAGACATAAAAAGATTATAGAGAAAGTACTGGATATGGAAGAAAAAAAGAGGGTCCAACATAAATTTGTTGACATGTTTGAGAAAATGAAAGGAACAGATGGAATAGAAATGATTTCAATAAGATAGAAGACAACAG
This sequence comes from Marmota flaviventris, assembly GCF_047511675.1. Classification (NCBI taxonomy): domain Eukaryota; kingdom Metazoa; phylum Chordata; class Mammalia; order Rodentia; family Sciuridae; genus Marmota; species Marmota flaviventris. The sequence goes on from NC_092502.1 coordinate 117,379,446, forward strand.
TTCCTTGCAATAAAAATCTGAATCAGCACAATGAAGAGTAACAGCAGGATCCAGTGAAGATTGACAACACAATCAACACCAAGCCATACCCTGAAAAATTTGCTGAATATGAGACAAGGAAGAATTTATATGGGCATGAAGAAGAGGAATTAAATCACAAATAAGGGAAAAGTCTGGCTGACTTCAGACTTCTTCATAGCAATGTTCATTGCCAGGAGGTGAAGGAATGCCAACATAATTCTGAAGGTAAAAAAGTGTTGCTAAATAATTTATTAACCATGCAAATTCAAGTCTAAAGGCAACAGATAATCTCAATAATGCAAGTATTAGGTAACACATTATACGAATCCTCAGAAAAAGTAAATTCAATGGATTAAGGGATGACTCCAAATAAATATAACAAATTTATTGTATGGTTTAAATGCGAAATATCCAAATATAAAATCTTTTTTTCACATCTCCAACACTGTCTCCAAGTTGTTGCAATTAAGTCTTCCTCTCTTAATATTTTAACTATCTTGGTCTAATCTCATCACTTTTCTAATAATTTCAAGTATTCAAAATCCAGTGAAGCTTCTTTCTTGTGTTAACATTCTGTTACTGTAACAAAATATCAGAGATAATCCACTTATAAATAGAAAGGTTTATTTTGGCTTGCAGCTTTGGAGTTTCAACTACATGATGGGTGAACCTATTGCTTTCAGGCTTTTGGTGTGCGGTGGGGATGTGTCATGGTGAGAGGGCATGGCATAGCAAAAGTTCATGGTGGGGAAGCACAAAAGAGGAAGAGGAGGAGACAGGTCCTACCCTAGAAGGAGACACTCCCAGTGACCTTAAACTGCTCCCAGGCCCCACCTCTTAAAATTCCCACTATCTCCCAGTTGCACCAAGCTGTGGATCAAGTCTAACACATAGGCCCTTGGAGGACAATTCCAAATCATAGTGTATCTTATATTCACTTTAACTCTCATTTTCTTTCCTTCCATCCAAAAGTGGGCACCTGTGGCTGATTATTCTTTCTTCTCCCCCCATCCTTTCCTATACTCCTTCTTTTGAATCTCTGTCTCCTCTGGTTTAGTGTGGTGAGAAGGAGTGATAGGGAAAATGGGGCAAATGTCACTTTGGTGGTACTTTTCAGTGTTTTAAAAGATTACCTGTGGGTACCCTCATGTGACAGAAGTCCAAATGCTGGAATTCACAACAGACGTATGTGTGGTTTCTTCTGAAGCCCTTTAAGGATCTCCACCTGTCCAAAATAAGCCAGTGATGCCCTGGTGATTTCTCCTGACTCCAGCTCAGCTCCTACCTTGGATTGTCCACTCCATAGAATGTTCAGTGGTCTATTCTTCCAGAGTATTCTTGCTGATGAAATTCTCTTGTTGGGTGGCCTATCCCTTACATTGAGATGGCTCAACCCGGTTAACTTGTGGGCATTTGACCCTGTGGGAGAGCAGAATGTTCCTCCCCAAAATATGAAAGATTTTTGACTTAAAGGCAATTAAGGATGAGCAGAGGAAGAACTCTTTTATTTCCCATTTCCCACCTAAAAATGAGACATAAATTCTTCACTGAAGACAACCCTTATCAGCTCAGAGACCACACCAGAGGAATCTACCAAAAAACCTTATTTTATTAGTTTCTTCCTGAACATTTTTCTTCTTATAGTTTCCTGACTCTGGAAGCTCCAAACTGCTTTTCTTTGTCCTGTTGTGTCTCCACACACTTTTTGTTCTCTGTTGAGGTTGTTGTGTAAGCCAGAGTTCTAAGCAACCACCTTGAGTTATCTTTCACTGACATTTCTTCCACATGGTAGATATGCACTAAACACGTGAATAAACTTACATGTTTTTCTCTTGTTAATCTGCTTTGTGTTATAGAAGTCTGTGCCAACTATGAATTTATAAAGATTGAAGAGAAGTTATATTTCTTCCCTTCAAATCCCAGGAAATTCATGCATCTTCCAACTGAAATATCTGGAGTCTGGGTGGCTTCATGATGACCTCTACTCTCTGCCTTACTTACTTTTCCAGAACTCTTAATTTTAGCCTTGGTTAGACGCAGGATGCATCTTTCATGGCAAGCAGTCAATAGAAATGGTTAAAAATTATGATTTTAATCTACCCTACTTTTTTCAACCTCAGAGTAGTGATTCTTAACTAGAGATGATTTTTCTCCACTTGCCACTTGCCTCAGAGTATTTGGCCACATCTAGAGACATTTGATTGTCACACTGAGGGAAAAGGGTGTTTCTACTCATGTCTAGTAGAAGTCAGCCACACAGCTAAAAATCCTCAAAGGGATTATCAGCCTACTGAAGTGGTATGAAAATTACTTTAAACTATAAATATCTGAACAATCAGCAGCCACAGGAGCATTAACTACACTTAAGCAGAAAATACAGCTGCCACTGACCCTTCTCCAGTGTGAAGATGTACCCTAGTATCAGCAAGCCAACTCCCATCCGAGGATGGGCTTTTCCGTGCCCAGTTCAGAGGTTTATCTGCATACAGATGCCTCTGAGACTTAATCTAATAATGCTTCTCAACTCCATTTGAAGTGCTCTGAATCAATGCTACTCCATGTGGATTTTCTTCCTTGACAAATAACTTATTGGGGAGGAAACTTTTTCTGAAGTTCAGCAATTTGTCAATATTACTATGGGGAGTTTTGTTATTGAAGTGAGGTAAAATAAAAATGAATACTTATAAAATGCATAGCTCTTATACTATGATCTTGTTTTTGTAGAATCATCCCGATTCTCCCATCTATATATATACACACTGCAGTGCTTGAATGGTGTTCACAGAGTGATACATGATAGAAATTTTTGGGTAGTTGACTTGTAGTGTTTTTCCCCCCTCTCCTTTGTTTCTCCTCAGATCACTTAAAGTTCATTTTTTTTATAATGATGAATATAATGTCTATAAAACCAATGAAATTGTTCTTTCCTACAAGAAAAACAAGGGCAGCAACAACAAAACCTTTTCAATGGATCTTTATACAACTCAGGAGAAAATTCCAACTAATCTCATCTGTTCCCTTGTTCATGTAACAATAAGAATGATACAAATATCAGTAACCATAGCCAACAATATACATGTTCCAATGGCTGAAGAACATTTTGGGGACTGCTAGCAATTATCCATCTGCCTGAAAGGGGCAGGCCAGTTCTATTTTAACCTCTTCATTCTTATTCTCCTTCATCTTCAAGAGTGAAAACACACACCAAAGATAATGCCTTTGACTATTCCTTACTGAACTCCTCTTCCCACTCACATGCCATTCAGGGGAGGGTCTGCTTAATTTTGCCAGTACTGCTGTATCATTTGCACATACAGTGGATGCAGATAGGAGTTTGGGGATATAGAAAAGGAAAGAGAGATTGAATCTCAAAAGAGAAGCACCCACAAGCCACTGGAAAGCAAGAAACACCCAGGAATCTTTAAAATGTAAAACCAGCATTCCTGAGCAACCCAGCCCAAGTCCTTAGCCTGTGTCCTTCATCCACACCCTTGTCCCATGCTCTTGTCCACAAAAGTAACACGAGGGCACTTTGCATGTGCTGGACAACTGGTGCCAATTGTGTAACTCTGCCCTGGCTCCACCTCTAGCCTAGCCCCTAGGAACTGTCCCCTCTATAAATATTAACAGCCCACACTAAGGGGTTGCTCTCTGTCTCTTTGGAGATGACCCTCCTTCTTCCTTGAATGTGTATTCCCTCTTGAGATAGACCAAAATTTCCCCAAATGTCTCTCTGCTTTCCTAAATAAACCTTTGTCTGCGTCTCTGACTGGCGCATGCAAAAATTCTTTTCTGTTACATATGCCAAAGACCCTACTAGTCCTGAATCAAAGTACCCCTCTCTGGAAACTTGGACCTCCAGTGACAGATGGGAGGGTGGGAAGAGGCCTTTCTCTCCCAGTTCCTGTCTATTGTACAGAGGAACAAAGCTCATTCATTTCTATAGCTCTTATTTTCATGAACATTGCAAAATTTATACTATATCTAGAAATTTTCCTTGAATAAAACAGTGGCTCCTTTTCACCTTTAAAAGCAATAATGACAATAACAACAACAACAACAATAATAGTCTATTTCTTTCCTTTATGGGCACCAGAGCCAAGCATATGCACTCTATTTGGAGAATGCAAACGCCTCAAGCCAGCATTTCTTTCACCAGCTCTCAGCAAGTGGCCATTTAGGCTTAATTGCTCCTCACAGCATAGTCCAATTAAGAACGGGCATTGGCGGGCTAAGGGCTATTTGTTAATCCATAAAAGGTATGAGAGACAGTACTTGTTTTGCCTGCGGTTTTTATTCACATGTTTGGGTGAAAACCTAAACAGCTGGGACTCTCTGCAAGTGATATGTGTGTGCATTAATCTGTTGTTATGGGTCAGACAAGTATATGAATGTATTTCACACAAAAAAATCCCCAACTTTTTTTCATCTAATCCAAAGGAGAACTTTGTCAAGATATTGCTGAAACCTACCCAAGCATAATGATTGAAATTGTGGCCAGGGCCAGAACTAGCTTAGAGGAGAAAAACCTCTGAACCCACAGCATTTTTGTAGCACAAATATGGTTTTCTTTCCTGGGAGAGCAATTTCCTTATCGAAGTGCCAGATTCTATTAGAGTACGTCATTGTGGGCTGTTGTTGTTTAGCATTCTTTCTAAACAGAGTTTTGATTTTCTGAGAATTTGCTTTCTGTACATCATTTCCATTCAATCCAAGGAGACTGCCATTCTACACTGGAGACGGTACCAATGTGGGGAGCCGAGGTGTGCAGCTGTGTCTCTTGGGACTCGATGAAAATAGGCAAACAGGAAGAAAAATATATCATGAAACTGTTGAGTGTTTTCAGCTAGCTCAAATATTTCTACACTTGCTTCTGCATGAAAAAGAAGCTGATGGGTGTCCATGGGCCAAGGGGCTACCTGCTGCCTTCTTATGAGTTTTGCTTTTCAGAGAAGGGAAAGCTCAACAAAGACCCCATTCAGGCTAAGGAAAAGGGCAGATCAGAAAGATGTGTTGTCTACAAGGGTCAGACTCAAGTAGTGGTGGGAATTTGGGAAGGTGGGAAGAAAGAATTGAATCTCTTAGCAACAAAGAATTTTATTCATGGCCATAATCACCTTTGCCTTCCTAGAGTGGAGTGAGATTGGAAGTCAGGTGTCTTCCATGATTTACACGTTTGGGCTTTGAAGACAGTCAGAGCCATCAACCCATTTCCTTGTTCTTCCTAATTTCTCCCTTTCCTAACTCCCAGTTTCCTGGGAGAATCTACTTCATTTGTGACATTACTCTGGCTTCCTGACTTTCTCTATTATGTAAGCAGAGTAAGGTGGGAAAGCCTGATCAGGTTTTATGTATCTGGACTGTTCTGTAATCAGTCAACCTGACTTAACTAGGTCTAGAGATTTTCTTGTTCCTAGATAAGTGAAAGCTTCTCCTCTGCATCCTCCACTTTGTTTTTATTTTTAATTTACTGTTGATTGTTAACCAACACAATTCTGATGAGTGAAACTGCTAATTTCAGAATGCATCTACCATCAAATAAGGAGTCTTCTTCCAGAAAACGCATGCACCCACCTCTAGGTCTGAATCTATGCTGCCGGCTGGCTTCAGGTAATGATATTTACCCAGCTCATTGAAATGTCACACTTAGGACTGAGCCCTATAAATTATTATTGTGTTCGTGTTACATTGTAAAGATAAAGGTCAGATCAGAGCTCAGATTTATTCACACCCGTGATACATTTCTGAGAGTCAGTAGAAAAACAAACTACTGGATCTTTCAGTCATAAGAACATAGAAGCAAAAGTGCACTTATTCCTAAATAAAGGAAAAGAAATAGCCATAGGACCAGTAGTTCTTGGATAAAATAGCAGTAAAGGAGAGGTTGGCTCATTTAAGGTATGAAACCATTATGTCCGGTTTTCTGACAGTCTTTTAACAGTGATTGTAAAATGAGGTAAAAGGTAAAAGGCTGGGGACAAGTTCAAGAAGACTAGAGAATCTAATCGATCATTGTGTAGTGACTGAGTAGGTAACTCCCTCCTTCTTAGGACAAAGATGGTCCTCCAGTTCCCCATGGCAAGCTCTTCATTGGTTGGGAAGCCCATCATTTGAACTGAGCACTTCGCATACAGGTAGTCACCTTGAACTACAAATTTCCAAAAGCAGGATTGCTTGCCAATCCGAGACCTGGTAACCTTAAACAAGGAAGCAGCTCCGAGAGGAGGTGTGCTAGAGGGTGCTAAGGGGCTGCAGGGACCCCCCCCCAGTGTGGGTCAAGCCTCAGCTGGCAACGTGGAGTACACACTCCTGGTGTGTCAGCTACCCCAGCTCCGAATGCACCCCACATGATTGGCTCTCAGGGCAACTCTCACCAGCACTTAATAAAATCTCAGGCCATTCACATCAGATGATGTTTCTTCCATAAAATTTGGCTTTGGAGCTTTGAAAGAATCTACCAGGATCACCCCCATATTTCTCGCTCACTTACCATCCTTTCAAGGATTATCTCCACTTGGAGAGCAATGTTTGAAGGGTTTAGTCTCCTGAGCTATTTGAGCTATAAGAACTGCTGGGTGATCTTTTACTTGGCTCTCCCGTTCCTGTAATTCACCCTTTCCCCTCTTTTTACTTATTAGTTTTTGAATTCTCTATTGAATCTCAGTGCCTTTATTTTAACATTCTCCCTTTTCTACATTCTTTTGAAGCTTTTTATTCTTTTTGAACTCATTCATACTAATGACCACTACAAACTCTGATGTGCTTGATGTGCGGCTGGCACTGCCCTGGACACGGAAAGGAAAGATAGGATTTAAGGCGTTTGCTAGGCTTTGCCATTTTAGTAGAAAGAAGAAAATACACAATCATGTTTTTAAAATCCTAAAAATAAAACACAAATTGAGGAATAATAAATATGTACTCACTTAATATTATTAAACTCTTAATAGAATTTTACCTTACCAAGTTTCATATTTATCTTAATATTTCTTCCCAACATTTACAGGAAAAAACATTGGAGATAAATATCTGTCTTTAAGTGCCAGCTTCTCTTTTTCTTTGGTTCCACCATTTTAAAAAGAATAATGCTGAAAATAATAAATGCTACTGCTTAAAGGATTCCCTGAATGGACACATTTTGCATTAAGGGGGAAACTGAGTCAATAGGAAGTACAGACAGCTTTTCACTCACTTTCTTCTTTTTACCCTCTTCTTCATTTTTTTTCCCGTGTACTTTGCATTTTCCTCTAGTTTCACCTCAGGGTTGCTTAACCACTGAGCCACATCCCCAGCCCTTTTTATTTTATATTTTGAGACAGAGTCTCACTAAATTGCTTAGGGCCTTGCTAAGTTGCTGAGGTTGGCTTTGAGCTTGCAATCTTCCTGCCTCAGCCTCCCAAGCAGCTGGGATTACAGACGTGCACCACTGTGCCAGGTCAGATTGAGTATTTTTGACCCATCAATGAACTTACAATCCTTTTCAAGAGATGTAAGCAGGGAGTTGGAGCCATGCTGTGTCATTTTTCCTCTTTCTTTTCTCTTTCTTTCTTTCTTTCTTTCTTTCTTTCTTTCTTTCTTTCTTTCTTTCTTTCTTTCTTTCTTTCTTTCTTTCTTTCTTTCTTTCTCTTGTGCTGGAATCATCATCATTTCTTTAACCTGGACCATGATGCTCAGTTTCAAACCAGAAGCCAGAAGATAACAATGGTAAAATGTAAGTCATTTCAATCCGTCTTTCATTCAGTCCTTCAACAAGCATTTACTGAGGACCTACATTTTTAGGTACTGTTCTAGGCATTTGGAATACACATGTGATAAAAACAAACGAAGATCATTGTTCTTGCATTATAGTGGGTGATATAATCTTTTACTTGGTTCTCTCATTTCTGTGATTCACCACTTTTCCTCTTTTACTTATTTATTATTAACTATAATAAATAAGAAATCAGGTAAATGAGTTAATTATCCAGCTTATTAGAAGAGAAGTGCTATGGAAAGCAAAAAAAGAAAGAAAGAAAAGCAAAGTAAGGGGATCAGCTATAGGGTGAGTGCTGCAATTTTAAAATAAGTACCATAGAGTTGGTTTCATTGAGAAGATGCTGCTGGACCTCTTTGTCTGGAACCCACAAGTGCTCACAAAAATGTTGAGAGAGCTGGGCTGAGTCGTGCCATGGATTTTCTTTCCAGAATGTGGGAGGGGCCTCAGTTTTGAAAAATGAACTATTAAGAGACGGGACTATAGTTTTTCTCTATTTCCTCCCAGTGTTGGAAAAATATTCGTGCAGAGAAGCATTTTTCAGGCAAAGACAAATGGAAGACTTCAGAACATACTGTCAGTGGTGTGTTCTCTATTTCTTACTATAACTGAGATAAAACTCTTTTGGTTGATGCCTCATTTCTGGGCCACTAGGCGGTATTCATATAAAACCATAGTTTCAATTTAGAGATGCCTGTGCAAAAGTATGTCACAGAGTTAATATAAAGAGTTTTTGTTGAATGCACTTGAGGTTTCAGTCGTGTGTGTGTGTGTGTGTGTGAGAGAGAGAGAGAGAGAGAGAGAGAGAGAGAGAGTGCGCATCATGTGTGCATGTGTATATGAGTAGAATGAGTTTTTCTTGTTAGTCAAAGATGCTATCCGTGGCAAAGAATTGCACAGCTTTTATTTTATACAGATGGTAGTTCATAATCATTGCCTCATTCATATATTCAGTTGGGTTGATAATTCGAGTTTGTAATTTTCCAAACTGTGAGGCAATGATTCTACTACATGTATCTTTTTGTGATGTCTAGAGAAAGGCTCTTAAAATTGTTTGGTCGTTCATAGCATTTCTAATGGAGACTGACTATTTAATTCCCTTCTTTGAGGGAACTTGGAGTCTGATAAGTAATACGTCAGAAATGATTATGGAAAAGCAAACCATGAATGTGTCCCAAAAGAATAAGTATATCTTTGGGAAATGAAAAGAATCTTCTGAATTTTCATCCTGTCACACGTTAAATTGAGAGCCATTTAAATGAGATCACACCATCATACCCAATGCAGTGCCCAAGTTTGATGTTTTAAAACAGATTGTCCCCTCCTTCTTTGAATGTCGAGGCAAGAGCTGCTACTGTTTCTGATAAACTTTTTGTGTGGTGTTGCTTGGGGAGGAAGAATGGGATTTTCATGGAATTTGGAGCTGTTCCGTGGTAACTTTAGAATAACCACCTGTCTTCTGGGGATTGGGCTGTGCACAGCAGCTAGTTGTGGAGGTCTCCTTTTGCTGAGTGGGAGCTCAGTGTGGGGCTAGTGGTTGAGCAAGGTCAGCAGATGTTCTTCTTGCCTAAGGAGAAGGGAGTCCTCCTGGTGCAAAAAGGATTAAGCTCATTTTGTTTTGCAAGCATTAAATATGAAAATGAAGGGATCAGAAGGTGCAAAGAGGAGAGGCAAGAATTGCATAAGTCCAATTTGATCCCCAGCAAACACTCGTCACCAAATGCTGAAAGACCTAAGCAATCTCATTCTACTTAGGACCTCATTTTGCTCTGAAACTTAACCTCTGACCTACTGTAGTCCTAAAGTCAGGAAAATACCACAGAACAGCTCTGTGGAAACAGTTCTCAGAAAAGCCGCAGATGGTGATCACTTAAGATAGGCCAAGATATTGAAATATCTGAAATTCCAGATGTTCCCCACTTAAGTATTGTGACCAATATCTAAACTAGAAGCCCTGCAGTTTGGCACGTACCCCCCTTGTGACATCCTCACGATTTAAACTAATCAATTTTGAGATTTAAACTAATCAATTTTAAGTGCGTCAACCCCTTGAACTAACCAATAATTCTTTCCAGATTCTTTCCCGCCACTTGATACGCTAATCATGTTTTAGAGTTGTTATTTGATTTTCCCGCGGTGTGTGATGATTTGCTAAGAGATGCTATGATGTATGTGGGGGTCCCTGCCTTCTCCAAAGAATGTATAAAACTGCTGCAAACCCTGGGCTCGGGGCCTCTCAGCGTCACCAGTTGCTGTGTGTGTGGGGAGGACGGAGCTAGCTCGCAAAAAAACACCTCTTTGCTGCTTACATCGATCTTGGTCTCTGGTGGTCTTTTGGGGGTCCCGAGCATAACAATGCAAACCCTACCTTTTCTGAGTTTTTGCCTGTGATGTCCAGGGCAACCAGCAACCATCCCAGATCTGAGTGGGACTTCTGCTCCATCTCCCTGACTTGCTGGTGGCCCTGGTCCAGGCTCCTAATACATTAGGCCTTTCCTCCTTTGAATAGTGAATATAACACTGTTGTCTCCAAGGAGAGTGGGTGAGAGTTCTGTGCTTTGCAGCAGAAAGGGATTAGCCAACACCCTTGTTATAATACATGTAGGGAAAAATTAAGGGTCCAGAAGACTATGTCACTTACACTGGAAAGAACACATCAAGTATATTCTTTACTTTTGCGACCCTGATCATCTGAGGCATAGCTTTTGCACTCTATAAACAGCTTTGGATGAAAGTCCTTAAAGGGCCAGAAACAATTGTAAAAACATCTTTTTCTGATGGGGAATGTTTCCTTGAATGGTAAAAGCCTAGAGAAAAGTCTGGACTTCAGCATATTGCTTTTGGCTAGAATGCAGATTGATGTAAAGTTTAATTCTGTTTTTCTAAATTTAACAGTCTGTGTCATTTACAGCCAGGCATGTAATAAAGGGCTTGGTGATGGTAAAAATTTCAAATTTATTTATGTATTTTCAATATTGTTTCTCTGGGTTGGACTAAAATGGCCTGGTTGACTCTCAATCTTGTTTTTTTTTTTTTTTAAAGGAATTATATTGTAGTCAATGTGGATTATCTAAGGGCTGATGATCAAGGGAATGGATTATTTAGCTCCTTTGCTCTTCTATTTTTTCCTGACTCCCAGATTTTAGAAATATTTTGCTGCTTATTGAATGTCACAAGAGATAGGATAGAGACAATGTAAGATGGCCAGACCTGGTAGACACTTAGGTTCTTAGGCAAGATTGGATTGTTTTATGGGTGTGAGTATAGTTTTGGAGCTAAAAAGTCTATCCTCCTACATACTGGCTGGGTCTTTTAGTCTCTAAAGACTGAAGATCTTTTAATCTGTCTGTGCCTCAGTTTCCTAATCTATAAAATGGAATGTACTAGAATGTTCCTTATAGAGTTGCTGTAGGAGTTAAAAGATAGAAGTAAAGAACACAGAGCAGGGCTTGGTGTATGGTACCTGCTGATCAACCATTTGCTATCCTTACTGTTATGTTGTTATTTTAATGTAATGCTCAGGTATCACTGCAGTCCTGGTGGCAGAACATGCACCTCTCAAGAAGCTGACATTCTCATGCATATCAGCCACACAGAGCAGGGTTTCCCCTTTGTACAGTCCCCTTCTGTGCAAAGAAGAGATCTTTGCTTGACCCTTTTTCTCTGCTCCTGCCTGCTGTGATAGTGATTGTTTCACTTATCTATTGCTGTGAAACAAACCTCCCAAAACTTACTGGTGTAAGACAACAATGATTCACTGTATGCGCAGTTCTATGGGCTGGTAGGGCGAAAGTGGGTGGTATTTCTGCAGGTATAAATTGAGATCTCTCTGGTAGCTACCTTCTGCTGGAATCTTGGGCTGGGTGGCCTCTTATCTTTGGGTCCTCACTCCACATGGCCACTTGGCCTTCAGCAATCTAGCCTGACCTTGTGTATAGCATGGTAAGATGGAGAAAGCAGGAGCTGCCAGACTTTTGAAACCCATATCTAAAACAGAATCACTTCTAACATATTCCATTGGTCAGAGCAAGTAATAAGGCCAGTTTAGATCCAAGGGGAGGGGAAATGGACTTTGCTTCTGAGAGAAGGTGCTTGCAGAGGTGGGAGGATGGTGATATTGGAGATTATATACCACACTGGTTCACCCTTAGTGTCTTGCTTACAGGATTTTTTTGAGGGATGCCAATTGTCATAGTCTGGTCCTACTGCTGTAACAAAATACATTACACTGGGTAGTTTCTAAACAGAGGAAATTTATTTCTTAAAGTTCTGGAATTTATTTCTGAAAGTCTAGGATCAAGGCACCAGCAGAGTTTCATTCTGTTTTTCTGGGGAGGGCCTGTTCTTCATTGATGGTGCCATCAGTGTGTCCTCACAAGGCAGAAGGGCAAGAGGGACAGAGAGAAGCCCTGCTCAAGCCAATTCTAAATTTGATTATTACTTTGGGGATTGGTTTCAACACATGAATTTTGGAGACAGTAGTACACATTCAGACCACAGTACTAATAAAACAGTCCAAGCTTAGGCATCTTACCACCCACGGTAAAGTCCTGTGTCCTTGCCATGTTGAATGCTGTCCTTTATCAGCTGGTTTTTATTATTATTTTTATACCCCAGCAGCATTGGGTATTCTGTAAGCCCAATGATTTCGCACAGCAATGATCAACAGTCTTCAATGAAGAGAAAGAAGTTCTCTTCTGTCTGGTCAAGCCCAGACTTTTGAGTGGTTTGAGTAATTATCTTGCATCTCTCTACTTCTCTTGGCTTTGAGAAGGGGGAATCACCTGCCTCTTGCCCCTGTCCCACAGGACATAAATCTAGGCAATCACCATCGGGAGGCAAACCAACTAAAGTTTGGTGGAACCTCATGGTACCGTGTAACTCTCCACTTTTTTCCTCTTCCCTTTCAGTCTTACTCAAGTCCCTTCACACACTCAATTAAGAGTACAGGAAGCCAGAGCTGGAAGGCACCCCAGAGAGAGTCCAGCTCAAGGGTTTGCACCAGAGAGATTGTATTGCTCCCCCTCAACCTGAGAGCAATTGCGATTCCATGATGGGAGGGAGTGGTGGGCTCCTGGCTTCTCTCTCTCCTCTGTGAACACTCCTGCTTTTATGTGTTCCATGTAGGTTCTGTTTAGACAGGAGTTCCATTAAAACCAGCTTGAAATCTCTGAGAACAAGGCCCTGGGAGGTGTAGTTATGTGTTCAGGTAGAGCTGTTCCAAGAAGCAGAGCAGCTTGGGCCTCTGAAAGGCTCCATACCAAATGCTAGGCACGTGTCTGGAGTGGAAAGCAGGGGCAGGGATCTACACCAACCAGACCTCTGCAGGTTAGAGGTTAAGAAAGCAGGAAGGTAAGTCATGCGGGCATGACAACTTCTAGTGCCACAGGTGAGGTCAAGTAGAGGATAAGGAAAGTGCCTCCTGGGAGAGTGAACCAGGAGACTACATTCTTGTTCTGATAATGAGAGTGTTATGGTTTAGCTATGAGGTATGCCCCCCAAACTCATAAAGCAGAATGGTCAGAGTGAAATGATTAGAGTATGAGAGCTGTAATCTTATGAGTGGATTGATCCATTTGATAGAATCAAATTTGAATGAATCAAGGGACAGTAACTATTGGCAGGTAGGGTGTGGCTGGTAGGAGTAGGCCCCTGGGGGCATGTCCTTGGGCATTATACTATCGCCAGCTTTTTGCACTCAAGCACTGCCTGATTCCTGGCTGTCATGAACTGAGCATCTTTTCTCCGCCAGCCCTGTTCTTCTGCCATGAAGTTCTTTCTGCCTCTTCTCAGGCCCAAAGCTATGGAACTGGCCAGCCGTGGACTGAACCTCTGAAACTGTGAACCAAAATAAACTTTTCTTCTCTGAGTTGTTCTTGTCAGGTCTTGGTTACAGTGATGAAAAGCTTACTAAAAAATAGGGTCTGTGCATTTTTCTTCTCCTCCTTCCCACACCTAATGCTCAACTTTCCCTCTAAATTTGGACAAGTATTTAAAAAGAGTCTAGGTTTGAAGGAGTATCACATGGCTCTCCTACTTTGAGCACTCACATGAATCTGTCTGGCTTGGTGCCCTGAGCAGCTTGGCCAGCTCGCAGCTGAGCCACGGGGTGGAGGCTAATCTCCAGACTCCTATTCCAACATCATTTTCTCACTATGAAACACTTTCTCCTTTGTAAAGAAACCAGCAGGGCGATGCTTACCCGTAGACAAAGGGCATAAGACAGTAACTTGTCTTCACACTGCCTCATTTTCTTTATTCAAATAAATCAAGAATATAGTTTTCTCTCTTTCAGCTGTTATGAGACTTGCTGATATAGTGTGTATGACTCTTTGGATAAAGGCATAATGTAAAACAAAATTGTATTAATAAGATATTACTAATATTAATCAATATGAAATGCAATAGTGTGCTGGGGTGAGGAAGTCAGGAAAGAACACTGTAAACTCCTCTGGGATCCGCAAGACCAGACACTTCCCAATGCTTCTTGCTAAATACTCAGCCTAGAAATGGTCCCCCAAAGTGCAGTAAAACATGCAACTCTAATGTTTGTGTTAGATTGAAATTATGGCTTGGAAAATTCTAGTATTTTCTTTAATCATAAAAAGAGTGAGAGATGTAAAATTTCATGTAATTATCCAGTCAGAATGGAGGCTGCATCACATTCTGTGCTCTGTGTGATAACTGCTTAAAAAGGTCAGGGTTCTTACATTCTTTCTGTATAGACTGTGTTCTAATTGAACTTCCTAATGTGTCTGACAGATGGGAAATCGCTCATTTTGACCCTGAATGTCCTATCTTTGGTTCACATAAGCTAATAACACGGGATTATTAGTTTAGTATTTTATACAGATCTGTAATAAAGACCCCAGTTCCAAGGATAGCAATCATAAAACTTTTTTGTTTTATTTTTTCTATATGGCTACCAGGAGCACACAGTTGTGAGCATTCTCTCATTAAACCAAAAAACCCGCAGTTATATTCTTTTTTCTTTTGGTATCAGGGATTGAACTCAGGGGTGCTTAATGAGTCACATCCCCAGCCCTTTTTATTTTATATTTTGAGACAGGATCTTGCTAAGTTTCTTAGGGACTCTCTAAACTGCTGAGGCTGGCCTTGAACTCAGGATCCTTCTGCCTCACCCTTGTAAGCTGCTGGGATTACAGGCATGTGCCACTACATCTGCAGTTATATTATTTTTATTTTGCAGTGCAAGGCACTGAGTTACAACAACTTCCTTGAGTTCCCACAGGGCATGGGTAGAACTGGGAGTTTGGCCAACCTTCCTGATTTTCTGGGTTCTCCAATCTTTCAAAAAAGTATGGAAGCCTTTCAGAGTTTAATTTGGACCCTGTAAAGTCATGTATCTTTTCTGTGTGTCATTCTCTTTGTCTATTGGTTGGTATTCATCGAGACAGCCAGTACCAGCAGATACCATGGGGATTTCTATGAATTAGGGGTAGGAGCAATAAACTAAAAGAAACCCAAACTGAAGCTCCAAGCAATCCAAAGTTACCCCAAGTCAGTCAAAGCCCCATGGTCACTGAGTCCATATATTAGCATTAGACTAAAAATGGAACTTTAAAGACTTAAAGAAGAAGCACAGCCCAGCGAGAATATCCTGACATTATGTCTCCCACCCGCTAACCATTCACAGCAAGAAGCATAATGTTCTATCCCATCCTGATGATTCATTTAAAAAATCTCAGAATGTAACTATATTCTTTCTTGCTCCTTCTGTCCTGATTTCCACCCCTCTTTTTCCTCTTGGGGTCACTCCCCTTACATCTTTGTCACATTCATTTTTTTCTTTTAAAATATTTTTTAATTGTCGATTGACTATTTATTTATTTTTATGTGGTGCTGAGGATTGAACCCAGGGCCTCACACATGCTAGGCAAGTGCTCTGCCTCTGAGCCACAACTTTACCCCCCATTTTTTCTTCTACCAGTCCTTTATATCTTGCCAATCCTTGAGGTTATGTACCGGTTCCTCATCTCATTTTGATTCACACTCTCTCCCTGGGTGATTTGTTCCACTTTCTTGCTTCAGTTATCATGAAAATGTCCATAAGTGCCCAAATCAGTACCACCAGCCCAGGCCTTTTGCCTAAACATCTCCATCTGGCTGGACCTACAGCCCTTCAAGTTTGACATGTCTCAAACTGAGTATGTTATTTTCTTCATTCCTCACTTCCACTACCCACCCTCTTCTTCCACTCCAGACATCTGTCACCTATCAAAGTAAAGGGCATCGCCATCCGCTTGGTTTAGCAGCCCCAAACCAGAGCCAACCTAAGTCTTCCCTCTCCAGATTACAAAGTTCTGTGAATTTTATGGAGATATATATGAATATATATGTGTGTGTATGTATATGTGTGTGTGTATATATATATATATATATATATATATATATATATATATATATATACACACACTGATTTCATATATATGTATCATATATGTATACTAGTTTTCTTCATTTTTTTTCCTCAGTAGAGACCAAATATAGCTTATAGTCTTTAATTCATTTCTTTTCCTCTCTCCCTTCCTTCCATTCTTCCTTCTTTTCTTTCTCTGTGGTGCTGGGGATTAAATCCAGGCCTTTGTACATGCTAAACAAGCACAGTACTACTGAGCGAATCTCCAGCCCCGTAGTTTTATTTATTTTATTTTTATTTTTTATTTTTTGGTTAACAATAAGATTAAAAGGTAACATGGACCAATGTGGAGATATTAGAACTTTTGTTAGGCCTGACTCATTTTAAATTGCCTTGAATTCTTGAACTTGCCTGAGTTCTTTAAAATTTCTACTTCAAAAGACAAAGACAGAATTTTTAGTTAAAGATGACAGATTAACTACATGTGCTTCACTCCCTTTCTCTTAAGGACCCATGAAAATGACAACAAAAAGCATAGCATATAAACCCACAACGACAAAGAGAAAAGGAGCAGGAGTCCCTAGCATGAGGGTGGTGATCAAGGAGGGTGCTAGACTCCTCTGGTGGGGCAAGGGAGGTCAGGGCTGAAGTGTGTGGGGGGTTCATGGGCCAGGGATAGTCACTTTCGCCCTCACAGTGCCACACTGTTGGGCACAGGAGGGAGGTGAGGTGGGTGCAGGCAGTGGTGTGCTGAGAAGTGGTTCATAACCAGCTCTCTAAAAAGAAAGAAGAGAGAGCAGGGGCGGAAGGGGGAGAATATGAGATTAAAAATATAAGAAAGCAGCTTTGATGTAAAGCACGGATTTCTGTGGTGGGAGCACACATGCCACCATGGCCAATTTTTCCATTGCCAACATGGCATCCCTGAATTAGGGATTGGGAAGAACTATACATGATCGGCTCCTCTGGGCTGGCAGGAACTGACTCCAGCACATCTTAGATGTAGGCCTGAAAATGGGGAGCTAGGTCCAGATTTAGTGTGCAGTTCTCCATCCTTACAACCTCTCCCTTAGTTAATACTAAGGGAGAGGTTGTAAGGTTCCATCCTCTCCCCACCAAACACATGAGACTGGGAAAACACAATGGTCTCAGAGATGGAACCCTGAACCTCTGAGAATCAATGAAGAACACAAAAGAAGCTACTCAGGAATGTTTATAAAGGTTTTTACTTTTTAGTGCTTGTGTGTGTGTGTGTATGTGTATAAAATTTTAAATTGTTTTTAAAGACTATTAAAATAAAAAATAATTAAAATGCCTTGTGTGGTAAAGTAAAATACGAGGGCAAAAACTACAAGGGAAGAAATGAACCCACGCTCCGGTTAAGGTTCCTGTACTGTTCATGAGCCAGGACAATATGGTTTGACGGTAGACTCTGATGACTTAAAGATACATATTGTGCCAGGTATGGTGGCACACATTTGTAATCCTAGCACCTCAGGCTAGGCAGGAGAATCCCAAGTTCAAAGCCAGTTTTAGTGAGGCCCTAAGCAACTTAGCAAGACTCTGTCTGAAAATAAAAAATTTTAAAAAAGGGGGGGGGTTGGGGTGTGACTCAGAGGTAAAGTGCCCCGGGTTCAATCCCTGGTACCAAAAAAAAAAAATTAATAATTTCTAGATCAACCACTATAAAAACCAACCCAAACAAACAAACAAACAAAAAACCAAAAATTAGTGTTTAAACATAATCAATTTGCTTATAAGAAGTTAGTAATGGAGAAATAGAGGAGCAAAAAAAAGGGAGGAAATATGAAACAAATACCAAGATTGTGACCTAAACATTTCAATCATTCAATCAAAAGTAAATGAATTGAATCTCTAACTAAAAATTTAAAAAGTTAAAAATCCAGTCTCAATTGTACTAGCTATACTTCCAGTGCTTAATAACTATGCATGGCTAATGGCTACTGCTCCAGACAGTACAGACACAGGCATTTTATCATCACAGAGCTCTACTGTACAGCACTTGTCTAACAGCTAGCAACTCAGGAGGATGGAGCACTCTGGGGCTAGGACTCAGTCATGAGACTAAGTAGATGCCAGAAGGCAAGTAACAGATAATTATAATTTTCAGGAAAAACAAAAAGCTGATCAGGAAAGCAAATGCAGCCCTAAAATACTTGGCTCTATTGTGCACAATATTTAACTGGGCCCCAGATCATGTCAACATTGGTACTTGATTTATTCTAAATTGGTGACTAGCTTTATTGGTGAGAATGGGAGACAGGAGAAGCAGTGACTAATGAGAGGCAACTAAACTTTCTCTATTGGGACAAGACAGTGATACCTAACAACTATGTGGATACAAGTAGCCTAGTTCATATCATATTTTTGAGAAGGTGGAGGTGAAGAGCATGGGAAGAATTTGGGGGTGTTTTCCTCTGGGGAATGGGATGGGAAGTGGGATGGGTTATGGTAGAGCATTGCCATAAGCCTTCTGGAGATATTTGCTTTTTAAAAAACTCATGCATGTATTAGGTGGGTGACACAAAATAATTGTATGAACAATTCAGACTGAATCCAATTGTTACTTACCCTATTAATATGTGGGTCATGACACTCAAGTAGCTAATGGGACCACTGGTAATTTAAGGAGCTCCTATTTGGTAATGAAATCTGTCCAGAATACTATAATGTACATTATAAATACACAAAAGTAAAGAGATATAAAGAATGAAGAGACGCTTTCTGAAGGTACAAAGACTTACTGATAGATAGCCTACTGGATTTTCTGTGTATTGAGAGAACGAAAGTGGAAAGTGTGCCCTGTGGCCCAGGAATCTAAGGCATGAAACAATAATTGGCAGAGCTCATGCTTTCTCTAGACCCCACCTCTTTCTGCCATGCATGGCTGGACCCTAACAGTACAGCCCAGAAAAGACAGATGTGCCCTCTGGAGAGAATGAACCAAGAGTAACAGCAATCTGAGATCCAGGAACTCTGCAGCAAGAGAAATGGCCTGTCCATCGCACACACAGGATTGCTGAGAAAAACAAGCAAGCAAGCAAACATAAAGACAGCTCTGGTTAGGAGTCAGGTAGACCCAAAAAACATCATTTCTGCTACTTTAATGCTGTGTGATCAGAACTCAGTACTTATTACAGTGATTCTCAATCTCTTTGTTGAGGGCACACTTAAAATATTGGAATTTGGGGCAACAGATTGAAGAGATAAAAGACTCAGAATGAAATTGAAAAAGTTAGCAAGAAAATGTAATCATTACTCCTGTATGATGGTATTTCCCAAGTTCTATAAAGGCACTCAAAGTACTGTTGTTGTTTCCAAACCCAAACACAATTTGAAAGGCTTCCTCTGCACAGAGTGTCAGTGTCACTCTTGGGGTAGAAGTGACTGATGACTGTATCAATAGCCCCAACCAGGAGCCACGCTTTTACACATCTCAGGCCATCATCTTCCCTTTGGGGCTGACTGCCTTTTTGCTTTCCCTCCCACCTAGTCTAATGTGCAGCAAAATTGTTCCCAGTTCTACATCTTGCGTCAGAACCCACTCAGCAAAATGCTCCATCAGGCAGTTAACTGTCTGAATTGTCTGCTCAGATGGTGAGTTGTAGCAAAAAGCAATTTTATACACTGATCAAGAGTTGGCAGAGCACCAGGAAATATTTAAGTCTCACAGACATGACATTGCGCACTGTTTGGGAACCACAGGCTTAACCTCTCTGGCAAACATCATCCCTGACCCCAGAACGCAGTGTATAGAGAATGTGCTGTTTTTCCTCATAACTCCCTGGGTACAGATTAAGTCCAGTTTTACTGAAGAGGAAACTGCTGTTTTAGAGAGGTTAAGCCAATTGTTCCGGTTGATGGGAGCAGGACAAAGAAGATTTTTTTTTTCCCATTCCTACATCCCTATTCCTGCCTGCTTCCCTGTACATACTCACGTTATCCACCTCCACAGGTCCTCTGGAAATGTCTGAGGCTGTCTGGTTGCATAGGAGGGAAGGAGAGCTGCCTCATTACTGCAGCCATCTGAAACTGACTTCCACAACAGCTGGGTAATGGGGAAGAGTTACTGTGGGGAAACAACATAACAAAAATATATTGGAAGTTGTAAAAGATGAAACCAGTTGTCCATAATCACACTAGTGGCTAAGCAATGCAGATGCAAACTTTAAGCAGCCAATCACTGTAGCATCCTAAAAGTTTTCAAAAACCTTTTTTATTTTTTATTTTTTTTTTTAAATTAGGATACTTGAAACCCAGTGGAAATTAGAAATCGGGTTCCCTTTCTTGCCCAATGTAATCACCATTGCTATGTCATCTAAATCATAAATATGGGACTGCCTTCTAAATCATGAATATGGGAATGCTGCAGACCTTCCTGTCTTATGTCATTATTGCTTTTTTCTTCCTCACCTTTATTTAATCATTCACCCAGTCCTAGTTCCCTAAATGCTGAAATGTCTTGCACTTATTGGTGAGGGCTTTAGGGTCAGACTGCCCAGGTTGAAACCCAGCTCAGCCTCTTGGCACCCAGGAGGCTGTCTCCAGTGTACTGAGGTGTACTGAAGCAATCCTGTTCCTGACCCACCTCATCGGTGATAGGGCCACACTTAGATGACTCCCAGACAGATGCCTTCTTCTCCCTGTGCACAACAAATAGCCTTCTGGTTTTGTTTCAGGTTAAACATTTTCTTATTGTTCAGCTACCCTGTTTACTTCTCTTTTTACGTCCTTTGTTCATTTTCAAAAGTTGGAATATTGGTGTTTTTCATATTTTATTTAATATCTATATTTATATTTCAAGTTTCTCTTTAGAAGCAATTAATTTAATATTATTTTATTTTGTACATCTGGTTATTTTTAGAAGCAATAAAATGTGAAGGAAAATCATGAAATAACAGTGTTGAAGCCTTAAATATCAGCCCCAGGTAAAGTTGCTCTAAAGATTACCTGTGCAAGGTGAATAAAAAGTGGTTTAGGATGTTAATGCCAAGTCATATTACCATCAGTGTGAATTATGATGATTCTTAAGCAACACTGAAAATGACCAAAGGATAGGAGTTTAGAAAAGACAACAGAAATGAAGTGTTAGCTGGCCTTCTTCCTCATCCCTTTGCTCCTTCCTGATCTAGCTATTAAGCTTTTCCAGAGAATGCCAGCTTCTATGTAAGGCTTTCTTACACTTCCTTGATGATTGGTAGTAGAATGAAATGGATATTTCATTACCATTCACTCAAAATCTATCACCTATATATGACAGAAGCAGGTGTCTACTTTTCTATTAGTGGCAAAGAGAATTTTTTGTATGTGGGGCTCTTATATTATTCAATTATTTTTAGAAAATCATTAAGGGATAGAGAATACCCTTTGGTTTACCGTGAAAAAAAATGTTTTAACTGTTTGTAATATTTCTCATTTGTTTTTCAGTATTGGGAACTGAATCCTGGGGCACTCTAATACTGAGGCTATATCCCCAACACTGTTTTAATTTTTATTTTGAGACAGGATCTCATTAAATTGTCTGGGCTGGCCCCAAACTTGTGCTCCTCCTGCAGCCTGCTCAGTTGCTAAGATTATGGGCCTGCGCCATGGTGCCCAGCTCTCTCATTTATTTTAAATAGGAAACTGCAAAAGTGGCACCACCTTCCCTATTCAAATCCATTTCCTTAGTATTGATAAAAATCCTAATGAACATTGCCCACTTGGAAATACTCCTGATACTTGACACTCTGACTTTTCTCTTGTGGTTGCCAATTGCTGGTTAGGGCTTGGAGACCCATTGCTTCTCAAATATGGGTTTGTGTTTTACCAGAGTTCCTGTCTGTCCTCTTAGGTTAGAGATAATCTGCATCATTTTCTGTTTTCAGCCATCACCTATGTCTGTAGCTACAATGACATTTTTATACAAGGAAAGATGGATGCTGTCCAACTGTCATGCAAGGGCATCACAAAGCTAAAGCATCTACCCTGTCTATTACTACATGGTGAGAGATAATAATACTACAAGGTTTGGTTTCTCCTTGGAAACCAAGAAAAACAACACTAGGTGAGCCAGGAGCAAGAGACTGCAGATGAACCTCTTCAAGAGGGTATGCATCTGGGCTTGCAAAGCCGTTAGCTTCTATTTGGAAAGTCTGAGTTCACAAATACGTTGCTGTTTTATGTCTGACTCAGGGGATCAGGAAGACTTTCTAGGACAATGGGTTGTTGGTGGAGATGGGGCCAGGTGATCTGGATAAGGGTACAGGCCTTGTCACTATTGAGCAGGAGACCCTAGGCAAATCTCCTCACTTTATCAATACTAGTTGACTCATCTCTAAAAAGAATTTGGCTTGTCTCTATTTTTAACATACTAATTATTACTGTGCCATTTAGTTAGGCTGCCCCAGACACAAAGATAACATGGCCCTATGACTTGTTGGAGGCTAGAATATGGCTTCTGGGTGGGCTTCCAGCTGCACAAAAGGGTGCAGGTATGAAGGTACAAGGATAGGGAAAGAAGGATATAAGGATGTATTAACAAGGATGGAGTGGATTGGAAAGAGGATACTTTAAAAACCAAAGGCAAAGTCCACCATTTTTATAGCTTGGTGCCAGGCTCCCTTGGGCCTGATAAGCTGCGTGTCAAGATAGAGCACCCTTAAAATGTTGACACTTCTCAGAGTTGTGTCCAGAGCCCTCATCTTGCCTGACTCTGCACACACTCTCCCTGGGCAGTTTCATACTTGTTATTTAGATGCTGTATCTCCTGGCACACTTTTCTGTGAAGCAACAACCCTGGCATTTGGCAATCTCCTCTTAGAGTGGGGAGACCCTCAAGTCCAGCAGGGCCAGACTCAGCTTGTCAGTTTCTTCTCTGTCCATCCCACACTGTAGTCCTCATCTCAGTCGATAGCACCTTGACCGCAGTATTGATCAAGTGAAAACTGGAGTGTGCTGCTTGACTTCTCCCTCCTTACCTCTGACAGCCAATCATACCCTGTTTAACCCCAATCACCCAGAACTCTTCAATGGCTCCTATTGCTGTTGTGATAAAATCAAACTCCACATCAGGACAGGCCTCCCACCCTTCCAGCTCCATCGTTTGCTGCTCTCCCCTCATCTGTTCCAGCAGAGCCCTGGTGAGCTTCTTCCCAGTCTACAGTCTAGCTGCCTCCTCTCTGCTTCTGGGTGTTGCTTGGCATGCCTTCCTCGCCAGCCTCTCTATAACCAGGTTTTCCTAGCTACCTCAAACTTCCTCCAGCCTTGGCCTAGATCAGTGGTTCTCAATTGGGATGTATGTTGCCCCACAGAGAATGTTTGAGCCATGTCTGGAGATACCTTGGGTGGTCATAACTGGAAGAGGAGTGCTATTGGCTTCTAGTGAGTAACTCCCACTAAGCATCCTATAATGTTCAAATACCCCTACATAATAAAGAATTATCTATCCCCAAATATTAATAGTAACATGACTGAGAATTTTACCCCTCCTACATGGTCTCACACCTTGTACCTCTCTCCTTGACTTTTTTTTTTTTGGGGGGGGGGACAGGGGATTGAACTCAGGGGCACTTGACCACTGAGGCCCCTCCCCAGCCCTATTTTGAATTTTATTTAGAGATAGGGTCCCACTGAGTTGCTTAGTGCCTCACTTTTTTCTGGGACTGGCATTGAACTTGTGATCTTCCTGTCTCAGCCTCCCAAGCTGCTGGGATTATAGGCAAGCGCCACTACGCCTGGCTCTCTCCTTGACTTTTGATGTGATATTTTCTATCCATTCATCTGTCTCCTCTTTCAGGAATTCTGGAAGGCATTGTTTGTTGTATCCCTTTTAGTTCCCAGTTTCCAGCATAGTTCTTGGTAATAGTGGGCATGGAATACATATTTGTATATAAATAAAAGCAATGAATTCACTCTATGAGGACAGTCTCACATACCATTTTTTTTTAAAGAAAGTACATCATTTACAATAATGCCTTATTCTAATCCCTGTCCCTGCAGCACGGCTAGGAAAAGCATTTTTTCAAAGATCTCTTCTATATGTTGGCCATAGCAAACAGCCAACCTGCCTGGGGAAATTAATATTTGAATAGTTATTTTGTTTTCTAGTGGCTTTTCTTGCCAATAGTACTCCAATCATTGCAATATCCTTACCCACACTGTGATGTGTGCTGCAAAATTACTATTATGATTATTTATGTTTTCAGGACCATGGCCTGATTTTTTTACGTTAAATAATAGTTGAAACGGTTTGTGTCATGACTTTCTTTTATAGTTGAAAATGCCACATAATGCAAGTGAAGGCAGTGTGAGCCAATATATTTCATCGCCCAGCACCATAATCTATTAAGCCTGAGATATTTTCAGGGAATTGCCTTAAATCCTTTGGTGGTTTAAAGTAGCTTCAGAGGGATTAGTGGCTTAGAGGTAATTGTTATTGCTAATATTTTATTTGAAATGTCCTGTTCAGCAAAGGTAATGTGACATTTTGCTCACTTGAAATGCTGTCTTTCTAGGAAATAGGATGAGTCAAAAGGTCAGTGCCCAGGAGAGACAGGGAGGGGAGGGAGTGCATTAGACAAAGGACAAGGGCCTGAGTGGGGGTGGACCTTGGGGATCTGGGGTTTTAATTGCACATGAATTGTGAGGTTCATTTCCACAGTTCATCAGCTCTAGCACACTGAGGTCCCCTTTGTAGGTCCACTCTCTCTTCCTAAGGTAGTAAATGTTGGAGCTCCTCAGGTCCCATCTCTGTCCCTCAGCCAGTGCATCTCATATATGGAGTGCTTGAGAAATCACATAGGAACAGCTTTTTTAAAAAAGGCAAGATTCTTCGGGCTCTGCTTCTACCAACTCTGATTCTGGAGTTCTGAGATGGCCCCAGAAATCTACCAGAGAACACCAGGCGATCCTGCTGTGGACGTTACTTACGCCTATAATAGCATCAGGTTACCCAATCTCTGTCTTGCCCTTCATGTCATGTTTCCCTACTCTCTCTCCATGGCCCCAATGCATCTGAGGTCTAGACTCATGTGTCACAGTGACAATCAAAATGTCAAGGAAAATATTCACTTATATGTCTCAACAATTCTTCAAATCCAGCCTGTCCTCTTCTAGGGTTTCCTGTCTCAGCACCCACACAGTTCTAAATGGCCTCAGCCCCCACGTTCACTTAGCATTTCTTGTCTGGATCTCAGCAATGGCTCACCAAGTCGTCTCTTGGTGCCCACCACTGACTCTGCCTTCCTCAAGGAATCAGAGGGACCTTGGCAAAATGTTGCACTGCTCCCTGCAAAAGCACTGCAATGACTTCCCGTCACCTTCAGGATCAGAGGAGCAAAGTCCTACTCAGTGATCTCCTGATGGCCACCGCAGTCCTGCCTCACAGGACCTTCTCTCTGGTTCCTGGTGTTCTAGTCACATTGTTTTTCTTCAGTTCTGCAAATGCACTGCACTTGCTCCCATTGCAGTGTGGGCTTTCATTCCACTCCTTTTCCTTCCCCCCACCCGACGAACACCTTATCTCCTTCAGATGATGGCTCCAATTCTGACTACACAATCTTCTCCTAGGTGAATTCAGGTTCCCTTATGATTCATGCACCTATGTGATGATCTACCTATGTGATCTGTAACGATACATTTAGTTTTCGAAGTGTTTGATTAATGTCTGTCTTTCTCTATACCTGAAGGTCCACAAAGGTGACAGCAAGGTCCTTTCTTGTTCATCATTGTAGCACCAACATCTCTCACAGTGCTTGGCACAAGGAAGTACTCCATCTTTGTTGAATGAATGTTTGTTGAATGACTCAGTGTATACCATGTGAAACATACTGTTGAGAGAATAATTTCATTTGCACTTCTTGAAACAGGAAATTCAGAGTAGGCCCAGCTAAGATGGAAATTGGGGACTTCAGACAAAGTAAATTGGGGCATTAAGGTCAGTAGCTAGACAATTAAGGCAGGTAGAACAACATAATTATAACTTTAAAGCACAGCTATTAAATGTACCCAAACTTTGTACACAGGTACATAATTTTAAACTTGAATTAACTTTTCAGTGACAGGATAAGACAATTTTAAAAATCATAGAGGTTCTGATTAAGAAATACTTAGATTTCATTCAAAATTAAGAGTATTTAAAATAATGAATACCTTTTGGTCTGTACAGAGTCTGATGTTAGATAGAATACTGATGGGCTATTTATCTCAAAACAGTGTTATTCTAACTAATGGTAAGGGCTCCAAGTGGCTTCTTTACTCACCCAGCAATTCCTTTACCCCAGATTTTATACTTGCTCTGAAAAGTAAGATTAGCTGCATACGTCTTGAGCCATTGCTGTCTTCTGGATTTTCGATTGCTGGATGCATTTGTTAAGACGGTTGGTGTTTTAGGTCAGTCATAGTCTGTGACTAGGGCCTATCATTTACCAGTTACACTCTATCTCTATGGCATTTTCTTAAAAGAAGGACACAGAGTTTTTCAAATGGAAATCGCAAACTCAGGAGATGGAAGAAGATAAATACAAAAAGACCAACACAATCGAGACCCAAAGGGAGAAGAAGTCAGTTAAAAAAAAATAAGTGAAGAGGATGGCATGGGATACAGATTATGTTTGCAAAATAAGAAACATATGTTATGCTATTCAAGCTATAGAATCTTCTCAAAAACTGGAACCACTTTGAATCCTATTTCTGATTTTGCAGGATTCAACCCAAAGGAGAAAATAACTCCTTCAACATTCCTACTTCATAGAGAAGAGATCTCAGTCTGCAAGCATTTGCAGGAATTCCTGGGTTCTGGTTGTTGCCCATGTATACCTGGTGGAACCATTCCATCTCCAAAACTGTGTAAAGCAGCAAGGACAAAGATTAGGTCCAACAGTTTTCTTTGTGATGTGCCTAACACTGGGCTAAAGACATTTATATAGACTTGAGATTGCAAACTGGCAAAACAGAGAGTTGATACCCTTGAATGTTGTAATCTTAGGAATCTGACCAGTCTGGAAAAAAAGCGACTGATGTAGGGGGATCAACAAAAAATGCACAGCCAGATTTAGCCTACGTACAAGAAGCCCTACCACTGACTATCCCCTCCTATTTCCCCAGTGTATCCAAACAACTCTTTTGCATTCTCATGATAAGACAGACAAGGGTAAACAACATTTGAGGACAGCCTAAAATGTGAAAGACATATGCCACTAGAGAAAAGAAATGTGTAGGAAACAGAGAATATGCATAGATTTGAAATCTAAAGAAATAAGTAATCTCATCAGAGAGACAGAAGAAGATATTAAGTCTATGCAACAAGGATAGCATGGTATAAAAAAGGGGAAAGAAAACATAAAAGAGTTTTTGGGGTAAATAAAGATAGCAGAGATAAAAACTCAATAGAAGGTTAAAAGATAAATTAGAAGTATTTTTTTTTAAATATAAGAATAGCTGGAAAGAAATTATAAGATCATTTCTGGATGCCTAACTCCCAATAACAAAATTCTGGAAAGAAAATAGGGGAAATAAAAGGGGAAATAATTAAAAGACATAATTTTCCAGATCAAAAGAATATATATAGTTCCCAGCACAAAACTCACAATAAAGCAAATTCTTGCTAAATTTCAGAACACTGAGGACAGGAGATTAGATTAAAGTTATCAAGAAAGAAGAACAACTTATTTGCAAAAGATTAAGAATCCCATTGGTGTCAGATTTCTCAGTAGTCACACTGGAAACTAGCAGAAAATAAAGAAACAGGCTTCAAAATTCTGAGGGGGAAATGATTTTAAATCTAAAAATTACATGTCCGGACAAGCATTGATCAAGGGTGAAGTGGGATATGATGTTTTTGGATATGCCAGGCCTCGTTTTTTTCGTTGTAGGCATTAGTTTTTCTAAGAAGTCACTAGAGAAGGTATAACACTAAAATGAGGGAATAAAGTAAGATGGAAGAGATAAAATTTAGGAAATAAGACCAACTAGACAGAGGCCAAGGGAATATCCATGATGGTGAATCAGGGAAACCCCAGGGAAAACTAAGCACTGGAATGAAAGACAGTAACTCTGTGCTACAGCCGGTAAGGAGGGGCCGTGAGAGATGTTTCCAAGAAGATGAAATCAGCAGACTCCCTGAGAATGTTCCTTGGAACAGACTCCTTGGAATGTTCTGAAAGGGATTTAGATTCCTGCAGAAAATTTGGGATTGATTTAGTGGTGAGTACATAAAGAACTGAGTGAACACACACACACAAACACACACACACACACACACACACACACACACACTTATTTCCTTGAAGTTAGGAAGTTATTTTTAAAAAAAGAAATGAAGTCTCAGAGGTTTTATAGTTGTGATAATGTGAATGAAAGTTGTTCCAACCAAAATCATGGTGTACGGCACTGATGGGAGTGTTGAAGGGTAGAACAGGCACATAGTGAGTTGGGAGTAGGAGGTGGTGAGAGACAGTGGTAAGTGAATAGATAATGTCTAAGATGGAAAATCAAGAAGAAATAGTAGAATTGTTTTTATAATGGAAGAAGGATCATAATGAGTCTCCTAAAGAAACATGTATCTTGTGTACATGTATGAATATGTAACCACAAAAACCCATCATTATTTACAACTGTAATGCACCAATAAAAAATGTGGGGGAAAAAAGAGAAATGTATGTCTTAACACTGAGTGTGTGTCTTTCATTAAAAGAGAGAACTAAGTTAAAAATGCAAGGCAAGCAGGTTGGGCAGTAAATGGATAAGAAAGGGAAAGCATTTGTTCACTGGGGAGGCGATGCTTGTTCCAAAGGGGTCAAGGCTGGCAAGTGTACATGGCTGGACTGCTCTTCCTCTGTGAGGCACCCAGTTAGGCGACTCTCCATTGGCACGTTTCTAAATCATTTTTGTGACTCAGGGTGGTTTAATAATTCTGCAGTCTTAATCATGGCAGAGGCACTTCATCATCAGGGAATGGATGCCTAAAGCTCTCATGATAAGAAAGTAATGGATATACTCATTGCCCAGGTCCTCCTTCCTTTATCTACTAAGAAATAGTACTTACAGCCAGATGCATGTTAAATACTTTGCAGATTAAAAAAAAGTAATAATAGGACTCTGTATTGCACTTCAGAGTTACCTTTGGCTAAAACTGTCCTCTTGGACATTTATCATTTTGCTCCCTAAGCTCTGGACTCAGGTGGAAAGCAGATTGAACCATTTGTAAACTCCATTAATTACAGATATACAAGACCTATCTTCTGTTACCCACCTTTCTCCAAAAAGGAAACGGATTTGTTCTGTTCTCTATGACCTGCACAAAGTAATCTTCCCAAGCAATATTAACATTTAGAATACACAGTGCCTCAAATGATTGCTGAGCCATTGCTTACCCATCCCAAGCACTGGGTATTAATAACTTTTTAAAAACACCTGGCTTCCTGGGGTCCTCCAGAGATTTCAGGAGAGCACAATTGAAAGTATAGAAAACCTACTTTTTCTGGGAGACTTTGTAAGGGCATTTCTTTTTCAAAAATTAGAGGATTCCTTAATATTTTTGCCATATAGATTTGTGAGTATATTGAACTACAGCAATTTTCTTTAAGTACTTGGTCCTCCATTCTTGATTTGACCACATTCCTGTGGAAGGCATTCTCCCAATACCCATATACATGATAAAAAACAAAACAAAACAAAATTACAATGACAAAGGTAAGATGCCCACAGTAGAGGGAGATAAGCTCAACTTCTCCTTCTACCTTTCCCTATAATCTAGGTTCCTGTCCTATTCACATCCCAGGTACTTCATTGTATCAGTGTAAAGAAATAAAAACAGTGAGTAGAGCTGACTACAGGTAAAATGGTAATGTGGTTCTTGGCCCTCTGATCTCCATTATCTGTATCTTTTAGGTTCTTTAATGGTCATTTCGATCATACAGTGGCTGGTGTCATTACAACCTGCTCTAGGAAATTGGCAGAACTCAGAGGATTGTTATTAGGAGACAGGATTCCTGGATGTGAAGTAGGACTTCTGGATTTGGACACTGATCCATAGAATTGGCTGGAAGTAGAAAGATAGAGACCTACTAAGTTTTAAAGACAGCTATATTGTCAAAGAAATTTTAAACCTGGCTAACAATACTGGTGACTGCTTTTAGGTTTTCCTTGGGACCCAGAAATGGAACCAGTAAAGAATAAGCCACTAGTCTTGGGTTGAAGCTCAGGGCTAGAGTTCTCACCAAGCATGCATGAAGCCCTGGCTGTGATCTCCAGCACAAAGGAAGGAAGGAAGGAAGGAAGGAAGGAAGGAAGGAAGGAAGGAAGGAAGGAAGGAAGGAAGGAAGGAAAGGAAGGGAGGGAAGGAAAACAAGCTACTAAAATGGCACAGTTTCAGAAATTAATATTCTCCAGGATGCCTATCTTTGATGTGACCAGGCAAGACAAGGGTCAAGAGAACACTCAGCAGACCTGGAGCCTCAAGTTCAGGTGACCTAAGTATCACTTCACTTCCTAAGCAGGAAGTCTTTGTAGGATTCAATATGTGCTATGAACTAGTGATCACTTATTTTGTTTTCCAATATATTTCCCACATATATGAGTTTTTATTGCTATTATGCTTCCAATACCACTTGATGTTGCATGTGTTGAAGATGCACAACTTACCATTCATCTCACTTTGGAGCCACATGAGGACTGATGAGATAGGTGGCACATTGTCTAGAGAGGTGCGATCTGAAACTGAATGCAATGATGGGACTTTGGATTGTCTTCTTTGGGAAAGGAATGAGAATGTTTAAGATAAGCACAAGTACTTTACAAAGTCTTTATAGGAGCAGGTCTATCTATATGCACATTGGGTAACCAAAGGCATACCTAAATAGATCCTGGGTGAGTTCTTCAACAGTTATCTATCCCTTCACCATTTTGAGTAGTGAAGGGATGGATGAAATGCACATGCTACCCTCTTTCTGCCAGCTTCCAACAAGGATTCTAATTAATCTAAACCAAAAATAATAATCCTGTCCCTCATACCATAATGATTATTCCAGAAATGACTTCAGGTAGTTCTAAGCCTAAGAATTCTTTTTGGTATTGTTGGGTGTGGGCCCAATAAAATATAAATGGGAAGCCTATATTTTAGTGGCAATAGGCAAGAATGTTGTTACCATGGGGGAAAGGTCCATCAGTCATCTTTTTCATGCATATTCAGAATTTACATCATCTTGTAGAACATCTGCTTAGTCATGTTGAAAGTCACCAGCTGGGCTGAATCTCTGGCTGCTTGGGTCAGGGAGGACAGAATCTGGCCTCTTCCAATGCTGAATGGGAGATAAACATTTATAGTTACAATCCACAGCACATCGTGTACCCAGAAACATTTCTACAAAAGAGAATAAAGGTGATATTAGGAAGGGGAATGTATCCTGAAAGACCAATAAATTACATGTATCTATAACTACATCCTCTTTCTCCCAATCTGAGATGTATATATATGTATACATACACACAGTAACTGACCATTAATGAACCCTAGAAAGGGCTAGTTGATAAAGACCACAGAATTAACCTTACGCGTTTCCAACAAACATTTTTTTAAGGATGAAAAATGCTTATAATCTTCCCAATAATTTTTTCTTTTAAGAGTGGGATTGTATTAGAAATTAATAAAAATAAGACATCTGGGGAAAAAAAAAAACAGCATGAGAAAAATCTTTATACTGAATGCTACCAAATATTTCTGAGGACTTTGAAGAAAGGACTTTAATAATAAAGTCCATAATAAATACAGGCAAATACTAAGTTCATGGATTGGAAGATTTGTTAAAATGTTAATTTTTACAACATACTATTACAGATTCAACATGATTCCAATCTTATTAACTATCCCAATAATTTAATAAAGTAGAAATTTCAACCCTCTTTTAAAGTAAGAAATCTGAGACTTATACAGATAAAAACTATTTTTCCAAGGTCAATGTTATAGTTTAAATTAGGTGTTCCCCAAAAGCTCATCTGTGAGATGATGCAAGAAAGTTTAGAGATGAAATGATTGGGTTACAAAAGGTTTGACCTAAACAGTGGCTTAATCCCCTTTAGGTATTAACTTGGTGGGTAAATGAAAGCAGATAAGATGTGGCTGAGGAGGTGGGTCCCTGGGGTGTGGTTTTGGGGTTTATATTTTGTCCATGGCGAGGGGAGCAGCTCTCTCTCTCTGCTTCCTGGTGCCATGTTTCCAGCTGCTTTCCTCCACCACACTCTTACCATGATGTTCTTCCTCACCTTGAGCCCCGAGGAATGGAATCAGCCATCTGTGGACTGAGACCTCTGAAACCATGAGCCCCCATGTAAACTTTTCCTCCTCTAACTGTACTTGTCAGGTCTTTTGGTCACAGCAGTGAAAAAGCTGACTAAAATAATCACCAAACTAATAAATGGAGAAACTGGAATTCAAGCTCAGTTCTGTCCGACTCCAAACTGATGCCTGTGCTGTGACATTGCGCAAGTCCAAGAAATTTATATTTAATCATAGGACACATGTAATAAGTGGGAAAAAGAATGAAGGAAAGAAAGGCAGGTTTCCCAGCACCTTCCATGAGGAGAACCAGAAGAGTGTAGGCAAGAAACTTTCATGAATGTTGCATGACATGAAGCAGGAAGTGAAAAAAAATTTCAATATTCTTCAAGTTCAAGTTTATGGGATGTTTGGAAACAGAAAACAAATACAGACCTTAAGTTCCTTAGTGTAGACAAACCAGTCTACACTAACAGGAAGTAGATCTGATTTTTAGAGGGTTCTAAGAGACCCAAATACTTGGAATTTGGTGCATTAATTAATTAATGATCAATTAATGAGTCAAATTCAAATTGAATTTGAAACTAAAAGGAGAAAAGAGTATGGTAATTCATTTCTGAAGGTATAATCTTGTAGATTTACATGAGTGTGAATTAAGCTGGCAGTGTGTCATTTCCCATTGCAGAAAGGCCCTGAGTCTAAAAGTCACACCTTTTTGTTGTTGTTGTTTTAAAGTGGCATAGTTTTTGATGCAAATGAAGTCTCAGTTCTAGCAGATTCACAGGTTATGTTACTTATGACTTGAGTCTCCACAGCTACCCTTGGAGTGTGAAAGTTATTGGGGGATGGGGATAATCAACAATCTGCCCTAGCAGAGTGGCACAGTTTCCTGAGGCACTGAGGGGCATATGAAGTGGGCCCACTAGGAAGCCTGGCACCCTTTAGGATTTAGGTCTATTTGAACCTTGGAGCTAATTCCAAAGTTCTAATTATGTAGTCAATCTCTGGATAATATTCAGTTTATTTGAGTTTGCAAAAATACATGTAACCATTTTAGTAATTAAAAAACCACATGTAGATCCAACATGGCGGCGGGCGGGGAGGCAGTGCTTTCAGTTCCTCCTCAATAACGGGGTCAGAGAGACGCATTGATACGCCTAGATTCTACCTGCTGAGAAACTCCTAGCAACATTTCACTGAAGAGAGACCGGCCGGGAATTAGTAGGATTTTTGGAGGTGACAGTTTGCCCCAGACGAGTGAATCTCTGCCTCGCGGCGCGGAGGTCCAGATCCACCGTCCGCCGTCCGCGCAACTCGGGGACCGGAGGCCGCCCGCCCGCGCGGCTCAGCAACCAGCCTCCGAGGCCCAGCTCAGCAGGAGCGGTGCAGGGACTCTAGGAAGAGGTCTCTAGCCAAGCCTTCATGAAATAGCGAACCGGAAACTGAAACCAACCGAGATTGGGTCAGACCAGAGACAGACCAGTCCCACCCCTCCCTTTGGACACTCCGGCAAGGAGCCTGGGGCCCGCCATAGCAGAGAGGTGACGTCACCGGAGTTCGGCCTACGGAATTCCTTCCCAGCGGAATCCACTTTAGCAGGTGTGTGACTCCCACCCCCACCAGATACAAGCAGCCGGGAAACCTCGGGAATCTCTCCGGGGGCGTGACTGTAGGGGACGAGGGACTTCCGACCCCCAACTCCCCCTACTGCCAGCAGAGTGGAAGTGAAGGTAGGGGCCGAGGGAAGCAGAGGGTATTCCCGATCCCCAACTCCCCTAACCACCAGCGGCGACACCCAAGGTCTTAGCTGCCAGTTTCCAGGGGCATGCCCACCAAAGGGGTCCGGAAAAATTAAACTGTTGGTTCCCAGATCACTGCTCCTCAGTACTGGGGCTTAGATGAATGACAGAGAGAGTGCTCAGTCGTTCGGGAAATAGGACGTGTGGTGGGGCTGCACGTGTAACCAGAACCTTGGAGAACCTCCTCTGGTGAACAGGACCTGGCTGGCTGGCAGGAGGAAGGGGGGGAGGGGCCGGAGAAGTGAAACGGCACTGGACTAACAGGATTGAGAGACTCCCAGGATCCGCCCTACAGGGATTGCTGTCGGTACATAGAGGGCAGAAGCTCGCCTCGGAGGGCACAGCTCCGCCTACTGCAAGAGAAGAAAATGGATCTCTAAGACTTCAATTTTTTTTCTCTTTTTTCTTTTCTCCCCTTTTCCTTCTTTCTTTCTTTCCCGTTTCAAGTTTTATTGTTCTTTCCATTCTCCTCTAATCTATCTCTCTCTCTCTCCTTCTTTCTTTTTAAGAGCACCTTCCTTCCCCTACCCCCCAACTCTCACCCCAAGCATTATGTCTTCCATTACGTGTAATTGTCTAAATGCAAATAGGTGAATGTTTTGAGGCTGTCTATAGGGCTCCTAAATACCTAGCTACTACCAAACACCCTGATCCAATCGCCTGTTAATATCCCCCTTCAGTAGAGCAATCTTCCAAACTAGCCAAGACATACTAACCCTCATACCATCATAGCACCTAACCTAAACATAAAGTCCTAAGAACAAACAACAAATCACTATATGCATACAGAATCCGGAAGCCTTTTATGAATTGAATGAATCAGCTTTAAAGTACAATAAAGCCCAACATTTCTAGGCATAGTCTCCCACCACAAAGGAGAGACCACAGAGATATACAAAACCAAAACAAATTTATATGAGAAAACAGAAACACAGCAGTTAAACAGAGTTGGAAAGTAACATGAACAACATGAAAAAACAAGGGAAAAAAGGATTACAAACAATGCAGGACAACTTAAATCTACAGGAGAACCTTGAGGCATCAGAAAAATGGACAGAGAAAGAACTCAAGGCATACCTGACTCAGATGGAATGGAATCTTAGAGAAGTCATGAGACAGCAAGTTGAAACAATGAAAGAATACTTTGAAAACGAATTGCATAAGCTAATTCAAATTGCAAAGAAGGAACTCTACCAGGAGATAGAGATCCTAAAAAAATCAAACAGTAATCCTAGAAATGCAGGAAACCATAAACTAAATTAAAAACTCAAACGAGAATATTACAAATAGACTAGATCAAATAGAAGTCAGAACATAAGATAATGAAGACGAAGTTTATCAACTCGAAAAGAATATAGTCAACGCAGAAAAGATGTTAAAAAATCATGAGCCATCCATGCAAGGGATATGGGATGTCATAAAAAAACCAAACTTGAGAGTCATTGGGATAGAGGAAGGTATAGAGGTTCAAACCAAAGGAATGAACAATCTGTTGAATGAAATAATCTTAGAAAACTTCCCAGATTTGAAGATGGAAGGGATTGCCAAATCCTGGAAGCCTACAGGACCCCAAACATACAAAACCATAATAGACCAACTCCAAGACACATAATTATGAAGATATCCAACATACAGAACAAGGAGAGAATATTAAAAGCTATGAGAGAAAGGAGGCAGATTACATTCAGGGGTAAACCAATTAGGTTAACGACTGATTTTTCATCACAGACTTTGAAAGCGAGAAGATCCTGGAACAACGTATTTCAAACACTGAAAAATAATGGATTCCAACCAAGAATACTGTATCCAGCAAAATTAAGCTTCAGATTTGACAATGAAATTAAAATATTTCACGATAAACAAAAGTTAAAAGAATTCACAGCCAGAAAACCAGCACTGCAAAGAATTTTGAGCAAAATACTACAAGAAGAGGAATTGAAAAATTGCACCCAAAAGTAACAGTGGGAGGTATCTCAGTAAAGGGGGAAAAATAACCAAAGAGGAAAAACTAGCCAAACTAAAATAAATAAATAAATAAACATGACTGGAAGTACAAACCATATTTCAATAGTAACCTTAAATGTTAATGGCTTAAATTCACCAATCAAGAGACATAGGCTAGTAACCTGGATTAAAAAAACAGATCCAACAATATGCTGCCTTCAGGAGACTCATATGATAGGAAAAGACATACACAGGCTGAAGGTGAAAGATTGGGAAAAAATCATACCACTCACATGGCCCTCGGAAGCAAGCAGAAGTGGCCATACTCATATCAAATAAAATCAACTTCAAACCTAAGTTAATCAAAAGGGATAAAGAAGGACACTATATACTATTAAAAGGAACCATCCAGCAACAAGACATAACAATTATCAATTTGTATGCACCAAACAATGGTGCTGCAACGTTCATAAAACAAACTTTCCTCAAGTTCAAGAGTCAAATAGACCACAACACAATAATTATGGGTGACTTCAACACACCGCTCTCTCCATTAGACAGATCCTCCAGACAAAAGCTGAATAAAGAAACTATAGAACTCAACAACACAATCAATAACCTAGACTTAACCGACATATATAGAATATATCAACCATCATCAAGTGGATACACGTTCTTCTCAGCAGCACATGGATCTTACTCAAAGATAGACCATATATTATGCTATAGGGCAACTCTTAGTAAATATAAAGTTGTGGAGATAATACCATGCACCTTATCTGATCATAATGGAATGAAATTGGAAATCAATGATAAAAGAAGGAAGGAAAAATCCTGCATCACCTGGAAAATTTACAATATGTTACTGAATGATCAATGGGTTACAGATGACATAAAGGAGGAAATCAAAAAATTCTTAGAGATAAACGACAATACAGACACAACATACCGGAATCTATGGGACACAATGAAAGCAGTTTTAAGAGGGAAATTCATTTCCTGGAGTTCATTCTTCAAAAAAAGAAAAAAACTAACAAATAAATGAACTCACACTTCATCTCAAAGCCCTAGAAAAGGAAGAGCAAAACAACAGCAAATGTAGTAGAAGACAAGAAATACTTAAAATCAGAGCGGAAATCAACGAAATTGAAACAAAAAAAAAAAAACATTGAAAAAAATTGATAAAACTAAAAGTTGGTTCTTTGAAAAAATAAATAAGATCAACAGACCCTTAGCCATGCTAACGCAGAGAAGAAGAGAGAGAACTCAAATTACTAACATACGGGATGAAAAAGGCAATATCACAATGGACACTACAGAAATACAGAAGACAATTAGAAAGTATTTTGAAACCCTATATTCCAATAAAAAGGAAGATAGTGAAGATATTGATAAATTTCTTAAGTCATATGATCTACCCAGATTGAGTCAGGAAGACACACACAATTTAAACAGACCAATAACAAAGGAAGAAATAGAAGAAGCCATCAAAAGACTACCAACCAAGAAAAGCCCTGGACCGGATGGGTATACAGCAGAGTTTTACAAAACCTTCAAAGAAGAATTAATACCAATACTTTTCAAACTATTTCAAGAAATAGAAAAAGAAGGAGCTCTTCCAAAGTCATTCTATGAGGCCAACATCATCCTGATCCCGAAACCAGACAAAGACACTTCAAAGAAAGAAAACTACAGACCAATGTCTCTGATGAACTTAGATGCAAAAATCCTCAATAAAATCCTGGCGAATTGAATACAAAAGCATATCAAAAAAATTGTGCACCATGATCAAATAGGATTCATCCCTGGGATGCAAGTCTGGTTCAATATATGGAAATCAATAAATGTTATTCACCACATCAATAGACTTAAAGATAAGAACCATATGATCATCTCGATAGATGCAGAAAAAGCATTCGACAAAGTACAGCATCCCTTTATGTTCAAAACACTAGAAAAACTAGGGATAACAGGAACTTACCTTAACACTGTAGAAGCTATATATGCTAAGCCTCAGGCTAGCATCATTCTAAATGGAGAAAAACTGAAGGCATTCCCTCTAAAATCTGTAACAAGACAGGGATGCCCTCTCTCACCACTTCTATTCAATTTAGTTCTTGAAATACTAGCCAGAGCAATTAGACAGACAAAAGAAATTAAAGGCATAAAAACTGGAAAAGAAGAACTTAAATTATCACTATTTGCAGGTGATATGATTCTATACCTAGAAGACCCAAAAGGGTCTACAAAGAAACTACTAGAACTAATAAATGAATTCAGCAAAGTAGCAGGATATAAAATCAACATGCATAAATCAAAGGCATTCCTGTATATCAGCAACAAAACTTCTGAAATGGAAATGAGGAAAACCACTCCATTCACAATATCCTCAAAAAAAATAAAATACTTGGGAATCAACCTAACAAAAGAGGTGAAAGATTTATACAATGAAAACTACAGAACCCTAAAGAGAGAAATAGAAGAAGATCTTAGAAGATGGAAAAATATACCCTGTTCATGGATAGGCAAAACTAATATCATCAAAATGGTGATATTACCCAAAGTTCTCTACAGGTTTAATGCAATGCCAATCAAAATCCCAATGGCATTTCTTGTAGAAATAGATAAAGCAATCATGAAATTCATATGGAAAAGTAAAAGACCCAGAATAGCAAAAGCAATTCTAAGCAAGAAGTGTGAATCAGGCGGTATAGCGATACCAGATTTCAAGCTGTACTACAGAGCAATAGTAACAAAAACAGCATGGTACTGGTACCAAAACAGGCGGGTGGACCAATGGTTCAGAATAGAGGACACAGAGACCAATCCACAAAATTACAACTTTCTTATATTTGATAAAGGGGCTAAAAGCATGCAATGGAGGAAGGATAGCATCTTCAACAAATGGTGCTTGGAAAACTGGAAATCCATATGCAACAAAATGATGCTGAACCCCTTTCTCTCGCCATGCACAAAAGTTAACTCAAAATGGATCAAAGAGCTTGATATCAAATCAGAGACTCTGCATCTGATAGAAGAAAAAGTTGGCTCTGATCTACATATTGTGGGGTCGGGCTCCAAATTCCTTAATAGGACGCCCATAGCCCAAGAGTTAATAACAAGAATCAACAAATGGGACTTACTTAAACTAAAAAGTTTTTCTCAGCAAGAGAAACAATAAGAGAGATAAATAGGGAGCCTACATCCTGGGAACAAATTTTTACCCCTCACACTTCAGATAGAGCCCTAATATCCAGAATATACAAATAACTCAAAAAATTAAACAATAAGATAACAAATAACCCAATCAACAAATGGGCCAAGGACCTGAACAGACACTTCTCAGAGGAGGACATACAATCAATCAACAAGTACATGAAAAAATGCTCACCATCTCTAGCAGTCAGAGAAATGCAAATCAAAACCACCCTAAGATACCATCTCACTCCAGTAAGATTGGCAGCCATTATGAAGTCAAACAACAACAAGTGCTGGCGAGGGTGTGGGGAAAAGGGTACTCTTGTACATTGCTGGTGGGACTGCAAATTGGTGCAGCCAATTTGGAAAGCAGTATGGAGATTCCTGGGAAAGCTGGGAATGGAACCACCATTTGACCCAGCTATTGCCCTTCTCAGACTATTCCCTGAAGACCTTAAAAGAGCGTACTACAGGGATACTGCCACATTGATGTTCATAGCAGCACAATTCACAATAGCTAGACTGTGGAACCAACCCAGATGCCCTTCAATAGATGAATGGATAAAAAAATGTGGCCTTTATACACAATGGAGTATTACTCTGCACTAAAAAATGACAAAGTAATGGAATTTGCAGGGAAATGGATGGCATTAGAGCAGATTATGCTAAGTGAAGCTAGCCAATCCCTAAAAAACAAATGCCAAATGTCTTCTTTGATATAATAAGAGCAACTAAGAACAGAGCAGGGAGGAAGAGCAGGAGGAAAAGATTAATGTTAAACAGAGACATGAGGTGGGAGGGAAAGGGAGAGAAAAGGGAAATTGTATGGAAATGGAAGGAGACCCTCATTGTTACACAAAATTACATATAAGAGGTTGTGAGGGGAAAGGGGGGGGGAACAAGGGAGAGAATTGAACAACAGTAGATGGGGTAGAGAGGGAAGGTGGGAGGGGAGGGGAGGGGGGATAGTAGGGGATAGGAAAGGTAGCAGAATACAATAGTCACTAATATGGCATTATGTAAAAATGTGGATGTGTACCCGATGTGATTCTGCAATTTGTATTTGGGGTAAAAATGGGAGTTCATAACCCACTTGAATCAAATGTATGAAAGATGATATGTCATGAGCTTTGTAATGTTTTGAACAACCAATAAAAAAACCACATGAATATACATTTATGGTTGCACAGACCATTGTTTGGAAGTGCTCTTTCACCACACTATTCTTATTTCACCACACTGTTCTTATTCTTATTCAGATCAAGTGAGATCTAATAACAGCAAATATCTATGCAAGTTTTCTCAATTTTAGCAGATATTCTTTTTTTTTTTTTTTCTTTTTCTACCATGCAACCCTCTTCAGCAGCCCACAGGCAGAGGCCAGGCAATGGTTCAGGGCCACAGCTTGCTCTGGCATGGAACAATTTTAGTAGATATTCTT
The DNA here is from genome assembly GCF_047511675.1 of Marmota flaviventris. Taxonomy (NCBI): domain Eukaryota; kingdom Metazoa; phylum Chordata; class Mammalia; order Rodentia; family Sciuridae; genus Marmota; species Marmota flaviventris. The sequence continues at coordinate 117,420,252 of NC_092502.1, forward strand.
GAAACCAGAAATACTTTTAAATATTCCAAACCATGAAATTTTACAAGGGGGTTTTAGACTTTGGGGTTGTTGAAGGACATCTTTGTGGGGCAATATCATCGTATGTTAGTGACTCTTAGAGCTGTGGGTAAAACACTTACTGTTCGTTGTTATAACTAGATAACTGTGTGCATAAGTAAGTTTTCAGTGTCTGTCTCCAATTCGGGAATAAATTCTACAAGTAAGGAAGAATCCATGTCTGTGTAGTACATGCTATGTTCTCATCATTGAGCCTAGTTCCTGAATTTTGAAATTTGTCAATGATTATTGGTTAAGTAAATGAATGAATAGAAGGAAGGAAGTGACCAACTCAAAGACACACAATCAATAGCTGAAGGGAAGCCGAAGGGGTGGTTGAGAATGGAACTAAGAACAGAAGGCCTCCATTAAATGAAGGCACTCTTCCCTCTAAGTAGAAATAGGATCATTTTTAAAAACCAGTTTGGGTCGAATATCATTTTGTTAAACAGGTTATGACTTAAGTTGGAATATTAGAAATAAGTTTACAAATATAATTTAGTGAGTTGGTAAAATAGTTCAGTACTAAATGCTGGGCCTGGTTGGAAGGACGATTGATTGAAGTATGGACCAGAAAATTCATTGTTAAGAAACATCATTTGTTCATATGAAAACATGTGCATCAGTGTTCATAGTTAACATTATTCATAAGGGCCCCAAAGTGGAAACAATCCCAATGTCCTTTAACTGAAAAAATGGATAAACAAAATGTAGAATTTCTAAATAATGGAAGACTATTCAGCCACAGAAAGCAATGAAGTACTGATATGTGCTGACATAACATGGATGAACCTTGAAAATGTTATGAAAAGTGAAATGAACCAGTAACAAAAGGACACATTGTATGATTCCATTCACAGGAAATGTCCAAAATGGCAAATCCATGGAGACACAAAGCAGATTAGTTGTCAGGAGGCAAGAGACAGGAGAAATGGAGAGTGACTACTTAATGGGTAAGGTATTTCTTTTTGGATGATGAAAATGTTCTGAAATTAGGTATTGTTGACGGTTGTACAACGTTGTAAATGTACTAAAAGCCACTGAATTGTATAATTTAAAATGATTGAAGTGGTGAATTTTATGTTACATTATCTCAATTAAAAATTAAATGGAAAATACTAAGGTACATATTTACTCTGCAATGCTATTTGGAGGAGGGAGAAATGGAATTGTTCTCAAAACAGGTTTTAAAATCTTCCTTTTTTGTGTGTGTGAAGTAATTTTCAATATATTAAAAACAGACTTAGTTGAACAGTTGGCTATTCAATGAGGCTGTGCCTTCATGCATTAATCATCATGATGGCAAATAATAGTATCTTTTAAGCAAATATGGTGTCTACTCAGGCTCTCTGGGTTATACTGCACTTGGCCTCATAACATGTTACCTTTGACAAATCAGCTAGACTTTAAACTCTGAGCTCTCTAATGTGAAATATGAGTATAATCATAGTGCCTAGATCTCCTGAGATGATGGATATCAGTGATTCTCAACCCTTGGCTACACATTAGGATGCTGATGTTTTTCCCAGCCGAATTCCCAGGTGATTCTAATGCATAGTCAATATAGAGCACCACTGTATGTAAGGTATTAGCACCATGCTTGGCACATGGTAAGCAATAAATAGATGGTAGTTTAATGTGTGGTTATAATTTGGATCTGGAGCATCCCCCCAAACCTTGAAGAGTTGGTCCCTAAAGAAGCAATGTCGTAGGTGGGGCTCTTGGGATGTGCTTGGATCATGAAAGCTATAACCTCATTAGTGGATTAATCTGTTTAGTGAATTAATAATTTGAATAAATTAATGGAATCTGCAGGCAAGTGGCGTGTTGTTGAAGGAAGTAGGACACTGTAGACATGCCCTTGGGGACTATATTTTGTCCCTGCTCCCCCCTCTTTCTCTGCTTCCTGAGTGCCAAGAGCTGAGAAGCTTTCTTCAACCATATCCTTCTGCCATGATGATCCTCTGCACCTCAGTCTCTAAGCAATGGACCCAGCCAACTGTATACTGAGACCTCTGAAATCATGAGCCAAATTACTTACCCTGACTGGGGCTGCATTTATTTGCTAATAAAACACAGAGATGAACCAAAATGATCATGTATCCTTGTATCACTGAGATTTTGTGAGCCAGTGCATACACAGTTGGATTTTATAGTGTTGGGTTTGAGGATACGCTGTTTTCTAGATGATCCAGACAGTGTGTGAAAACTCATGTACAAGAATTTGCTGGTCAAATTTCCCTGCTGTCAGGTTCCTGAAGCAAACACTGAATCTTATTTTATTCTAATGTGATTTTCTGGGTCTGATGTACTTTCTTTCATGTTGTTTAGCTTTTATTTTTAAATCTCTTTTACCTAAGGGTAAACCAGTAGTTATCATTGGGCCTTATAATCTCCCCATGGGGTGTTTTAGAAACTTGTATAACCAAACCTGAACTTTTATGGATAGAAACACATATTGTGTTAAAGCATAAAGTACTGTAAAACATTTTCTTCTTTATACAGATAGATAGGAATTTAACTTTTAGATAGTACAGGGGGAATTATAAAGTATAAGAAATATAAAGGATAAGAAAGATCTGGTGTGGTTGAGGATCACTATTATAAACATGCCCCTGAGGCTAACTGGGATTGCAGTGGGGAGAAAGAGAGGTAGGAATGAGAATTCTTTGCATATATGAAATGACAGCTAGATAATGTTCCTGGTACACATACAGCTATCTTACTTAACTCTTACCTGGGCCATCTAAAAGGTCTCTGTATGACTCTCCTTCACAGATGAAGATACTGAGGCTCAGAGAGGTTTATTAACTTCATTTATTCATCAAATATTTTAGTCCCTACAGTGTACATTATAAGTGTTTGGGACAGCTCTGAGAACCAAAAGGACATAATTTTTGCCCTCAAGGAGCTTACATTTTAGTGAAAGAAAGCAAACCAATGAATCCCTAAGACAGTTGCCGGGTTATAATGGGTTCCTTGAGAATGCCTGAAAGAAGCAGTTTGATAATCTTGCCTGAAGTCACAGAGCTAGTAAGCCTTGGAGGTTGCATTTGAACATAGAAATTGGTTTTTGGCTGTATTACTATTATGGAATTGGAAGCTCATCACTTCTTGGGTTGTCTAGAAAGATGCTAAAATACCTGAATGAACAACTAAGGAGGAAGAGCTGTTCAAACCAACTATTACTGGATTTTGTTTTCTTTTTGCATTCTTGTGAGATGAATTTTTTTCCCTTTCTGCCCACATGATACTGGTAATTTCAGCTGTTCCTGGTTGTGTACTTTGCAGTCCTTTAGTGTGTGATATTACTAACATTTATTAGGACACATTTCTGAGTAAATAATATTAAATGCTTTTTCAATTTCTTAGGTGTAATTTTCAGAGACATCTTCAGTTTTGTTCCCCTGTGGCAAGGTATCTGTCATACCCAGCTTCTGATAAGTTTATCCACTCCCTGAAATGAGAAAAATGTGTACTGCAAACAGATGTAGATGTGCTTCAAAATGAAGTAGCAGAGGCTTTGGAAGGATGATTATAGTCATTCGTGGATAAATGGCAGAGAGATGGTAAAAAAGGAAAAAAAAAAAAAAAAAACCCAAAACGTGGCTTAAAGTCTAGAGTGGGAAGAGTTTTTTGATACCAAAAAAATGGAAAGTTAGAAAATTCAGTGATTTCTACTATTAGATTCGAAAGATGCAAAGTGTTTTATGCCTTAAAACCTTGCTCAAAGTATGGATCCCATTAGTAAACATAGTTATTAGTAAATGTTATGTTTAGTTGTCTTATTCATTTCAACACTATAGGAAAATAATAGAGTAAAATAGGAAGGAGACCTGGATATTTGTGCTGGGGAACTCCTGGCCTGCATTGGGCGATCACAGACCAGTATTAGTTTTGATGCTTTGTTTTTCTAGAAGAAAACAACCTTCAAGAAGAAATAAAAAGGTTACAAGCCCTAGCTTATAAAGTGATGACAATTAGCAAATCTCCATTTGTTTTCAGCAAAGTTCCTATAAACTTGCAAATGACCTGTTTATTGCAAACATGGTAAATACTTAGCATTCTTTTTCATTCATTCTATAGCTTTTTTGTGGTGTTCTTGTGTTTCCCATTTTAAATGGCTATGGCAAATAAAAGGTAATTTTGCATATGTGTATTCCATAGACATGTCCATCCCTCCTCTTATTTTTGATAATTTTTTTTATCTTTATAGATGCTTGATATTTTGACAAAAGCCAATCTAACATTCCTATGTTAAGTATATTGCTTTAATGGCACACTTTCCCCTAACAGTAATTAGCAGTTTTGTAATGAACAGCACGGTTAATTTCTCAAGCAGCATAACTTGCATTGATTTCATAAATTTGAGGGTTAACTTTAAATTGTTTCCATAATAGGTTTTTAGTATTCACTGCCAAGTCTACACTGGTCAGCTCAGACTCTGGGGAGTTCAGAATCTATCTTGTATACCCAATTCATCTTTTGCAACTATATTGGCCAACTTGCAAATTTATCTATAGTATGCCTGGTTGGTTATGTAGAGAAAGCAGCTATTCTCTGGGGGGTAAAGTCTCTTCTCTACCAATCAGAATGTAGTTCGCGATTTATTAGGTATGTTGGCTAGATTATTTAACTTAATTCAATATAAATTATTTAATTCCTAAAGCTTTCCTGGTATTCAATATGAATGAAACAATTATTCCTGGACACAATCATCCAAATAACACCACATGGTTTTACCAAGCCCCAAGACAGTCATTAAATCCCAGCTATCCACTGCTTTATATAAACTACTCATGCTGAGTTTTTGAGGATATAATGTTTCTGAAATTGTTTGGATTCAATAACAATATGTTATTCTATATTTAATGAGAGAGCATCCCAATTATATAACAAAGTGAGAAATCATAAAATATTTCTAGGTAGCAACTTTTCCCCTGTTTTGATAGCTTCTTCTTCTTCTTCTTTTTTTTTTTTTTTTTGTTATCTATTCTTGTCCCTGGGTAAGAGAACAGCTCCATTTTTGTTTTTTCAAATGCCAAGATTGAGGCTCAGAGGCAGCCCTTATGGCTAGACATCTCTTCATGTTATCTCCAGCTGGTCAGTGGCTAGTGGACAAAGCATATGTGGCTGGTATGTTAGTCAGCTTTCTGTCATTGTGAGAAAATAACTAACAACTGAGATAATCAACTTAAAAGGAGGAAGGGTTTATTCTGGCTCATGTGTTCAGAGATTTTATTCCATGGTCACTTGACCTCATTGTCTCTGGGCTTGTGTGGAGGCATCATGGCAGGGAGTATGTGGTAAAGGAAGCTGCTCACCTCATGGCATCTGGGAAGGAGAGAGAGAGAGAGAGAGAGAGAGAGAGAGAGAGAGAGAGAGAGAGAGAGAGAGATGTGTTCCCCTTAAAGGTAAGGCATATAACATGATCTCCAAATATGGTGCACCTCATCTTAGATTGGGTTCCCTGGAAACAGTCTCTGAGACAGAGACTCATGGGATTGCTTCAGGTAGCATTGGTAGGGGAGAAGCTCAATGGTAATGCCATTTGCAACTGAGGCTCAGCCAATGCTATGAGGCCACTTGAAACCGCAGTGGCCCTCACAGGGTCCTGAATTGAGATGAAAATGTTCCACTTTTGCATCCCTACCTCAGCTAGTCATTAGCTGTGGGCTGCCCCCTGAGAAGGGCATGACCTTGTGGCCAAAGGTAATTGTCAGCAATCTGTCAGCAGTCAATATTCCCAGTAGCTCAGTGCTAAGGGGGGATCTTGGAGCAGCACCAACCTATTACTTCTATTCTAAAGAAGACCCGGCGGCACACGGACAGAGAGGAGACACGGTGGAAGAGCATTATTTCTTTTGCACAGCGTCTCCGTTCTTTTCTTGCAACAAAGCTCAACTTAAATCTGTAAAAAAGCACGACCCTTCTTCTCCCTTTCCTTTCTCTCTCTCCTTTGTCCTAAAGACGGCCAGGAATGCAGTAAGGGAGACTCTAGAGAATTTTGACCGTGGAGAATAGCAAACTGTGTAGTACAGTGCTTAGGAGACCAAGCTGGAAGCATGGGAGGTGGAGTTACCCAGGTCTGCTTAGAGACCCATGAATAAAAGAAGGAAGGAGCCAGCAAGAGGCTGTTTAGTCTAAGAGGGTCACAAGCAGTGGCTTGTTTCTTTCACTCATTCCTCCTTATCGAAGCAGCAAGCTGTACTTTGGCACTTGCATTGGCATTTCTGTAGCTGGATGCACTAGATCACCCCTGGGCTCCAGGAAGCCCTCTACAGCGCTCAGGTGGAGGCTGAGATGATCTTTGTTATCTAGCTCTTGCCTCCCCACCTCCCCACTACCCTACCTGCTCCTGTCCTATGGCTTGCTCTTCCATGATCTTTTCTTTCATTCATTTGTCATCATTCATTTACTCATTTATCAAATTATTACTATGTGCCAGCTCTATTCTGGAGACCCCAATTCTTTGTGTTTTTTGTTTGTTTGTTTGTTTATTTTGGTACCAGGGATTGACTGGGGTGCTTAACCACCAAGCCACATCTCCAGCCCTTTTTATTTCTTATTTTGAGGCAGGGTCTCACTAAGTTGCTTAGGGCCTTGCTAAATTGCTGAGGCTGGCCTCCAACTTGCAATCCTCCTGCCCCAGCCTCCTGTGCTGCTGGGATTATAGCATGTGCCAATGCACTCAGCTGGACACCCCAATTCTTGACTGATTGCTTGAAACTCTTGACATTTGTTTTTACTTCCCTTTCAGTTTTTATATCTTTGCCTGACTCTGGACACAGCTTGCCCTCATCTTGGTCTTCTGTACGTGTGTTAGATTTGGTGAGTCCTTTTGTTTCTGATCAGAAACCACTGACCCCTGCTTGACAAGGCTGGCCTGATGTCTTCATCTTCACATAATGCCCATTCCATGGTTTCTGGATCCTGCTTTTGGTTCTCAAGTTGCTCTCATTTCCTCTTATCATGGATGCTCTCCTGGTACCTGTCAGTCATTGCCACCCAAGGTGGCAAAGATAAACATGGCTGAGTAAACCCGGCTATGGCAAACACCACATGGAAAAGCCGGAATGTGGAGGTTGAGAGCAGAACTTTGGAATGCAGAAAGTGGGAATAACAGAGCTAGCAGTTTGTCATTAAAACGAAGTCATTCAACTTATAATGACTTGCCTCTCTTTCCACTTCATTTCACTTCCAGGGAACCTCATCTAACCTAATAATTTTACTTTATTTTGGAAAGCATTTGAATGTTTCTGATTTTATTCTGACCCCATAGTTGTAGGTTAATTTAGTTAAGGTATGAAGTAGATCATTTAATTTTTTTGAGGTCTGCTTTTTTTTTTCTTGTTCAAGAATGTTGAATTTTTGTTTTATGATTTGGTTCCATGTAAGTTCCTGATTTCAAAGGGACTAAGTTAACAGACTGAGTGTCCTTGTTATCAAGTTTGATGTCTATTTAGACCTTTCAATGTATTAGACTGCCTCGGGGCTAATGTGAGGCTGGTGTGTAACCACATCACCTTAAGTGTGTGGCACACATTAGCCCCGCATCAGCCATATCATGTAGATGCTGTTATTTTCCATGTTCGGACAGGAAAACACAGAGACAAAGAGTAGTTTCTCTCTATCACCAGGAAATTCAACGTCAAGTCCTGTGTTCTTACCCTTTAAGTTATATCACCTGGATAGAAATAGTCACTCAAAGGTAATTGTGAAAATTCATTTATAATTTGGCTTCAAAAGGCTTCCTGCCACTCTTCCATGCTATAGATATGTTTTCCATGTCTCTATTCTGTTTACTTAAGCCAGGAGATCATCATTCGTGAGAATTCACTCGATATGCACCTTAAACATGGGAACCTGCTTTGCTGTCTCACTTCTTTATTGACTTTCCATATATTTTCTATTTTCACTTGAAGATGTGTCTAGAGTCCCTTGACTCTTCCTATTAATTTTTCCCCTTGCTGTGGCTTGGTTTTCATTTAAATTTCATAACAGTGTTATTCAAGTTAGTCAAGATAGAACTTTTATGAAAGACTCAATATCCAAATTAAGTTGCATTGCAAGGAATTATGGGTACAATTGGAAGGAAGGGCATTTAAAATCTCTATTGAGGTTCTCTAACTGAGTCTATTTGAGGCTAATGCAATAGTCTGTACTTGATTTATGATGATATATTCTCACATATAAAATGCTGTTGGTAAATAGTTTAATAAAAGGCTATTGCTCCAAATTTCAAATTAACAGTGAAGGTGATTTCTATTGAAGAAGACATTTGTGGAGGATTTTGTTCTTGATGCTTAATAAAGAGAATTCTTTTTCTTGATACAATCCACACTGTTGACTTGTAGCACAGCTCTGGGGACCTGCTGTTGTATGCAAAGAATAAAAACATATCTCTGCTCATTGTTTATTTACTATATTTTGGGGTACATATGGCAGAATCATTTTCCTTGCAGTTCCCAGTTCAGTTTTCTCTCTTGATTTTGTGTTAAAAATCTGTGCATATGGTTCCTCGGTATCTCAATTTAACCATGTGAATCTCCAAGCCTCTTTTATTCAATGACATTTCTAGTATTTTAATGAGGGTTTGACATTTTCACATGTTACAATTTTGTTTTATTTTTATATTCATTGAAGTGACTTTCATGCTGCCTTTGTGTGCTGCCGATTTACAATTTCTAAAGCTGCTTGGAGACACCTTTTCAGAAAGGAGAAGTACATCAGGAAATCATTGAGGATTCTTAGTGTTCAGAGGAGTGTGTTTTGAAAAAATGACTTGCAATGTTGTAAGTGCAGAATTTTTGTTCTGAGCAACATCAAATACTAGATTCTTTTGAAATGGCAAAGGCCAAACATGACTTAGACCAGGGCTTGCAAATTCAAACACCTGGAGGGCTCAGTGGGTGACATAAGTAGAAGAGGCAGCCCCAGAGGACTGTGGAGGAGGGTCGCAGGCATGCCCCATCCAAAGAGAACAGTAGTGAATCTGCCATTTCTGATGTTGGCTATGAGGGAATGTCCAGAGTTGTTAGGGTTTTCAGTTTTCTGAGGGAATATGAAAATCTGGATGTTTAAGGAAAATATTCTGATTTTTCACTTTGCTCTTTCTTGTCTAGCATTTTATTTCACACATGTGCTACATTCATAGTGAATGACTGATGCTTCCAATTAGTCAAGAAGAAAAAGTCTGGTTGGATATTGTCTTTCAAACAGCTCAGCAAACAGAACATCATTCCAGGAATCTTGAGTTGACAACGAAGGGCGGAACATTGCCTGGCATCATTGTAAAAGTGATCCAAACTTCACCTTCATTTTTTGAAGAACACTCAATCTACAGGGAGGTCTTAGATATGACAAACGTAGCTAACATGTAGGTGAGGTCAGGTGAATTCCAGAAGGGATTTTCAAATGAAATTCAAAAGAGGGGGAAGTCACATCTCGTTGGTGAGTCCAGGGACAGATTCATGCCTTTTAAGATGAGCCTCGCCAAGGAATATCGGATTGAGGTAGATGTGGTCGCATTTCAGATGGGGGAAACAGATGAGCCAAGGTATGAAGACAGAAAAAGACAGGTGCTGAAAGATGCTCAGAAAGCAGGAACTAGACAAGTGCAAGGCAGCAGAGCTGTCAAAGAGAAGGCAAGAAAGGGAGGCTGGGTGTATGTTATGGAAGACATCAAGTGCTAGACAGAGGAATGCATAAGATGCTTTTGATCTGGAGAGTTCTATGCTTAAGAGTTTTTGTGTATGATAAAGAACAAGATGGCAAAATAGGAGAGACGGGGTCCATTGATCGTTTACTGAGTGTTTGACTTAAGCTCAGTTTGGGTCATATGTTTTGTCCTCTCGACGGCAGCTTATCTTGCATTCTCAGGTAAACCATTCAGTAGCCCCTGGTCCCAAGAGGTAGAGTTGACACCCAGGTGACTATGCTTATTATTCTGCAGCTGAGGCATCAGGCTGGGGTAAGCAGCCCTCCCTGATGGGTTTCTTGCAGAAAAATACTGGATTCTCAAGGACCTCCTCCTCCTTCCTGGATGCTAGAAGTGTATTCTAGACAGAGGAATCAGTAAGAGCAGTGTCTTGAGATGGGAGCACACCTACTAGAGCATCTCAAGTAGGGCCAGAGTGAAGCGAGTGAGGGGTGGAGTCACTGGATGAGATTGGAGAGATGATAGGCACCGGACCACAGAGGACAATCACAATTATAAAGCGAGAAAGCACTGGAGGATTTTTGGGCAAGAGGGTGATGTAGAGGATTTTGAACCTCATTGAATTGATTAACTTTCTTATTTTGTCTTTTAAAAATTTTTTTTCTCAACTTTGCATTTCAATCTACCTATGGGTTTTAAATGCTTACTGTAACACTTTTGATTTTCCCAAACTCTTTCTTATTCTCAGACTTTTGGGTATCCTGTTTTATTTCATGGATACGCAATCTTTCTCTAATTATTCAAAGATGATGATTACAAGGTTTTTCTGATTGTTTTTGGCTCTGTCTTTCACAGTGGAGTCTTTCCTTCAATATCCAAGAACTGTAATATCTGCTCACCTTTAAGAATAATGCATTTAAATGTTCATCAAAAGCCTTGGTTGGGAGTGTGAAGCTTAAAAACTGGTACCTTCTATGGGCTAATAGGGTAGAGACTCAGCTATTTGTTGAAGGGACCAAACTGCCAGGAGATGTGCACCTTTTTCCATAGGACTGATCAATTTCCTCTAATCTCAAGTAGGGAATTTTTATGGAAGACCAAAATTTAGATTTCTAACCTCACAAAGAGTGGTGTCTGGGGGATCTCAGGAGCAATGTGCATATTTTAACTTAGTCATCTTGATTTCAACCAGGCAATTCTTTCTGTTATATTAACCCCTTTCTCAAAATTTATTGGAGAATCCCCAGGCAGGTTTATGAGTGCCCATCCTCTATCATTAGGTTCATGCCCTTGGAGCAGTTGAAGATGTACCTTATTGAGTTGGGGGAAGAGACCACATTTGGGTTGCTGTCTATATCTAAGAATTCTTTTGTCGCCATTCCTGAAGTTGAAGCTACTGCCATACTCTGCCCGCTCTGCCCCTGAGCAGACACAGTGTCATGTGTCTGTCCTTAGTGCCCCAGTGCTTCATGCTGTCTCTGTGACCTCTGCAGAAGGCCCCTTGGAGGCTTTCTCATTCTCTCAGGCTCAAATTGAAGTTGGGGGGAGGGTGGTCCCTAGCCAAGCTATCTGGTCCTCAAATATTTCAGATAAACAAATTGTTAAAATGAAGACTTAATCTATAGTCTGATAAACTGTATTAGGTCAGTATCATCAATTTCTTGGTTTTATTCATATACTATAGTTGTGCCATATGTTCCCATGAGCTGGTGATGAAATCTCTCCCTATAAGTTCTTTTGATTTTTGTTTTTCATTGTTTGAGCTGTGGTCTCACTATGTTGCCCAGGCTGGCTTTGAACTCCTGAATTCAAGTGACCTTCCTGCCCCAACCTCCCTGTCTGGGACTACAGGCACATGTCATTTGCTCCTCATAATTTTTGCAAGTCTTGTAAGTCTCTAATAAGTACAAAGTAAAAATCAATTCAACTTTCCAAAGTGAGATGATAACCCACTCGAGGAGGACTTGCTCAGGAGGTGCACAAGAACTCCTTTATGAATCTTAGCTGACCACTCATATCCAGCCCATGAAAGAATTTGTGGAGCACAGGAGAAGTTCTGAGCTAGAATGCAGAGAGAGAATTTCATTGGAGATGGGTGTTGTGAGTTGATACCTCACCCCCTTGCTAAGGAAACTGACATCCCAGGGACCATCCACATGGTTCTTCTAAGAGTATTGTTTTGCCCAAGAATAAATTCCATTTTCCACCCTCAAATTCTGCTGCAACCCTTGAAATGTCTGTTTCTGGCATTCATAACTTAAGATTTAATCTCTACCAAACACCTATAATATAAAGATCTTGGAAGAACCCCAATTCAACTATGTCTTATTCATTTTGAACTGCTGGAACAAAATATCATAGACAGAATAGCTTAAAACAATAGACATTTATTTCTCACAGTTCTAGAGGCCAGGAGACCCAAGATCAAGGTGCTGGCAGATTCCAGCCCTCATGAGGGGCCCTATTCCCAGCTCACAGATGTTTAGGGTAGAGACTCAGCTATTTTGTTGAAGGGGCCAAACTGCCAGGAGATGTGCACCTTTTTCCATAGGACTGATCAATTTCCTCTAATCTCATGCATGGGGTGATAGAAAAAGAGGAAGTAGGGAATTTTTATGGAAGACCAAAATTTAGATTTTCACCCTGTGTTCTCACATGGTCTTTCCATGTGGAAGGAGGAATCTGATCACTTTCTCTTCTTATAAGGACAGTAATTCCATCATAGGGGCCCCACCCTCATGACTTCATCTAAACTAATTACCTTCCACAGTCCCCACTTCCAGATACCAATACATTGGAGATTAGGGCTTCCCCGGATTTTAAGGTACCTAAGATTAAAGGACATTTAATTGCACACTGTGAGCATTGTAACGAAAATGATAATGTAACTTGTGGCACCCTTTATATGAGATAAAGAAAACAACTACCTTGTGTTTCCTTTTATAATAAAGCTTAACCAATTCCTTCAGTAGTTCATAATTCTGCATCTAGTTTCTAGCATACAATATGGCTTATAAGTCGGTGCTCACAGAATGAGGGTAGAGTTAATGAAGAATGGTGCTGGTTGGAATCCCATCTTCCCATTAAGGAACCCACACACCCTGAACGTGGGCCAGCCCTTCCATTTCCCACTTCCCTACCACTATGCACACCTCATAGCTCTGGACTTTGAGAGCAAAAAGCAAGAGGCTTTATGGAAAGATGAAAAACCATAATAATTTGAACAGAGAGTGGAACTGCATCATACTGAAAGTTAGGGTCCAAGGCTGAATGCAAAGCAAATGTATCGTATGGCACAAATTACTCTTGAAAATTCTTTACGAGACCGCCATGTTGGAGAAGGGAAAACACAACCAGTGTTTCTTCTAGCATTGAAACAACCCACTCCTTTTTTCTATTCAGCAACAATTTAGGTTGTTTTGAACTGAGAGGTTATATTATACAAAACAAAAAGCAAAAATAGAAACAAAGGGGACTCCTATAGCCTCCTAGCCTCAGCTTTTTCTGGTTGTGAGTTCTTTGGCAAAGTGTTTGACCAATTAATATGTAGATTATACATTATAATATAGTGTTAATTATATTAATACTACGGCGATGTCATGTAAATTAAATGAGAGAATATATGCAAGGTGTTTGCTCAGGACTTGGGACATGTTAAGCATCCAAAGTATGGTAGCTTTCTTGCTACCTCCTAACCACGTGAGCAAACCTCATTTGTGAAGTGGTAGTGGGATGGGAGTGTAATTTAAATACAAAACAAACAGTCACCACAGCTGATGCCACTCAGGTGCAGTGCAATCAGACATGAGTAAGGGAGTGGCAAAGAGGAGGTGATGGATCTGGAGAGCTCTGGGCTCTGAGGAAGGGACTTGGCCTTAGTTCTGGGCCAGCCTTGTCCAAGGCCTCTTTCTCCTCTGCTTCCTTAGCAGTACAGTCGGGGACCTGGACCACCCTTCAGATGCTTTCTAGTTGTAAGATAATAACACCTTGTTGAGGCTTTCCTCATTTTCCAGGATCCTCTCATTAAACCCATTTCTTCAGCTGCCTAATAGTTCAACATAAAATAGCTCCAGGCTCCCTTTGCAATTTTTCTGCTATTTTTTTCTTAGGAAATCCAACACTAGGGGCTGGAGGTATAGCTCAGAGGGAGAGCACAGGCTTACCATGTGTGAGGGCCTGGATTCAATCCCCAGCAACAAAAGCAAAACAGAATCCCAACGCACAGCGAGTTGTCTCAGCCTGGTCTGTTCCTACATTTTTTTCTCTTTTCCTTTCCCTTGCTGTTTCCCCTTCCCACAGCCTCTGCCTTCCTGTGAATGTCCATCCCACCTTCGCTCTATGTCACGTAGCATCATTTCCATGAAGCCTTTTGTATTTCCTCAAGATATTTGTGCTGTATCCTTCTGTTGGTCCCCCCATTACTGTCCTTTAGGAATCTGCTGGCAACATAGGAACAATGGGGTGACAGAGGACAGGAAGCTTCCTCTCACCTTGCAATCACACCCCTGACCATTCCTGGCAGTTCTAGCATAACAGTGGCCTACATGGTACCGCATCTGCAGGGAAATGTGTGAACTTGGCTGGTAGTTGAGGAAAAGACCCCTTAAACTATGCGTTTGCAGAGCTCTGAAAGAAACGTGCTGCTCCTCACAGTCAGGTTCTGGAAACAGTGAGGCGTAGATGACATTTCTTTTAAGCAATATGCAAAGTTTCCCCCAGAGAAAAGAGATTAGAAGACAACATTAATTATTCTCAAGACTGTGAGTCCTGATTTTCACTAATTGCTTAAATTTGCCACCTGCCTATTCTAACTGGTGACATTCCACTGGTAGGAATCCAGACCTGCAGAGAGAAAAACCTTTCCTTCTGAAAGGGCCTGCTGGACCCCTCCAACAGCACTAATGTGCAAGAAGGCAGAGCAAGGACTCCACAGCTCCGGTGGGAAGTCTGAGTCTAGGACCCTCAACTACCATTTCTCACCAGCAGTGAGAATTCGGGAAGTCCACATTGTTCATAGAGGTCAGCAGCACAGAGCCTGCAGCCACATTTTCCAGGTTCAAATCCCAAGGCCCACCTTCCTACCTCGCTACCTTCACTGTCTTCAGCAGGTCACTTAACCTCTCAATGCCTCAGGGCTTTGGCAAGATCTGAACTCTTTTCCAAAAAGGTCTCAGTGGTTTCTGCTCTCTGGGGCTGTTGCCTGCATACCCTGACATGACCAGTCCTGGCAAATACCTGTTCCAGAAGCGAAATATGTCTTTTCTCCCTTTCCCTAGAGGTCTTTTAATCCCTTTTTTAGCAGGCTCATTTCCTAGATGACCCCCAGGGACGGTTCCCATCCCATGGTCCATGGTCTCACAGTATTGGGTGAGGACAGGTAAGATGGGCAAAGAGCAAGGCACTACTCTGTGCCCACCGTCCAGCAGCCACCCTAGAGAGTGCATGTAGTCAATCTGTTTTCCCATTCATTCAGCTGGTGCTGACTAAGCATCTACATGGACACCATGGGCCAGCCTGATTAACATTGTCTGCTCAAATTTGAGGCAGTGCAAATGTAACCTTTCTAAAATACATAATTCCCTCAACTAGTATTCATTAAGCATGAGAAAACCTGGTTTTTGTCTTTGTCCAGCTTATCACCTATTGGAGTCTCAGCTGTAGTGTATGAACTCAGTGGGGAAAATACAGGGTGCAGGCCGCTCATTCTGAGCTATTCTCTTGGTAGGAGCCAAGATCCCTAAAGGACATCAGAAAGCCTGAAAAGCGAGAATGCACTTACCATCCAAAGAGCAAGGGGTGAGGCAGGGCAGGGGGTGTTCCAGATTCAAGGACAGCACCAAGAGGTCTGGATGGAAGAGTGGGCCAAGCCCTGCTTGGGGGCCTGAAATGATGACTTCCAGGCAAAGGAGTAAATCTGTGGAGGAGTTTGAACTTGAACCTCAGAACAGAGGATGGCCGTTGAGTTTATGAGAATTTCAAGGTGATACTTGGATTTCAGAAAGATTGCTGTCACAGCAGGTGAGTGGGTGGAGACCCAAAGTAGGGGCAGCTCTCAACTGTGCCCCCTTGAGGCCACACTGGAGCTGGCCCTGAGGGTGAGTGATGTGAGAGAGCCCGGGCTTCACTGTCAGGGGACCTAACTTCTAATGGTAGTGCTACAACTGATTAGGTCTTTGCATGGTAATTTGGCCTTCGGTTTTCTTCCCTGTAAAATGCTTTCTAAGGCCACAAAACCGTTTTCCGTGTCATTTCTAAACTACTAATAGCAGCTTCTTTTTTCCTTCCTCCTTCCTTTTCCTTTTCTTTTTTTTTTTTTTTTCATATTTTTAATATCCCTTTTTCTCAACCTGCTGTAACAAAATACCACAGACTGGGTGGCTTAAACAGCAGACAGTTATTTATTGTCTTCCAGTTCTTGAGGCTGGAAGTTTGAGGTCAAAGTTTGGGTTTTTTTTCCAAAGCCTCTCTTCTTGGCTTGTAGATGACCCATCTCATTGCATGGTCTTCCCTCCATGGCTGTGCATCCCTGGTGTTGGATGACCAAAGCTCCTCTTACTGTAAGGCCACCAGTCAGACTGAATCAGGACTCCCCCTCATTTTAACATAATCATCCCTTTAAAGGCTCTATCTCCAAATACAGTCACATTCTGAGGTTCTGGTAGTTAAGACTTCAAAATATGAATTTGGGGGCACATGAGTCAGCCCATAACCCTCCTTTTCTTTCTCTTTTTATATGTGCTTTGATGGCAAACGTGCTGAAGTTAGAAACATCTACAGTGTTTGCAAAGTTCAAGCTTTCCTAAGTTTCGATGTGTTTTTCTCTGCCTCTCCATCCAGTTTGATCCCCATTTCCTTTATGGATGATGGCATGGGTCATTCATCTGTGGGAAAAGCAATGCCTAGTTCTTCTTCTTCTATATTAGCCAAGATTTTCTTTTTCCTATAGTAGAAGAACTTCTGATTTCTGTGCTCTGCAACATTAAGCCTTGCTTCTTCCTTTGTTCGGTTCTTGTCTTTACGCCCCAGAGAGATCCTTTCTTCCTGGCTCGGCTTGTTTTCTTTCACATAAGCTGGAATAACTTCCAAATAAATCTATATCCTCTTTCCTCCCCTCCTTCGAAGTCATTGCTTCAACCTTCCAGGATCGGCAAAAAGCTCAGAGCATTAATGTTCTTCCAGCATTTCTTCTCATGGGCCAAACTGGACTTGCTCGCACATTTCAATTGCAGTCTCTGTAAGGCCAAGATTTCATTTTCTTGCTTTTGTCCACTGTGCTTTCGCAGCTCAAAAGGGCCACACATCCCTGGCACCCCATGAATAAATGAAATCGCACACTGCAATAATGACAACAGGGCGCGCACTCCTCTACCTGCCTGCAGAGTGAACGGCTCTTTTGACTATTTTGCAAAATCATAATGACTCACTGGAGGCTTCTTTCCACCTACCTGATTCCGGGCCCAGTGAATTATAAACATATTTTATTTAACAAATTCATTTTTTATTACTACAGTCAGCTCCTATCACAATGGTTAAGGTTCTGTTTGCAGGTTCATAACTTGGCCATAAAATTTTGCTTCAGGCAGATACTCTCGTCTAATGACTCTTGGCACAAAATGTCATTATTAGAATCTTTTTCTTTAACACCAAAGAAAGTTAAAAAAAAATGCTTTGACTTAAAACCCCAACTTTTCAAACTCTATTATTTTGTATTAAAGAAATGCTCCCCTCTAACTTCAGCTAAAAAAAAAATCAACTCTCAGCCCTCAAGATTTGTAAAAACAGAACAGCATGGAACTTCCCCCTTAGTGTTTCTCAGTAGGGTGCTATGGCATTTGGGGTGGGACAGTTTTCTTTAGGAAGGCCTGTCCTGTGCAAAGCAGGGAACACATTTAACATCCCTGGTGCTGATTACCTGCTACCTGCAGTATCTCCTCCCAGAACAAACTGGGCAGGTCTGGTTGACTATCAGCACCACCACACTTGGTGTCTTCTTTATTTCACTCAGCACCTTTGGGACGACTGTGGCTTCCTGACTTGGTGCCACTTTAATTTTCCCAGAATGAACAGAATGAAGTGCTGCAACAGGTAAGATACAAATTGATCCAGTTGCCTGGTTAGCCGTTGGTCAAATGATGAAATTGGAGAGGCCTCCTCTCAGGAATTCTCAGTGTTCCTTTCCTTATCTTTTCCTTCTCTTTGGGCTTGGCCTACAGCTCAGGAGCTACCAGGTTGCCCTTTGGATGCTGTAGTCACTGATAGTCTGCTGGCTAAGACCTGCCCTTTCTCTTTGCACCAAAATGTATCTGCCTTTCACTTGTGCTTCCAGGACCCTACTGTCTTTGCAATTTAGTGGCTCCTATACCAACCAAACCTTGATCACAGATTAATTTGGGGTCCTGCCCCAAAAGATATAGCAGTTGACCTGGTATAGGCACTGACAAATCAGAATGGACACTTGGGGAGGCTCCACATCCCAATGGCCCTTTCTTTCTTTAAATTTCTGCTTCCTCCAAGAGTTTTTATTTTTTTAAACAATACTCTTTTATTTTTTTAATTTGTTCTAATTTGTTCTACATGACAGTAGAATGCATTTTGACACATCATACATACATGGAGTGTAACTTCTCATTCTACTGGTTGTACATGATGTAGAGTTACACAGGTCATATAATCATATATGTACATAGGGTCATAATGTCCAATTCATTCTACTGTTATTCCTACCCTCAAACCTCCTCCCTTCACTCCTCTCTCTCTAATCCAAAGTACGTCTATTCTTTTATAGCCCCCCACATCTATTGTGAATTAACATTTGCTATCAGAGAAAACATTTGGCCTTTGGTTCTTTGAGATTGGCTTATTTTTGTTAGCATGATATTCCCCAGTTCCACCCATTTACAGGAAAATGCCATAATTTCATTCTTCCTTAAGGCTGAGTAATATTCCATGTGCATATATACACATTTTCTTTATCCATTCATCTGTTGAAGGACACCTACATTGGTTCCATAGTTTAGTTGAGGTGAATTGAGCTGTTATAAACATTGATGTGGCTGCATCACTGTACTATGCTGATTTTAAGTCCTTTGGTTATAAACCTAGGAGTGGGATAGCTAGGTCAAATGGTGGTTCCATTCCAAGTTTTCTGAGGAATCTCCATACTGCTTTCCATAGTGGTTGCACCAATTTGCAGTCCCACCAGCAAAGTATGAGTGAAACTTTTCCCCCACATCCTCACCAACATTTATTGTTGCGTGTATTCTTGATAATTGCCAATGGCTCTTTCTGTGCCAGGTATTACCCCTTTAGTTGCTGGATCCTGGGGTGATGAGGAGGAATGTTGGGGTAGGCATTGGATTGGGCACACAGGAAAGGGTCTCAGGACAGTTGCTATTGACAAATTATAATAGAAATTCTTTAAAATGTTTACAACAGGTGCGGCATCTCTAACTTCTGAGGGTTTTTTTTTAATTGGTTGTTCAAAACATTACAAAGCTCTTGACATATCATATTTCATACATTATATTCAAGTGGGTTATGAACTCCCATTTTTACCCCAAATACAGATTGCAGAATCACATCCGTTACACATCCACATTTTTACATAATGCCATATTAGTAACTGTTGTATTCTGCTACCTTTCCTATCCTCTACTATCCCCCCTCCCCTCCCCTCCTATCTTCTCTCTCTACCCCATCTACTGTAATTCATTTCTCTCCTTGTTTTTTTTTCCCATTCCCCTCACAACCTCTTATATGTAATTTTGTATAACAATGAGGGTCTCCTTCCATTTCCATGCAATTTCCCTTTTCTCTCCCTTTCCCTCCCACCTCATGTCTCTGTTTAATGTTAATCTTTTCCTCCTGTTCTTCCTCCCTGCTCTGTTCTTAGTTGCTCTCATTATATCAAAGAAGACATTTGGCATTTGTTTCTTAGGGATTGGCTAGCTTCACTTAGCATAATCTGCTCTAATGCCATCCATTTCCCTGCAAATTCCATGATTTTGTCATTTTTTAGTGCTGCATAATACTCCATTGTGTATAAATACCACATTTTTTTTATCAATTCATCTATTGAAGGGCATCTGGGCTGGTTCCACTTGTGCTGCTATGAACATCGATGTGGCAGTATCCCTGTAGTACGCTCTTTTAAGGTCTTCAGGGAATAGTCCGAGAACGGCAGTAGCTGGGTCAAATGGTGGTTCCATTCCCAGCTTTCCCAGGAATCTCCATACTGCTTTCCAAATTGGCTGCACCAATTTGCAGTCCCACCAGCAATGTATAAGAGTACCCTTTTCCCCACATCCTTGCCAGCACTTGTTGTTTGACTTCATAATGGCTGCCAATCTTACTGGAGTGAGATGGTATCTTAGGATGGTTTTGATTTGCATTTCTCTGACTGCTAGAGATGGTGAGCATTTTTTCATGTACTTATTGATTGATTGTATGTCCTCCTCTGAGAAGTGTCTGTTCAGGTCCTTGGCCCATTTGTTGATTGGGTTATTTGTTATCTTATTGTTTAATTTTTTGAGTTCTTTGTATACTCTGGATATTAGGGCTCTATCTGAAGTGTGAGGGGTAAAAATTTGTTCCCATGATGTAGGCTCCCTATTTACCTCTCTTATTGTTTCTCTTGCTGAGAAAAACTTTTTAGTTTAAGTAAGTCCCATTTGTTGATTCTTGTTATTAACTCTTGTGCTATGGGTGTCCTATTAAGGAATTTGGAGCCCGACCCCACAATATGTAGATCAGAGCCAACTTTTTCTTCTATCAGACGCAGAGTCTCTGATTTGATATCAAGCTCCTTGATCCATTTTGAGTTAACTTTTGTGCATGGTGAGAGAAAGGGATTCAGTTTCATTTTGTTGCATATGGATTTCCAGTTTTCCCAGCACCATTTGTTGAAGATGCTATCCTTCCTCCATTGCATGCTTTTAGCCCCTTTATCAAATATAAGATAGTTGTAACTTTGTGGATTAGTCTCTGTGTCCTCTATTCTGAACCATTGGTCCACCCGCCTGTTTTGGTACCAGTACCATGCTGTTTTTGTTACTATTGCTCTGTAGTATAGTTTGAAATCTGGTATCGCTATACCGCCTGATTCACCCTTCCTGCTTAGAGTTGGTTTTGCTATTCTGGGTCTTTTATTTTTCCATATGAATGTCATGATTGCTTTATCTATTTTTACAAGAAATGCCGTTGGGATTTTGATTGGCATTGCATTAAACCTATAGAGAACTTTTGGTAATATCGCCATTTTGATGATGTTAGTTCTGCCTATCCATGAACAGGGTATATTTTTCCATCTTCTAAGATCTTCTTCTATTTCTCTCTTTAGGGTTCTGTAGTTTTCATTGTATAAATCTTTCACCTCTTTTGATAGGTTGATTCCCAAGTATTTTATTTTTTTTGAGGATATTGTGAATGGGGTGTTTTTCCTCATTTCCGTTTCAGAAGTTTTGTATGAGGGTTTGTGTTTCAACAGGCAAAGCCTGGATTCTTATTCTTGATGAATTATCCTAAATAAAGAATGAAATTTTAGGTACCATGGCATGGTAGTAATGATGATTCTCGAACTGTACAATTTTAAAATTTGTATATTGTAAAAATTACAATATATTGATATTTACTGTTTTATCTTTATCTTTTGCATTTAGAGTCCCCACTTTATCAAGTACTCATGTATATTTTCTTTTTGATGATATCACAAGTGAAATTTATTCTAGCATATGGCAAGACATAAAAACAGAATTTGATTTTGATTTTTTTTTGAATTGACAATTTTCATAAAAGCATTGTTGAAAATCTACTTATATTGGTTTTGGTGTAAAGCAGTCTGTACAGACCTGTCCTTCAGTCCCGTCTTGCATCAGTCCCATGGTTTTGATGGTTGTGCTTCATTAACAGATACCGTACTAGATAAGCCAGTTTACCACTTTGTATTCATTCTCTCAGTTATTTCTCTGAATAAATTTTTGTGTAGTTTTATCAACTTCCTTCTCTTCTGGAAACCTCCACCCTATCAATCTCATTGTTATTATTAGAATTTTTACTCTATTCAGTCTTTCCACTTAGAAATAATTATGAGTTTATCTTTATACTAAAATTTCTGTTTATAGTTCCCAGTAAACTTTAATATTTTCTTGATGTAGGACCTATCTATTTCTTTTTGGACTACTCATATTTTCCTTTCATTTATTTATTTTTGGTCACTTTTGTTACAATGTAATTTTCCCCTTGGTATCGGCTAATTGATTATTGTGGAGGTGGGTGTTGGGATCCTTCAAACTTCATCACCTGCTCTCTTCTGCACAGGCAGGTGCCACTGGAAGGTGCCACCAAGTGGTCTCTCCACGATGCTCTTTAGGTTACCTTCTCTCAAACATGGATTCTGACAGGAGTGCTCAGAGTCTGAAATGAAGTAGGGGCCTTACAATTGCATTTTGGTATTGTGTTGAATTTGATTCTGGTGAACAAAGCTTAAGAAGACAGAAAAATAATTGTCTATTTTAACTAAATATGACTTTTTGTTAAATACTCACAATGGGACCCATCCTCTGAAAAATTCTTTATCACAGATTCAAAAGGGCTCAGGAGGCATGTTCAATAATGGTTTCTTTTAAATGCCAGTTATTTACTAAAAGGAAGAAATATCTGTAGAGGGATTAAAAGATATATTTTCTTTTGAGATCAATGTCTTCTTTAAAGTTCAGGGATAAATGCGCCATCACCTGTGCCTTACCTGTATCCTTCTAAACAAGCAATGAACCTGCTCCAGAGAAATTCAATTTCTCCTTGAAGGAGGATAAGTTAAGAGAGGCTCCCTCAAATTCAGATACGAATTGCTCGATAAGCTCTCCAACTGGAGTTGAAGAAGCCAGACAGGGATCAAAATAGCTTGAAGAAGCACCAGTAGGTGCCCAGTTAATATGTTAACTATACTTGAGGGACAAGAAGGAAAGAAATGGTGGCTAAGGGACAGTGGCCCTTTAAAGATTCAGGATTATATATCATTGTAATGATATCATTGCGCAAATAATCCCAGAACTCACATAAAAATCTTGGGAGGCTGAGGCAGGAGCATTGCAAGTTCAAGGCCAGCCTCAGCAACTTTGCAAGACCCTAAGCAACTTGGTGAGACCCTGTCTCTAAATAAAATATTTTAAAAGGCTGATGATGTAGCTGAGTGGTTAAGTGCCCCAGGGTCTAATCCCCAGTACAAAAAACAACAAACAAACAAACAAAAACAAAAAAAACCAAGATTTCATATCTGGCATTCTCTTTTCAGCTGACTGGCGGAGATTATAGATGGGGGGGGCATTGCTTTTTTGTGGCAAATTACAACTATATTTCTATGCTTTGGGTTAAAAAAATCATAGGACCAGAAGAATACTAGATTCTTGGAAAACAACATCAAAGGTGAAACACACCAATGGTTTGAAGTGTTTGCTCATCCAGTTTTTTTCTCAGTTCATCTTAGCTAGGAGATTGTCAAGGTGCTGGGATGCAGGAAATTGGGATGCTGGGTGACAGCTGAGAGCAAGTGCTTCTTAGTCATGGACATCAGATGAAGTCACTCCCAATAAGTTCTGCCCTTAACTCAAGTAGCTTTAGTGTTAAGTAGCTGGGGACAAAGAATTCTAACATTTGAGATGTCTGCTCTTTAATTTGTTTCTTTTCTGCCCCTGACAAAACTGTAGCCCTCCATAAAAAGCAGTGGCATTTACCTCTTGACTAAGGCAACTGGCCCTTGACAAATGGCATCAGCATCTCCTCGGAGTTTATTAGAAACACAGATCATCAGATCTGCCTCAGCTCTACTGAATCTGAAATTTTGAAATCTTTGTTCGATCACACCATGCAGGTGATTCTATGAATTCAAATTTGAGAATAACTGGCTCAGGGGACTGTTTCATCTTTGCTTCGACACTTCCTTGGCTTTGGTCTTACTGCCTCATAAGTTGCCTGCCATTTCCTTGACCTCTAATCTCTTAGGACTGATGCCACTTCTGGCTGGTCAACCTGCTTTTCTCCTTGGGCTTCTCTAAGGACCATAGGACTGATATTTTCAGATTCACATGTGAAAACACATAGGAACATCTCTCTTGAATACCTGATCTAGGTGCCAACTTGGCCATCAGAACCTAGGTCTTCCCCCTTTTTAGCAAGACCACAACCCACAACTTTAAGATCAAACAAATCAGCATTGTTTACTATAAAAGCAGGTTGATTCATGACAGTGATGATGCAGCATGGGATCAGACACACCAGATTCATGTCCTCAATTTATCCTTTACTAAGTTATGTGAACTTGAGAAGCAATATGCTTATATTTACCTCTGGGTATTATTGTGGGGAGCAATCAATCTTCCAGAACCATGGCACACTTGTACATTGTAAAAGGGGAAAAAGGTGAGTTGAGATACTGTCCTCTCAAATTTCAAGCCTCCTAAAGTGGCTTGGTCTCTGTGCCACTTACCTCTAGCCAGATAGCCTTGTCTGTTTTTTTTTTTTTTTTAAAACCAGTGTTCTGTGAAAATGTTACCAATTCCTGTGTGAGCCACAATGTGAAAATGACACGTCCCACAATTTAATGTAATAATCTGTAGAGCTGTGGCACCCAATTGGGCCTCAATAAATAGTGGTTGCTATTTATCTGGTTATAAATTTGGGCCATCATGAAGAAGAGTGACAAATGGTGTGATGGCTGCTCTGAAGACCTTAGGGGGTCCCCAAGGAACACCCCCAAACCTGCCACTAATTCTCACAGAGAAAAGAAGGAATCCAGAGGGGCTATTCCACAATCTTGGGGTCAGCATCAGAAGCTACATTCACTGCTATGCTGTCACTGCCCGCAACTGTGGTTCCTTTTCTCTTGGCTTGGTGGTTCCTTAATAAGCAAAAGCAGCCAAGAAAAACAGGTCTCCTCCTCCTTTGCAATGCTATACTGTTTCCAAGTGAACATCCTGTCCTGTCTAAGTTTTTATAGCATTGCTTGTAGATATTGAACCTCTTGTGGTCTTAACCAGTTCTGCCCAGTAGAAACATATATTTGTGTATATGTATGTGTGTGTGTGTGTGTGTGTAGACATAGCTATAGTTGGATCTTTTTGTGTATGTGTTGCTGGGGATTGAACCCAGGTCCTTGTGCAAAAGAGGCAAGCACTCTACCAACTGAGCTATATCCCAAACCCTCAAAGAGCCGTGTATTAAAGACTTGGTCCCAGCCATGGTGCTATTGAGAGCAGGTGGAACCTGTAGAAGGCAGTAGCTAGTGAAGGATGTTAGGTCATTGGAGACAAACCCTTTGGGGGGATATTGGAACCCTGACCTCTTCCTTTCTTTCTCTTTGGTTCCTGTCTGCCAAGAGGTGAATAGGCCTCCTTTGTTACATACTCCCACCATGATGCACTGTGCATCCACAGGCCCAAAACAACAAGACCAAGTAACCACAGACGGAAACCTCTGAAATTATGAGCCAAAATAAGCCTCTCCTCCTCTTTAGTTGGTTATCTCAAGTATTTTGTCACAATAATGGAAAGCTGACTAATGCGCGCGCACACACACACACACACACACAACACCCACACCCACCCACACACACCATACAGACTCCTTATAAGCATTATAACTTTTAATTCATAAATAAACCTCCAACTTAGTAGGATTTCTGGAGTAAAAGCAAGACACATAATCAGGAGGAAGACCAGCATTTACTTTGGAAATTGATTCTCTTTAGCATGAGCTATGCAAATCTCCTCTCAAGTAATGACTGGGAGAACACATATTTTATGATGCTAATTTTTTATTTACATTCACAACTAAAATAAGTAGTATCTTTGATTTAATGCCAAAGGGGGAAAGCATTAGAATGTGCCTGGGGATTAGGAGATAGGAAGTAAATGATGCTAGGAAGTGGATAGTTTGGTCTCATTTTATAGATGAAAAAACAGAGTTGGTGTTTTAAGTAACTGGTTTAAGGTCATGCAGTTAATAAAGAACAAAGCTGGATTTAAACCTGTGCTGTCTAAGCTGATGCATGTCTTCAGTGTCTCATCTGTGTTGTCTGCCCAGAGACCAAAGGCATATGGTGTGGACAGGCCACTTAGAGGGATCAAATGGGGTCAGGTGCTCAAGTTAGAAGGAATGACTTTTTAAAGACATAGTTAACATGCAGGCAGCACATGTAGGAAACAGAACACAGTCATATACCTGGGGTGGAAGGTCTAGGCCAGGACATATAGGAATAGAGGGAGTTAGGGAGGGATGTATATCTCAGAGAAGCTATGAAAGCCCATAATTAGGTTTTTGTTAAATTGTAAAGGGAATTTAAAACAGTATAGCATCTCCTAAATACATATACATTTCAGGCTATGGCTGCCATCATTTCTTAAATTCTTGTGTTAAATTATTAAATATAAGATATAAATATTGACTTTATTTCATTTTTCTCTCACCTATGTAATGGTATAATTAGATACGAGAAATAACTTGCCTAAGTAAGGAAAGGAGATGGTCTATACTCCACGTGTCTTAGTTATTATTCTCTCAATGTATGTATGTTAAATAAGTGGACAATAAAGCTATACACAGCAACATGATTGAATCATAACCAATACGTATGTAATGTATAGAGAAATATCTGTATGAGATTCCCCATCAAGACCTGCAGCTGAAATGAGAGTCCAAGTGGCTGTCTTTGGAGAAGTAGGGCAGGACCTGGCTGGTGGAGTGGAGCAGATGAACTAATGTCCCCTAAGGCAGATAATCAGTGGATTAATTGTGAACTCATGGATCCATCCTGACACAACGTGATACCATGTAGTTTACCCTCATGGTACTTAGTCTTGGTTTGAGATTCATAGAGCCGAGGCAAGATTCCATCTGGGACCTTCCAAAGGCCACAAATGCAAAATCAGAGTAAAATCTTTGCCACCATTGGCTCAACAAAATGAGCATCAGTTCTCCTGAAGCTGAGCTTTCTACTGAGCAGGAGCCACAGCCCCAGCTGGAATTCCCAACATGGTTTGCATGCTTCTAACTTAAACTTTAATCCTTTCCCACTCCATCTACCCTGCATGTTGCAGTGAGATGGGAGAACTGTGGCTAACTGTGGACAGTGGTGCAAAAATGCCATTTGGAAAGGAATCACTGGAACCAGGAGTGACACAACCAAGAAGCCACAGGAAGCAAGCAAATGAAAGACCTTGAAGTTGGCCAGAAACAGGTGGAGGAGCCATGCCAGGCATATATTCTTTCTTAGCCTTGCGGTATTGCTTGTGAACATCCCACTGGTGCTCCCTTGGTGGGGGCTTCTCTGATAGACCATTATGGTGGCTGCAAGGTGAAAATGCTGCAAAAAGACAAACTGTTGGAGACACCAGGAATAGTGGGTGCTACTGATGCCTTGATCAAAATGCCTTGGCATCCCCTGCACCCTTACGTGGCACTTTTTCTTATATATAGCTCCTGCTACTCTGCCTATGACATTTGTGGGTTGGGAGCATGTTCAGGCCATCTGGAGCAGGTCAGAAGTAGACAGCCCTAAAATTAACCTTCACTACTGACAGGGGAAGTTGGTGCATAAGCATCCCAGTTTTCTCATTCTTAGGTGGGACACCTCTGAGGTGAATTCTCTCCCATCTCCCAGAGGTCCCTAGGGGTGCTGATTCCCTGTTGCCCATAGTGACAATCTTCTCGTGCACTAATACATATGGAAAATCTAGAGAAGCATCTGTATTAGAATGCTCACCAAGATCTGCAGCTGAAATGAGGGCCCTCCTTGACTTTTGTCCCTTCCCTATCTCACTTTACTTCCTTCCCAATGATTCCTGGACCTGTCCCTAAAAAAAAAAAAAATCAGTTATATCCAAATCCTTGTCTTAGAGTATGATTCTAGGAGAATCTAACCTGAAACAATGAGGTTAGTTGAGAGACAGGAAATATCAAAAAATAAGACTTCAACTTGTTAACTCTTATCATTATAGGATAAGAAAATTCAGAAATCTCTGACTCAGGAAGGAAAGTGACCCTTCAAACAGCAATTTATTTTTCTTGAGTCTCCAACTTTGACTAATACCATGGTCATTGTTTTAGTCATTCTGGCTGGAGATCCAGATTTAGAGTCTCACTCACAGTCATTAAATTACTAAAATGGACCGAAGTCATCCTGCTGACAGAGTCCTGAAGAAACTGGCTTTCAGTTCCTGTGACAGGACTTGGTTATTTTAACTTTACCTTAGGTTCTCTGAAGAACCCGTGTTCTTTCACTATCAATGTTATTGTTTGTTTCTGTGTGTTGTTTTTTTCTTGTCAGTTTCTGTGGTTTACAAAGAACTGTAATAAATAACACTCTCCTCTTTGTACCTCAAGTTCAGTTACCAAGCCCTTTCGATTCTTTCTTCAAAATGCCTTAAGACTGTTGTTCCTCATGCACAACAATGTATCTAAGTAAGTGGACAGAAAAATGAGACACGGCCATGTGATTGAGTAAAAAATACATACAGAATGCACAGAAAAAAAAATCTGTATTACAGTTTGCATCAAGATCTGCAGCTGAAGTAAAAGTCCTAGTGATCATCTTCAGAGAAGGGCAGGGCCTGGCTGGTAGAACGGAGCAAATGGACTAATGGGCCCCTGAGGCAGATAATCTTTTAGAGAATAAAAGAATGTCTGTGGATCCTTGTCAAGTCTGTAAAATTTCAGAAGATATTCGAGCTCTCTGCTGAGTCTTATGATAATCTCTAAGAGATGTCAGGGCTACAAGGGCTGAGGCCATCTTTGAAAAATGCCTCTGAACAATTAAAAAATAGCCATCATTGAGTGAGTGCCTGCCATGTACCCACTTGCTAGGTATGCTTACCTAACTTATCTCATTTAACCTTTACAAAATTCTGCAACATGGGCATTAGCGTTCCCATTTTACAGATGCAGAAACTAAGAGCCAGAAACTTCCTCAAGGCTATATGTGTTAATAAGTGGCTGGGCCTCCCACAAAGGTAATTGTTCTACTAGAGTCTAAATTTTGCTACTAGAATAATTTAAAGATAATTTCCCTGTGTATAAGTTTATTGAGTTAAACAAAATTCTAAAGCAAAAATAATGTAGAATGATTAAAAATTGCGGGGAGGGGATCAGTTGTAACCTAACTGAATATGAGCTCTTCCCTCTGCCCAGCATTTTCCTCGAGACCAGGCCTGGTTAGGCCATGCTGAACAGTGCTAAGTGCTATGGAGAAGAATACGGGGAGTGGGGGGGGGGGTGTCTGGGTAGGTGGGGTGGTGGTAATTTACACAGGTGGCCCAGAAAAGCCTCAATAAGAGAGCTACATTGGAACAAAGGCCTCGGAAAGAGATGAGGAAAGAAGCCATTGATACCTGGGGAACAGCATTCCACTCAGGGCAGCCAAGAGCAGTGGTGCTGGCCAGGTGTGCTTCAGGAACAGCAGGGATGGAGCCATCCAAGCAGAAGGGAATAGGAAGTGAGATCCGGTTGTGTTGGGCCTTGTAGTTTTTCTGAAGAACATGTATCTCTCCCGGGAAAACACAGAACAGATTTTCTGAACCTTTGGAATTTGTTCCTCCTTCCCCATCAGGCTGCCATGAAGTGAGCTGACCAAACCACTGCCCTTGGCCACACTTGGCCAAGCAGGCTGGCTTTGGTGTTAGAGTCTTAGATCGGGTCCCCCAGAGAGAGATCCTGATTCAGGGATTTGAGGACAAATAATTTATTAGGGGAAAGGCAATAAGTTATTTGTACTTAAATACAAAAGTATTAAAAAGGGATTTTTAAAAAAAGCATCTTAGGGCAGTGGGGAAGGGAGGTGGGAGGGGAGGCATTTTGTGAAGATGTGTCACCAACCCAGGTACCACCAGGGCAATGGGAACTTAACCCTGAGAGCCATGTCGGACGTTTGCCTCAGAGTTATCCCACCCGAGGCTGAGGAAGCTGGGGTGTTTATACACCAATCCCTGCTATTCAGGCAAGTGCTGCTTCTAGGGAGGCATTGGCTTCCCACATTTCCAGTGTGCTCCATCGTCATGTTTTAGGGAAAACTCTCAAGCAATGCCATGTCAGTCCTGGCAGCTGAAAACCAGTTGTTCCACGCCCTAAATTGGTAAGGGAAGACCTGTGGGAAGGTACCAGCAGAGTTGCCAGCTTCTGCCTAACACGTGTGCATCTTCTCTCTCTGCCACTTGCTAGGAGAGAGCAGGAAGCTTCTCCCTTCACTACAAGACAACTTTGGCAGGAATTCTCAAAATCAGTTAGTAAAAACTCAAGATCAACATATAGATTACCCACATCTATCTGTTCAGCAAAAGGTAACTGTACTGTAAAACACACATCTGTTTTTAAGAATGAATGAAAGGGAATATTTATTGCTAATTGCTGTCGTTAGGGTGAGGATTATTTCTTGGTAAATTGCATGGGAAGCTTTTGCAAAGATGCTCATTAATATCATCTATGATTCATGCAAACAGTCTGACAGGTGACAACCCTGCAATTCACACTGTCATGGGTATTGACTCCCACGATTGCAGGGGGCAAGAGCATTTCTTCCTACCATGAACTTTTTCTTGCTCACCCAAGTCCAGGGTGTTTCCTCTGTAAAAAGATGCTCTCTGTGGCACAGAAAAAGGAGATCCACAGACTATCTCTCTTCCAGCATGTATCATATGCCAAACATTGTGCCCCAGGGTGGGTTATACAGCCCTTGGGAGAGCTGAGTAGACTTTGCACAGGGATGGATCCCCTCTGTGCCAATCAGTTGCTGGTGTTCTGGTAGCTTGGTATGATTTTTTATGGTTTTTGTGTTAGGAATGGTTTTTACACCTTTAAATAATTGGAAAAAAGATCAAAAGAAGAGTAATAATCCAGGATACCTGAAAATTATATGATCTCCAAAATTTAATATCATAAATAAAATTTTATTGGAACCCAGCCCCTCATGCCCTTTTGTTTACAGATTGTCTATAGCTGTTTTGCTCCACATGGCAAAGTCGAGTAGTTATGGCCACACAGACCACAAATCCTAAAATATTTATAAAGGACCCTTTACATGAAAGTTGGCTGGCTCTTGCAGTAAATAATGGTTTTGTTGAGGATCTGCCCCTGACCTGCCTAAATGTCTAGCAATGAGAATAAAATACTAAACAACCATTCTTAGGGTAAATCTACGCCTGAGAATTTTTTTACATGCAACTCAATATAGACAACATCGTATCTAATTTTTTTTTCTTTGCAGTACTGGATATTGAAATCAGGGACACTCTGTCACTGAGCTACATCCCCAGCCTGTTTTATTTTTTATTTTGAGACAGGGTCTTAAAGTTGCCCAGGCTGGCCTTGAACTCGGGATTCTCCTGTCTCACCCTCCCCAGTCACTGAGACTATGTGTGCCACCATGCCTGGCCAGATCTTGGTTCTAAATCAGACCCACGTGTAGGCCTTACTTGGAAGATTTTTGTATTTGTTCTGATCCCTGTTGTTTTAAACAAAGAGGCTTCTCCTGACAAACAGAAGCCTGAGTAGACGACGTTGCACAGCTGAGGACATTTGTAGGACTTATCACAGTAATATCTTCCCATATTCCTGCTTCTAAAGCTATATGACATTGATATGTGAGATTAGTAGAATTCATCTTTTTACCAATTTTATAACTCATCACTCAACACTCTAAGTTTCGTAAATGAAATTGAAAGCCTGGTGATGCTTGAATATTCTAGAATATTGCAGAGCTACATGGAAGGGCATCTTAGCAGCTATGAGCATATAGGTGCTGGAATCAGATCCCTCAATTTAAATCCCAGCTCAGCCATTTGCTAGCAATGCAACACTGGGGATGTTAATAAATCATTTGCTATGGTTTCAATTCACCTCCAAAGCTCATGCTGAAATTTAATTGCCACTGTGATCGTATTGAGTTGCGTGATGTGTAAGAGGCTTCACATTCATGAAATGGGCTATCGAAGGAGTAGAGTGGTTACAGAACTGCCTTCATTATAAAGGTGTGGTGTCTCTCCATTATGTTCTCATGCTCCTTCTCTACCTGCTCATAAAAGCCCTCTTACTGCTATGATGCTGCAAAAAGGCCCTTACCAAATGTGGCCCTTTGATCTTAGACTTCAAAATCCCCAGAAATATGAGAGATAAATTTCTTTTAATTTATATTTCCCTGTCTGTGGGATTCTGTTAGAGGAGCAGAAAATGGACTAAGTCATCCCTCTACTCCCTACTTTTCCCATTTATAAAACGAAAACATGAATGGCATTTCCCTTATAGGAATTCCCTGGGATTTTGGACATGTTCTTCCACAGTAGCTTAGCATGGTGCCTGGCCAGTAGAAAGAGCTCAAGGGACGTTAGCAATGGGTACTGAGAAGGCAAGCTTGCACATTTGGTTAAACACAACAGTTCATCCTCAAATTACTTATAAATCCGGTATTATAAGCTACATGTAGATGTATTCCACAACAAAGACAGTGGTAAATTGTGGAGGAGATCAAGCAAAGCATTCTGCATAAGGAATTGTGATTTGTGTGTCAGTGTGTGTAAATATGTGTGATCAGTGGAGGTATCAGTCAGAACATTGAGGAAGAGCCAGCCCCTCTTGAAGCAATGGTCATTCTTTAGAGCAGAGAAAAACATATATGTCTCAAAGATGAAGATAAAGGCATGTATGGGGCCAGTGGCATTTCTAGGCACTTGGCTTCTGTTTAGAAGTGCAGACCACGTATCTCAGACTCCGGGTTGAAGCCCAAGCCAGGGGCACCATCATGGGATGCACCCATCAACTGTCAGGTGTTTGTGGTAATGTACGTGAGGGGTTTAAGAAGAGGAGAGGTGGAAGGAGTTATGGAGAATCCCCGACAGCTGCTAAAACAAATTCAGGCAAAACAGTGTCTACAATGGGTTTAATGAACAACAATTTACTTAAAATGACATCCAATATTTAGGGACACATTTCCTGTTCTGCAGATGCTATCAAAGTATAAACATAATGCAAGAATAATACTTAAGGGACTGAAAACATCACACAAATTGCTTGATGAAAAGCGACAAAATAGTCTGTTGTTATTGTCTGCTGCTTGGCAGAGCTCTTCTTATGTTGAACATTAGAATAACGTGACATCAGTTTGTCACTTAGCAAATGGTCCTCTGCTTTCTAAACCGACCAGCAGATGGTCTAGGTGATAAAGTGCAGCCCGGGCATGGTCATGTTTGTGCTAGCTGCCTCCAGCCTGCACTGCTGCAATCATTCAGCATCTCTCTTTCAGGCAACCTCACCATGTTGTCATTCCTCAGTGTCACACACCCAGGTCACATGCATCACAGGCAAGCCACACAGCTCTGAAGTTAAATTACCCACCTTCTTAATGTCAGCTCCCTCAAAGGCTTTTCTTCCTCATTCTTCATATACCTTCTCAATCTCTTGAAGGGTGGTTCCCCAATATTACTGCACTAAATTAAAAGCTCCATGTTCTGGACTTTTGCAGCAAAACTGCTCTCTAATCCTAGATTAAATGCATATAAGATCAAAAGATGAGGCAAAGCTAAAAAACCCTATCATTACCCCTAAAGTCAAGAGAAGGGGATTGTGCACAGATGCGAGTTTATAATTGACCAGACTGCATAAGGTTCTTCTGGTTGTATCTTGCACTTCCTCTCTCCCTATGTAGGATGGAAACATGGGATTCTGACAGATAAGATGCTTATAACTGGCTGGGGTTGGAGCAGTCCTGCATCTTCACTTGGTCCCTTCTAAAATGTAGACATGTGTGTGGTGTTCTATTAAGGTTCTCACTTTTGTTAATCTACTAAATGTAATTTTTTCACATGGTTAATCCATGAGTTAGTTAATCCTAAATACGAGCTAAGACTTGAGAACATACTTCAGAGGTACCAGGAAAGGCAGTAGTCATCTGAGGAAGGTGGAGATATGGTGACCTCTGAAAGGTGAAGCTGCTAAGACCTGTGGAGGTTCTTGTCATGTCCTCACAGAGACACTGGCAGGAATGTCATGAAGGCTCTCTGGTTCTCACATTGTGACTTGAGCTTGGAGTTGAAGAATCCAAGCTTATTGTTTTCTTTCTGGAAGTGCTCAAGCTCACAAAAGTCCATTCCATGCCATGGCCCTTGTAGCCACCATTATTGTTATAATGATCAAGTGTAGCAGCCACCTGGGCTCCCATGGCACTTGCTTCAGTTGGCATTCCATCCACAATCAACTACAGGTGACAACTTGACTAACTAGGTGATGCTGCATGTCCTGGTTCACTAGCACTCTGTTCCCCTTGGCAAGGAGCTCAGTGCTGCACACAAGTTCAAGAATATGGCCAAACGACCAAATCCTCTTTCCTAGCCCATTTCTTGGAACTACTTTTGAAGCTAATTTCATATCCATCAGAGTCCAATCAGAAGACATAAAACAAAGGAATTTGAATAGAAAAAGCTGAATATAAAGAATTAATCAACAGGAGATTGGAGCAACATATCAGTTAGTAAAAGGTAAAAAGAATGCCAAAAAAAAAAAAAAAAGAAGAAGAAGAAGAAGAAGAAGAACATATACACAGAGCAAACACTGTCCCTGGAGCTGAGCTAGAGCTCTCCAGGAAGAACACCCACTCCCATCCAGTTGGGGTCCAGACCTCACTGGTGAGGATGCAGCTCTGGTTGACTAATGCATCACTGCTGAGAACCATAGCCAAGTCCAAATGGCGCATGGCATTTTTGCCAGAACGGAGTGGTTGAGAGATGACGCCAGTAAGCCATTGAGATGATAATGGTTAGCTCAGTTGGAGTCGCAGGTTCATTCATTCCCGTACGGGCCACCAAATGCCGCAGTCTGGCTTGGCACAAATCACAAGCCACTGAAGCAAGAACAAACTTTATTTCCGAACTCCACTAGCACACTCCACACACGCTCCCCAGGAACTCTCCCGAACACCAACCACGTGGCTCCTCCAGGAACCACCAACCGGAAATCCCTCCTCCGGCACTTCCCCAACCAATGGGAACTCTCCGGGAATCCCCGCTAGATCTCCAAAGTAGCCTGAGAACTCCAAAGTAGCAGGCCGAGGCAGACAGCAGGGGTCTAATATACACAGCTTAACATAACCATTATCGTCTCAATAGCTTGCTGGCGTCACCTCTCAACCACTCTGTTCTGGCAAAAATGGCATGCGTCATTCAGACTCGGCTATGGCTCTCAGCACATCATAGCTCTAGAGGGTTCTGGGGTAAGCCTTCCAGGAGGAGGTGCCTGGGCCCCGTTCCTCATTGGGAAATCATGTCAGAAGCTCCTGGGAAAGCCCTTAATGGGAAGGTGTCAGTGTGTCACTGCCAGCCCTCCACTTGGAAGCCACCCAAGGTAGACAGTGGAAAGAAACTGCCTGATATAGGAACAGGATGATGTGTTTGTTTTGTTTTGTTAGGGGGGAAAAATATAGCATGTGGCACGAGTCCCCTCAAGGAACACCAGAACCAGAAAGAGAAACTCTGTTCTAATCCACCGTCCCTCCAGGGCCTCTGAGACAGGTAAGCTGTGCTACCTAACAAGGGAGAAATATTCACAGCTGGGTAATTTGGCCTCAGCAAAGCAAGGGTACATGTCACACATGAGAGAGACAGAGAGAGGAAGAGAGAGAGGGAGGGATGGAGGGAGAGAGATGAGAATATCTAGGAAGACGGTATTTTAACAATAGTATCTATGTACATTTTTTTTATCATTTCTAAAACTTTAATTATGACATAGTATTTTTTTTTATTTTAACTTGGATGGAGAAAAAAAGGGAGGAGGTAAAGAAACTGCATACTATTTAGAGTATTTAAGGCCTCTGAAAATTCCTAAGTCTGGTCCTAAGAATTGATTATCATGAGCGACCCAGTCGTGAGGACAAAGATGGGGCCAGGTTCCTGGAGTGGGGATCTGAGGTTGGACTTTGGTCTCAGGAGAAGATCAGGAACCCAGTCATCAGTGGGGCCAGGTTTGGAGTCTGGAATCAGCAGCAGGATAGACTAAGGCGGCCCTGGGCTGTGTGTGTCCTATCTGGCCTTCCCAGGTCCACTAATGGTCCTGCTTGTTTCACAGCCTTGAGATGGGCTGGTCTTCTCTAATGAACAGTCAGGGGTCTCAGCTGAGAATGAAAGAGAGCGAAGGAGATGTGGAAGCCAGGAACATCCTGGACAAGTCTGGAACATCCTTCTGATGGTTTACAGATGAGCAAATGGGAGGGTCGTAGAGGGAGACAATTCCCTGCAGCTGTGCAGCCTGAACTCTGCCACTCTGGGAAAATGCAGACACAATCTAGGGAGGACTGCCAGGTCCCAGGTGTGGGACAGCGTCCTGTGCATGTGCTGCATTTCCTTGGGACCATGGAGCTAATTCCAAGCCTGACAGTGTACCCCAGGCTATGTTTACATTTTTTTGGTAAATATGCATTATTTATTGTAAAATTAATGTTTTATATTATTACTAAATTATCTATAAAATATTTACATGGGAAAATTTTTTCTGAAGATTCTATATTCTGAATATTGCTATATTCTATATATTCTATATTCTGAATATACTCTGGATATATTCTGTATTTTGAATATCACTGCATAGTGGACTGGAAATCAGGAGATCTGGGTTTGGGTTCTGGCTTTTGACTGTGAGGCTCTGTGATTTTAGGCAAGTTCATTCATTTCTCTGATTTTCTCATGTGCAAAATAAGGAGGCAGGACCATGGACCATCCAAGATTTTTTTCAGCCATAACACGGTATGGTTCAATTCCTCTAGACAGGTACAAGACAGGCAGCCCTCCACGTGCAGCAATCTGTGAGCCTTGTTAGTGTTTCCTCCAAGCACATAAAGGAGCATGTGCCAGCAGGAAGAAGCTTATCCCAGTGTGGATCAGAGAGAGACCTCTAAACTGCAACTATAGAAGGAAGTTGGGAATGTAAGGAGTCAACCAGTGGCTAAGAATATGGGCTTCAGAGAAAGGCCCCTTTGTGTGTGAGCACAGTTTTGCTGCTCATTGTTTTATAATCTTGGGCAATTTGTTTAATCCTCTGAACTTTGAAGACCTTCTCTGCAAAATGAAACTGATACTAAATATTCCTGGAGGTGTTCTGAGGATTATTTTGGTTAGAAATGTTAAATGCATTTTTCAGTTGATATGGCATCTGATAAAGGCCCAGTAAACTTTAATTATTATTTTTTATTACTGATTTATCCAAGAATCAACCATGAGACAACAAATCCCCTTCCATCTCCTCAAAGATGTCTATCAAATTCTCGCCCACAGAACCCTTCTGGATTCCAACATATTTAACTCTGTGTTCCTTTACCCACTGACTTGTTGTCATATAAAATAGATCATAATTATAGATAAAAAGGTAATAATTTGTGGAATATGCTATTAGTCCACACCATTTGAATATAATTTTATGATTAGCCATTATGTTAACTTTTTATTGCAAATTCTAGGAAGATTTGAACCACATAGTGATTGATGTTAGAGCATCTTGTTCTGGTTTTCATGAGATAATATTCATTGATGTTTATTATCCTTGAGTTATTATTTAAAGTGTATCTTTAAGTGTCCTGATTTAGACAATATTTGCTCTATTTAAGTTAATTAGATGTTAGGTTGATGGTTATCTCTACTTAGATCTCTTTAGGAACAATTTATCATAAAAAAAAGCCAAATTACCCATGTAATATTTCAACTTTGGTCATTTTTCTGAGTGCTCATTTCTTCTCCATATGAGTGTGGCCTAAAAGGGACTTGAATCTGCCAAAGATGGCTACTTAGAAGTTTCCACAGAAACAGATGTCTCAAGTATGTCCTGATTCATTGTCTTCTTCCTTCTCTTCCTCTTCCTCTCCTGGCTCCCTTCCTCCTCCTCCTCCTCCTTCTCCTAATGCTGGGAATCAAACCCAGAGCCTTGAACATGCCAGGCAAGCACTCTATTGCTGAGCTACTTCCTCAATCCCCAAGTCTTAAAGTCAAACTGGAATTGTAATTTGAAGAAAATGATTAGGATAAACCTGGATAATATTACAGAGATTGTGATTCCTCATTTCTTTCTTCGTTTTTTTCCCATAGTGCTGAACAGCGGGATGTGGTGTGAGGAATACCATAGTCACAGATAGTCCATTCTTACCTTCATGGAGCTCATATTTTACTGAAGGTCACAAAAAAAAAAAAAAAAAACAACAACAAATTTCATCAAAAATTTTTTTCAGTAGGAAGAAATTATTAGAAATCAAGACAAGTTTAAAAAAGGAACAAAGAAAGAGCCAAGATAGAAAGTAATAAAAGTGAGGAAAATAATGTTCATAATGGGGTTGTTGGGAGAAGTCCTCTATGGGATAAGACATTTAACATAAGGGCAAAGGAGTAAAAGTAGGAGAGATTCTGAATCAGGAAGGATTTGGTCACATTTACAGAACTAAGAGGACTGGTGTGACTAGCTATCACCAAGTAAGGGGAAAGAAAGCCTGGCATGAGATGAGGTGGAGGGGACAGGGGACAGATCATGCAGGGTATGTGGTAAAGAAACTAGATTTTATTCCATGTGAAATAGAGGGTGCTTTAGCCAGCTATTTTGTCACTTGTCAATAAACCTGACGAGAACAGCATAGAAGAAGAAAAGTTTATTCTGACTCATGGTTTCAGTCTGTGGTTGGATGACTCCATCACTTTGAGCCTATGATGGTTTAGATGTGGTGTCCCCCCAAAACTCACATCTGAGAAAATGCAAGAAGGTTTGGAGGAGAAATGGTTGGATTATAGCTTTAACCTAACCAGTGAATTAATACCTGATGGGATGAATTGAGTGGTAACTGGAGGCGGTAGGGTGTGGCTGGAGCTGGGAATTGGGGGGCATGGCTTGGGATGTATATATTCTGTAACTGGAGAATGGAGTCTCCCTCTGCTTTCCCATCAGGATATGAGCTGCTTCCCTCTGCCACACTCTTCCAGCAGATGTTCAGCCTCACCTTGAGCCCCAAGGATTGGAGCTGGCCTCCTATGGCCAGTTCTAAAACCGTGAGCCCCTAAATAAACTTTTCCTCCTCTACAGTTGTTCTGGTTGGGTCCTTTTAGTCACAGCAGTGAAAAAGCTGACTAAAACAGCCCAAGGTGAGGCTCAACATCATGGCAGAGGGTGTGGAGGAGGAAAGCAGCTTAGGACATGGCAACAATAAGAAGAGAGAGAGAGCTCCGCTCCACCAGGGACAAAATATAAAGCCCAAAGGCACACCCCCAGTGACCCACCTTCTCCAGCCACACTCCACCTGCCTACAGTTACTACCCAATTAATCCGTATCAGTGGATTAATTCACTGATTAGCTTGCATCTCTTATAATTTAATCATTTCCCCTCTGAAAATCCTTGCACTGTCTCACTCATGAGCTTTTTGGCCTAAACCTTAACAGAAAGTGTAAAGAGTTTTAAGCAGAGGAATGACATGATCTGATTTATGTTTGATATTAATCTGATATAGTATAATTTACTTTATTACTATGTGGAGAAAGAATTGAGTTGAGCTGGGAACAAAAATGGAAAGAAAGACACCAGTTGGGAGGTATAAAGTGGACCCAGGTGAGAGATGATGGTGGTGTGGCTGGCAGGGTAGTGGTGGAGATAAACAGATTCACGGCTATTGTTCAGGTTGATAGGACTTGCTAGTAGATTGAATGGTGGGTATGCAGGAAAGTGAAGAGTCAAGAATGACCCCATGGTCTTGGCTCCAGATGCTGGGAGGTTCTAGAGGGAAGATATGTGGAGGTGGAAAGTTAAGTTTGGGGACCAGGAATCAAGGTTTGTGTTCTGATAATGTTAAACATGTTAAATCAGAGAAACATTTGAGATATCCAAGTGTAGGCAGTTGGATATATAAATAAAGATCTCTGATGATCTGTGGTTGTGAATTTGGTACTCATTAGCAGTGGATTAATTCACTGATTAGCTTACATCTCTTATAATCTAATCATCTCACCTCTGAAAATCCGTGCACTGTCTCACTCATGAGCTTTTGCCTAAACCGTAACAGAAAGTGATTAAAGAGTTTTAACTCCATGGAGTTAAACGTTGAGAATGATGGGATCAGCCATGGAGAGCATATAGATGGATGAGAAAAAGAGGGAGAAGAGAGAAAGGAAGGAGGAAGAGGAAAAGAAGAAAAGAAAGAGGAAGGAAAAAAAGAAGGGTGATAGGACCAAACTCTAAGGAATATTATTAACCTGTGAAACTGAAAGGGGAGGTAGAGGCAACAGAGGGAAAAAAGACAAAAGCCATTGAAGTGAAGAAAACAGAGGATGGTGTGAGGAAAACCAAGAAAAGTGAATATTCTTAGAAAGAGGAGGTGGTACAGGGCTGGGGTTGTGGCTGAGCAGTAGGTAGAGCACTTGCCTAGCATATGCGAGGCTCTGGGTTCGATCCTCAGCACCACATAAAAATAAATAAATAAAATAAAGGTA
Source organism: Marmota flaviventris (assembly GCF_047511675.1). Classification (NCBI taxonomy): domain Eukaryota; kingdom Metazoa; phylum Chordata; class Mammalia; order Rodentia; family Sciuridae; genus Marmota; species Marmota flaviventris. The sequence continues at coordinate 117,460,442 of NC_092502.1, forward strand.
TTGTGTCCAACTACAACTAAAAAATATTTTAAAAAAAAGAAAGAAAGAGGAAGTGGTAAGTTGGATGAGCAACCAAATTAAATGAGATCAGAGAAGTGTCCCTTGGATTTGGTCACATGGAAGGAGATGGTTAGAGACCTGACAGGAGCAGTTGAATCACTGTCTTTAGAATTAGGGTATCATATAATGGATACATTACTCTGCATAGATTTTCTTGTGATTCACAAAGATTCAAAATTCAAGTGAATGACCTGAAAATAGAAGCTCCACTCTTATGCTTGCTCACTACGATGGCCTCAGCAAGAAACTTAATGGGATCTTAGCAGACAGTGATGGAGGGTTGCTGGGACTTGGGAAGCTTGGAATGAGCAGGGTGGTGGGTACATTTGTACATTGTAGTTTATATAATGCAGGTTGAAGATACAGTGGAATGTCCAGAAATGTTTGTGGACTGATTAAAAAAGAACAGAAAGGAAAAAAATATTCACTGCAGTTCAACTCCTTTTCTGTTTACTTCATGAGAGGTAATGGAGACCACGAAGGAACAGTTGCATACATGTCCAATAAGGATTTCTCTAAACAATATAGTAAATGATTTCATTTTCCTTATTTCTCTGTGGAGTAAGTGAGATGTTATATAGCATTGCTATCCTGATCTTGAAGACTACACAAGTTGGTCAAGACTGCATAGCCACACGTTCCCCAAGTGGGCTTGAGTCCCAGGCCTGTGGGTTTCCCATTCCTTCACAGGGAAGGAGTTGTGATCCACAGCCCTTACACTACTGCCCTGGAGCAAGACCATTCTCTTGATGCTTTTCTTCTCTGTTAGGTTCCTTCCTCTTTTCTATGGGTACTCTTTCATTTCTTCCCTTTTCCCTTTTGGTCTTTCTTTATGTGGTGGCTGGAGAACCAAAGAGGATTGAGGCCCCATCCCTCACCCCTTTCTCTTGTCTTTTCATTCTGCGAATGGCTCAGTGTTGAAGAGCAAAAAAGAACATGCCCAAGGTAAATGGATGACTTATGAGATGGGAGGGAAGGAAGGACTGCACATAGGCAAGGCCATTATGTAAGAGACCGTGAGGGCTGTGCACATATGATTCAATTCTCAACAGGACTCATAATATCACTTTCATGTGTGGGGCTGAAAAACCCCTTTTAAAAAATTCTTTTGAGTGATTAGAATCAGGTGGTCATGTACAGTGTGGCCATTATTCCAGAAATGAAACCAAAACAGACATATAAACACTCCACACAGTTTTCTCAGCTTCACTGTGGAACATGGAGTCCTGAGCCAAGCCAGATGGACAGGGGTCCCCAGTGTCACTGGCAGCATCCTTGTGAGAACTCTGGTGTGAAAGCCACTAAAGGAGCAGGATTTTGGAGGCTCAGAGGACACAAGTGGCTGCGAGGATTTCTTGAGGACATCCCTGATGGGATCATTTAAAAATATCCCTCCCAGAGTAGGACATTGTGCACCTTCCTGGCTACCTGCTCTCATAATTCTGAGTTGCCCATTGACCACAGCAAAAAAGGGATGGCTTTAGTAAATTCCTCACACTGATACTCTAATTAAAAGAAAGTCCTTCTATGTTCTGTAGCATTCAAAAGCGTCATTGTAATAAATGTATGTGGAAATAAAGCCTTCCTTTGATTGCCTTGTGGCACAGGGAGAACTGGCCACATTTCCACAGCAGAGATGCTGAAGAGAGAGGACCTCTTCAATGTGCTATGCAAATTTATGAAAACAACATGCAAATCAGTGGAGTTCAAGTGACTCACAACAAAAAATGACAGGAAAGAGAGCGACCATTGTGTCTTGTATGGGATTCTTGACCATATAGGGTTGTCCAGGTGTGCAAGTGTGTGCGTGCATGTGTGTGTCTCAGTGTGTATGTGTGTCTCTGTGTTTGTTTCAGAATGTGTGTTTGTGGAGTGAAAGGAGAAGATGTAGGGCAGCAATGAGATCTGAGCACAACAAGAAAATTAGAACTTCAACTCTATTTTGCTATTTCCTTATACCCAAGAAGTCCTTCCCCTGTCGGGAATAATAATTATCATTTGGAGTAGAATAGGGTTATAGGTACATTGCATTATGCAGAAGCGAGTGTTGTAATACAGAAAAATGTCCAGGACTAGGAATCAGGGTAGGAGGAGAAGTCTCTTAAATGCGGCCCTGAGGTCCTGCTGGACCTCAGGTTAGAGAAATCAGCTCTGGCACGCTTCCGTACAGTTCTTACAGGGCCAACGGCATGTGCCTCTCTGGAGCTTGCATCTCCCTTGTGCATCACATTATGGGTACCCAGAAAAACCCAAGATTTCTAGCACATAAGCTGGCCTGCTGCATTGTTAGGAAGTTATGCTTGTCAAGGGAGGGGATGGACCACATTTCATAGTTTACTAGCTCTACGGGGACATTTAGATGGCTAGCTTTATAGATGACAGCCCCTTCCTACTCCAGCACTTGTATCTCCAAGTAGAAGAGGACCTGGACCAGGGACATTTTCTGGTCTTGGGTCAGCCCTGAGTGGTGGTATCATCTTGAGCAATTTCCTCTCTGGGCCTTCGATGCCTTATTGCTCAATCAGGATCAGGGAGAAGCTGTACTGAATGAGCATTAAGGGCTCCGGAAGGTAAACATCTCTGAGAAAGTTGGGACCTTTAAAAAAACTCTCCTGTGCCTGTGACCTATAGGAATTGTGATGTCAAAAGGAGGGTTCCACACAGGTTGTGTATTCACAATTTCTGAGTTACAACGAATTCAATGGTTTAATAATCTTACATTCTCAAATAGCATTTATCTTGGTATGTATTTGCATACAGTTGTAGGGGGTTATACTATTGATATAATTCAGTTTAATTATGCCTTCTTGGAGTTAAGGCCTTCTGAACTTAGTAGTTGAGTTTACACAAATAACATGCAAATAAGAAAACAAGTGATTTAAAGAACCCACCCAAACAGGACTGACCACCATAACCCGGGTTATGGTTGTGGTTGGCACCACAGCTAGGTTATGTCACAGTTGTCAACATTTATCTGACTTTTAAACACTGTACCAGGGTGATACATGAATGAATTCGTGCAAGTCCTTTTCATTCAGGACAAATAGGTGCCCTGCAAACCCCTTGTGTGGCAAAATCTGAGGCAAACTACTCCAGAAGCTACACTGAGCACATATTCTCACCTCCCACTCCCAGGCCAGTCTTCCTCTTATTTGTCCCCTCCCTCTTCTCCCCTCATGAATAATTAGCTGGCATACCCAGCAGCCAAACAGGTGCTTACCAGAAGGGGGGCATGATAAACCTGTGCTTTCCTTTCTTCCAACTTTGCAGATAAGCAGCCCAAATACCCCAGTATGCCTTGAGCCCCATTGTTTTACTGTGTCTGATGCCAAATATTGTCCCTCCCAGGCTGAGCAGGACTACTGGACCGGCTTGCTCACCCCTGTCCTTCACGGCATGGAGAGACAGCCTTGGTTTATCCTCTGATAGCTCACAGGCAGAAATGTCACAGTAGCAGAATGTGCCCTGGAAGCCCCAGAACCATTCCTTGTCCCTGACTTATATTGCTCCACAAACTCAGGTTCAATAGTCCACAGCAACATTGTCCAATAAAAATGTACTCTAAGCCACAAGAGAATTTAAAATTTCCTACTACCCATAGTAAAAACATATAAAGAAATATTTTAAATTTATTTTAATACTTTGTTTAACATAATATATCCGAAATATTATCATTCCCATGTATAATCTATATAAAATTATTAATGAGATATTCAAGCTAAGCCTTCAAAATTTGGTACTTTTTTTTTTTTACACTCTTTGTACATTTCATTTGGGACTAGAAACATCTGAAGTGCTCAATAGGCACATGTAGCCTTTGGGTTGTTGGATTGAATAGCAAAGGGCTGGAGCCTTTGACTTTCCTGACCCTTTGCTTAGGACCCAGGAGGCTGAGATGAGACACGGGGAGAAAACTGGCTCTCAAATGTGTGCACTGCCTTTTTGTAAGTATGGTTTATCTTTGCAGTAATATGAATAACCATCCCATCCTATATGCCTACTTATGTAATTAATTAACATTTATATAGAAGTTTATGTTTGCAGAGTGCTTTATTGATGTAGTTGCCAGTATATTTATCTACTTGCATGTTTATATTTCCATGTGTGCCTACCTGTGCTAATTACCACTATAATTATTGAAGTTGTTTAAGAACACAACTCATAGTTACCTTCAATAGAACCAACAACTATTTTAATAGCAACAATAAATTCCATCTTCCCTCTCCAATTCTGTCTACTTCACTAAGAGATTTTATACCTCCACCCAATATTCTCCAAGTTCTTGCTATGCCTCAGAGTGAAAAACGCATTTAAAAGCAATCTAGTAATTGTCTTTTCCCCTTTGTCAGCTTAAATTTCATAGGAATGAGATAGAAATTTAATGGCACATCTTCCAGCAACCAAAGCATCAAAATACACAGCATTCCAACTTGAGAAGGATTATTACAAATAATGACCACCACCATCAAATAATGCTATCTCTAATACCGAATGTCATTTCCTACTCATCCAAAGAGTCCGTGAGCAGGAGGGGGATGAGAGTGGAAGTAGGTGGAGATGGGGACCTTGTGCTCTGGTCACCGGGGTCACGTATCCTGCTTGGACTATGCACCTGATGCTCTGAGGATGGAAGCAGTCTGGGCCTGTTGAAGAGGCTGGCAGAGGCAGGCAGAATGGAAAGAGGGGAGTTTGAATGAGCAGTTGTGAGGTGAAAGAAACATCCAGTAGTGGTGTTGTTGGGAGATTTGAAAGAACATTCCACCTTACCCATTCCCCTCCCCATCCCCTCTCTCCCTCCCCCCAAATCAATGAGGGGGAAAAATTACAGTTCTCCAATTCATTCTGTGGTTCTGCTGCTCTCTGTGATTGGAAATGCCAGTGCGGGGAATGATATACATCATGTGATGAAAAGAAAGTACAAAAATATTCACCCACAGCTAAGAAATGCAGCTGCCTCTGCGGCAAAACCGGCGGCTCTTCAATAGAACAGAGCAACACCACCCAAGAGACGCGACACCAACCCCCGCTCCGAAGCAATTTTGTGAGCCCAATATTGGGGATTAGAGCTGAACATGAGAGATCTTATGCCACAAATCACTGCATACCCAATGCTTCTGCTACCTACTCTGCTGTCCCCTGGGGAGAATCATTAAGCCTCTTTGTGTCTCTCTTTAAAATGGGAGCTAAATTAGTAAGTTACCACAAAGGAGTGTTTTCTTAATTACTTGCGTACAAATTACTTGACATTATTGAATGAAAAGTATCAAGGAGAATGCAAGCTATTACCGTGATTATTTTTGCTCTAATATAAAGCAGCAAGCCAGAGCCCTTTCTATCTCTGGATTATGTTTCAGATCAGTGATACTTCAGGGAATGGTTTCCTAAGGCTCTGACCACCATTAGTACAAGCAGCCTTTCAAAGGTGAATTGAGAGAGGCCAGCATCCCGATGCTGAGTTTTGATTGATGTGGAGGTACAATTGGAAAGAAAGAACAGATCCAGGAGAGGAAATGAGGGCATGAGCAATGGCCTCATCCTGTGTGATCACAGATGAAACTACTAGTCCTGGGTAACCAAGAGCTGCCTTTTGCCCTGCCATTGGGTATCCCAGACTTGGTAGTGAGGGCACCCAGATAGATGGTTGCAGGATGACACTTGAACACCCATTTGTTCTGAGGCATCAGACATGCTCACAGGCACCAGAAATAAACATGGACCAACCCAATGTGATATTGCTAGAGAAGACAAAGAGAGAGGCTTTCCTCCAGGTTATCTCTAAGGGCAGGTGGAAGAAGGGATGCAAGAGGCCAAATATAAGACAAATACAAGAAGCACCCTTTCCTCGAAATCCTGCCAGAGCCAAGCCAATGTCACAGTGAGCACACCCATCCTAATGGGTGGTGGTCCAGCCCAGGAGGGATCTATGAATAAACCCAACCTGCCTAGGGAATTCAAACTAATAGTGATTGACCCTGATTTGCTCTTGCATCTTTGAATCACGCTGTGATTGTGTCTTCATTAGGAATGTGGGGTTAAGAGAAAGTGACACAATACGGTAATTATGCTAGAAAATTGAGTGACATTAGAATCAGGCCTTGGAACGTTTTCTGTGGAATTCCTTTGATCAGCCATTTACTCTGTTGGAGATGGTACTGCTGGATGCAGTCCAGTGGGATGGCAAGGGAGAGGAGGTCTATTACTCACTGAATCTCTCTTTTATACATAGAGTTGTTTATATACTTTCTGAAAATTCCTTCTTATGAATTCCAGTATATTATTTTTCCTATTAATGTCTTAATGATAGTGGCAGGAGAATGTTTAAACCCCATTTCGCTGATGACTCTCTCTGTAGAAAAACTCTCTCCTCCCAAATGCAATTTTCTGTCCATTCATTAATTGTACTGCTGCTTTCCTAAGTTTATTTACTGCTTCTAAATATGTATCTTAATTTATGCCTCTAGTCCCCCGGGGAGCCTATAAAATGTAAAATCTTATATAATAGCAGAAGCAGTCACAAATATTTTAATATCCAGGGCTGCTTCGGAATCCTAATTTTGCAGATGGCGTGATGTTCATTTTATAGCAGCTATTGAAAACTAATAAATGCCATCCACATCACTCAGCATTGTCAATAATCGGCCAGATTGTGTGCCGGGGGATGCTGGGGAAGCAGGATCGGCTCTCAGCCCATCCCTTACCAGCCTCCAGCTGCAGACCCCGTAGCTGCCTTGCCTTATCAGCTGCCATGATTCTATGCAGGTCAGCAACAAGGCGAAGCTTTTTGAACTTCTAATCTGCCAGTGGAGAGATACTTGCAAGAGGGTAATTGCTGTGCAGGGCATGCAGGGGAGGGAGGTGAGTGCATCTTCTCCCCTGATTATTGAATTTGCATTCCTCAAATGCAAGAGGGGAGCAAGGGAGAAGGAGCCGTGAGGCCACCACCGGGTCTGGTCTGGAAGTCAGTGGAGAAGTCATACATCCCATATTGTAGGCCTTCTTTTTAATTTTCTTTCTTTCTTTCTTTTTTTTTTTTTCTTTTTGGTAAATTCTCTCTTTAAGCAAAACAAAAGCTCATATGATAAGGGAACAGTAAGAGGTTCAGAAACAGATTCAGTGAATTTATCATTTATTCTTTCATTCTTTATTTTGCCAAGTAGTTATCAAGTTTCTACTGTTTTCCGGGCACCGTGCAAGATTATGTCTGTGTCTATATGTTTATTTGTGTCTCCATAAACTTACATTCAGTGAGAAGTTATGTCACACTTCCCAGTGATCCCTGCCCTAAAGGAACTTATAGTCTCCAAGAGAGTTTTTCCATAGAGTAAGCCAGAGTAGGAAGTAGTAAGGGCTGTACTAGAGCAGAGAAGAGGAGAGAGTCTATTTCCAACCTTGAGGATGGAGGAAAAGGTAGGAATCCAGATAGACTGCCCTGGGGAGATGACACCTGGACTGGGTGTTATGGGAAGGTGTCATTTGGCCCTCTTGGATCCTGAAAGATCAGTTGATGTCAAACAAAGCAGAGCTCAACTCCCTCTTTTCCTTTCTAATCTTCTGGGAGCTGGTTGCCTTCTTGTGAAAACTTCTACGCTTTTCCCTTTTACAGCTGTCTTTGCTGTTTCCTTGAACTGGATTTCATCTGGATGCAAATTCAGAAGGAGCAGGAGGGTAATCTGCTTTTAGGCAGTCCCGGGAGATGGTCTGTGAAAGCTGCGCAGAGCAGCGTATCCAGAGTCTTGATGAGATGCATTAGTTCAGAGGAGGCAGAAAACGGCTGGCCCCAGAGCAGCTTGGACGCAGAGGAGCAAGTAAATGGTTCAATCGAGTTTTGTCTTCAGATTCATCCAAGTCACCTAGATGGGAGCTATAGAGAGAGAAAGCCTGGCTGCCGGAACTCTTTGTTCTGTAGTCACCTGGCCTTAAATTACCTGAATTTTTTAAAAATGAAAAGTTGTGCCCATTGATCATAATTTTATCATTTGGGAATCTGCCTAACACCCAAACCCAAAAACAGATGGATCAGATCTAATCTTTCAGTGGGCTGCTTCTTGCCTTGCTTTCCCTCTGCTTTCCCTCCTTCCTTCCCTCCCTCCCTCCCTCCCCGGAGCTTGCTTTCTCTCTTTCTTTCCTCTCCTTTTTCCTCTCCACCCTCCCTTTCTTTCTCTTATAGTTTTTTACCAAAGATATAAAATAAATGATTTTTTTTAAAGGAGGCTGCGTGGGGTGAGGTGGGGAGGAAGAAGTCTCATACATTGCCCTTGACAGGAAAGAGGAAATCTCCACTGTCACCTCCATAGCTTTCAGTCCCCCTAGAATGAGGAAGTCCCTGAATCATAGAAACATATCAGATAAAGCCTCAGGCTGTGGTGTGAAAGAAACACCAAGTTTGAGCCAGAAGGCTTCCCATCCATCTGTACTCAGGGACTCATAGAAAGTTTTGGGCCTGGTCTTAGGGCAGAAACAGGAATTAGGCACATGGTGGAAGAAATGTTTTTTTGTGTGTGGAAGGAACTACAAAATGTTAGAATTGGAAGGAACATCTTCATCTGAAAGGATGAACTGGGGTGTCCATCCATAAGAACACACTGGAAACCAATGATCTCTCTGTTCCAGAATGGAAATGACAGGGCTGGTGAACAGCACTCATTTCTGCCTGGATGCTGTGCACCAAACCCAGAGTGGAGGAACAACCCATTATTATTATTTATTTTAAGATAGCAACCACCTCGTCAAGCAGATAAGGAAACTGAGGCCCAGAATAGTGAGCTGATTTGTTCCAGCTCCTAGAAATTAGCTGTAGGTTCAAGAGAATCCAGAAAGAGGTGAGAAAATAATGATGATTCACATTCTCCATCTCCCTAGTCAAGCACTCAGGTGAGTGCCTCTTTTTGGTGAGCTGCAAATGGCTGAACATTTCACTCTTCCCAGGGACAGCAGAAATAAGTGGTGTCCAAAAGAACTCATCTAAGCATGTGTTACTGCACTCAGCACGACAAATATGACCCTGATGGTACGCGCCCAGCTGACAGTCTCTGGCAATTCATGCACCTCTCATTCATGGTGGCATGGATTTGGTAAGGAAGGGTCTGAAAAAGAATTTGCGGACCCATTCATTGGGTGACCCAGCAAACTAGGATGGGGTTCTGACATGGCTGAGTCAGTCAAGAGAGGCTGCCCAGCAGCTTGGGTACTATTCAGAGATGACTAACGTGGTGATTTTATTGTATCACAATATATGTTTATAAATATATAATATAGAGCATAAATAAAATATTTATATTAAATATGTAGAGTATATAAAATTTGTATATATAAGATAAATAATATCATTTTATGTATATTAATTTGGGGGGGAAGCATATATACTTGAGTTAGACTAAATTAAATGTATATATGATATCACTTGACTGTAATATCACTTATTTTTAAGGGAGTTAGAGTGAAAATTAAAGCCAGAGTGTGTGGGACTCCCTGCCACTAATTGAGCTGATCCCAGTCAAGTAGGAGGCATGGGTATATATTCAACAAATAGTAGCTGTTTTTCCTCTTCTTGTGGCAGTTGAGTTTCAGTAGCCAAGAATGTGGACTGTTATTCTGGGGACAAGTATTTGAGTGACGAGACTGTAGTCTTGGAAGATTTATAGGAGAAAGACAGAGCACCCTGATTCCTTGCCAAAGGGGGATTCAATGATCATCCTATAGGGAGACCAGTGACTAGGATGAGGGACTGTCAAATGTAAGGAGTGGGCCCCAAGTGAGAGGCCTGTTCCTGATGCAGTACCACTGAGGTAGGTAGGAGTAGAAGATGAGGCAACAGGAGTCCAGAGCACACCAGGCACCCAGAGACCATTGGAGACTCCACCCCACCTTCAGTTTTGTAAGAGAAAGCCTTATTGGAACCAATGTTGGAAGCAGCCATGGTTGGGCCTGGGCACTGGGCCAGAGAACAGGGTGGCTGTGGAGGGACGAGGGATCAGGTGTCCAGAGTGATCTGGAAGTACACCATTTCTACAGCCCCATGGGGACATATTGTTGCTGGCACCATTATTCCTGGAGGGAGATGAAGCAGTGGCTTTCCACTGTGATTGAAACAAAAGAAAGGAGAACACACTAAAGTTCTCCAACACTGAAAGGATGAACTGGGGTGTCCATCTATAAGAACACACTGGAAACCAATGATCTCTCTGTTCCAGAATGGAAATGACAGGGCTGGTGAACAGCACTCATTTCTGCCTGGATGCTGTGCTTATTCAGACCAAACCCAGAGTGGAGGAACAACCCATTATTATTTTTTTTAAGATAGCAAATTCTACTGTATTTAAAATAATCATCCCAGATAAGTGAAGAGTTGATAAATGAGCTCAATCTGCATAGCGCCTTGTAAGAGCAGAGCTGTGTGTAATTACACAATTGCCCTGGGGGCTGTCGCTTTATTCTGCTGAGTAGAAAAGGCAATGCCTTGTGAAATGTGAAGCCAGGGCTCTTGCGGGTAAGCAAAAGGAAGGATTTCATCCCACCCATTGCTCCCTTTGCTTTGTCAGAGAAACTCCCCAAAGAGAAACAAGGTATTGTCAACTCTAATTGAAGGGGTCCAGCATTGCCTCTGGAGATGCTGTGGGACTTCTTATTTAATACGCACACACAGCCATGTGGTATAGGCCCTCTGACAGCCATAGTTAAGACAGGCAAGTTTAGAGGATTTTAAATCCACTGAAAAGATAGAAATCACAATGAGAGGGAGAGTGAATGCAGGTGCAACTGAGAGAAACCAAAACCACGAAGGGAGGTGAGAGCCACCGGGAAAAGAACTGCCTCCATCACCGCCATCATGAGCTACGCATTTCCCCTTCTCGTGCTGAGTTCTTCCATGAAGAAATCATTTTCTCAGTCCTACCTTTCTTTGTCCTTCATTACTTATTAGGTTTTCTTTTTCAACCTATTGGATTTCTCTTTTCAAACCACCCTCCCAGTGGAAGAATGCTGAAGGCCCTGGACACATCCTTTTTTTCACACTCAGAGAGAAGACTGAGGGCTCTGAATTCAAATCTTTGGGAACTGTCAGATCAGAGGTCTGAAAAAGCATTAGAGAACTAAGGTTCTTCATTGTGTTCCACGATGGGCTTCTGCAGGGCACCTCCTTCCCATGCCCCATCCTGCCCATTTTAATGTGAGCCAGATCATTTCCTATTAAAATTGGATCATGCGCTGCACTTTGCTCAAAAGTTTATAAAATATTTTGGACATAATTTCATAAGTTACAAAATGTTATACAATGGAGGTCAAATCTCACATTCTAAAATTCTTTGGATACTGGGTGGTCCAGGAAAGCAATAGCTTGATGACATTCCAGGAGTCATTTAGAAGGCCCCCTTTCAACTTCAGGAAAAATATTGCTGCTAAAATCATATCACACCAACTAATATTCACAATGGGGTCCTCTCTGGTATTCTCTTTGGTTATATAGTAGACCCTTAGGTATCTCCTCAAATTCTTTTAGTAAAAGACACTTCCTGAATTTTAGTAGGGTACATGGATGTTCATTTTTTTAAAAAGCCTACATTTTTGTGAGATATGTGGCTAAATTTTAACCAATGGGAAGTCAGCAGAGATTCCATATCTTACTTTTATTACTGAGAAGCAAATGGGAAGGCAGGAACTAGGGCAGCCACTTTAAGAGAATAACCACTAGAGGATATTTGTCCAATGCCAGAGGAAAGAAAATGGAGGGCTGTGGTAGAGAATGCTTGGCAGGCATCAGAATACCTTAAATGTTCTAGTCACTTTGTTCACAAACAAGGCATATGATTGAAAAAGTCATGTAATTCCTCAAGTCTTTGAGCCAATCACATTTCTCAAGGTTTTTAGTATCTTCATGTACTGAATCCAAACAGTAAGAAGAGCTCAGTATCATAGGGCTATTATGGGGATGGTAGAAGCTATTTGAGAATCAGGAGTCATTTTAAAACCGAAATAAGTTATGGCTGATACAATTATAGGCAAAATGAACTTCATCTATGGAGTTAAAGCAGATCTTTTGATAAAGATATCCCGTAGGAGGAGCTTCTCAACTCAGGATTCTACAGTCTCACTGTTCAAGAGAAATCGTGTCAAAAAGAGAAAGCATTTGACCCCAAGACCCAAAGCTTGCCCAGGTTATGTGTAAGTGGCCTTCTATGATGCTGTCCCCTTTGAAAAAGGAAGGTTCTGCTGTCATCAGCAGCAGACGAATTTCCCATTTTGACAAATTCGATGAAGAACATTATTCTGCCTAGAACCAGACAGATATATAACAGCTGTACCATCTTGTGACAAGTTAGTTGCCATGGTGGGTATCTGAGGACCTGCATGTGTGAGGTTCAAATCAGAGACGCTTGATACTTAAAATTCAATGTCAGCTGTCTGTGATCCTGCTCACCCAATGTGCTTTAGTGTGACTTCAGAATGATCTAGTCCATCCTTCACTTGCCCGCTGTGAGGCTCAAAATATCGAGGCTCATAGAATTCCCCAAAGCATCCAAAGGCCGAACATGTTGTCTGGTCTTCTGCATATATCTGAACACAAAATTGAACATCACCATTTCTGATCCATTTTTTTTTTATCAGTACCACTCAAGTTTCATGAGGCAGTTTTTGACCATCCCCCAAGGTTTGCTGTAAACTTTCTGAAGCAGGAAAGTATGGGAAATGATTTTACATGGCATATAATGGAAAGAGGCAAGATCTCTTAAAATAGGCAGTTTCAATGCAAACAGAAAATCATCACTGAGGTCTTATCATATCGTTATCTATTACTTATCTTATTCTTAAATGATTAAATGTAACAAATGGCATTTATATGGGTTGTTCCACCAAGTAGCCCTGTTAAGAAATGTATAAAGATGCATAAAGATGCAAAATTTATACATTTATGTATAAAGATTTATGCATCTTTATAGAATGAAAATAACTTTTGACACAATATAAAAGGAAAGAGAAAATAAAGTACTATTGTAATTATTGTATACCACTGCCACAGACTCAAAACTAGGCATAGACTAGTTTTGGCCCAGAAACAAGATTGTTGAAATACCCTATTTCTCTAGTTAGGCATATGTTGGAAGTGTCATTCTCCTCAAAGTAGAACATCTGGTAAACTGTTGATTTGTCTTCTCTTGGTAATTTCATAGGTTAGAAGTTGGAGACAGCAATGTAGAAATTTCTATTTGATTTTCAATTCTAACCAACAAGGAAGAACTGGATAGTGTTATGAAAATGATAAATCTCTGGCAGAAATTGGCCCCATTATCTTGAAATCCATGATAATAAAGGGAGATTTACTAGCTTAGCTTGGTGAGAAACATAACATTTATAAAATATTTTATATTAACTTAGACAAAATATATAATCTAATAGATGTAGTTTGGGGTGTCTACCTCAACAATGGTTCATTTTTTTTCCAGGAATTTTGTCCTTCAATGATGGATACCAATCAATGATGAGACCAAGAGATCAGCCTAGACTACCATGTTTGCATCCCACAACCTGAATCAGGGATGACCTCTAACTAAGGTCAGCCAGTGGCTAGATGGCTAACAGAGTGTCTAGTTGGTACACTTTAAAGCTGAAAGGTTGTAGAGAATCAGAGGTGATTTCTGTAATACAGTGAGCCAAAGTTAATCCCTGATGAAGCTATAGGGGAGCTGAGACAAAGAGAAAGTCAAGGAAGTTCAAGTGTAAAGAGAATAATGGAACAATGGCAGATTACATGGAGACATATAATTGGAATGGGGGTGAGGAGGGAGAAAAAGCTAAGAGACAAGACTCCCTAAAGATGAAAACTTCATATATTTTTCTTATTTATGTAAGTGTCAAATAGTCTAAATTAATAGAGAAGGAGGCAGAGACAGATATTAGGATCTCAGTTACCAACTCTGAAGTTCCACATTTCCAGCCCTGTGAGGTCCAGTGGTGCTTTACTTTACGCCCTTGAATATTTATTATTGCTGGATGAGGCCTGTCAATAAGTGATCGATCTTTTAGGGAATATTTTTGTTTTTAAATTTGAATTGGTCGGAGTGGGTATTTGTCAGTTATTACCAAAACATCCTGAATCTTTACTGGATGTGGCCAGAGATTGTAAAGATATCCATCCATACAGTACAGATTTTTCACTTTAAGTTCCCTCCCTTGAATCTCTGCAGAGCAAACATTCTTTGTCTATAGTTCTCTGTCGTTGGGTCTGCGACCGGTGCTTCAAGAGTTGTCTTTCAATAAGGAATCATTGTAGAATACCTAACAAGATGTCCTTGGCATTCAGTAGCCTAATTGTGGCTTCTTTAAATAATTCTTTCTCATGCCTCTTCTTAATCATGGTTCTATTCCTCAGACAGGCATTCATGGAATATCATTCTTCCATCTTTGATCATACACTGTGTTTATTAAACTTGTTTTTTAAGCCTTTCTCCATCTCAAATGGAACAATCCAGAAAACCACAATTTCTCCATTAACAAGGCTTCAAAGTTCAAATGAGTCAGCCTTTCTATGTGAGTGACACTAGAGTCAGACAACTCAGATTTTCTGGTTTCTGAACACAAAATGAGTGTGTCATTCCACATACCACTGCTCATTCCACATCGCCTCCTGGAATACAGCTAGAGGGGAAGCAAAGGTAATTAGCTATTCTTCTAATCTTTTCACCAAACTCTTAGATCATGTTATTTGGTGATACCAAGTTTGGGGATATTTCTTTATTGTGTGCAGTGTCAAAGTGGTTCTTTTTCCCAGTGTGTTTTCTCACTAGAGGTTGTACTCATTTAGAAAATGCGGACTGGTGGGCCACAGTTATCATATTTGTAAAATGAGGATATCATCCTGGTGCATAATCCATAAATTTCTTTAACTTCTGATTATTTTATACAATGTTGAAGTCAAAGAAGATTAAGTAGCAAATGGAAAATGGAGGGTATAGCTCCAGCCAGTATGGTCCATCCAGCTCTGTCAAGATTTGATCCAGATGAATTTAATTTATTTGGGGAAGAGACAGACTGCTAATTAGAGTCATTGATGTTTGCTTATGGGATCTTTTCAAAAAGATAAAGACATGACAAATTGAAATATCTAGATCTTGTCCGGTAGGTTTAGAGATTTTGAAGCTGAACCATGTAACAGGCCTCTGTCAAGCTACACTGGGAAAGCCAACAGGGAGAGAGTCAATGCCTTTGTTGAATTTCAATCTGCAACTCCTGTTCAGATACTTGTTTCCCTCTTGGAACAATCCCCAGTGGGAACTCTAACCCCTTCAGAACCAAACTGATGACTGTGTAAAGCAGTTCTCAGATGATTTGCTTGGTGCAGCTCACAAGCATTGAACAACTGCTACCTGAAGGAAACTCCTTGTGGTGATACACAGCTGCTGTTGTCGTGGTGTGATCCATTTTCCTTTCAAAAGCCCCTTTTGCTCTACAATTTATAGAAACTGACTTTAGAAGAGGTAGTGCCAGTTTGACCCTTCAGTTGTCCAAAGAGAAGAGAATCAAGTCTGTCTTCTCTGTCCTTATTCTTTTCTCTTCCTTCATTTCCTACCTTCCTTCCTCTTTACCATTTTTCATCAGCTTATATGGCCTGGGACTCCTTGTCTATTTTTTTAAAAGAGGAATTCAATCCATTAAGAAGGCATTTTAAGATAGAAATTAACTAGAGATTTTTAAAAATGAGGACCACTTATCAAATGGAAGGAAAGTAAAGTAGGCTGCCATACTTGGGCTTGACTTGTCCTCCTGAAGGTGGGGAAACTTGAGACTAACCACAAAGTTCGGGGCATCTTTAGTAGGTTGTTCTTGGCTTTGATTCAATGGAAGAAGGTACATAGATGTTTGCTAGTTGGAAAGCCCTCTAGACACTGGCACTCCCACCAGGACATCATAGACAGGACATCCAAGCCTTGACACCAACCCTCCTCCAACCTAGCTCATTCTAATCCATGCATTGCACTTTACCAAGTCCCAAGGGTTCTGGGTAGCAAAGAAACCAATGCCATGGAAAAGGTGATCCAAAGGTGACCCAAACCCTGGGAGACAACTGGAGCCCGGCACACTTGTGACCCTCATAATGAGCCACTGGATGGCACTGTGGGTCTGTGCAAATGTGCTCAGAAGGACATTTATCTTTCTTTTAAAAAGGCTGTTTAGCTTTGGCAGGTAATTTGGCACATTTTGAGTTGAAATGTGCCAAATGATTTGGCAAATATTTCACTTACCTCTGAAAATAGGCACACCTGCTGTTGTGGCCTGCAGGGAGTTGGGGGAGGGTAGTATTCACCCCAACTTCCTTGTTTCTAATTTTAGAACTGAAAACAAAGATTTTGGTCAAGGATACATAAGTCAATCCATTTTCAGTGTGGTACCATGTTTTAAAGAAATGGAAAATGTTTCATGTTTCTTAAGAAACCAATCTGTCCAGGCTAAAGGGAGAATTTTTTTGTCACCCCAGTGTTGTCTGTTTTGCCAATACCTGGCACATCTGGCTCATGACCAGATGGAAAGGGAGTTGGTTGAAGAACAATGTCTTCTAATGGTCCTCCAACCAACTAGGAAAATCTGACGCCAAGCTTTCCAGTTCTAAAGAATTCTCTGCCCAATACTTGGTGTTTGTTAAAGAAGAAAGCCAGGCAACATAAGAACATCTCAGAAAGCAACTCTTGGCCATAATGAAGTCTCTGCTTTGCTGTACATGATAGTGACATTCACAGTGGATCTTCCCATTCCCATGGAAGAATCCAAGTGACAGGCTGAAGCATCCTTACACCAGCCTGCATGTCAGGCCAAGTTCAAGCTGGTACATGAAATTTAACTCCATCTCTTACATTATTTGCTACTCAAGAAAGCATATTGGGTTACAAATGAATACAAATGGTGTTATCATTGATGTAACTTTAAATGTGATCTAGTTTTTAAAGTGGTGAAACATTTGCAAACCCAATCACTGTGGCTCATATATCTACAAAATGACTTGGGATCACTTCCTAAGTGGCCAAGCCACATGCTGGGAACAGGTGAGTTAGAGAGAAGAGATTCAGAACTCCTCTTTTTGAGTATTGCCTTATCAGGTACTGACTAGTAAAAGAGACATCTTGCTGTGGCAAATTTACTCATCTTTTGAAATATATCAAGGAAGCATAGCACTACAGAATGACTCTGGCTTTGAGTTTTGAATCTTGGCTGCAGGTCCCAGGTCTACCAATACCAATTATGTGAAAGTAGGGGATGATTAAGCCCCTACCTTGTTTTCCTACGTAAGCCTAAGAAAGGCAACTCACATGAGCTCCCATGGCTAGAAAATAGGGGAATTTTCTTCAGTTTAGGCATCTTTAACAAATTTAATGTGCTCTTTTAAAAATGTTTTTTAATTGTAGATGGACACATTTATTTTATTTATTTATTTTATGTAGTGCGGAGGATGGAACCCAGTGCCTCACACATGCTAGGCAAGCCCTCTACCACTGAACTACAACTCTAGCCCCTTAATGTACTCTTAGTGTGTATTAGGATAATATGTAGAAATTATGATAGGAGGATACATTTGTTCAAATAAAATCTAAACTGTGTACTTAACAATTTTCTTGAGTACAATAAATACCAGTGTATAAAGAAAAAGAAACTCTTCTGGGAGTAAGATTTTTTTTTTAAATAATGTATAGCTGTCTAATGATGTATATTTACGTTTTGCCCTTAGATTTTATTTCGGTGCAGATTATTCATAAATTTTGATCTGTAAACACCTGTTTGTTTGTTTTTTAACCATTCTTCTGTGTCATGGTACTTCAGGGTTTTGTCATATGTGGCCAGATGAAGAACATCATGGAAGTTGTAGGTCACCCTGATAAGAGGTTTCTGTGGACTGATAGGGCAAGAACCCAGTTGCAGCAGGCTGAGAACAAAAATGAGAGATGAAGCACTAGTAGCAGCAAGTACAGTCGACCCTTTGTGACTGCAGGTTATGCCTCTGTGGATTTAACCAACTGCAGACTGAAAATACTCAGAAAAAAATACATCTGTATCGAACATGTACAGACTTTTTTCCTTGACATTATTTCCTAAACCAAATTGTATATCATTTACATAACATTTATATTATATTAGGTATTATAAGCCATGTAGGGATAATTTTAAAGATACAGGAGGACAATTTATTAGCAAATATTATGCCATTTTTATCTAAGGGCTTGGAGCATCCATGCATTTTGGCATCCATGAGGATCCTGGGACAAATTCCCTCCTGGATGTTGATGGAGGACTGTAGTGACCACTTTTATGAGGAGTCTGCTTTAAAAGGAGGCAAATAAAAGTCTTGTAGCTGGTACCTGAAATCCAGGGAAAGATTTATTTTTTAAGAGATACAAGATTTCTTTCTAAGATTCACCACATCAGGAGGAAATCATGGATATACCTATTCATAAACATATCTGGAGTTTTGACCAAAAGATTGAAATCTGGTTGTAGATCTTGAACTCAATTAAGAACAAGGTCATCTTCCTGTCCCATGCCTCGAAGCAGAGTTGTCAGGGTTTTCAGTGAGCTGATGGAGAAGGGCCCAGGAGCACTCCTTTTTCCTGCAAAGTTAGCAGGTCTTTATTTAGCAAACCATTTCAGAACCGGGAGATAGTGTCATCCAATTTCCTCATTAAACTGACTGAGGTATCTGAGGCTCAGAAAAATTACATCTTGAGATTTTGTCTCAGAACAGTGGTGGATAAAGACTAAGAAAATGACTTTAGGTGTAGAAAACACCTGGGTTAGAATTCCAACCCTACCACCATTTATCACCTCTGAGAACTGAAGTCATCCTCAGTGTTCTCATCAATTGAGAGAATTGTGTGATATTTGATAAACAAGCATCCTAAGGGGACCTTTCCTTATGGGGTTGTTGTAAAGATAAACAGATAAGATAAGCAAAGTGCTTAGTACAATGCTGACAATATGGCTATGCTAACCACTAATCTTAACTAATATTAATGTAAACATAAATGTTAACTAATATGATTAAATGCCAAACATAAAAATTAACTAATATAATCATTGCCATCATGTGAGAATTTGAATACGTGGAAATAATACAGAATAAACTTGCATGCATAGAAAACATTTTTAAAATGTTATGGAGAGTTCCACAAGTGGAATGTAATAAACACCAAAGAAGGCACACAGGCCACAATGTTTAGTCTGAGCCTTGCTAAAGTCCATAACCAGCTGTAGTCACCTTATTCAAACTCTGTAACTCATAATTGACTTGAGGCTAGATGCCCTTCCAAACTCCTATGTGGCCTGCTGATACACAATTGGTATCTTCTGTGTAAAGACTTCAGAGCCACCTCCCCACTGGCTGGATGCTGTTTAAATTTTTTCTCTCGTTTTTTCCCCCTGGCTTTCCCTTTTAAAGCCAGCCAGAAGTTTAAGTAAAGCTGGTTGTGGTTGAGGGCTGCCAGGTGGCTGACAGGAGCTACAGCCAATCCTCTTTCAACGCTTCAGAGTTGGCCGGATAGGAATGAAATGGGAGAGATGTGAATGCAAGGCAGAAAGAAGGAGGGGGAGCAATCAAGAAACGCAGCCCTCCCCCGTCCCACTGTGTGCCCTAAAGATCTGTTTGCCTCCAGCAGCCTGGCCAAGCTGGGTCATCAAAGCTGTTGAGTGGGCGCCTACCTTTGTTGTCACCTCTTAGCTGGGGGCACTGGGAGGTTATCAGAGATTCTGTTTGTAAACGTCAAAGTAGCTTAGAATGTTTGTTCTCTCTCTTTGGGACTATTTACAAAGAAAAAAAAAAAAAAACAAATTCCTAAGCCACCACTTTGCTCAACCTTTCCTATGTTGGTTTTTCTTCTCACTGGAGATGAGCCACACAGGCCTGAATCAAAACCAATAGAACCGCACAAGTTAATTGGAGTCTCGAAAGGATCAGGAGACCTGAAACTCAGCTTGATAAGCCCCCACAGGGCTTGGAAATGAGTCTCATGGGAAGAAAAAAAAAATCTGGTTTTCATTGTCCCATGGATCCACTCACCAGTTCTTCATAGTAATCTTTGACATATAACTGAATGCTTGGTTTTAAATAAACAATATGTTTATGCTTCTGCTTTACATATATTGTGGAAAGAGTGGTTGAAATGGAAAATTTAAATTTTAGAATCTTGGGCTGGGGATGTGGCTCAAGCGGTAGCGCGCTCGCCTGGCATGCGTAAGGCCCGGGTTCGATCCTCAGCACCACATACAAAAAAACCCAAAGATGTTGTGTCTGCAGAGAACTAAAAATAAATAAATAAATATTAAAAAATTCTCTCTCTCTCTCTCACACTCTCTCTTTTTTAAAATAATAGAATCTTTCTACCTACTGACATAAGTCATAATATAGTAGGAAAAAGTAAAAAGGTTGTTGTTTGCTGGATCTGAGATATATGTACATTTTTTTCTTCTCATTTAAATATAAAACAGTGTCATAATATCTATAGCCTTGCTCTAATGCGCCCTTCCTATATTTTTTAAAATTGCCCTTTCTAAAACTTACTTTCTTAAAAAAAAAAATGTGGTTACCCCTGAAGAGAAAGTTTTCTGAGTCCCAAGCAGTAAGAAATTTGATAAGAAACTTATTGGAAGCTATCACAACATAAACAGGAATTCCAGCCTGGGCTGCTGAGTGGGGGAAATAGAACTGTTAACCTGTAGTCTATCAGTTGAATTTTGGCTCAGGATGTAATGACACAAAGTCATTACCCCCTGAAGGTTCATGGTCTTTGGGGAAATGATTGTTCAGTGGTTTCAGTTCCATCCCTAACAGCTCAGAGTCTTCATCAAACTGGCTGCCATTACCATTAGAGTTAATTGTCACTAGTGCAGCCTGGGACAAGGATTGAACGCGATGGGAGAGTGAAGTGCTTCGCCTATACTGCTAAAGGTAGTCCCTGAGCAGCTAAGTACTGTTCTCCTCCCAGACTGATGAAAAACTGTTTTGGAAAACAAAAGGAAGTCGTGAAAAATGTCTATTCATGTGTTCGGTCACAAAGTCTTGCTTTTCACACAGAATCATATTTTAGTAGCAGGTGTCATTCAAACTGTATTTGATTAAAATCCCTTCTGTGTTCAGGCCATACAAAAGTGCAAATCAGCTACTCTACTTCCAAGGAGAACCAGTATCTCTTTGAGAGGGTACCGTTAAATCTTGAGTTTTTTCAGCTGGTAGATTTATCTTAACAATTGCTTATCAGCAATAAGAAGTCAATGCTGGTTTTTTGGGAGAGTATCCATTGGAGAGCTTTTAAAATTGACTTTAGCTAGACATTTTAGAGACAAAGTTTGTTCATTTCCTTGTTTATTGTAGGTTGTATTTATGCTGCAAATAGCAACAATGATGTAGTTTTGGAATAAAAGAGGCAATTAAATGTAAATAGGAGATTGAAATAACCCTAGTCTCTTTTCTTCACATATTTATAAAAGATGTTTCCTACTCTTTAACCTTATCCTGTGAAACTCCATAAGGGCTCATGGACAACTTCTTTTCCTATTGATGTTTCTAAATTGGTGACATGCAATTACCTTTTCCATACTCGTACTGCAGAGTAAGCTGAATTTTTAAATCATATACTTGTAACTGGTTGAAATCTTCCCTAAGTATTAAATGCATGTTAAGTGTCTTGAGTGTTGATTTTAAGATGTTTAATTCTTTGCTCTCCTGAGCAAATTAGTCTTATTGGAAATTTCTTAAGAAAGGTTGTTGCTATGCTAACCATTTCCTGATCTTTGGAACTACTACCTGATTATGTCTCACATTCATGTTCCAAAGTTACCAGGTGAACCCCAACCAATGGAAAATTATGGCCATGTTCACAATTTAAGAACCAGAAACTTGGAAATTGAAAGTAGCCAGGTAGGCAGGATGGGACAGATGGACTTTTATGATGTGGTAACATGCTCAGTGATCTCCTTCATTGTTAGGTTATGTGTAGGACAGTCTGACACAGTTGGGTAAGTTCCAAAAAGTTCTGATTCAAGGACTTGAGAAGAAGTAGCAACTGTATGGGTCATTTGGGTATTTTTATTTGTTTTAAAATTGGCCAGGTATAAAAAGGGAATCATTACTTAGAGAGCTGTCTAAAGCGTCATACACTCTTACGTCTTACGTCTTCCCCTCAATATATCTAGCCATGGTTAAATCTGCTAAAACTTATGGAAGATGAGCAATGTTAATGAGAGAAGTCACACTGATCCCAAATGTATCGGTCAGAGAAAGCAAATCAAATATATAAACATACATAGGTACGTATACATATGTATGTGTATAAATAAATATGTATATATTTATACATATATATATATATACGTACCTATGTGTGTATATATAATATATATTTGACTTTCTATATTTCTATAAAAATATATAGAGATTAGAAATATCTAAATATCAATAGGAGATATTATTTCTCTCTATGTGTTTATATATGTATTATCTGTGTATATATAGATAAGAAATTTCTTAGAAGAATTGGCTCTCATGATTATGGAGGCTGAGAATTCCCATGAATGGCCATCTGCAAACTGGAGAACCAGGAAAACTGGTGGTGCAATTCAGTCTGAATCTGAGACCCTAGAAATTGGGGTAAAGGCCCCTTGTATAAGTCCTAGAGTTGTAAAGGCAAAGGACCAGGAGCTTTGATGTCTAAGAATAGGAGAAGATGAATGTCCCAGGTCAAGAAGAGAGTGAAAGTAGCTTCCTTTCCTCCATCTTTCTGTTATAATCAGGCCTTCAATGGATTGGACAATGCCTGCCCACTTGGTGACTTGGTGAGGATAGGTCTGCTTAGGTAGTCTAGGATTCAAATGTTAATGTCTTCCAGAAACACCTTCACAGACAAACTCAGAAATAATGCTTTATCTGCCATCTGGGCATTCCTTCACCCAATCAAGTTGACACAAACAGGTACATGGGAAGGAGTGAGTCAGGGGCTCAACAGGAAAGGCTCAGGGGCAAAATTGAATCTTAAAGTTACAAAACCACAGTTTGGGGCATGTTCATCCATAAAGAACATAGAATCAAAGACCAGAGGGCCAGCATTGGAGCCCTGGGCACAGTGGCTTTTTTAGAAGAGAGCAAAAGGACGAATGAAGGAAATGAAGAAGGAGCACTCATAAGGAAAGCAAAGAATTTTACAATGTCCCCAAAGCAAAATAGTTTCAAGCAGGAAGCAGTGGCCTACAGTGTCAATATGGCAGAGAAGTAAGATAAGGATGGAAACATCCATTAAATATGTCAATACGGAAGCCATTAGTGACTCTGGGGTCATGAGGCAGTTCCCATGGCATAGTGGGGCAGGAGCCACACTGCAAAGTAGAGAACAGAGGGAGATGAGAAAGTTGGGCTGTGAAGGGAAATAAGAAATAAGGAGGTCACTGGAGTGATACCTGGGGTTAAAAGTCCCATTTTAACTTCTGTTTTAAAAAAACAGGCCTGGGACTGGGATTGTGGCTCAGTGGCAGAGTGCTTGTCTTGCACGTGTGAGGCAATGGGTTCAATCCTCAGCACCACATAAAATAAATAAATAAAATAAAGGTACTGTGTCCATCTACAATTAAAAAAAAGTAAAAAAAAATAATAATAGAGAGGCCTGAGACTGTTAATACTCCTCTCTGTTAGAAGGAAGAGGGGCTTGATATACAGGAAGGAGATTCAGGAACTGAAGGAATGAGGTCCTATAAGTAGAGACCAAGGGGCCAAATGGACTGAGAACCCCAAAGCAAGAAGGAACTCTCTCCCCAAAGCCTCGTTGGTGGGAGGGAAGAGAAGATACGCCTAGGTCTAGATGCATTTGTGGGGAGGGTAGAAAAGGAAAAGATTTACAATTATATATATATATATATATATATATATATATATTTTTTTTTTTTTTTTTTTTTTTTTCTGCAAAGAGAAGTTATGGTCTTCTGCAGAGAATTACAAACTGGAAAGAAGAGAGGTTTTAAAAGAAATCAAAGTCTGTAATAGGCACTGGGGGAAGGGGAGAAGGAACTGACTAGATAGAAGGAGCTAAGCAGCAATGTGTCTGTGGCTGAAACCTCTAGTTTGATTAGAAATATTGACCCCAATGACTTTTAGTTTGTTTCTCAGACCTAGAATGTGTCCCCAACTCATGTCACAAATATATGTTGTTGAACAATAGAGGGTTAGAGATTGAGAAAGTGTGGAAGGGTCTAGAGCATTTGAGAGGGAGATGAACAACAATAAAAGATATAAAATAGGTTAAGATGTTTTTCAGGTGCTGCAGTGGCAGAGGCCTTGCCTAGCATGTGTGAGGTACTGAGTTTGATCCTTAGTACCACATAAAAGTAAATAAAATAAAGGCATTCTGTCCATCGACAACTACAAAAAAAAATATTTTTAAAAAGATGGTATCCAGTATGCATATCTTTTAGCAAAACATTACTTTCATCTTGTATCTGAAACACAGCATCATTTTCAGTTTATGGTAATCATTACTTTGACTTTCAGTCTAAATGAGAAACTGGTCCCATAATTTAACAAAGCAAGAATATATTACCTCAAATTGTACAGTTTGTTATTATTCTGAGTGCCACCCTCCCCCAATGCCATGTTAAAAAAAAATCACTTTTACCAGTTTTATTTTGGTGACCAAAGGAATGTGGTCATTCCATGATTCTTCAAAACGGCTTAGCCACTTTGGTAATTGTAGTAGTGAGAGGGTATTTTTACATCCTTTAGTTAAATTTAAATCTTTGTTAGGATTTATGTGTATTTTCAACGGTTAGCTCCTTTTTTTAAATGTAATTGTGATGGAGGAATTTCTATTTGTTTCACTTGGGAGAAGGAATGACTCACGATGAGAACTCTTTCTTTCTAAAGGCCTTTGTCACCCAGCTAACGCTTTTCACGTATGCCCTTTGCATGATCTCTTTAAAATTTATGGGAGGTCAAAGAATCTTTAAAAACAAAGACAAATAAAACTATTTTCCTAGTCTCTCTTCTTTATACAATCTTTGTACTAGAAACGCATTCACACCGATGCCAAATGAAGTTTTCTGTTTAAGCTCCGGTTCTCAAGATAAAGTAGGGAAAGTGGCATTGAACTAATCCATTCTTGAAAACATCTTAACATTATAAGCAGAACAAAGTGGTACAAAATGTATTCAGCCTCACGGATTTCTCTAGATTGTAACCAGAATAGAAGATGGCAGAATATATTAATTCCTGAGATAAAATTATAATGAGAACAGAAAATGGTGCGAGATGAATTAATGTAGTGGCAGGCTTCTGTCTGCAGAGCATGGTGCTCTCTAAATACCACATCGCAGCACTTTGTAGTCAGCTCTCTTCTGTAATCTATATTTTAAAGATGCTCTAAAGATAAAGCCAGACCATATTCTCATCTCCAGGAGCACTGCGGCAGCACTCTGGACACAGAATAGCCCCAGGGAAGTGATGAATGGGCTTACCTGAAAGGAACAGAGGAGATTTAAGTTAGATAGCAGGAAGATTTTTCATTTCTGCAGATGTCTACTGACATGCCTCCTTCACTAGCAGGTCTCCTTTAAGTCTGGAACTTCAAGGAAAACTTAGTTGAAGTAGTCGTGGTTACAAAAGAAGAATTTGCTCTTTGCAAAAAAGACTTTACATTTTGCAACATGGAAAGCATTGTTTGATATTTTTTGTCATTACTGCTTAAGAGTGCCGGTTTTAAACTGGGATGACTACCGTTTTATCTGGAGTGATTTTCAAATAGGTACTGCCCTATGTGTCTGAAGTTAGATTATCTTTTAATCCATATTATAAATATACTTATTAATAGACCTAGGGTGAATTTGGGGAGAGAGTTAGTCAATGCAGTAATGTACCTGTAGTGTCATTCAAATACCTATTTTTAGGAGCTTTGTACTATTCAACAAGAGCCAATATATCCCAATAATAAACAACTGAGACTCATTGCTTCAAATCCTTCAAAGGCTAACATGACTGCAGCAGCCACAGTAGAAAACCTTGAGTGGCTATACTGGAACTTTGAAATGCTTAATAATGCTTGTTCCCCATAGCTTTGCATCCTCTGAAACCTGATCTGATTGCAAATTTTTAATCAGGAAATCTGGTCTTTGAATCAGAGTGGCTTTGCCAATTAGATTGGCAGCAATATTGCTCTTGTTTTGAATTTTCATGATGCAGGAAATTTGGGTCCAAGTTTTTTCCTCTCTGCATTGACACTGGTGCACAGGGCATGGCTAGGTTATCCAAACTATGAATTAAAGTTTTTAATAACATCAGAATAAGGTGTTAGCAGTGCTGTCTTATTGTGGCTGGTTGTGATTTCAGATGAAATCTAACTCTATGATAACAAGCAAGAGTGAACTGTGAGTTAAAATGTGCTAACCCCAGACGGTATTGTAATCCAGGCTTGAACACTGTGTATTTTCTCTTTTCACATATTCTCTGGCAAGACAGTTCCGTGACATTACCTCCAACAGCAAACCTAGTGACTTGTGATTGTATTTGTCCTGGGATAAATCCTCCATACAGAGGAGGAGCCTTTATCCTTGAAGTACTTTGGAAATGAAGCTGTTTATTTCTTCCCAGCCCTCTGACCTGTCTCTAAAGATTCAACCAAAGGTATTGTAGACTCTTTAATATTTTATTAAAAGGAAGAGAGACTCAGAGAATTAAAATCCAAGATTGCTTTACTGCTTCATGATTTAAGAAATCAAAACTTGTAAGTAAATAGTGCTTTTGAGCTTGAGAAATTACAGTGAATCAAGCCACCTCTCTTTCCGGAGAAATTTACCTGAAATCTATTCTCCCACTGTTTGCATGGTCAGTTCCTGCAACGCTTGCAATTTCTTTTAAAATCATAAAAAAGGAGAATTAAAACCCTATGATGAAGCACTTACCCAAAATTAAAGGGTCATGGTTATTTATTAGAAAAATACTATGTACCTAGAATTTAATCACATTTCAGATAGACTTCTTTCTTTTTTCTTTCTTTATTTCACAATTGTACACCACGGACTTGATATTTCTGTCTATCCTTCTTGACTTTCAGGCATGGTTTACAATATTATATTTATATCTGTAGCAGTGTATGGTAGGAGAACAAATTTTATAAGTTTAGTGTGGATTGGGTTTTCAGTTCCCTATAGGAAGTCCAGTTCTCCTTTGCTCCTCTGGGTTTCTGTAGTCTGAGCAGAGAATGGCATATGATAGGAATTAGGTGGTGATAATAATTTAGCTGCCTGCATGAAGTTTACAGTTTAGAAGGAAAGGCACAATTCAGAAACAGACCTGTGTTTGTACAAAAACTTGATATGTGATAAAAGAGTTACACTAATTTAACAGGCAAGGTTGAACCGTTGGAAACAGGAAGCTAATCTTCTGCTATGTTCCACAATTAATTCCAGGTAGATTAAAATAAAAATAATTAAAATTAAAATCATAAAGAAAAAACAAAACATGAATAATTCATCTGTTCTCTCTATGGGGAAGGATGACTTATATTTGAAAATAAGAGAAAGAAATAGGGGAACAAAAAGTTGCATGATATTTTTAATTGAATTTAAAAAATAAATGAAACTAAGAGACAAGAAATAAGAAAAACATTTGTCACAATAATGAGAAAAGCCCTAATTACTTATTATATAAAGAGCTCATACAAACCAATGTGCAAACAGGATGGTAACAAGTTAACAGGCAAATTACAAAAGGTGGACCTAAGTGTCCAAAGTTAAAAAATCAAAAAGAATTTAGCTTCACAAAGGTGCAAGTAAATGTAAATTAAAGCTCACGCTACCATTAAATAGCAAAGATTATAATAGAGGCAATATTTGAAGATGGTATTAGAGAACAAAATGTCACTTGGCCCATGCTAATGATGATGGGTGTTGGTGTGGCTTTCTGCATACCAATTTAACATACATCAAAAGCCTTAAAAATGTTATATTCTGTAGTAGGTCAAAAAAGAAAATCACAAAACAGCTTTTGAAAAATATGATTCCCATTGTTTTTCATAGAAGGAAAAGAAGGAATAATAGAGGAAAAGAAGGAAAGACAGAGGGAATTGTATGTGTGTTCAGGAACAAGTAGTGATTTTGTTTTCTTCTTTAAAAGTCAGAAAGGTTCATTTGTTTTTGCAATATGTCTTTATTACAGAGAAGGTAATAATATTTAAAAAGAGGAAGAAACATGAAAAAAATGCTCTTATCCTTACACCCACTGGTTCCCCATTTAGAAAATTACCCAAAGGAAAAGGCAAAAATGTAGACAAAGATTTATGTACAAATAGTGTGGTTAAAAATGAAAACATCATCAGGAGATTGTTTAAATAAATTCTGGAACATTCAAAAGATAGACTATTATGCAGCTGTTATAAATTATATGTCAGAGGATTTTTCAATGACATGGTAAAATGCATCTGACAAATTTTAAGCAAACAGAATAAAACAAAACAGGATACAAAATGGTATAAGAAGAATGATCCTAACCTCAAAAAATGCAAAAAAGGCTAGGGGAAAAAAATACACCAAAATGTTAATGGTTGTGCCCGGGTAGGGTAGATTACTCATGGAGGATTTTTGTTTTCTTCTTTGTTTTGAGTTATGGGTTTTGTTTTCTAAAACAATTACTGTGCACTACTTTTATAAGTGGGTGTAGGGGACATTTTAGATCCTTTCATCCCTCAAATTGAGCCCTTTCCACTGTACCAGAGCACCACAGTTTTCTTCAATA
Organism: Marmota flaviventris; assembly: GCF_047511675.1. NCBI lineage: Eukaryota > Metazoa > Chordata > Mammalia > Rodentia > Sciuridae > Marmota > Marmota flaviventris. The sequence goes on from NC_092502.1 coordinate 117,489,237, forward strand.
AAGAGCTTCACTACCTTGCCTTAAACCAGAAATAATGAAACATCAGAAAAGGGCCCTAAAATCTGGATGCTATTGGGAAAAATAAATTTCTGCCAATAAACAGCAGGCGTTTGGTGTCCTTTACCACTTTGCCCAATGACATTCCAGGTAGGGATTGTCCGTTACTTTAGAATGACAAATATACAGCTAAACAGAAGCAGCCAATGATCCCTACTCCGGGGGACAGCATTTCTAGAAGCAGCCTCCAGAAGGTCTGCTTTCCATAAATGGTGTGCTGACTTTCAGCAGCAGGGATCAGCATTTTTGCCACGTGCAGTACCTTGGACGGCTGCATCACTGGGTGCCTTGAGAAATCGCTAGGTAAACATCCGAGCGCCAATTGCAAAAAGATACTCCTGTGGGTAGTAAAAACTGTTCTCCGTTTGCAAGTCGAGGCTTACCCCTGTGTTTTGGAGATACCTGAATTGGTTTGGCTCTTTTCCAATTACAATCTGTTCGTAATCACCCAGGGTCTGTAACATCAAGCAGCGTTATGAGGGAATTAATTCTTTCTATGTGACAGTTGTTAGTGTAATTCATGTCCTTGTTTTTAATTGCTGGATCAAATTACTTTGTAGATTATTTCATATTTCATCCCAAGAGAAAGGAATAGAAAAAATGCACAGTGCCTGTGGTGACTTATTTGTTTAGTCTACTCTGGGAAAAAAGAAAAAAAATAAAGCAGAATTAAAAAGATTGACTTTCTAAACAAAATGGCTCTTCTCTATCCTTAGAGTATTTTTTGCATCATTTTAGATGGAAAGTTATCCTGAGTACATTCTTTTTGTTTAAACATTCTAAGAACTAAGTTTATTTTTATAATGGTTCTGCTAAAATAATGGCCATAAAGGTCACGAAGCAGTATCTCCTAACAAATACCTTGAAAAGGATTTACAATTCAATGCTGTTTCATTAAAAGAAGCACCTTGAAGACAAGAAATTAATGAGATTTAGAATAATTTGTTAAGAAGCATCTAATAGCCACTCATGAGATTCAAATGTCAAGATGTTAAAAAAAAACACAAAAAACCATGCACACATACACAAAAGAAACTTAGCAAATGCAAATTATATTTGGGGGAAAAAGAATATTTGAAAAATCTTATAAATGTTTATTTTTGCAGCACTGAAATTTAATCCCTGTATTTGAGTATATACCCAGTAGGCATTTCATCCATTTTTGAGTCATACTCTCTGAATGCTTTTCACCCTAAAAAGTCTAGAATCTCAGAAAGAGTTAGTAACTGTTTCATTGATGTCTTATGAGTTGAGAGTTTACTTGTAGGCTGAAGGGGAGGTGAAGGCCCAGATAAAGCAAGCTCACAGAACTGAAAAGCTATATATAAAATTCATTGTTCTATTTATTTCCACTTTGTGATGAGTTGAGAGGGAAATGTATTTATAACAATGGGGCACTTGAAATGAGCTGTTGCTATAACTGTCCAAGGCCAGCCAACATGCATATTGCCTCATAAATAGTCATCTTATAAAGTAGACCTGAGTGATAAACTGAAGAGGAATTATAGATCAGTGATCACTTAAAAGCAAGCAGCAAAGAAATTGATAAATACTGCCTGCCTGCCTGCCTGGCAAATAAAAAACAGTCATCATTAGAGAAAGAGCTGGAACTTGCTGATTGCTGGGAAATTACAGTAATAGACAAATGAACAGATCCACTCATTCAGGGCAAAGGTGCCTTGTAGTTCAGGTAACGAAGTACTGTCAACACAGAAAGGTCCTTGAAATAGGAGCTGAACTTGCTATCCTGAAAACAGAAGATATATATACAGACACAGTTGAAAAGCTGGCAGCCCCACATCAGTTTTCTCCACCAGCGTGTTGAATGTATTTATTGTCACTGTCATCTTGGAAAAGGGAAAAGAGATATCCATAAAAATAGATCCGTTTCCATCATTGGTACTATCAAATGCTAAAACAGAATTCCTGTGGTCACTTATATCTCATAAGCCCAGTCTGTTCTAGTCTGTTATAGGGAAACAAGATGGTTATATTGATTTCAAAAGTTGGTTCTCTATTTTAAATATGTTGTTTGTTTGCCTATGTGTTGATGGAAAAGAAGCAAGTGACCTATTACCAGCTAAGTTGATTGATGGCTGTGGGTTTCCTAGCTACATTTGGGCCTCTACAAAGCAAGTCTCTTGTTGAGCTGATGTAAATGCATCTAAATGAGCCTCTTCAGGAAGCCAAGAGGAATGGCATAGAGTTACAAGTACTGGAGGTGGGGAGGATGCCACATTCTCTTTGTGCTTCAAGCCAACTTCATTCTGATCAGAACGGAAAACCATCTGAGGATTTTAAGGGTTGCTCATTTGTAATAATAACTTGCCTATGTGAAATGCATTCACGTGGCATGCTCACAACAGCTCTGTGAACCATGTGTTATCACACCCCTTTCCAAAAAGAGATTGAGGCTCAGAAACATTTGGTACATGCTCAGGGTACCAAAGAGGGAGTCTCAGTTCTTCCCATTGCCAACTCAGGCTTACTGATTCCAGCTTCTATGCCTATCCTCCACTTGTAGCCATAGTTAAAACATGATCCCACTTCCAGTTTGATTCAAATAAAGACATGTAAAAAAGTCAAGAGTGGACATCTTCTTCTTTCTATGGTTATCTTTACGGCAGACATTCTTGGTTCAAATAAGCAAGGGAATAATTTAAGAAAGATGAAGTAGCAACATTAGAAAGAGAATACCTGCATAGTTGAGGTAGTCAGCTTGCATACTTGATAAAGCAGTGAAAGCCCAGACCTGAAAGAGTTGCACGTAACAAAGACGACAAGTCAATACTCCCTAGAACACCATCACAATGTTATAAAGTATAAAATGATTAATGAAAAGATAGTCAATGTAAGAGCAGTCCCCAAATACAGATTTCAGTTTCTTTTCTGTATACTTGCTCCAATATAAGGCCTTTTAGTTCAAACTTCAGTTACAATGACAAGTTCTTTCAGAAAATTGTCATGATGCCTACCATAAGATTTCACATAAAGATTGACCATTTTATCAGTTCTCTTTAGTGGTGTAAACTACCATCCAAAATTTAGGAGCTTATAATAACATCCATTTAATTTTCCACACAATTTTGTGTGTTAGCTGGTGTTATGGTTTAGATATGAGGTACCCCCCAAAAAAACTCATGTGTGAGACAATGCAAGAGTTTAGGGGTGAAATGATTGGGTTATGAGAGCCTTGACCTAATCAGTGCATTAATCCACTAAGAGATTTACTGGGTGGTGATGACAGGTAGGTAGGGCGTGGCTAGAGGAGGTGGGTCATTAGGGGTATATCTGTGGGGTTTATATATTGTTGTGGTGAGATGAGTTCTCTTTCTACTTCCTGGTTCTATATCCTGAGGTGCCTTCCTCCGCCACACTCTTCTGCCATGATATTCTGCATCATCTTGGGCCTAGAACAATAGACTCAGCCATTTATGGGCGGAGCCCTCTGAAACCATGAGCCCCCAAATATACTTTTCCTCCTTAAAACTGTTCTTGTCAGGTCTTTTGGTCATAGTAATGAAAAAGCCGGCTAAAACATCTGGGACAAGTAGGATATTTGGAATGGCTGTTTTAGTTGGAGCCAGCTTGGCTGGGGCTGGATGGGCTGGCGTGACCTTACTTGTGTTTCTCATGATTGGCAGGTTGGTCTTTGGAGGATAGCTGGATAGTTTGTCTTGGCTCCACATGGTCTCTCATCCTTTACCAGGCCAGCATAGATGTCTTCTCATGTTGGTCTCTAAATTCCAAAGGAAAAGAAGATCCTAATATGCAAGGGCTTGGAAAAACCTCAGCTTCTATTGGGCTTGCTGGAGAGCTGGGGAGATCTGTCCAGGTCCTGCTGAAACTGGAAGGACAAGTAAGGAGTAAGACTGACTGAAGAAGAGTTGGGGTCCAGCGTGAAGGGAGTGGGTGTCACTCACTGTCTTATGTCTATTTTTCTTAGATATTATTTTAGCTATTCCAACCTCCTTTTCCCTTTTTGATTATTGTTTTCATAATCTATCTTTTCCAATTCTTTTTCTTTCAACCTACCTATATTTTTATATTTTTTGTGGGTCTCAGATAAACAGAATATAATTGGATTTAGTTTTCTCTCAAGTCTGGTAACATTTATTTTTTAATAGGAGTATTTAATCCACTCACATTTCATTTAACTTAATGATATATCAGGCTTTAATTTAACATCTTACTTTTTTTCCCCCTATATGTTCTTTGCTCTTTTATTCTCCTTTCATGCCACATTTTGGTTTAATCAAGTAGCTTTTATTCCAGCTCCTTCTCTAATAGTGTGTTAATTATATATATTTTGCTATTCTTTTATGGTTACCTGGAGATCACAACATACATCTTTGACTTCCTAGAGTCTCATTTAAATTACTACTTTTTCAACAAATCAGATGATGCAAGGACTTTACAAGATGTTAACTTACACACATTTTTAGTTTTAACTTATACACATTTTAGAGTTTCATTATTGTTCAGTTGGTGTTCATCTGGCTCAACTGGATTTTAACCTTTGTCTTCTTTATTCTTGCCTCTATTTCTGTGCTTCAATCTGGATCATGAAGAAATCCCATTGGTTTTTCTTTTAGCCTGAGTCTGAAGATAAATTCTATATGTTTTTTGTTGGTCTGAATATGCATTTATTTGACCTTCCTTTTTCAAGGATATTTTCACTGAGTGTAGAATTCTAGATTGTTTGTTATTTTCTTTTAATACTTTAAAGATTTACTTTCTGCTGAAGATTCCTTCCAAGGTGCTAAGAGGGGGAGAAACACCCTGGCTTCCCACTTCTTCCATGTCTCCTTGCAGTGCCCTCCATTGCCTACCCAGCCATAAGTCAGCAGGCATAGGAACCCCCCAAACAGCCCCCTGGATCCGGTCCTCTTGTGATGCACCTCAGAACACAGGTAAGGCAAGGAATGGATCTGAAGCCTTCACTGTCACTAACATTTCTCAGTTACACCTGACTCCATGGTAATCATATTACAAAGTATATTCATAAGATAGACTAGGTTAATGATGCATTTAAAAAAATATCAATGGCATAGTGGACACAGAATTTACTTTGAACTCAGTTATATGCTTAATGGTTTGCAGCTCTTGAATCTTGTAGCTACATTTTCTGGAATATGTCACTTTTTAGATGGCCACAATAGGGAAGGAGAGTCTGAAAAATTATGCCTGGGTTCTTCACTTCCTTTCATAAACCACTTAAATAGTCCTAAGCGCATGGCCCTATTTCTGCACAGGTGGGTTCTAGGGAATACTGAGGAGTGCATGGACAATCTGGTGAGTGCTATCTCCATTTCTCATGGATTACCTTACTTAATGAATATAGCTAATGGGGCTGAGGGTCTAGCTTAGTGGTAGAATGCTTGCCTATCATGTGCATGGCCCTGGGTTCAATCCCTAGCACTGAAAAAAATAGATAAATAAGTAGCTAATAGAGTCCTCACTTAACAAGCCACTAGAGTTTAATTTTTCTGCTATGTTCTCCCTGCCAGGTAATTTCTGGGAATCCCTCAGTCAGGCTCATGTGTTACACTAATCTTCCCTGGAGGCCACTTGTCACCCCCACAAGCCATCCGTCCTCCAGATGACTTTCTCAGACCCAGCAGGTAAGTCAACTCTTGCCAGCTCGTCTTTCACTTCTCTCAACTACTTTCTCCATTTTATTCTGCTTCGTTCCAGTATGGGCACATAGATTTCCCTTAATCTTACAGGGCACACATAAAACCACACAGTGGTATCTAACAAAATTTTCTGGACTATTTGGGGATTCTGGAAGGGAATTATAGTGCAAAAGAGGAGAACTTAGATGTCGCTATACTCCCGCTTCTCCATTTTGCCTCTAATAATGGCTTCCTTTTGGCTATGACCCTTGCCACTCATGATGGTCAGTGCTTACCAGTAGTGCTTCCCAGTCCCTTCTACTTGAGAGGACCAATTAGATGCTGCCATTCAACAGATGAGAAAAGCTTCTCTCCCTCATTTTCATAGCTGTTTTCTCCAGGGGCAAACTTCTCTTACCGATAGTGTGTGGTCTGACCCTGAGAGCTCAGACAGGGCAATCACAAAATTTGACAGCAGATTTTCTGAAGTCTAGATGATACCACCTGAAATAACACCACTGTGGGTTTTCAGCCCAGGGTATACTTTGGCATTTCCCATATGGTTCCCTTTAAAGCCAAACCCCCAGATTAAGGTACGGACACACCTCCACATGCATCCCCTCAGCATCTGGTTTGCACTCCTGATCTCTCATGACTAGTTTTAAGATGAAACCTATGTGCATGTACATCCCAAGAGCAAAGAATAATATACAGAATCAGTTACACTTAAAAAAAAATCTAATTTAGCTAAAAAAATCTTTTCAAGGGCACACCCCTACTGAAAAAGATAGGATTTGCATTGATCAACAAATATATAGCATGTCAGTTTGAGTCATTTACATCTAGGTTATTGGGTGGCAGTCTCCTTTAGAAATGATGCCCGAACATTTGCTTTACGTTTGGGTCAAAAAAGAATCCTTTCCAATTATTTTCCAGAAACAAAGGAAGTCTTTTCCAAAGATGAATGATGTCTACACCAGTAAAAATAGAAAATTGTTCACAACTTTTAAAGGACATCTCACTCATTTTAAACAAATGTCTTTCCTATGGCTATCTTGTTGTATTTGGTATTGGTGTCTAAGAGAAAGAACTAGAATGAGAGATATTATTATATTATGAAGACATTTGTGATTGCAAACACAATCCATTCCAAAAGCAATTCCTGGAGTAAGGAGAGTGGAATGAAGGCCCAGATCACAAGACCACCCCCACCAGCCCCCAGAAATCAGTTGCAGGCTTGAGAAAAAGAAGACAATTTTCAGTTATGTAATAGGAAGATCCCCAGCAACATAGTCCAATAGAAATACAACATGAACTATATATGTAACTTAAAATTTTTTGGTAGCCACATTAAATAAGTAAAAAAATAAATGAATAAAGTTACTTTCAGTAGTACAGTTTACTTAACCCAATATGTCTAAGATATATTGAAACTCGTTTAATATATTCATATCCTATATAAAGGATTAAAATATTTTAAAATATTTGTAGTGCTCAATAACCACATGTGGCTAGTGGCCATCAGACTGAGGTGTACAGGGATAGCTGCAGGACTAGACACAGAGACTCAAATGAGGCATGGGGTCCATTTCTTTCCTCTGATTTCTCTGTTCTTCCCTCTTTGCTCCACTCTCAAATATGTCCCGTCCTCTTAGTAGTGAAGTGGCTGTACAGCTCCAAGCAATATTTTTTCAGGTTCGGGTTCTGTATCAAAGGGTGCTTCTGTCTCTTTAACAATGGGAGAAAAAGTTGGTTTTCCGTCCATTCCAAAAGCAATTCCTGGAGTAAGGAGAGTGGAATGAAGGCCCAGATCACAAGACCACCCCCACCAGCCCCCAGAAATCAGTCCTCTTCAACTGCTTATGCTGAAAATAAGGACAGGGGAAGTTCCTCAGAGGAGAATCAGGTGCTATTACCAGAAGAAGGGTGCTGGTGCTGGGAGAAAATACTGAAGCAGAAACAAAGCCAAAAATTGGAGGTCTTCTCTAGGAATCAGCAGAGCACGGATGGTTACTAAAGCCCAGGCGTCGTATAAGGTCCTTTAGCACTTCCAAATCCAAGAGGTGAGCAGAGGAAGAGGAGCGTGTGCAGGGGAAAGAGGAAGGGCCATGAAACCAATGAAAGGGAGACAGGGAGGACGTTAACCTGCAGAAGTCCAAGTCAGAAAAGGTTCAGAAGTCAGTGGCATTTAAAGTTGCTAAGAGCCATGCTAAGTACCAAGAAGTGCTCAAAAGACTGAATGAAGCATGAGCCCTTACTGACCCAGGCAAGCACAGCTTTGTTGGAGGGATTCGATAGGTTGAGAGTTAGGTCCAGGAGGAGGTAAGGAAGCAAAATCAGGTTGAGAAAACTCTTCCAAGAGGTTGGAGTGAGGAAAAAGAGAAAGAGAGAAAAATCTAGGACGGTAGCCTGAGGGGGTCATTGTGTTAAGGAAGAGTTTATTAAATACCTTATTATTCAAGCATAAATATTGTGATAGTAAACTCAAAAAATATGCAGTTGAGTGCAAAGCTGGGTTGGAATTCCTCAGTGACTAACTATACTACCTTTAGCAAGCTACTTGGCTTCTCTGCCTTGGTTTTCTCATTTGTAAATTGGAAGTAATTGTGGTGATTTAACAGGATTACCAGCTATATGAGACAATGAACAAATATAAAAGTATTCAGCCAAGTTGTGCTTTTAAATTTTTTTCACAATACCTTTGTTCTATTTATTTATTTTTATGTGATACTGAGGATCAAACCTAGGGCCTCTCATGTGCTAGGCAAGCGCTCTACTGCTGAGCTATAGCCCCAGCCCAGTGAATGTATTATTGCTCTCCTTCTTCCCTAGTGACTGGTGAACAAACCACACTGTTTCTTATTTCTCTGCTTTCATATTTCTCTTGGAATGTTTCCTCCCCATACCATCAGCCTGGTGATCTCTCCTGTAACATCTAAACAAAAGCAACTGTCCTGTTGCTGGTCACTTCCTCCTGACCTTTAGAGCTCTTGCCAAAGATGAAGTCAGGCTTTGCCACCCTGGTTCTCCATTGCCCTGAATCCACTGCTGCCTGCTCACCTGCACCGCTTATCTCTGACATGGATCTGTGCTGTTTCCCACCAGAAAGGCCAGTTCCTGTACTGAAGAAGATGTACCATCTTAGATAGTTTAAGTCTTTCTGTCTGTAATTCTATGAATTCAGTCTTGGAATAAGTAGTTCTCTTCTGAACCATGCTGAGAGACTGCATCATCTGCATTTCTCTTTGAGCTTTTGGTGTTCCTTGCGTGACGGAGTAATTCTTTGCAACACTGAAAAGCTGGAGGTGCAGCTCTCTGTTGCTGCCTTCCAGTGACAAATGTGTTCTGCCCATGCCTTGGGCAAATGCTTCCTCCAAAATTTCACCTCCTCCTACAGAACTCCAGCCATGGAGCTGGATAAGGAATTGTCTGGACGGAAAGCCAAGTTGTGCTTCTCCCTTCCAGATTCCGCAGCAATTTGCTCCTCTGTGGTCATATCTGTAACCCAGGCTGAGTCTTTTCTGTACATTCCATGATCACTTTGTTTCTGCAGCTGGGTCTGCTTGCTGTATTCTTAGGTTTTGTTGCTTAACTCTTTCCTGCCATCTTGCATGTGATGACCATGATTCGTTGTTATAAGAGAGGTCTAACAAGGTCAAGAAAGACTCTAACTTTGTATTTCGTGTAATGTCTTTGTGTTTTCCTTCTTTCCATATAGCCTGATTTTTTACATCTATTTAAATAGAAGAATAAAAGTCTGATGTGTTTATACACTTGGAGTTTCTCCATCCATCCCTCCCACTTGGGACAAAACTAAGTGTGAATTTTTCGCCGAGCTCCCATTCCCTAGAAGCTGGAGTGCAGACTGGAGCAGAGGGTTAAATCCTGGCAATTAATAACTTTCACTTTTGCAACGATTGCAGCTCTGGAGTGGCTTGTTCAGTAGCTGTAGATTACAGCAGTTCTATAGAGAATGGGGTTGAGATGTTACTATTTTGATGATTATTTCAAAATTTTGCCACTGAGAGATCATTGCTTAGAAACTGTGGAAAGAAATGGATAAATAGAAGAAAGGATAGATAGAAAGGTAGATGGAAAGAGAAAACATAGAACACATTTCCAAGACTTGGAATATATTTCCAAGACTATTTTTCTATTTAAATGTGTTTATTTCCTGATAAGCCCTTCTTTGCATTCTGGAAGTCTCCTGGCTGCTGATGAGGCAGAGTCCGGAGTGCACAGCATGGAGTCTGGAGTGTAGCAAGAGCATAATAAATGCTTATCCAGGGGACTACTGCTCCATTTGGCCTGCTCAAGCTAGAGCCAGCTCCTCTGTGCTCTGTCCTTGTCAACAGAGTTTCCCAACCACTGAGGCAAACCAGAGAAGGCTGATGGATTTCACCCAAAGTTGTTAATCTGTTAACAATTGGCTGTAAAAGTATGCGTATGGAAACAAACAGGAAAACTAAAAACCAGATTTGCAGTTGCAGTGTAAAGATATAATTGTCATGTGTTAGCAAAAAGAAAGGCCTCTCACAGATTGCAAATGTTATTTTAATACATAAGGAAAATGCACTGGGTTTAATGAATGTGCTGTGACCATCAGCAAAACGGAATTTCAGATTTGAATCACTAAACCTATTTTTTTTTTTTCGGTCATTGCTGCTATTCTTTTTCATCTCATCTTCTCCTCCTTTTTTTTTAAATTTTAATCATGGGGTCCTGACAAATTGATCATGTATTTACACCTCTTACTCATTATGGGACCTTGGGTCATTTACTTAACTCTCTATGTCTTGAGTTCCTCATTTGTAAAATGCACATAAAAAAATCTAGATTAGTTGGATGACTGGATGGGATAATGTGTTCAGAATATCCTCTGTAGCGCCAGGAACACAGAACAGGTATTAACAGCAGGACTTTCTGCCACAGCTGCTGCAGCTGCAACTGCTTGGTAGTTGATCAGGGTTCCCTGGAGACACAGAACCAATAGGATGTGTGTGTGTGTGTGTGTCTCCCCCCCCTTCTACACACACACACACACACAGAGAGAGAGAGAGAGAGAGATTATAGAATTGCTCCTGATTATAGAGGAAAGCAAGTTCGTCATTTGCAGGGTGGGTCAGCAGGCTCAAGACCCAGGACAAGCCTATGTTACAATTCAAGTTTAAGCCCATCTGCTGCACAATTCAGTCCTTTGTTCTATTCAGGCTTTCAACTGATTGGATGAGGCCCACCCACATTATGAAAGCCAATCTGTTTTACTCAAAATCCATTAATATGAATGTTGATCTCATCCAAGAGCACCCTCACAGAAACGTCTGTAATAATTTTGATCATGTAACAGGGCACCGTGGCCCAGCCACATCAATATATAAAATTAACCATCCCAGTCCTGTTTTCTTTATTCTCCAATACTATATCAGAGGACAATAGCCTTTGACAGTTCTCTTTTTCTACTTTTGTTTCCTCCTGAAGAATTTATGGGCAGTAGCAAGAATGTTTATAAGATAAAATCTAGATCCCTTCTCTCTCGTGCTTAAATCCCTTAATGACCTCCTACTGCACTTAGAATAAGTGCCAGCTCCTTATCAGAGCTAATAAGGCAGTGCTTTGCCTGGCCTTCTCTGACCTCACTTTCCCAGAACCTCCTGCTGTGATGCTAGATGCTGTGGTCGACCAAGCCTGAAGTGCCAGTGTTTCATACAAGGAGGGGTGTATATCCTACTCACACTGATAGGCAGCCTCTGACTGACATAGCTCTCCAAAGTCCCTGCCTTCTAGTATCAACCCTTTCCCTTGAAAGTGGACTAGATCAAGTGACTTGCTTCAAGCGAGCACAATATGGTAGGAGTGATGGGATGTCATTTCCAGGATTACATTACAAAAGATGGTGACTTCCATCTTGATAGAACTCTCTCTGTGGTTCCTCATGCAGGCTTGCTCTTTGACAAGGGACAAAGCAGCTTCTGGTCACCCGAGGAAAACACAGAGGCCTGACATCTAACAGCCCTGGAGAAACTGAGTCTTGCCAACAACCACAGGAATGGGCTTGGAAGCAGACCCTTCCCCAGTCAAGACTTCAGATGAGGCCACAGCCTCAGGCTGATCCTTGATTCAAGCCTATTGAGAGACCTTTAAGCAGGAATTGGACTATGGTGTGCCCAATTCCTGACTCTCATAACTGTGAGATAATAAATGTGTGTTGTTTTTAGCCCTAAGTTTGAGAGTAACCTGTGACACAGTGGTAGACTGGCAGATAACTGATGGAGGAACTCTGCTTCATGCCGACATTTAGGAACCCAGACTGATGGAGATTCTATTGTTTTCATCGAATGACTTCAAGGTCCTTTGGTGTCAGCATCCAGGCAGCAGTTGGGGGATGAGAAACAGTGGAGGACTAAGTGTGATGAGGAGGCTGGCCTGAGAGACGCAGGTTACCTTTAGTCACACTAAGTCGCATGCTCTCTCTTATCTAGGTGAAATGTAGCCAGCCGCTGGCTGGGCATCCACTTCCCAGCCACAAGTCAATAATGTAGGAGGAAGACTTTGGTAAAGAGAGAGTGGATCTCAGCCACAGCCCTGCACCTTCTTTTTCTCAGTTTTATGAAGAGGACAAGCTCCATCCTTCTCTGAGGGTCTCTATTCTTCCTTGTGCATGAAATGCTTGCCCCAGATGGTTAGCTCCCTCACATCTTACAAATCTTAGTTTAAATGTCACTTCTCTCCTTTGGACAAGATTTCCTGAGTACTCTACTTAGAATAAGCACCACACTCTAGTATATTCTCTCAGCCCTTTATCACCATTGTAGAACTTATCCCAAGTTGTGATTATCATATAAGACAGTTCACTTGTTTTTAGCCATCTTCTGTGCTCAGGTGTTAGCTCCATGAAGGCAGAGATCCTGTTGCTGTGGTTCACCCCTGGATAGTACAGCACCTGACATTGTTGTTGTTGAGGAAATGAATGAGGTGCCACATTCCTAGATGATCATCTGATATAATCACGTTAAAGTGTTCTCTTCTCAGTTCCTCTCAGAGAAACCCCTTGACAAACTGGTAGGGGTTGGAGGTCATTTCTTGGAAGCGTCAAAAACTGTGAGAAATTCTCAGGGGGAGGACTAATAACAGATGGGAAGTTGTTTGCTATGTGCATTGCAATGTGACCCAGAAGTCCCCAGGACCTATAAAGCTTCAGTAGGATCCATCCGAATCACATGCACTCTATGAGAGTGGAGTGGCATAGATGTGGGAGTGGGTGTGGGTGTGGGTATAAAGTCATTCAAAAGTGGGAAGGAGCTGCCTTTTGCATTTGCACTGACTCATTTCAGACTGGACAGAACAGGTACAGAAGTGGGAGTCCAAAGGCCAGATCATCTTGAGAATTTAAATCCCTAGGAATTCACTGGAAGCTTTGTTAAGAATTTCATCCTTCCCAAGGGACGTGGAAGAGTTTAAGTTTTTCCATATTGAGCATTAAGTGTGAATGCCAACCAACATGTCTCCCATCAACCTTCTGGCTTTCTTGTTAGACGTGAGGGAGCTAACCATCTGGGGCAAGCATTTCATGCACAAGGAAGAACGGAGACCCTTAGAGAAGGATGGAGCTTGTCCCCTTCATAAAACTGAGAAAAAGAAGGTGCAGGGCTGTGGCTGATACTCAACAGGGGAAGACAATCCCAGCTGTGTTCCCATACGGGTAAGATCAGGTAACTGGTTCAGGCCAGTGGAACATGGCATATCCCACAGCCCACTCTGCACTGGGCATGGCATGTTAAAAGCTCTCCCCTGCATTCTCCTACTTTTCTCTTCTCCATTTACCAGCTAGAAGTTCATGTCCAGGGTGACCTCAGAATCTATAGGGTGAAGATGGCTATGTCTCTGGGATCTGAGGCTCCTGGGTGTCTGAGTGACAGAGGATTTCAGGTGAAGGTCAGAAAATGTCTTCATAAAAGATAAGAAAAGTAAATGCTCAATCATAACTGTGTTCTTTGTATTTCCTTATGTGCTTGGGGAAGATGGACAAGGTACACTGTCTATAAAAAACATAGACATGTCAAGCACTTGGCAAATGCTGCCTCAAGAGCCTTTGGAATATTCCAATGGATATATATTCCCAATGGATATTCCCAATGGATCAACTCATTGTTAAACAAACCATTTCCAGTGATCTTTCTAGGATCACTCAGCTGGTGGGAACTCTGTGACAGTTCAGTCGGCTCTGGGAGGATACTATAGCATCCTTCACAGATAGCAATGCAATAAGGAAATGAAGAGGTGGTTTTTTTGTTTGTTTGTTTTTTTAATGTGCCACCAGAACAGACTTCTTGCATCACTTTGGAATGGAGAATAGGTGTGGTCACTTGTTAGCCACTGTCTTTTCCCCTTATACTAAGATATTGGAAGTCTTTGCAGAGGACAGGGAAATCAGTAAGATTTACTTAGTCCCAAAACATTTAGGGATGGGATAGACAAGTGCCACACTCTTCCAGAATGGAGTTAGAGCCATGGTAGCTGTGTCAGTGCTGGTCCTTGTGAGCCAATGGGCCCTACAAACCTCAAGGTACACAACAAACACTGACTTCCTGAGAGACCAGGGACTCTATGGGCTTTATCTTTTCCATAGAAAATCTTCTAACCTCTGGAGAAGGGATTCTATTTAATTTTGCCTCTGGACATATACACCTGGTCCAACAATCTATGCCGTATCCTCTCATTAAATGAAACACCCTGGAGGATGCTTGGCAAAATCCTGGCCTGAGAACAGTTTTTTGGAAGCCAGAATTGTGATTTAAAGTTAAAGGAAAGAAACAGTGCTCCTCCAACTTTAGTTCCAGGAAAGCATCTGTCTTCATCACCTTCATCCAGACTAACAGTTTGTGCTTAGGAAAGACAGATGTGTCCTGGAGGTCTTTCTCCCCTCACACGACGAAGCAGGCAGTGCATCATACCTGGCTTGTGAACAAACAGAGAATAGCAGCCTCCACTTCACAAACGCATCCATTCACTCTGAGGACTTTTTCCCCTCCAGCCAAGGGAGCAAAATGCCCATTCCAGTGTATTCTGCGTGTCCCCAGGCCTTAATATATCTCGGAGCAGCTCTCCTCAGCATTCCACATTATAAAATCAATCTCTATTTAAGTAAGGGAGGATATTTATTTCTTAATTTTTTAATAATGTATTTCGTGATTTGTTATAGCTTCAGTGTTGTATTATTTATTTATTGTGCCTATAGGGTGCACTGCCACTTGGTAATAGAGGAGCCACGGAAACTTGAGACCTAAGCAGAAATGAGTTCTATAATATTGCTCTACACTCTAGGACTTTATCCAAAATTAACAGAAGAACAAAAGTGCAAGGCAATGATAACGGATCTGACAGCAGTGGGGGAGTGTTTGTGAAAGACATGGTGGACATTTTAAAAGAATGGCAGACAATGGCAAGTGACAAATAGAGGGACTGTTTTACAATTCAGATCCATTTCATAGGCCCATAACACTGGATTTGCTGTATTCTTGCTCTGTGTGTGTGTGTGTGTGTGTGTGTGCGCGTGTGTGTTTATTTAATGTTTTACCAAAGAAGAAATTGTCCCAGGACACGATAGAACTTAAATATGCTTTCCCCTGTCTTCTTGCAAATCACATAGGCAAGAATCATGAGGGATGTAGCTTGGGAGGGGAATGCATTCATTTTGATCCCAAGGACTGTTGACAATTTGCTGAAAAGAAGGGAGATCTTTACATGAAAAAGAGAGTGTTTTTGTTGGTTTATTCTTTCCATTTGTGAAACAGCATAAAATGTGGCATTTACACTTAACTTTTGCCTCCCACAGTTAAAGTACTGGAAGATACCACAGTTGAAAATTCTTTAATATGCATACAAATGATGTCATAAAAATTGGGGACATTTAGATAAAATCAGTGTAGGATTGACACATTTAGCTCCAAAACTTTCTACATCTGTTAGGTATTATTCAAACACTGTTACTGGTGATAGGATTCTGATGATTGCTAATACTCTCCAGTGATTTTTTTTAATTCTTTAACCTTCTCATTAGTTCTGGGGTGCATTTCAGGAAACTGATATCATGCTGATGACACCACTTGACATTAAGTGATAAATAAAGGCAGTAAAGGACACTTGTCCTAGGTGAAATGATGCCATCAGTCCGTCAGCCAGCCTATCAACAACATTTACTGAGTGCCTACTGAGAGAAGGTACCATGAGAACAGAGGCCTTGAGGGGCAGCCAGGACAATGACAGAGGCCTAGGAAAGACATGTCTATGGATTCCAGAAGATCAGCTCCTCAGGAAGGGCAGTGGAAGACGGGGTACCTCATGTTTGCCTGGCACCTCCTGCATGCAGCCCAGGAAAAGAGCCTTTTATCAGTGAGCTCCTTGGGGACTCCAGCAACCCTGTGAGGGCAGTAGCCCTAGCCTCTCCCAGTTTGTTTCCTTAGCTGTGAAATGAACTCCAATGAGCAGCCAGGAAGTGGCAAAGCTGGTGTCTGCATGGCTCATTCTACCATTCTGGAGGTCAGTGAGCACCAAAAAACCCCGCAGAGGCAGACAGCCAGGAGAAGGGACCTCAACTCCCGCTCTTGGAGATCCCTCCCTGTTCCAGGCCCATTGAGCAAATGCAAGGTTTCAAATAAAGGGAAAAGCTATGAAATTCTTGTTTCAGGATTTGGCTTAAAGAGATCACATAAGAATCACAATGTGCACATTTGGTGTTAGCACATGTTCAGTTCTGTCACATTTGAGATTTATACAGTAGAAGCAAATTCATAGCTGGATGCCTGTGTAATCTAGTAACTTCTCATGAGCACTGAGGGCACAGCCTGATGACTCTGGTCGGTGTTCCCCTAATGGACACAGTCGTGCTGTTTAGGAGTGCTTCTCTTTATTGGACTGCGAAGTATTCATTTTCAGTGTGTCCCGGGGACAGAACCCTCACAGGGTGGAGAAAGCCCGTACCCGTTGTCTTGTTGAAGAGAAGCCTCTTCCTACCCTTGTGCCCCTTGGAGACTGCATCAAAGAAGGAATATTAGCTAGCTTTTGCAAGAAGATAAAAGTCATCAAAATGTTCATTATGGCCATACAAAACTGTTGAAATATTAGAAATACAGTACCAGTGAGCTGCTTGTTCAATCTTGTCAAAAGCACAAACGAACAGTTTGATTTTTTTCTTTCTCTTCTTTTCCTTAAAGGACTGATCTGGAGGTGGTGGGAGTTGGGGAAGAATGGCTGCTGTCCTCAGACAGACTCAGCCACAGGGAGCCAGGTCCTGACTCACATGTGTGGGCAGCAGAGGCCAGCAAAAGAGGACCATAATGTAGCTTTGCTGCTGGCTGGAGGATCTGGATGTAGGATGCACTTATTCTTTATTTCTCAATACAACATTTCCAATTCAATTTCTTCTACCTTAGAGGGAATAGGTGCAAATTTCAACATAATCAGGCCATTCATTCACTTAAGAAACACATGCGGATCACCTACCTTGGGTCAAATATACCAGGTACTTGGGTGGGGAAAGATTTTATTGCCCTGTTCTCAGGGAGCTCCATTTATGGGAAGGAACATGAATAAAGAAGCCCATAGAACACAATATGATGCCCAAAGATGACGGATACATGAGGCACCGTGGCTGCCCTAATGAGGTCATGGTTGTTGGCCAACATACAAACTCTGCCTCTAGGAAATGTCTTCAAGTAGAGGTTATGAAACACTGAATGGCTTCTTGGCTTGGAGGCTGTGTTCAATTCCATTCCAGTTCACAAGTGTGAGGTCTCAGGCTGGGGTAGGTAGAGACTTAGGGGCTCTGTAGTTCTTCAGGCTGATGTGTAGAAATGGAATGGTGGAGGCTTTGAGGTTCAGGAGCCAAAGTTGCTCAAAAGCTGGATATCCATTTCCCCCTGACTCGCAGCAAGTCTCCCGACACTAACTGGAGAAACATTCCCGGGGTTTTACAGGAGATGCACAAACAGATCATTGGCCTGACTGGATGCTGGGAGTTGCCACGCCCCCAGCAGGAGGGAGGAAAGCCAGCCATCAGAACTGTGAGGGAGCAGATTGGAAAGGGATGGATGGGCACATTGTACAGCACATTCCTATGCTTTAGGAGGACAAAACAAATTTTGATCAGTACCATCCTAATTCTAATGGATCAGATAATTTAGTTGACTAAAATGCTCAATGTATCCAAAGCACATACTATTTTGAAGTAAAAAATAGAACCAGAATCAAATGCAACCAGATTTTTTTTTTTTTAACAAAAAAGAACAGAACATCGTAGAAGCGATGATAAGCAAAATGAAAGATGAGAAGTAGCAGAGGCTCTTAAGCTTGTTCTCCCAGCATGAGAATTAGAGGGACTAGTACAATGCTTACCTGTGTTCTCATCTCCCAGGCTCAGTGATACCATTGGCTCATGGCTGCCCTTGCTTCATTTATACCCCCCACCAGCCTGGGGACAGAGCAAGTTTGAGTTGTTTTGCTGCTGTGACTAAATGACCCGACCTGCACAACTGTAGAGGAAGAAGAGTGTATTGGAGGGCTCGCGGTTTCAGAGATCTTGTGGACAGCTGGCTCTATTCCTCAGGACTCGAGGTGAGGCAGGACAACATGGCAGAAGAGTATGACAGAGGGAAGAGCCTCACATGCTGACCAGAAAGCAGAGAGAGACTCCACTGGCCACATAAAAATATATACCCAAAGCCACGCCCCAGTTCCCACCTCCTCCCGCCACACCTACTACTTCTTTACCGTTAATCCCTAGCAGGGGATTAATTCACTGATTGGGTTGAGACTCTTACAAACCAATCATTTCCCCCCCAACCCTCTTGTACTGTCTCACACGTGAGCTTTTGGGGGGCCTCCTATCCAAACTATAACAGGGCAGGTAATTTTGAATGTGGAATCACATCCGGGCACATCAAGGAAGGAGGGCGGTGAGCTGGGAGGAGTTCATGCCAGTCATGAGGCTGGGCAGGGTGGCATCAAGAGATGTGGTGGCATCTGTGTCCCCATTCTTGTTGGTCCCTTTGCCTGCTTCCAAGTTTTCTGTCTCTTTCCAGAGCTCAGAGTTCTATCTTCCTGGAAGTCAGGTGCAAGTGGTTTAGGTGTTTTCTGCTCTAGTAAAGGAGAGTTTCTGGACAGAAGAGGGGAAGGAGGGAGAGAGGATGGTCATACAGAAGCAGAGGTGGGACTGGGGAGTGGAGCACAGTACTGAGCTTGCCAGGGGCCACCCCGCACCTTGAGAGACAGACAGAACCTGTCACATTCTCTGTCCCCCTCTGCCTTCATTCTCTCATGCTCAAGACAGATAGGAGGAGCCATGTCATTTCCTCAATAACCCATGATCTGTCTTGATTCCATATTTCTTTAATGCTGTCGTTCAGCCTTGAAGGCCACCTCCTCCTTGCACCTTGCCAATATGTGCTCCAGTCTCAGCTTTTATACCACTTCTACCATGAGATCCTTTGAACGCTGAGTCTGGGTAATCCTTCCAGGCATCCCCACCAAACTTCCTGCACTCCTCCCGACTTGGAGCACTTCACAGATTGTTGTATGGCTCCTGTGCAATCATTTATCTTCCCCAAGAGACAGAGGATCCAACAAGACAAGAGTAGCAATTATTCTATAGTTGCATGCTCAATGCATACCAAGTGCCTAGCATGTAGTAGATGCTAAATGTAATTTTTAATGAAGGCATAAAAATAATCTGAAAACAGAATTTGTTGCTATGCATATCCAAGAAGAAGGAGAATACCTGTTTTGTAGAAATCAGACAAAAGATAACTCTTTTTGAGAACAAATGCTACCTCAAATCAGGGCACACAATTCATAGGCTGAATTTCAGTCCTCACTACACCCTCTGGTTAGGTGTCCTTGTGCAGTGAACAACCTGCTCAACCATGTGTAGCAGGTCTGAAAGGATCTTTACACCAGTGGTTCTCATATCTGGCAATATGTTAGGAAAACCTGGATAGTTTTTGGAAAATATCCCTGTCTAATCTCCAATCTCAAGACATTTAGGCTTAATTGGTCCCCAGGCATTGGTTTACTTTACAGTTCCAAGAATTGCAACCTGGATTGAGACTACAGTTTTGGATTTACTGTCATGGCCACCTCAAACTAGGCTCTATTGGAGAGGTGAGTTTGCATCACGTAGGCATGCATTGACAGGATCACATTCCAGCTAAAGTGCTGACACCAATGCCACCTTCTAGAGCTATTCCAGGAGGCTTTGCCTTTATCATTTACCCCCAGATACCCCTTGACTAGTCCTTCACTGAGGAAGGAGGTAAGTTGCCCCACTATCCTGGAACTGCAGCTCAGGACCATGGGAACATAAGATCTGAAAGTGAAGGCTTTGCCCAGCTCACATCTGGCTGTGTGACCTTGGGAAAATTACCTAACAATTCTCTACTTCAGTTATGTTGGCTATAAAATTAACTAATGGTACGGACCTACTTGCCAGAAATGTCATAAGAGTTAATGAGAAAATAATTGTAAAGTGCTCCATCAATATAAATTGTTGTTGTAATTGCTAAATAACTTCATTGTGTAAAATTCCATTGAAATCTATGCTGTTCCTTTGGGTTTTTTTAATCACTATTTATTTGATTTATGCATAGAAGGCAGCATTTGCCTAAAAACCCTTTCTTATACCGGTATTCTCTTTGATTTATTCTCTTTCACTCTGCCAGCACACAGCTTGACATATGTATAAAGGATTTGCAGGAAAAATCACTTAATGCACAGTGTTGCCTTTGTTGTGACTGTCTTATCACGAACGGTTATAGTTGTCACTTATTCTCAGAATTGTTTGTCTAGTTTTCGTTCAGGCTTATAAATACTCACCTTGGACATGGTTTATAGACAGTGTAGGGAAAACAAATACATATGCTGGAACCGTCAACGTAGATTTATTCTTACTTAAAAAAAAAAGGCTTAAAGGTTTAATGTGTGCTTGATGAGCCATAATTCAGCCTGAAAGATGCAGGCGGTTTATATTGACTCTCCTGGGTAGGCTCAGCAGACATGGTTTCAACCTTTCTCAGTCCCTCTTTAGCAGGCTGTGTCTTTCCTAGAAGGACTGATCTCAAGGTATAGCTTCTAAGAAGGCTAATCTCTGAGGAGAAGGGACTTTAAACTGACTGTGTACCATGGACAGTGCCCAGGAGGGACTCCGGATATTAATGTGCTGGTTAAAGAACCTTGGAAGGAAGGGCCTTTGCTGTGAATGCACCGAAGCCTACCCCTAGTGCCAGATCTTTGAAAATTGGAAATTTGCCTTAGTGTCCCCAAATCTTTTAACAACAACCTCCACTCCAAAAAGATTATCTTTCCTATTGAGAAAAAAGCCATTGAAATTACTGGGCAGGGGTCAACACTGAAGGAGCCTGGGTCTTGGGTCTGCTCTTTGGAGAGGCTGGTGTGAATACATCCACCCTTGAACAGAGATGCGATGTGGTGTGGGTTGAAGTCATAGGACTCAGTTTTTGTCTCATGCTCTGAGGCTGTGGGTAAGTCTCTTCACTTTTCTGAGCCTCTGTTCCTGTCAATGAAGATACAAATACTCATAGGTTTATTTTGTTGAACAGATGCCTTCAGATGAGATGTCTGTCCAGCACACAGGAGATTCTTCAGAGTTTAGCTCAATTTGAATTATGAAAACATCCAGAATCTTAATCCAGAGGGAAGAATTACATTAAAAAATGAGAGACAGTGTGGTGATTGCCAAGGAAAAGCGTCAGGCTTTTGTTTCACAAGAGCTGTATACCAGTCCCTGTCACTAGCCGTGTGACCTGGGGTGAGGTCCTATCCTCTCCTACTCCGTTCTCTGAGCTAGAAAATGGGGATAATTGTGTCCACCACATGGGACTACTAAGATGATTAAATAAAATAACACAAAAGAATCCCTAGAAAAAAGAAGGGGTTGGAAGGGTCAATGACAATAGGTAGCATTGCTTCACTTTTAGGAAAAAAAAGCTCTTTGATAGTTTTTCAATCATTGATGGATTACAGATTTTTTTAATAAGTAATGCTATTTTTACAAACTAATGGAAACCTTTTTACTGACTATACACTGAAAGGTCTGTTACTAGTCACCGTTTTGCTGTCATAAGATACACAGATAAAGTACTTTTATGCAAGGCTGGTATTTTGCTCAGCTGAGCTATTCCACAGCAGCACTGATTAAGGCCCTGAGCCCCTTGCAAGCCTTTCTTCTCACAGCCTGTGAATAGGTTAAGTTTCCTTCATGATTACTAATTTCACATAACTTCATGGGATGATTACATATTTATGTATTATTTATTATGCAAATCTAGCATTATAAATTATTTAAAGCCATATTAATAGTATATATTATTTATGATGGAACTGTATTCATATATATTTTTTCAAGTAGCTTTGGCTGGAGCTTTTTTCCCCCCTGTGGACCATAGTCATTGGAAGTTAGTATTCCCCTCAAGAATTGATGCAGCACTTTTTGTGGGGACGTTGCCATCAGGTTCCCCATCTGCACTTCTTTACAACCAGGGTCTGTTAAATGGCTCTAACATTAAGGGGCAAAGCCTGAGGCTCTCTGACCACCTATGATCATGACTGGAGAGTGCCACTCATTTGAAAAAAAAAATGTGAAGTCAGGAGTTTGCCATTGGGATTGCCCCTCCTCTGATGGCAGTCTTCATTCCCAGAACATCATCTTTCCTGCTCTGAAAAAAAGCTCTCAGAAGAACCTAAGAAACCAAGCCATGGTAGAAGTAGACTGTATTTGGCTACAAGTCACAGAAAACCTGAAAAATAGTGGCTTAAATCTTGGCAATATATATTAGCTGATGTTATTGGTACCCGTAGGCAGGTGAGCCAGTTATTCTGTGGTTCACCATGGGGGCCCACCTATGATATCCTGACCTTATGTGATGTGTTCAACAATATTACTCTAGGTTCCTCCAACACAGATGACCAAGATCCAACCATCAAATCTTCTCTCAAAATATTCTAAAAGTAGAATAAAGGGAGGCAGGAAAAAAAAAAAATCTTTGCATCTTTGCTCTATGTTATGGTTTAGATGTGAGATGTCCCTCACAAGCTCATGTGTGAGACAATGCTGGAGGGTTTCGAGGTGAAGCGGTTGAGTTGTGGGGGTTTTAATCTGATCAATGCATTAATCCCCTGATAGTGATTAATTGTGTGGTAATTGTGGGTAGGTAGGATGTGGATCCAGGAGATACATCCTGTGGGGCATACATTTTATCCTTGTTGAGCAGATGACTTTCTTTTCCTCTCTCTCCCTCTCTTTCTCTCTCTCCTCACCCCCTTCCTGACGGCTCTGTCCTGAACCACTTTCCTCCATCACACTCTTCCACCATGATGTTCTGCCTCACCTTGGGCTCAGAGCCATAGAGACAACCACGTAAGGACTAAGACCTTGAAATCATGAGCCCCTAAAATAAACTCTTCCTCCTCTAAAGTTGTTCTTGTCGGGTCTTTTGGTCACAGCAGCAAAAAACAAAAAAACAAACAAACAAAAGTGACTAAAACACTCTGTCTGCAGCTCCAGGTTTCATCTGGGAGAAAATGGCACCCTGGGTCACACAGCTGTATATTAACCAGATCATTGACAAAGAATTGTCTTTTCCCCCTATGGAGCATAGAAAGACTCTCACATGCCCTTAGGCTTGGAATATTCATATCCAAAGAAAGGTGAGACTTCCTTAGTAAGGAAAAAGAGCATGGTTTGTGGTGGGCAACCACAGTATCTGTCATAAGGTGCCATGAATTTAATAGGTCAGTCTTTATCACAAAATTTACATTTAAAAGAAGGTTGGTGTTTTTAAATGAACCTAGATGGAATTTCAACTTGATGCCAGGATGAGTATGAGGGACCAGATTTGCTTTCCCATCTGAAAAAAAAAAAAAAGCTGAAAACCTAAGAGATGAAGTAATGGTTTCAAGACACTGAACATCAAGGAATGGAAGATGAAGGATGGTGATTACTGAATGACAAGAGTCCAGTGAGGTAGGACCCAGAAGAATGCCAAAGGAAAGACTGACCATGTTAAGTAGAGATGTAGAAGGTAAAAATCCACAGATAGAATGCCTAAAAAGTCTGAGATGACTTTTGGATGGAGTTAATGGCACATTGCAGTCTCTGGAAGAGAGAAGCAGATAATGGAAAAATTGTTTCAACAAATAATGGCCAAAAAGTTTCAAAATTTGATGAATACTTTAAATCCACAAGGATAAGAAGCTCAACAATCTCAAAGTGAAAATTGTTGAAGACACACAATGAACAAATCATTTTTTAAAAGTGACAGAGAAAAATTTTACTTAAAATATTTTAGGTTTTATTTATTTTGTTGGGAGCATAATATTTTTTTTTAATGTTTGTTTGATTGATTTAAACAAATACTGGAGAATCATCCAATACTGCTTGCATTGGATGCCCTCCTGGGCCAGGAGTCTGCACATTCCTTTGCATCTTGCCTTGAAATGGCAGAACCTTTCATTTGATCTTTATTATTTACTATAACTCCTGTATTATCTTCAGAATAAAGAATCATGCTGTCTTTTCTTTTGTATAGCTTTTGTTGTTGAATTACCACTGCTGGATGTATTTTCTTTCTGAGTTCTGGTTTTGTTGCCAGGGTCTTAGGAGAAAGCCTGATTTGGGGGAGTCCCATTGTACTAGATCCACTCACTCCAAATAGCAAATGTAGAAAAAGAAGCAACGTTGAAGTAGGAAATAAATTTATTCAATGTAGCTATATTGGGAAAACAAGGGTACTAGCATCCTTACCCCTGTTTTCAGGGGTACTGACATGAGCTTCAGGTTTAAACAGAGGAAGAATTGGGGCAGGGGGCAAAAGGTGTGAATAATTAGGTGTCTTGGTCAAACTGGTCTAGGTGGTTTGGTCAGTCTTGGTTCCGTAAGGTCCTGAAATTGTATCATTTGAGGGGGCCATTTGGTTCCTATCTTAAAAAGGATTGCTCCTCCTAAGAGGGGCCAGCCTCAGTTCCCATCATGGGGTAATTGCTCCCACTTAGGGGGCAGTTTCATTGTGGGGTGATCTGCCTGCAAGATACACTATTCCTGGCAGATTTAGGGCAATGACTGGAGACTTCTAGGCACGGCTTCAGGGATCTGGAACAGGACATAGTAAAAGCTGGTGGTTGACAATCTGTTGAGGATGCTATGCCTGCAAGTCTTGAAAATGCTTTAGCTTTTCTTATTTTGGTGCCTTCAACCTTGAAGGGAGAGGAGAGAGGTAAGGTAATTTTAGAGATAATCAACCTCACATTTCTAGTTTTTAGACAGACATTTGTTAAGCGATTAACATGTCTACATGCAGCATTGAGCAGGAATCTGACCCAAAGTTTAAGTTAATAAAGGAGAGAGACACAAAATGAAGGCAGAGATATCAAGCTTTTGCCCTGCTTTTAATAACTCACGAGGTACCTGCAGGTCGAAGTGAAGAATCAGTGCTTTTTTAGCCAAAGCAGCCTCTAAGTCCTGTTTCAGTTTGTCTTTCTTAATAGTGGCCATCACCATGTCACAGCAGCAGGGGGATGTCTGTTCAGTCGTCCCTTGATCCCCTACAGTGGAAACAATATACAGAGACTTTCAGCTCCTGTGCGGTCACCATAATTGATCATGGCCCCTGCTGAAGGATGCAAGGAAATGCAAGAATTTCTCACAGGAAAACACACCGTGTCCTTTCTTCAATGTCTTGAATGGCAGAGAGAAACAGAAAGTAAGAGAAAAAAAATGTGAGGCAGTGAAAAAAGACATACACAAAGGAACAAAGATAGGCACGACAGCAGATGTCTCACTAGAAACAATGCCAAACAAGAAGACAATGGAGCAACATTTTATATGCATTTAAAAAGAGGGGGTGGACCTTAATTTCAAGCCTAGAATTTTTTCTTTTCTGGTAGTGGGGATTGAGCCCAAAGGCACTTGACCACTGAGCCACAGTGGTCTAACCCTTTTTATTTTGAAACAGGGTCTCACTAGGTTGCTTAGAGCCTAACTGAATTGCTGAGTCTGGCCTTGAACTTGGGATCTTATTTCTCTGGTTGCAGAGTCCTCAGCAATTTCCCTTTGCTAAAGGGAGCTGCCTTGCCCAGTTGGGAACCCTTTCTCTTCCTCTGCTTATTCAAATGTAAAGTACAATCTAAATTCAAGCACCACCTGTGGGATTGTCTGAAACCTCTGTTGCAAGCACATCACAGTTCAAATTCTCTCTCACCCTTCACAGTTGTTAATCTCAAATTCAGGCCCCATTTTTATTTGCAATCATGAGATTTCCTGTTTCCTAAAGAACCCAATGTGTGTCATCCACCATGCCCACACTGTTACCTTCAGAGAAAAAGGTAGAGGCTGAAAAGAGATGTGCTTCACATTAAAAAGAGATAGGGACTGGGAATGCAGTTCAGGGAGAGAGCACTTGTCTAGCCTGCACAAAGCTCTGGGTTGGATCCCCAGTACCTCCCCACCAAACGGAGATAATAGAAGATCTTAAAGTACTAGATCATCTCCTAGATGGAGATAACCTGAATTTTCTCTTTAGCCTACCACCTTCACCTACTTGAAAAGCTAGTTTTGTTTCAACAGAAGTGTAGAAATGGTATCATGTTCTGAAAATGTTGAATGGGAAGGGTCCTTGATTTTCCTATACTATTGGTACAACCTCTAAGCAAAATGGGTTCAAAGAATGAGAACCCAAACCTTTTTGATAAGAAGGCTTCAACACCATGGAGGAAAATTGTAGATAAAAAGGAGTCATTGTTAATTTATATTTTAAAATATCATCTAAATAATTCTTCTGAAACATTCCTCAAGAAACAGTTTTAATCTTAATTCCCCAGTGCATTATGAACCTAGCTGAATTGCTGAACAGACCACTGTTACTCCCTGCTTTTGACTTTACTGTGACAAAGTGTCCAAAATCCAGATGACCCCGATGGCTTGAACAACTGTGTGGAGAGAGAAATCCTCTGTGGAATGCCAATTCTCTCATCCAACTTTCCATTGTTTTCTGCTTATTTATTCTGCATGTGCATTATCCAGTTCTCTTTGTACTCTAGCTTTCTAGTCATTTTTTAAAAGTTTTTTAGACTTTTAATTTAGATTTACAGAAAAATTGCAAAGATAGAACAGAATGTTCTTGTATAGTCCTCACCCAGCATTTCCTAATGTTAACATCTTACATAACCACAGAACACTTGTCAAAACCAAGAAATTAACGTTGGTAAAATACTATTAACTAAAGTGCAGACTGTATTTGGATGTTACCATTTTTTCCGCTAATGTTTTTTTCTGTTCCAAGATCCAATCCAGGATAGCACATTACATTTAGTCATTATATTTTTTTATAATTTTCCTCCAATCTGTGACCCTTTCTCATTTTTTTCCTGTTTTTCATGACTTTCCAGTTTAGAGTCTGCTCTTCATCAATTTTGTAGAATGTTCCTCAATTTATGTTTGATATTTTCTCATTAGCAGGTTAGGGCTATAGGACATTGGGAAGAATATCACTGCGTTGATCATCATTTGCTGATTTGACCAAAATGTCTAACATGAACAACTTAAAGGACAATTGGATTTATTTTGAATTCATGGTTTCAGAGTTCTCAGTCCATAGTTAGCTGGCTCCACTACTTTTGGCTTGAGGTGAGGCAGACGCCACGGGAAGGATGTGGCCTAAGAAAGCTGCTCAGATCATGGCATCCAAGAAGCTGGCAGAAGGAGAGGGAGAGAGGAAAGGAAGAAGGGGTTAGGGACAAGAAATACCCTTTCTAGATGTGCCTCCCTCTGACCGACTTCCTCTAACTAGGTCCCACCTTCTACAGTTTCTATGACCTCCCAATAGTTCATTCAAATTATGAATCCATAAAATTGATTAATCCATTGATGAGGTTACAGACTCTATGATCCAATCACTTCATAAAAGCCCCACCTTTGAACATCGCTGCACTAAGGACCAAGCCTTCATCACATGGGTCTTTGGGGGACACTTCATATCCAAATTACAACAATCACAAAGAGGGGGTGGCCTGGTTGTCACCTCACAACAGAAGGTCCATGACATCAACAGAACTTACCACTACTGGTATGACTAGGTTTCCCAGCTACCTACTCCTTTCCCACCATTCTTTGTTTCTTAGAATCAAGTCACCAAGCTCAGCCCACATGCAGAGAGAGGGGAGAGTCCAGTTGAGTTCTTCTGTAGAGTTTGTTCCTCCTCTCCTATTAGTTTATCAGTTATTTGTATAATATGAATGTATGGATATTTATTTTATTCTTTATATTACAACCCTCTCAAGGAACTTATTTTGTTGCTCAAATTGCTCCAGCTTTGGCTACTGGAAAGTCTTTCACATGAGTCTATTTAACACGAAGGTCTCATTTTTTCTTTTCTTCTTCTTCCTCCCCACCCTCCTCTTCTTTCTTCTTCTTCCTTCTCCTCTTTTTCCTCTTATTTTTATTTTGGCACTTCTTTAATTTCTTCTCCAGACTCATCTAGTATTTTTCCTTTCCCAGTCCCTATGATCAGCCATTTCTCTAAGGACTTGGTTCCTTTTATTTGAGAATGTTTGTTTAAAAAGCAAGATCTGGGTGCTGGGTGTGCTTGTTGCTACTGATCTGTCACTGCTTCTAGGCTTTCATTAGATAGAGCCACGAAATATATGTATGTATACTAACCCACATATGCCCACCTAATTCTTTCTCTCCATATAAACTCTGTGTGTGTATTTATAGCATAAAAATAAATGGAAGCTCATACTAATGTTTCTGACTATACTCCAGTACCTTGGGGCTTATTCTAGCCATCCCCTTTATTTACTTATAATTCCTTTTTTCTGACCATAACAACCTGATTCCCATTGTACGTGGTTTATTTACTTATTTGTCCAATACCAGTAAACATGTAGTTTCAGAATTGCAGATTCCTGGTGTTCCTATGAGAAACAAATTTACTAACTGTATTACAGTATCCGTATGTGCAGCTTTTTTTTTTTTTTTTTTTTTTTTTTTTTTTTTTTGATATGCTGGTATCCATTTAAAACACTGCTTTCCAAAATTACTTAGGACAACTTCTTTTGCCCCCACTGTCTTTAGTGAGGTAATGGCATACATGTGTGAAACACCTAGATTCAATTTTGTCACAGTCTGCATTCCATCCATGACATTCTGGTTGATTTTTAAAATATAAATACTTAAAGCTCTCCATTTGTGGCTTATAATTCTAGCGGGCTTATGAGAGAGGGGTTTGTAAGATGTAATGCAAGAGTCTAAGGGATGCTGTATGTGTACAGGGAGGACAGATTCAAATCCTGGATCCACTACTGTATGGTTTTGGAAGACTCTCTGAACTTTGGGACCTCAGTTTTCTCTAAAGGAAAATAGAGGTAAATTATGAAAATCCCACGAATGTATCTGAATATGATTTACAAGTTTCATAGTGAAGGGAGGCCTTTCTAGTCCCTCTTCCTCCTAGCTACTTGCCCTTGGAGGCATTCAACCTTCCTCTACCTTGATTCTTACCTGCACTAGCCTATGTTTTCCAGGTGTCCTCAACATCAACCCCCCCCCCCCAGTATCTCTCTAAACTTCCATTTTGCTAATCTTTATCTCATTCATCATAACTCGCCTTATCTCTGCACAAATGGGGAATGGAAGCAGGAAGGACCTGAGTAGTTATGGCAAGACAGTTCTGCCCTGTGAACAGAGCATGATAACCAGCCCACGGGAGCTCCAACCGCCCCTATGCCTGGAAGTCATTTCATCTCCAGACCTCAGTTGCCTCACAGATAAAATGGGGATACTCAGGATCCATGGTGAATGAATGAATGGGGAATTAATGTTTACTGATCTCATTAAGTTGTGATATAATGCTCAGGTTTAGCAGTTTCCCTGGCCCATCAACTCCACCTGCAGGACCACAGTCTGAAGCCCTGCTCTCAGAGCATACCCGATCACCTCCTGGAATCTTCAAAACATCTCACGTTCACTCAAGGCCACTCTCCTCCAGTTTCCCCTTACACGTCCCACCAACACCTGCTGCTTCTCTGAGAACTCTGCTTCCTGACTCGGCCCGGCTGGCCTCCATGGGCTGCTACAGCCACCAAACCCTTCGGGTGCCAGAGAATGCTACAATTCCTCGGCCTCCAACAGAGTCATTGCAGTGGTGCCACAGTCCATAAACACATGGGCTGATGGCCCCTCCCTATTTCTGTGCCATAGAAAGTCATTTGGATTCCAGTGAACACTGTGGGGGCTCCATTATCAGTCTCGGGGGGGGGGGGGGGGATGTAGCTCTTATAGTGATGTCCCACAGCACATCTGTTCCATCCGTGGCTCAAAGGCAGACTTCTGGAGCTGCGCCAGGGATTGGTCACAGCTTCTCTGACATCCTGACCTCCCCCCATGTTCCTTTACTTTCTCCCAGAGACCCTGACACCAACACTTCCTCCTAATGGTTCCTTCTCACCATGCCAACCACTCAGTGAAACAGTTGTATGAGTAGGACCCAGTAGCAGGGGGCAGGGGGCATCCAGTGGTAAGGTGTTTTTTTTTAGAATAATCCACACAATTTCAGCCAAAGCTTGACTCAGCAGGGGCCATCCCACAAAATGCAATGCCTTAAAAACATTTTATAAACCTTCCAGTACTAGAATATGATTATGACCACATGGTTATTGCCACTATTATTTCATCTAGACCAATGGTGAGTTAGTGTGACAAAGGCCTCAGAAGACAACTTGGAGGAAGAAAGCTTTTGTTTTTGTTTTGGGTTTTGCTCACTCTTTCGGAGGCCAACTGTCCTTGCTGCTCTGGGCCTGAGATGAGGCAGAACAGCATGGAGAAAGGGTGTGGTAGAGGAAAGCTGCTCAGCCCCTCACAGCCAGGAAGGGTGCGGGGCTGGTACAAGAAATATCCTTCCAATGTAGTCTACTTAGGGACCTACTTCCTTCAACCATGCCCCACTGCTAACAATTTCCACCCCCACCCACCCACCCAGTAGTTCATTCACCCAGTAGTTCATTCACCCATCAATGGATTAATCCATTAATGAGATTAGGAACGTCATACTCCAATCACTTCCCAAAAGCCCCAGCTCCACACATTGTTGCATTGGGGGCCAAACTTTCAACCCACGACCCTTTGTAGGTCATTCCAGATCTAAACCATATCTGTTACTTTTAAGAAAGTGGAATGCCTGTCACCCTGGAATTAAAATAGTGGGAATATCAAGACCTGTGCAGGGGCCATGAATCACACCCCACAGATGTCCCTTCCTCAGAATGTTTTCATGCTGTAGCTGGCCCTGCTACCTCCTTGGTCTCCTTAAGCAATGACTTTATGCTTCTTGACACACAACTCCATTCCTGCTAGAGGGGATGTTTATCTAGTAGATCAGATGCAACCAGCCAGACACAGAGCCCAGCAGCAACCTGAAGCCTTTTCAAACTGTTTGAAAATACACTTAAAAAAAAAAAAGAAGGTGAGCAAGATAGAAGAACTGGCCTCCCGTCCCTTCCCGGGCCCTAGGGGAGTCCTCTGATGGCTCGCTCTCAGGAAGCACAGAGAACTGCTGACAGCCGTGCCTGCAGTGTACAAGGTGTAGAGGAAGAACTGCCTGATATTGATTTTTGGAACAGACAGGAACTAATGACAGATTTGCTTGACTGTGGGTCTCTTGTGGCTACTGACAGAGAGGTAGGATAGAGGCAAAGCATTTGCCAAAATACTGTACTTTTATTGTACTCCCCAACCTCAGTCTCTGGCTTGAGCTTTCCTGATGAACACAGTGGCCTAAGTTAAACACTTGCACATTGAGAACAGGAGGCTACATGGACGGCCTGGGTACAGAGGGTCTTCTGAGAAGGGTTGGCTTCCATTATTACAAGTTCTCTTTTGATGCTTATGTCTTTATGGAAAGGATCTGTGTGGAAGCATCTATTTGGACTTGTTTGATGGAAGGGGAAGAGGAGAAACAGGTGGTGTGGTTCCTCTTCAAAAAGCAAAACCAACAAGCAATAAATACATCCCTCCCAGCAACTCTTCTCTCTACCACTAAACAGAGACCTTTAAAAGACCATCTCTAATTCCTATGGGCATCTGTGGCCCTGATCCATGTCCCGCAATGAGAAAACTGAGCTCTTCTCTCTTCTCCTGCTTCTCAACACAGTTAAAGCAGATGGATGATTCCCGGCTGCACCCATGCCCAGCCAGCCCAGCCATTGAGGATGCCCATCAAGGAGACTGTGTTCCCTGGAGTCCATGTGCCAAGCAGAGGTTGCCCACTCATTGCCCTTTGCACAGCTGATCTTCATAGTGAACCTGCTCATTCTCACCTTATGATGACTCTGAGAGTTTCCTGGTGGAGGTTGAGGGTAGCCAGAAACCACCACAAGCCACTAACAGAACTTCTACCCTGTAGACAGGACAAGTGAATGAGGGCCTCCATGATGGTTAATCTTGGTTGTCAACTTGCTGGGTTGAGGGACATGTAAAAAATTGTAAAGCATACTTCTGGGTGTGGCCACAAGGGTGTTTCCTGGGAGGATGGCCATGTGGGTCAGCGAATTGAGTAGGGAAGACACCTCTGAGAGTGGATGGCACCATCTAATAAGTTGGGGCCCAGATGAAACAAAAAGAGGAAGAAGAGAGAAGCTCATGTGCTCACATTCTCAACTCTTCTGAAGTGGGTACTGCTGTCACCATACGCATCAGATTTCAGATTCCTCAGCCTTTGAACATGGACTTGCACCAGCAACTCTCCAGAGCGTTTCTGGCCTTCTGTCTTGAACGGGGACCTCATTGGTCCCTCTTGTTCTGAGTCTTCCAGTTTCTAGGACTGAACAGCTACTGGCTTCCTTGGCTGTCCATCTCACAGATGGCCATTATGGGACTGTCCAGCTTAGTTTGGGTGGAACCATCTAGTAAGTCCCCTCTTACAATTATATATGTATTCTCTTGGTTTCATTCTGCTGGAGAACCCTGAGTAATGCAGTTTCCACCTAGGGTCAGGACTTCTCTTGCCTCATGGCTGTCAGTAAAATCCAGCAAGAACACAAGGAGCCTCTTGCCCTATAGGAGTGAATAGATGTCCCTGTGGGAAAGATGTTTCGCTCTGAAGGTCTCAAGCATTTCTCTGTGGAGGAGGCACAAGAGGACTCATGGCAGTGCAGTTGGCAGAGTGACCGCACACTGAAACTCCCTCCCACTCAGGAAAGCAAATTGTCATGTAAGGGGCGGGTGGTGGGGGGAGTACATTGGACAAATAAAGCAGAATTTTAAAATGGTCTCACCATTTGGTGTCAGAATGGCTTGGGCCCAAATCAGAAAACAGCCAAATAGAAAAATCCCTGGCAATCAGGGAAATGCAAATCAAAACTACACTGAGATTTCATCTTACTCCAGTTAGAATGGCAGTCATCTAGAATAGTACTAATAACAAATGCTGGTGAGGATGTGGGGGTAAAGGTACAATTATACATTGTTGTTAGGACTGCAAATTAGTACAACCCCTTTGGAAAGCAGTACGGAGATTCATCAAAAGACTAGGAATGGAACCACCATATGACCCAGCTATCCCACTCCTTGGTATTTATCCAAAAGAACTAAAATCACCATATTACAGTGAAACAGGCACATCAATGTTTATAGCAGCACAGTATCTATAAAGTACCAATTTTAAAAAGCAATAAATAAACAGAAGGAAAATCAGAATAGTGGAAGGGGACCAGAGGAGGGAAAGAGAAAGAACAAGGAATTGAAATGGAGCAAAATATTTTTTATGCATGTGTGATTATGTCAAAGTGAACCCCACTATTTTGTATAACTATGATGCACTAATAAAAACATTTCTTTTTTAAAAAAAGAAAAATCCAGATGGGCCTGAAAAGAATGGTAGAAGAAATCTGGCTGTTTATCATTCTTGATTCACCTCCTACTATTTATGGAGAAAAAAAAATATATCTGAAGCTCCAATGATGCTGTGAATGACAAAAAAAAAAAAAAAAATCTGGAAACAAAATTCGTCTGAGTCTGAACAGAGCCGAGCAGTTGGGAAGCTGAGATGGCCTGGCATCTTCCCCAGACTGACCCACGGGCAGCAGGAGAAGGGATCTGGACATGCCTTCCTCACCAATGAAGTGTGCAAGCACAGGGACTGCAAGCTCCACAGACAAGCAGAAAACAGTCATGACACAGGAAGGGCAGGACCTGGGGACACACCTGGATGTGGAGAGTTTGGGCAGCCCAGTGTTGGCACAGGTACCACAGTTAGGACTGGCAGAGTAAGCAGAGGTAACGATAATACTATTTCTCTCTCTCTCTCTCTCACACACACACACACACACACACACACACACACACAGTATTCTCCTAGGCACTGGCACACAAATGAGCTCCTTAAGAACATTAATGTCTCTTACTCCCTCTATATCTCCAGTACTTCCAATAGTGCCAGATAATAGCAGGTGCTC
The DNA here is from genome assembly GCF_047511675.1 of Marmota flaviventris. Lineage (NCBI taxonomy): Eukaryota > Metazoa > Chordata > Mammalia > Rodentia > Sciuridae > Marmota > Marmota flaviventris. The sequence goes on from NC_092502.1 coordinate 117,523,424, forward strand.
AATAGATGAAAGTATCTGTATCTGGGAAGTTACAGATGCAGGGTTCAAGTCAGGCATGATGTCTGGCCAGTCTGAGCTGGCTTTGGGGGATAAACCAGGGATCAGAGGGACAGAAGTATTTCAGGAACCTGCAGGATTAGAAACCCACTCCACTGGTCCGGGCAGCTGAGGTACAGCTCTGGCAACAGGGTTCTCAATACAGAGGCCATCTTTATGCATGAGGCATGACAACACAGTGTTCAGAGGTGCAGGTGGGAGTCTGCGTCACTGGACTTGTGTCCCTGTCTGCTGCTAACTGTGAAACTGTGGCCACTTGCTGATTCTCATGCTTAATTTCCTCATCTGTAAAATTAGACTATGAGTACTTAGCACCAGGGCTGTTGTGAGACCTGAATGACTTATTCTAAGTTAAATGTTGAGAGCAGTGCCTGGAATATAGCAAGTGCCCAGTAAACATTAGCTCAGGATATGATCATTCTTCCTCATCCAGAAAGTTTCTGTGCACTTTGTAACAGGGTAGACTGAGTCCCAGGACCTGGAATGCCCCAGGCTCTGTTGGGAATGTAAGCTGGCCCACCTCCTGACCTCCCCTTTGCTCTCCTGCTTTGCTATTCTCATAGTTCAAGACATCCCTCCCTTGGGGCGGGGGCACAGGGACCACTGCAGTAGCCTCCTTTCTTGTCTGACTCCTCGTCTTTAGTTCTCCCACGTCCAGCCAGAAATGATCATTCTAAAATGCAAATCTCATCAGACAATCCCACTTTCTGGTCTAATATCCTCCATCGTTTCCCTTTGCCCTTATGATCCTTTCTATTATCTTTCCTAAAAAGGACAGGAGAGCTCTTTGGAGATAAAGCTGATGCTAGGACTGGAGAAACATGTAAGAAAATCTGGAGGCTCTTATAAAAGTAAAGAAAGAAAAGAAAGCAAAAAATGTTTTGTCTTTTTTAAAAAGTTATGCAATGGGGGTAATGTCAAAGGGACACAGGAAACATCTTGAAAGAGTTCCCAATGGCCAAACCTGGAACAATTTGGATGGCAAAATAAATAAAGTTGTATTTGGATTATAACCCAAAGTACAAAAGAAATAACCACAGTTTATATTGATAAGTAAATAAATGAATAAATAAATAGATAAATAAATAAATAAAGCAACAAATCCCCTCTGCAAGAGAAATCCCAATAAATCATGTGGACGTTCCAGCCCTTTTCTTAAGTGTGGGCTGTGCGTAATGGCTTCCTCTCAGACCATACAGTATGGTAAGGGGAGAGAAGCATAGCTTTATAGTGAAGAACCTGACAAATGCTACCTCTGCCAGGTAACCAAGGTCCGTGTAAACAGTATAACTGGTAAGTGATAGGCAGTAAGCACATATGTTAATAGTATGTACTCTAACCAAAGGACTTAAAACAGCATACAGGGGTACAGCCACATCGATGTTTATAGCAGCACAATTCACAATAGCTAAACAGTGGAACCAACCTAGATGCCCTTCAGTAGATAAATGGATAAAGAAAATGTGGTATATATACACAATGGAATATTATTCAGCATTAAAAGGGAATCAAATCATGGCATTTGCAGGTAAACAGATGGAGTTGGAGAATATAATGCTAAGTGAAGTTAGCTAATCCCCCAAAACCAAATGCTGATTGTTTTCTCTGATTTAAGGATGCTGATTCATAATGTGATTGGGGGAGGGGTACATGAGAGGATTAGATGAACTCCAGATAGGGCAAAGAGGTGGGAGGGGAGGAGAGCAGGAATGGGGGTAGGAAAGATGGTGGAATGAAATGGACATCATTACCCTAAGTACATATATGAAGACACAAATGGTGTGACTCTACTTTTTGTACAACCAGAGATATGAAAAATTGTGCTCTATATGTGTAATATGAATTGTAATGCATTCTTCTGTCATAAATAACAAAATAATTTTTTTTAAAAAAAGTGACAAGAAGAGCTCTGTACCTCTAGAGTCATCCTCATAACATCAAATGTAATGAGACAAACATCAGACAAAACCCAATGGAGAAACAGCATGCAAAATACCTAACCACATCAAAACTACCAAGGTCATCAAACGTAAGAAAAGTTTAAGAAACCAAGAAGAGTCTAAAGAGAAATGACAACTGAATATAAAGTGGGATTATGGAATAGAAAAAGAACAATAGCTGAAAACTAAGGAAATCTGAATAAAGCATTAACTTCACTTAATACAGTGAGACTGTCCATCAATTGTGACAAATGGACCACTCATATGTGATTTTAATAACAGGGAAAACTGGGTGTGAGAGTGTATATGGGAACTCTAGTAATTTTTATACTTCTATAAATCTAAAACTGTTCTGAAGATTTAAAGTTTTTTAATGAAAAAAGAAAGGAGAGAGTCAAAAGACAAACTTTACACCCATTTCAGAGTTCTAGTAGGCAGAGCCACCATTAGACCAAGTGCATTCCCAAATTAGCAGCAGATCTTCTCTGCCTGTAAGCATGCTCCAGCTCCGAGTTTGGGGGATGATAGCGCACTGACCCCACTTCCTCCACCAGCACACAGGAAGCACCCAGAGCCATCGCTGCATCATACACAGCAGCAGGGCATAGAACTGATAGACAACATGGGCCCGGGAATGAGGCAGACAGGTTCTGCCTGAACCTATTTTGTCATCTATAATGACAAAATAATAATCCCACATAGAGTTGCTGAGATAATATTATGAGATAATGTATAAAAATGCTCAGCACTGTGTGTGGTAGATACAGACCTGGCCAGTGGAACCTAGTGTGTCTCTACATGCACAGAAATGATGTGTACCATTTAGAAACTTCTGTTCAAACCCAGTGCACAGATAAAGCCTTAGTTAGCATATAGATCACACAGTGGATTGTCTAAGCGCTAGGCTAGAGTTGGTTGAGGAACACAAGCTGCAACTTTTATGGAAAAGCTTCCAGAGGCTCTAGGTTTGGAAGAGAAGCCACATTGAACACTACCATTTATCCCGAGGCAACATGCTTGGCTAATCTCTGACTATATTTGATTTCTATAGGACCAGGAAGCTCTGTTTAAATATGTTCCAGCCAGTTTTCAGCTCACACCAGGATTACAATCAGATCCAAACCAGTTGAGCAGAATTTGCCAGTAAAATATCATGAGACGGCTGAGCCAATTCCTTATTACTTCAGTAAATCAAAACATTCAGCATCTACACTTTTACCCACAACCAATCATGGTTTTGTAACTTGTTTATACAGCAATCAAATGTATGTGTGAGGTGTTCTCACCCTCTCCAAGGCCACCCTGCTGAGGGAACACATTTCCATTCTCCCCACTGGTATTTACTAAGGTTCTCCTTGGTGACCATTTGGCTAGATAGAGATGTCTGCGGCAGTCATTGCGGGCATCACTATCCACCTTTCCTCCAAGGATTGGCAGAGCTACTTCCTGTCTGCCTCCATGCAGCTGGGTCATTTCCTGGCAGAGCAAAGCAGCTTTGGGGGTCAAGTTTCCAACCACTGCAGATCCATGCTTGCTTGAGTTCCTGCTTCCTCAAGCCAGCAGCCTCTCCATCAGGAACAGACAGGAAGAGTCCCCATGGATTATCAGGCAAAGGCCAAGCCATTCTCCAGAATGTCGTGCCATCTTTCTTCTGGAATTTTGGCACATTCTAGTTTCTTTATTATTAAAAAATACTGGGATCTGCAGTAGATGCACTAGTTACAATGTCATACTGATTGACCTCTATGCATTTATTGTGAGTCTACCATATTCTAGCATGGATGGAGATTTACATTATCCTCAGAAGCAGATCACTTAGAATATGTTTTGTTTTTTCTTTTAGCAATTATCTTTCCCATTTTAGGTGCCTTACAATATGCACAATAGTTTCAACATTGTATATTTAAATTCTTTCTTTCTCTTTTGTTTTATTTGCTTTACATTATATACTTAGTCCTGTGTTCATGCAGGAAACTATTGAGTTAAATGGCTATCTGATAAATTGAATTAAAGTACAATAGCAATTTGGGTCCCCAGGTGAAAATTTCCAACATGAATTTCCCATCCATTATATACATAGTTGGTTCTATTCTCAACTTAGGAGAAAGGTATTAAGTGTTTATTGAGTACCTATTATGTTCTAGTTACTTTTTCGAGTGTTTTTCAGGTCTCATTTCATTTGGACTAGGGATTAGCTACAGCCATCACAAATTTGGTTTTCAGGCAGCTTAGCTTTATATTTCCCTGAATGCATTCACAACAATGTTTAAGAACAAATTGCCAGATTAGTGCATTAATACAGGACCTCTATGAGGACAGTATTCTCTTATTGAATCTAGCATTTTTATATATTAGATACTCACAAAGTGTTATTGAATATAGAATCTCAATTTTAAATTGTCTCTATTTATACACATATAAAGGAATCATACAAAGAAATCTTGCGAGGTATGGTTGTGCATGCCTATGATCCTAAAAACTGAGAAAGCAGAGGCAGGAGAATCACAAGTTCAAAGTCAGCCTCAGCAACTTAGTGAGGCCCTGGGTTGGGATATGGTTCAGTGGTTAAGCACCTCTGGGTTCAATCTCTAGTAATAAACAAACAAACAAATAAATAAATAAATCTTAAGGAAAAGAATCCTGAGTTAATACTAAACATTATTCCAAATGTATATAAGTATTCTGCAATGATTTCTGCCATTTAGATGTATCTTAATCCAATATTCAGATGTCTTGATAATGAAACAAGAACTAAGTCATCATTTTCATTATTTAAAGGATCAGGTAACAGGCTGACTCACTATGAATACTCTTGACTTTGGAAGACTCTGACTACAAAAGTGAATGTGAAATACCTGTAAAAGCTCTGCCTGCATGAGAGGGCAAAATCATCTCAGGCTCCCCCCTTGCAAGCCGGTTACAATGGCTGATTATGCATGACAAGCTCAGGTCACATGGCATTGTGTCTATGGAAGAAAGAGAAGCTTTCGGTCATTCAACCAAAATGGACTTAATGAAAATCTACTTCAGGCCTGCCTGTATGATCCGAGGAACACAAAGGATGGCAGAAAAAGGGTTCTTCCCTTTTTGGAGAGATTAGGCTAGCATAGTTTAAATGAATATAAAAGAATGCAAAGTAGGAACCAGTTCAATTTAATAAGATATATATATATATATATATATATATATATATATATATATATATATATATAGAGAGAGAGAGAGAGAGAGAGAGAGAGAGAGAGAGAGATTGAAAACCATCAGGAACTTAATGCATCAAATAACTTTTGAGCCTATGTGCAGAGCAGATAGGCCTGTCCTCTGACCTTACAAAATGCCCTGACAGCTGGCAGGTAAACAATGAATTATAAATGAACAAATGAATGTATTTTACAATATGGAAAAAGCTTTCAAGGGAGCAAATTTGTAGGATAAATATATATAACTGTGGTATTTGGTAGGAAATAATCACAATGCCAGGGCTAGAAAGTTTAGAAGTAGGGAAGAGAACTATCAGTTGAAAATTTGGAATATGGGTTCAGAAACAGATGGAATCATCTGAGTGAACTGTAGGGAGCTGGTAGAAGGTGAGGCTGTAAAGTGAAGCTTAGTCAATGGTGGAGGCTTTCTTTCCAATGGAGTCACAGTGGAAGTTTAAAAGCTAATCAAGCATCTGACATTGGAAGCAAACTGGAAAGTGGTGTCAAACAGGTTGGAATGAAAAGAAAACAGAAGTAGGAAGCTTAGTTAAGGAGGGTCTATTCTAATTGTGTTAGACAATAGGAAATGAGCTCAATCTAGGATGAACAGTAGGCTGGGTGACCAAAGCAAACTCTAGGTCTTGCTCACTAAATGTACATGTAATTTGATCCAAATTTGAAGCTGATGACAAGATGATTTTTTTTTTTAAGTAGTAACTTGGATTTGGAGAGAGGCAGAGGAGGAGGGAGTCTTCATATTTTCTCTAAAAGAATAGAAAATCGTAGTAATCTGGTCTGCGGCTGTAGCTCAGTGATAGAGCACTTGCCTCGCATGCAGGAGGCCCTGAGTTTCCATCCCTAGTTTATAGTAATTTAGTGAAGGGCATTTTCATTCTGAGCAGGGATGATGGAGATGTGTGACATGAGCTGAGCTTGACATAAACACAGGACAAGAATATCAGAACAGTGAGGAGCAACAGGCAAGTTAATCAATGTTATCTAACATCAGCAGCAGATATTTAATCTGAGACCACTTGCATTCATTAAAGCAGTTATTTAGATGTTGGGTCTACATAATGACAAACACCATAATATTTTGTAATAACCTGATGAATTACAAGGTTTTTCATTTAATCTGGGAGTTTAAGATCCATAGTAACAGCTTCAGCATTTGCCTTGTTTTTCATATTAAGGTTTTCAATCTCCATCCAAGCAAGAGGGACTATTAAAAGCCATCAATTTAGCCAGGAACCTATATTGGGATGATAAATTACCCAAAGATAGTACTTTGGAAAACTTTTTAAAAATGAAATTGTTTAAAGGTAGGTATCGTGAAAATTAAGATCTTGGGTAAAAGTGAGGCTAAAAATTATTTTGTTCATTTGGAAGTGACTTAAAATTCTAAATTATTTCTAGTGAGAAGGGGAATCTTTATAAAGCAATAAAATGCATAAATAATAATTAATGATGGTAATAATAATAATAACAAGAAGGAAGAGGAGGAGGAGGGAGAAGAAAGCAGTGAATCAACTTTCTTTCATTCTGACTTTGATACATGGTCAATTCTGGAAAAAAATTCAAACTAATTTTGCATCAACAAGATCATCTTTGGCAAATATCTTCATTGTGACATGTCATGGCTGAGTTTACAATTGTGTTCTGTTTAATGTTATAGATTAAATTTTATTGCTTTAGTCAAAGAACACTTTGACATCTGATGAAAGCTGAGTGTACTATTCCCAAGAAAATGTACAACTTCAAAAAAAAAAGGCTGTTGAATAAATGACCTCCTAATTAACATCCCCTGCTGTAAGAACCCATTCCACTACTGAAACTCAAACTAAACTTTTATTTGAAATAACTAGATGAGTGGGAATATGGCTCAATCTATCAATCAATGTGGGTCCTTGGTTAAGTATGACATTATGATAATAATAATTCTCCTAATCCTACAGGTTCTTTAAAGAAATATGTGTTCTTAAAAAAAGCTATTTGTGGGCTTCAGAAGTGAGATAAATCTCTAAGAATCCAGGTGCAAGTGCACCTCAGTCAAACCTTCAAGCGTTCCATGTGTAGCAGGCCTGCCCCCCTGCTGCAGCTCCCCAAGGTGTCAAGGTGTCCCTGGGTACTAACAAAGCTTAAAGGGACAATGCAGTATATTTCACATCTTTTTGGAGAAACACAAGAACATGTGTCAGACACCACGAGAACTTCTAGCTCAAGGTAGTTCAGTTTCATCGAGGATCCCACTTTGCAGGGATGTCATGTTTTGGCAGAGCTGGGCACTGACATTTGCTGTGATTAAAAGGAAGTCATGCATGAAAAACAACGTGGAGCAAGAAATGACAACAGTGGCTTCTGACCAGATTCCCAGATTTGAGAAGCTATACCATGTACAACAAGCACACATATCCCATTAGCAAGTGTTTTAGTCAAGCTTTTTCGCTGCTGTGACTAAAGGACGCGACCAGCACAATTATAGAGGAGGAAGAGTTTATTTGAGGGCTCACGGTTTCAGAGGTCTTAGTCCATAGAAGGCTGGCTCCTTACCTTGGGATTCAAGGTGAGGCAGGACATCATGGCTGGAGAGAGTGATGGAGAGAAGCAGCTCACATCATGGTAATCAAGAAGCAGAGAGAGAGACTCCACTCTCCAGATACAAATATATACACCAAAGCCATGCCCGAATCCCACCTCCTCCAGCCACACCCCACCTCTTTGGTTCTACTCAGTTAATCCCTATCAGGGGATTAAATCACTGATTGGGTTAAGATTCTCACAACCCAATAATTTCTCCCCTGAACCATCTTGCATTGTCTGACACGGGAGCTTTTGGGAGACACCCAACATCCAAACCATAACGGCAAGTAATTGTGCTTAAGAATAAAATAAATGCATTATTTTCCCTTCAATTTGTGTATTTTGCTTTTTTAAAACTACTGACTTATTAGGACACAATATTTATTGGTTGGGGTACCTATTTAATAAATGGGACTATCAGATATTTCTTCTGACCAATGGGCACAATAAAAAAAAAATGCTAACACGCTAAGGGAACCCTGAATGCAAAATGTTTGGGAACAACTATTCTAGTGGGTGGCTAACTTGAATAAGACCCAGGCCCTCCTTCCAGTTGCCCAGAGACCTAGATGTATGCTAAACATAGTTAAAAATAAGCTAAGGTGTTTGACATAGTAGGAATATGGACAAGATTCAAAGAGCTAGGGAATCCCAAGTGTCATCCCATTAGAAGCAGAAAAGAGAAAGTTGAGGTCCTATTGGTTTTAGCCTTTAAAAAATGTAAGATTTCAATAAGCGGAAAAAAGAAGGAAGAGCAATTCCCTATGAAGGAACAGCATGAACAATGTCTCAGAAGCATAAAAATGAACAGTCTGTTTGGTTTACGGAAAAATATGGATGTCTAGAAAAAGGAAGGGCAAGGAGTGACCAGGGATGGTAACGTTTTGCCATGGGCAATGAGAAGACATTGGAAGGTTCTGGAGAAGGAAGTAACACCCTTAGAATTGTGTCTCGGAGAGCTACTTGTTACAGTGATGTGAGATGGGTTAGAGGTTCAGGGTGAGGAAGAGGCACTGCATGTGCCGTTAGCGCCCAGCTATCTTTTTTGCATAAAATATGCTTTATTAATCTATATATTTATAGTATCCATCAGAAGCCTGGCAACTGAAGTATTGAATGCCTTTTGAATTTGAAGTGCCTGGCAGTGGACAGAGAAATAAAGGGCTCCTGGTAACCAAGGAGAAACATCCTCGAAGGCGGGAGACAGGTCCAACTTGTGGAGTCAATTTGGGAGTCATCCACCTAGAAATGAAGGAACTGACAAAATAAAATTTCACAGAGAGCAAATACAGACTAACAGAGAAGAAGCCTGGTGACAGATCCCTGGGGACACCCACCACTGGGAGCAGACCATGAGCTGCAGACCCAAGAGGCAAGGAAAGATGGAGGGACTAGCCAGGGAGGGTGCCAAGAGGGGTTCCATCCTGGAAATGAAGCAGGGCAGACTGCAGGGTGGAGCTGGTGTCTGTGGTTTCAAAATGGGGTGCGGGGGGCTCCAGGGAAGCTGCTGGATGAGGCCATTTGCAGGTCTCTGGTGACCTTGGAGAGGACACCATCAGCAGGTTTTAGAGGCAGACGCGATTGCTATGGAGGCAACCAGAAAGGCTGTCCTGGAGAGGTTGGCAAGGCTGGAGTGAGAGCTTCAGTGGAAAAGTCGTTGGAAGGAAGATGGTTTTAAGGCAGGAGTAACCCAGAGGGAGGATGCTACACAGAGGAGCAGAAGTCAGGCCGGCAGGCATGCAGGAAGAGGAAGCGGTTGTTTCAGTTTCCAGAAGACAGAGACACAGGATTAGAAACACAGTTGGTCCCAGCAGCTTGGGAGGTTGAGGTAGGAGGATCACAAGTTCAAAGCCAGCCTCAGCAAATTAGTGAGGCCCTAAGCAACTCAGCGAGACCCTGTCTCTTAAACAAAATATAAAATAGGGTTGGGGATGTGGCTCAGTGGTTACACACCCCTGGGTTCAATCCCTGGTACCAAAAACAAACAAATAAAAAACCCTACACAGATGATTCCCTTTCTTTCTATTTTTCGACCATTTTCTTTCTTCATCCTTTGCTCAAAACCTTATTAGGATGAGGAAGGTGACCACATGGTGGGGGAGGGTGGGCGGTACATGGTATGAGAACCTAAGCAGAGCAGGAAAGAGGGAAGGGGAGGATCCTGGGGCAGGGAATATGCTCAGCAGGCCCCAGAGGGCATCCACTTGGGGCTGCTGGGCATCTCAGGGTCCGAGTGCATTGAGGAAGGGGTCCATGCAGGAGCCAAAGCAGGATGAGGAGGCTCTCTGTGTTTGGGGTCTGCCCAGTGTAGGGCGTGGAGCAGGAGTGGGAAGGCTTCCAGGTGGTGGTGTGGGCAGGGTGCCAGAGCTGAGAGGAGTCGGGAAGGCATATGTAAGGAGGTGAGGCAGGCATGGTGTAGGGGTTTCTTACGTTCAGGAAGGCTCATCAAAAGAGTAAGTACTGTAAGAATAAGGGAGCTGTGTTGCTCACTGTTGGAGAAAGACTTTTCAAGTAAAGGCAAAAGCAGAATAAACTTTCTGATTTGGGCCTGGAATTGAATGTGAAGATGTGCATTTCAATATGCATAAGTAGACACATAAACAAGCAGAGGTGTAAGTGGGTGTATGTGCTTAATATAATTTAACACACGTTTCCTAGCTCTGTCTACAAGCCCTGGAAACAGCAACTCTTCAATAGCAACAAACACATCTAGCACAAAATTGACTTTTAAAACATATTTTATTTTTTTTAAAGAAACCTAGAGAGCTGACAGATTCCAGGGCTATGGGCAGAGAAGTATGAGACCTCATCTGTTGAACCACAGAGCAAAAAAGTCCAAAGGACACAGAAGCCAGCATAAGAGGCTTTGGTTGGCAAAAAATGGTGACGTGGAGATCGATAATGATAATCAATGTGTGTACTCCTTACATAAAATAGGAAATAATGAGTTCATACATTACATAGATAAATTAATTGATAGAAATCAATGAAGAACAGGATATTTGCATAATTTGTTAGAACCATCCACAAAATGTTTATTAACTACAAAGTAACTTTGCAAAGAGAAGCCAGGGTGACACCACTTTAATCAAGCAATCCAGATGGGCATCATCAGTAGTGGGTCAAGCTGAGATTCTGTGCCACCCTATCAGCTGCAAGAACCTAGCCTGCTTCTGCCACATTCCTGCTAAGGACACTGAAGTGGAATCTAATCATGAGCAGACATCAAAGCAAATAGAGGGACATCCTGCAAAATGACCTGCCTGTAATCTTCAAACATGTCAAAGCCTTCAAACAGCCACAAACGCTAAGACGAAGCAGACTAAAGAAAGTCAATAACTAAATACAGGGAATTTATCTAAACTGAATCTGTTGGTGAGGAAGGACATTATTGGGACAACTGGCTAAACGTGAATGAAATCTAAGGAGTAGATGGTACAATGAATGGATGTAAATTACCTGCTTTTGATGGCTGTGTCTTATTTATTTGGAGAATGTCCTTATTTGCAGAAATACATTAAATGTGGGGCAGGGGAATTATATAATGAGAGTATGTTTGGCAATTTGCAAATGCTTCAGGAAAAAAAAAACTTGGCTGCATACTTGCAACTTTTTTATATGTTTGAGATTATTTCAAATTTTTTAAACTGTTTTTATTATTTATTTATTTTTAAAGCCTATGTGGTTGCTTTTTACCAGTCTGCCATTGCCATGATGAGCTGCCTCCTAACAGCAGCTTCTCTCTCAGCCTGGGCCCTTGAATAAACACACATGGAGTCAATGTGAGGCCAGGCAGCCCCCAGGACTTAAGCCTGGCCATACCTTCCACTTGAGCTGTGCAAACAAGCAACAAGGCACAGGTCACCCACAAATGCAACCTGAACCCCAAGTGGAGTACAACACTGAAGTAGTTGGAGCGACTTTGGGTGGAACATCACACTGTAGAACTGAATCACCAAGTGAATGGCAGCTCCTTTATGATCAGCAAACCATTGGCTCCAGTTCTATCATTAGGAAGGTGTCAAGAAACTGGGACATCTAGGTCACTGCTACTACTGCTGCCCCAGGAACCATGCTGCACCTACTAAGATTGCACCAGCATAAGGGGGCCTCACATCCCACACCTCAGTCCCTATGAGCCAATGTCTGGACACTGGGATCTTCATCACTGCCACCAGACCCCTCCATGACTGTGCTTGACAGTAGGAACAGTGGAAAAGCAAGTACCCCACCCTGCCTTCCAAACCTCATGTATGTGCACCAAGCTAGACCTAAATTGCATCCTCATGGCTATCTCCAAGGAGTCTTGGAAATGTAGTTTTCAAAATCCTGCATTAAAGAAGGTGTGCTTGAATGAGGATGGAACAGATATGAATGCCAAACCATCATGCTCATTAAAGGGAGGGAGGGAGGGAGAGAGGGAGGAATTATAGTTTACTGAGACAATGGGATACTTATACAATAATGAAATTAAATCACATACAGATGTGAAAATCTCCATGTAGTAATGTTATAAAAAAGGAAGTCATAAAACAATAGAGTTGAACACATTCATATAAGTTTAAAAACATGATATATATATATATATATATATATATATATATATATATATATATATTGACAAAATACTTGACAAAATTAACTTATAAAGAGAAAAGGTTTATTTGGGCTCACATTTTTAGAGGTTTCAGTTTGTGATTGGTTGACCCCATTGTTTTGGGGCCTATGGTGAAGCAGCATATCATGGGAATATCTCATAGTGAAGCAAAACCACTCACCCTCATGGCCAGGAAGCAAAAGGAGTCTAAAGAAAGAGCTGGGGTTCCACAATCCTCCTCAAGGGTGCACAATGAGGCAAGGCATTCTCACCAGGCTCCACCTCTTAAAGATCCCACAATCTCCCGATAACAACACCCTGGGGATCAAGACTTTAACACACAGGCATGGGGGACATTGAAGATCCAAACTATAGAGAATGGCCTCTCTGCGTAAATACTTGACCTGGGCTCTACCATCCAAACTTGAATGTTGACCCAGTTCCGGACCAATTCACACTCACATAGGCATAGCCGTGGATTCCCAGAAGTATTTTTGGAAGCAGTGTCTACAAAAAAAGCATCTTTCTTTGGTCAAGGAGATGGGGGACTTGAGTCCAAGGAGACTGGAGTTGCAATCAACTTTAGAGATGCTAATTCTCAATGGATTCAGATGCTGATGTTGCATTTGTCTTTTCTCAGCTTCGATGCAACTGACATTTAGCAGTTTGTTAATTACAAGATGTTTATGGCATTTATATAGAACTCATTTCAGATTCCAAAGCCTCAGGACACTGAAAACATGTTTAGAATGTGGCTTATTCAAGTGTTGAATTTAGTGAGACTGTTCCAGAGTGCAGCCCCACCCTCCACCAACGGTGGGCACTTGTACGAGTGCTTCTTTTATTTTCTGATGATGTTGAATATGATGATGATAACGATGACCAGATGCTACAGTAGACCTGATGTCCTTTCCTATTCTCCCTTATATCAGCCCGAGATTAATCCCTAATTCTTCTGTTTTTATTTATTTTTCTGTGTGGGTTGGAGATTGAACCCAGGGCCTTGTGCATGCCAGGCAAGCACTCTACCACTAAGATATGCTCCCAGCCTCCCCAAATTCTTCTATTCTTGATCAACTTCATTAAAGTGTAATTTATGTATAACACAATTCACTAATTTTAGGTGTGCAATTTGATGGATTTTGACAAAGTAACCACCACTGCAATCATGAAATAACATTTCCATCAGTCCAAACCATTTCCTTGTGCCCTTTGCAATCAATCGCCTGCCCTTACTTTCTGGGTGCTGGCAACCACTGATTTGCTTTCTCTCACTATAGCTTTGCTGTTTCTAAAATTTCGGATAAATGGAATCATGCATGTTGTAATCTTTTGTGTTTTGCTTTTCCACTTAGCATGCTTTTGAGTGTCATGGCTTACACTGGGTATGTCAGTTGTTCACTATATTTTATTGCTGAATAGTATTCCATATAATGATGTACCACAATTTGCCTATCCATTCATTCATTGAAAGACACTTGCCTTGTTCTTAGACTTATATTTTGTTTCTACTTTAAAAAAAAATTAAGACAAGTCTCACTAAACTGCCATAAACATTTATGAACAGGTTTATGTGCCAACACCAGATTTTATTTCTTTAGGGTAGTACCCAGGGTGGTTGGTCATAAGGAAATTGTATATTTAAGCTTAAAAGGAACTGACAAACTGTTTTCCATTTTTTGTCCCCATCTGCAATGTAAGAGAGTTGAGTTTTACTGCTAAGCATATTTCTGATGCATAGTATTTTAGGACAATCATGAAAAGAGGTGGACAGAGGCATGGAGGGAAGGAATGCAGCAGGACCTGGTTACTCTAGAAACCAACAAGCTGCTTTAGTGGAGAGAATTTCAGAGCTTAGAGACTTAAAGCACAAGTGAGATGGGGAAAAATGGTGATGAAGAAGCAATTATCACTTAAAAATAGCCACAAATATGTGTTAAAGCCAAAAGAATTACAGGTTGTGAAAATGGCCTGTGGCAGACAGAGTTGGAAGAAAAATAAACAAGTCTTGTTCAGTAAACAAGCCAACTTTTAGGAAAAAAAAAGAACTGACAACTAAAGAGAAAAGGATGTTGAATATTAGCCATTTTCTTTTTGCTGTTTGTATTAATCTAATTGCAATGTATCTTTGGTATTGAGAAGTAACTGATGTTCTTAATATTGATGAACTATTCATAATACCTACATGACACCTGTCTAGCTGAGGGGACATAGCAGAGTGCAATGTTTCCGAACCTTACTGTGCATAGGAATCACCTGGGACTCTTGTCAAATTCAGGTTCTAATCCAACAGGTCAAGCCTGAACTTTGGCATTTGCACGAGGGCTCCAGGAGAGGGCGCTATTGCAGGGTTAGCGGTGTGGTGAGATGTTGCGTGGATTCAGATGCTGCCCCCTACGTTCGTAGCCATGTAAACCAGGGTACATTTTGTAACCTCTCTTACTCAGTTTCCCCATCTGTACAGTGGGGTACCCCTGGGGTGTTGTGAGGATAACATGAGTCACCATGCATCAAGTGCTTTGACCAGGCGCTCAGTAGGCATGGCATCCTATTCTTCTGGTTTTCAGTGGGTTCCATGTCCACGTGGTTTAAACAGCCTTAAACCGTGCCCAGGGAGCTTCCCGCGGTGTTTTCATTCCTCCCAGGTCCTGTGCCGTACTTCTAGGGGCAGCCTCTAGTTCTGCTAGTGGTGCTAATTAAGTGAGCCCATTCAGAGCCACCAGACTGAGTCTGCCTGGGAAAGAGAAAAGCCACTGAAAGAATGTCAAAGAGAGAGAGAGAGAGATTAACCATTTGATATGCTTCACCTGGTGGAAATGTCACAGGTTCAGCCCCGTGGGGTGACGGTAGATATTTCTATGAGCGGGGATAATACGGGGAAGGTGCTCAGACGGTGCATTTGAAAGAATTTCTAGTCTAACCTGAGGGCCCTGTTGACAGCGAAGAGAGCGGCGCCAACGTGCCCTTCTCGCGGAGAGAACCTGGCAGCTGCTCGGCCGCGGCAGCCAGTGAATAGAGTCCCTAGTGTTGTTTGCGTCCTGCCCCTTTCATCTGCCTCCAGCACCCGTGTAGATGTCCTAATTGGTCCTCTGGATGCAGCCCTCTTTGGCCTGTCAGCTCAGCTCTGTACCCGGCCCACTTTCATCTCCCTGCTTGCTTGGCATATTGCTCTATTCTCGCAGTTTTCTGATGTTAAAAAAGCAGCTTGTAAAGCCTGGATGATCCTCATACCATCTCTGCCTCCCTGATAGTTACTGTATTAGGAAAACAGCTGTTAATCTCAATTAGGTTTTGATTACTAATTAGCAGCTACCTGTCAGGATCCAGCAGCCCCCTTCCTGGTCCCATCAGCTATTTCTCATGCAACTGGTACACTTGGTTTCCATGAGAACCATTTAGCAAGATGCCTCCTCCACCAAAACTGCCATCTCTTCTGTGGCTTTGATAACATCTCTCCTGCACACGCTGAAGTTCCCTGCCGGTTTCCCTCCTTCCTGATTGTTTCATTTCAGGGTCCAACCACACTTTCCAATGAAAATCACTCTTGTCCCAAATGTCAATACAGGCATGTTTTGGAAAGGGTAATCAAGTGATTCATAAGTCTATTCATTGAACTTGGGTTTAGAATTCACGGACTGATGTGAGTTGTCCTGCCTGGATCCCACTCACCTATACCAGTGGAAGCTCTGACATGCTGGCTGAAGCTGGCCTGCTGCCTATTTTTATAAACAAAGCCTATTGGAATACAAGCCCATGGCATCTTATGATGTCAAGTTACAACAGCAGGGTGGTTGTGTCAAAGACTGCATACACAAAGCCTAAGATGTTTACTACCTGGTCCTTTAGAGAAGCAGCTTGCCAACTCCTGACCTACATTTTTTCAAAGTGTGGTTCCCTAGAGTGGCACCATCAGCATCACTTGAAAACTTCTTAGAAACTGAAACTCTCATGCCCTCCCCAGAGCCGCTGAATCAGAAACTCAGAGGATAGAGTCCTGTCATCTGGATTTAATATATATATATATATATATATATATATATATATATATATATATATATTTAATTGACAAATAAAGATTGTGAATATTCAAAATGCAGTGTGATGATTCGATGTAAGTGTACATAGTGTAATGATTATTATGATCACATTAATTAACATATCCATCATGACTCACCCTAAAAGTTGGATTCCCAAAAATTGCTCATTTTTTTGCAGGGGTCGGGGGGGCTAACAAGGGATCGAACTCAGGGGCACTTGACCACTGAGCCACATCCCCAGCCCTATTTTGTATTTTATTTAGAGACAGGGTCTCACTGAGTTGCTTAGCACCTTGCTTTTGCTGAGGCTGGCTTTGAACTTGTGATCTTCCTGCCTCAGCCTCCCAAGCCACTGGGATGACGGGTGCACCACCACACCCCTCACTTGCTCATCTTATAACTGACAGTTTGTACCCTTTGGTAAACATCTTCAGTACTCTGTACTTTACCAGACCTCTGGCTGATTTGGATGTGCACTAGGGTGTGAGAACCATTGATCTCTACCATTGAACCTGACAGTGTTTACTCCATCATACACACCCAAGACATGATGGCAAGTGAAAGACAGCGTCTCCTGTCTACCAAATGACAAACACCTGTACAAAGCCCACTTGGTGGGCTTTCAAGGAAGGGAGTTCAGCCAGAGACATGCCCTCTAATGATGGGACTGACGGATGACTGAGTCTTTTCTACGAATTCCTTGGATTTAATGCCATCACCCTTCACATTATCTCTTACACTGTTTTGCTAACTTGTAGATTGTTTCACTACGGATTTTGATGGGTGGTTGTTTGCCATTCTTATGTAGTGCAATCAATCAAGATGTTTTCTTTTATAATCTCTGTAATCATTTTTTCATTTTCTGGTTTTCCAGAAGACCTACTGAACCAATGTTGAACCTCAGGAACTAGCTTCATGTGTTGGTATTTCTGTCTCCATGCTCATTCATCTTTTTTGCCTTTTTTTTTTTTTTTGGATACTAGGGATTAAACTCAGGGGCCACATCCCCAGCCCTTTTTATTTTTTTTGAATTTTGAGGCAGGCTCTCACTGAGTTACCCAGGGCCTCACCAGGTTGCTCAGGCTGTCCTCAAACTTGCGATCCTCTTAACCTCAGCCTCCCAAGTTGCTGGGATTACAGGCATGTGCCATCGTGCCCAGTGTCATCGCTCATCTTTTGATTGCATTCTGGAAGAACCTTCACTCCTATCTTCCAACAATTTTATTCAACAATTGTTTATTTACATGTTTGTGAATAAGAGCTCTGAATGTAGATAAGTGTAGTGAGTAACATGGGGACAGACGGCAAGGTGGGTGTCACTTCTCAATGAGGAGACTCAGTTTCCACTTGCTAACAGTAATTTGGGGCACAGGCCTATCTTCTTGAGTCTAAGGCAACTTTGCCAGTTACCCTGCTAGAAGTACTGTTTCAGAGAGACATTGTTTGTAAATCATTCTGGGGATGAAAATTCTCTTTTTTCCTCCTTTCTCTGCTAGCCCTGTGAGGGCAGAAAATTCTCAGGCTCCACCTTTCCCTCCAACACTGATTTAAGGACCCTCCCTCTGCAGAAAGTGTATGTATTTTGAAAGTTATTCCTGGGACTTGACCCTGAGTCCCTGACTAACCCCAACTCAGTTTCGAGGACAGTGGAGAGAAGGCCCATTTGCCCAGCTGCTTGGAATATACACCATGTCCTACTGACTGTCCAAGAACCCATTCAGCATGTATTTGACTATAAGCCTGGAGTTTCCCTAGGTCAAGAGCTCCCAAATTTCTGTGCAGCAGAGTCTCTTGAAAGGTTATTAAAATGCAGATGGCTGGGTCCCATGCCCAGGATTTCAGATTCAATGGGCCTGGAGTGAGATTTAAGAATCTGTAGCTCCCCAGTGATGCTGGTATTGGTCCAGGATCAAGGATCATCTGCTGTGGGGCCTGATTGGGAAGAAAGTTTTTTATAATATATACAATATATAATTTTTTATAATATATACATACATATATATTATTTTCCCACTTTCCTTCTTCCTGGATTCCATCAGTTTCTAGTGCATTGGTACTTATTTTATGATCTGTTTTCTGGAAGATTTTATTCTTTCAAACCACTCTTATCACTCCCATAGGCATTGGGAAGAGGGAGGAGAGGAGACAGACCAGGTGCTCCATCTTCTATTGTGATCTCTTCCCAATCATTTATGCTTAAAGAGGCCTTGTCTCATTCTATACTTACCTCAAGTATTTAATGTGTTAAACGGTCATCCACTACAATTTATTCAACTTAGATTTTTTTCCCAAATAGTTAACCATCTGTCCCAGTATCATTTATCTAATAATCTTCCTTCTTCTCACTGATTTGTGATGCCACCTTCAATATACACTGAGTTTGGGGTCGATTTCTGGGCTATCAAGTCTATTACATTGATCTGTCTGCCAATTCTTTTGTCAATGAACATTCTAATTATTGAAGTTTTATTATCTGGTAGGGCAAGGTCTCTTTCATTAGTCTTTACTTTCAATATATTCTTGGATATTTGGACCCTTTATTTTAAAAATCACTTTTTTATGCTTCCCTCTCTCCATCTATGTTGAATTTTTAATGAAGATTTTATAAATCTATTTAGCATTTTGTGAAAGATGGGTGTTACTTTTCCAATGCAAAAATACCACATCGATTTATTTAAGACTTCTTTTCTAGAGCTCAAACCTTTACAGTATTCTGCAAATAGGTCACATACTTCCCTAGGTATTTTAACTTTTTTGTTGTTGTTGTTGGAACTATGAAATGGGACTTTATTTTTCATTATAGTTTCTTATTCTCATTTTGAGAGAGATTTGGGGGTGGAATAGAGAGAACACTTGCAAGAAGGCCTTTTTTGTAATAAGAGAATTTGATGTGAATTGGGAGTTTTGGCTCATGAAAATGGGTGTTTATTTTGGATTTCAATATGTTTGAATTAATGGTAATGCTTGGTGGTTCTTGACTTAAAGCCCATAATAATAAGCTTACATTATGCTGATTTTTTTGCAATAAAACAAAAAGAATGTTAAAAACCTAATAATAACAGGAATGTAATTCATAGTTGCGTTGCCCTTCAGTAGCTGGGGACAATGGAGTGCAGCAAGCATACAATTAAGCAGACTCCCTGCTTTTCATGTCACCCAAGGCCAGTGCAGTCAGTGCCAGGTATTACCAGAACATGCCAGCCCCTGAACAATGGTCTTTGGTTTAGTCCGGGCTCCCAAATGATATTTCCAATTTTGGACAATGTTTTACATATTGCCTTTAGTTCATATTCAGCTTTCAAGTAATAAAATCTTATCCTGGTACTAAATTTGAGTCATGCATGAAAATGCTGCACCATAATACTGAGTGATAAAACTTTAAAAAAAAGAACTATTTATAGATTACCTCTCTATATATATAAACTTAGAGAAAAATGTAAAGTTACTTAGAAAGTTAAATGTCCATAGATATCCAAAAAGAGGCGGGTAATAAAACCTTAATGCCTAAGGATCATCAAATATAAAGCAAAAAAATCAGCATATCTAAGACACCACCAAGATAAGATGTTTCATTATTTTGTGTACCACGAAGAAGGGAAAAGATTTTACCAGATAAACTATGTTTTGGTAAAGATTGTAAGACTCATCCCAGTTCTAAAAAATTTTTAAAAAGGGGGAATGTGTACTTCTTAGAATCAATGGTATATGTTAGAATGCTTTGGACTGTAATAAATTAGAAATCTGAATCAGAAATATGTTGACTTACATACCTGGAAATTGAGAGGAAGGGCTGGCTTCAGGAAGAGGCTGATCCAGAAGTTCAATATTGTCATTAAGGACCCATTCTCCTATCACAAGATCAACTTCATTCCAAGACTAGTTCCCTTGTAAATAAAACACCAATAAATGTCAGCAGCAAATGGGCTGCAGAGTCCTGTTTTCACATCATGTCAAGGACAAAGGATTATTTTTTCCAAAAAATCAAAAAGAAATTTCCCAGATGTTCTCAATGATCCTACTCCAAACCAAGTCACCTACCCTTAAACCAAGTCACTGTCTAGAACTGTGCTATCCAATAGGGCAATGACTTGCTGCTGCAGTCTCCTAAAGAGACAGATAGAGCCTCTGCCCAAAATGTGATTCAATGTTGAGACAGATGAGCCTCGCACACACCAAGAGGGTCTGCAAAGGTTCATAACTTATCTAACTTGGGTTTCTAGGAAAAGTAGGGCAACCTTTTAAGCAGGTCCAAAGTGATTCGATAGAACAAGAAAAGGAGACTGGCCCTATTTTTTATTGTAGTGAGGGTGAGAGTCCTGGGGACAGAGAAGAGCAGCATGGTTTGAATTTCCCTTCAGTGTTGAAAGAGAGGATGCACAGGGGTGGGGCATAAGAGAAGAGAGGGATGAGGGTTAAAGTTGCCAGCAGTCCAACATAAATAATAAAGTGAGGCCAATTTACTTGCCAAACATTGCTTATATTTAAATTAATTAGAAAGAAATAAAATTTAGAAACTCCATTTACTTTTTAGTCGTGCTGGACACATTTCAAGTATTTACCAGACATATTTGGCAGTCTTTTAGAACATTTCCACCATCCCAGAAGGTACTATTGGACCACAATGGTCTATCACAGGGTCCGTGAACTACAGCTCACAGACAAAATCCCATCCAGTGTCTATTTTTATATAGCCCACCAACTAAAAGTAGCTTTTACATTTTTAAATGGTTAAAAAAAATCGAAAGCAGTATGGTATTTCATGATGGAAAAAGTATATGAAATTCAAATTTTAGTGTCCACAAATGAAGTTTTAATGGAAGCCAGCCAGGCTCATTCATGTATGTATTGTCTGTACTACTTTCACATCACAATGGCGTGAGTAGCTGTGATGCAGCCTGTATGATTGCGAGACCTAAAACTGACTCTGTAAAGTAAGTTCACTGGTTCCTGTCTTCAAGAACAGGAAAAGCCTTTAGCAATCAAGCCCATGGGTATAGGAAGCAGGTGGGGTCAGGTTCCTGGAGTCTCCTTGGGTGTGAAGGCCTGAGGGTTCCCTGAAAAGGAATGGACAGAGTGGGGCACTGGATAAGCCACCAAGAACATCCACCACACCCAGGAGGAAATGTGAATGAAGGTTTAACCTCTGGATGGAACTGAGCTAACAGTCACCAAGGTGACCTCCCTACCCACCACACAAACACCGTTTCTTGAACTACACCCTTTCCACACTAACTCCACACTTTGACTTCTATTTTATGTTCATGGTTTCACTCAAGATCCATGCCTTTTTAGTTCCCAAAAGAAATTTTACATTCATTCTTCTTAATCATTGTTACTGCCTGCATGTTTAAGATACAGAATCTCAAACCAATTCTTTCTGCTACAATTTTCATCCTCACTTTCTCTCTTCTCTTTCTCTCCAACCAAATGCTTCCTGTTTTTCTTTCAGTTACTTAAATTCCTTACTTTCCTGATGAACTTTGGTCAGATAATTTTAAAAAGTGAAACCCAATAAAGCTGGGGGGGGGGCTTTTAGACCCTAGATAGTTTGAGTGTTTCAATCTATAGAAATTTAAACAGCCCATTGATCAATTGACTTCTCCCCCCTCATAATGGGACACACATTCTGAAATATATACCAGGTCAGATGTAGTCCAAGTTATGAGAATAAGTTATTAAAATGTATATATGTTTTTAAATGAACTTTATTTCTTAGAGCACTTTTAGGTTAACAATAAAATTGAGCAGAAGGTCCAGATATTTTCTGTTTACCACCTGACTTACACACACATAGCCTTTACCCTTAACAACAGCCCCCCCCCCCCACCAGGGAAGTACATTTATCAAAATTGATGAACACACTATGATCAACCAAAGTCCATAGTTCACATTAGGATTCACCCTTGGCGCTGTACATTATAGTACCATATGAAGTAGTTTCACTGCTCTGTTCTCCACCTATTCATCCCTCCCTCCACTAACCCTTGGCAATCACTGATCATGTTACTGTCTCTATTGTTTTGTTTTTCCGAAAATTTCTCTTGAGATTTTTTTCTCTGATCCATTTGTCATTTAGAAGTGTGTTGCTTAATCTCCACCTAGGATTTTCTGGCCTATGTTTCTGTTATTGGTTTCTATTGTGTGTAATTCTATTGAGCTCTAAGTGCACATATGGCAAGATCTCCGTTCTTGTAAACTTGTTAAAGTATGTCTAATGGCCCAGAATCTGGCTTATCTTGGTAAAGGTTCTGTGTGAGTTTCAGAAGAATTTGTAGTCTGTTGTTGTTGGAAAAGTAGTCCATAGATGTACATTATATGCAGTTGATTGTTATTGGGTTCTTACTGATTTCCTGCCTTTGGGATCTATCTATTTCTGATGAATGGGTGTTGAAGTTTGCATCTATTATAGTGAAGTTGTCTCTTTCTCCATGCTGTTCTAG
This sequence comes from Marmota flaviventris, assembly GCF_047511675.1. Lineage (NCBI taxonomy): Eukaryota > Metazoa > Chordata > Mammalia > Rodentia > Sciuridae > Marmota > Marmota flaviventris. The sequence continues at coordinate 117,546,275 of NC_092502.1, forward strand.
CCTCTCCTATTTAATATTCTCTTGTTAAGTCTATTCATGTCAAGGATTGTTTGAGTCTTCCAATTGACCCCATTGTTATTATGTAATGCTCTTCTTTATGTCTGGTAACTTTCCTTGCTCTGAAGTCTGCTTTGCCTAAAATCAATACAGCCATTTTCACTTTCTTTTGACTAGTATTTGCATGGTATTATCCATGGACTTCTAATCTGCATGTATCTTTATGTTTAAAGTGGTTTCTCATAGGCAACGTGTAAGTGGGTCTTGTACTTTTTATTTTAACAATCTTTATCTTTTAATTAGTGCATTTACCATTGATGTTTAAAGTGATTATTTACATAGTTAGATTAACAGCTACCATATTTGTTACTGTTCTTTTTTCCCAAGGTTGTTTTTCTTTTCTTTTCTTTTTAGTGTTGGAGGTATCTACTAAAATATCCTCAAGCTTAGGGATTCTTTCTTCAGCCATGTCATAAGCCCATCAAAGACATTCTTTATTTCTGCCACAGTGTTTTTGATCTCTAGTATTTCCTTTTGGTTCTTTCTTACAATTCTTATCTCTGCTTGCATTTCTCAGCTATTCTTGCATACTGTCTACTTTATCCATTAGAGCTCTTAGCATATGAATCATAGGTATTTTTAAATTCCTGGTCTGATAATCCAACATCCCTGCCGTATCTGAGTCTGATTCTGATGCTTGCTCACTCTCTCCCTCTTCAAACTGTGATTTTTTTTTAAATCTTTCAGTATTTGTGTAACTTTTTTCTTGACAGCCAGACAGGCTGCACTGGGCTGAAGCTGCTATAAAGAGGCCTTTAGTAATGTGGTGGTAAGGTATGGAAGACAGCCTTTTAGTAATCCTTTCTCTGATCCTTTCTCTGGACTATGAACTTCACAAGTGCTTATCAGTTTCTCTCCTGCACCCCACTTAGGTGGGTCATGATTTCTGGAGGGGGCTGAAGTTGGATATTTCCCTTCCCTTGGGTCCATTAGGCTTTTGTCAAAACCCCAGCAGGTTAGGCTCTGATTAGTTTCTCCCAAGAGCTAACCCTGTAAGAAGAACAGAATACTGTAGCAAGTTTCAAAATGGTTCTTTTTTCTCTCTTCCCCTACTGGAGGTATGAAGGAAATTTTCTCTGATGTTTATTGTGAGAATCTGGTAGACCTCCAGGAGGTAAAACTCACAAAGTCACCAGGGTCTTCTCATGGCTTGATTCCTGGAAGTTTAATTTTTTTTGGTGGTGGTGCTGGGGATTGAACCCAGGGCATTGCACATGTAAGGCAAGCACTCTACCAACTGAGCTATATCCCCAGCCCTCCCAGGAGTTTTAAACTCTCAGTCTGAGCCTCCAATAATTCATCAATTATGGTTTAGGTTTTCAGGTGCACTGGTTCCTGGAGAGGTTTCCACTCTGGTAAGTTGTACTTCTCTGTATTTGCCAGCTTTTCTACTGGGGGTGGGGGTAGGGATAGGGGTAGTAGCTTGACTTCACTTCTTTTACAGATCTACATATTGTTGAGTTTTCAGTTTTTTTCAGCTTTTTGCTTGAAGTTAGGCCAGAGTAGGTCTTCCATGTTCCTTACATACCAACTCAGAAACCTGAAATTATGTAACATCATTTGCTTATGATAGCATGGTTGTGGTTACACAGGGTATAATGTAAGTTAGGATATAATGTAAATGAACTATAATTAGAGAAATCTTTTTTAAAGGGATTTATTATCTAGAGAATGTGAGTTAAGTTTGACTCTAAAATGCTGTAGCATTTTTATTTTTCTACTAGTGGTTTATTGAAGTGGAATTTCACTGCTAATTCAAATAGATAGGGGTCAGTGAGCTTTGAATAAGATGCATTGGCCTTGATTTTATAATTGCTATAATTCTACATCCTTCTTTCCATGGCTTGCTAATGAGAAATGTTTGTGGATGTTAAGAAAAGTAAATTAGGAAAGGGGAGAGGTTGAATTAACTAAAGGTGGAAGAGGGATATCAAGTAAGAATATTTCAAATTGACTAGGTTTGGGAAAGCTATTGTGATATTGCTGTTGTGTAAACCTGGAAGAAGCTCATGTGTTGCTCTCATTGCTAATTGGGTTTGAATGGGAAAAAAAAAATGTGGATTTAAAATTTTGTGTTGCCCCTCAAAGCTATTATCTCCTTTAAAACAAAAGAGAGAGTTGTCTTTATTGAAAGCATTAATAGCTTTTGGCAGAAGAGAAATTTAAACACACAGCCCTCCTGAACACTTCACCCCCTCACCCTCTGCTCACCGAGGTGGGAGGATTCGCAGGTGTTTCTATCAGAAATGCTGATGTGCTTCGTTGGAGAGAGGGAGGGAGGCGGCCAGGTCTCTGAGGAATGGGCTGTAGGAACCAAGTAGGACTGAATTTCAGGAGACTGAGAAAACAAAGAAAAGCAGCAGTGGGTTTATGTCTGTTCATCTTCACTTCCTGCTTCTCAGAGTGCATGAGGTCTAATCCTCTGGTGGGTGATCAGACAGTTCAAGGTATAGCAAAAACTGCTGCTTCTACCATGCATTCTAGTTACCCAGAGGATGTTCCACCACATCTGCCCACTGCACTGCTCCTTGAGGCCTGGGGGACCTTCCCAGGTGGCTTCCCATTTCTGCATCCTCAGTCACCAGCCATGCCCACCCAGTTATTTCAAAGTCCTTAGTCTCTCTAGCACAATAGCAGTGGATGAAGTCAGGTCAGGATTTATTCCTCCCGTTTCTACCTGAGTGGATGGTATTTGGAGAAGGAACCAAGGAGAAGGGACTTGACACTGATTTTAAAATGTTAATACTTTCTTTACCTCACACATCTAATTCCCTAGTTTGCACAGGCTTTTTTTTTTTTTTTTTTTCATATCCTTTGAAGCTCTTTGAAGACAAAGAAAACTTCTATCTTTTGCCCAGGAAAGTTCCACATGCAAAGAGGTCCTTTCAAGTGAGCTTTTAATCACCCCAGAATCAAGTTTGCCCTGTGGTTTTCTGTATGTGGCTGGCATACTGCAGGCCATGTTATTCTCAAATTGAAGATGTTCTTTCCCACTACCTGAAGATTATGTGTCTAGATACCTCAGAATAGAAGGGCTGTGCTGATAACCATATTAAAATCATAAAAACACCATTATGGTTTTCAAGGTAGAGTCAGGTTTAGTTAATCAGAATTGGTTTGCGAGATTCCATTTGTTTCTGTGTTTAAAATAGTGTCAGGTTGACAAGTCTTTTGTTCCCACACTATCACAGTGGCTTCTATTCTAATCTGTGTGATACTGGAACAATACAGATAAGCTAAACGTGGTTTAATCAATTCTGACTCTTCTGATCTGACTGATATTTTTGCATGGATTTTGATTAATCAGAAATATATAGAATATTCATGCCTCGTCTCATAGTTATGACAGGTGTAGACTTTGTTTTTTCATATGTTCAGGACGACGCCACAATTCAAAGTGTCCCTTTCATATGACATACTACTAATTGAATGATTTCTTTTGTGAAATAATAGAATAGCCTGTTGGCTTCATACTTTTGAAATGGGAAATGTGGTTTAGAAAAGCTTTTGTGAAGTGTTATCAAGGGTAAATAAATTTATAATGATGTAATTCATATCCTTTCTCAACATAAGAGAATTTCTGGAGGTTTTTTGACTTAATAAGAAGAGTAATGGGAAAATATCCAAAATGGACTCTACAGAGAATGTCAAGAAATGCAAATCCACATGGAAGGTGGTATCAATTTACCTTCAAGGGGAAATATATATTTTCTGTTCTCCATCAGGACCTGTAATTCCAAATTTCTGGAAATTCTGCCAAAGGAAAGATAGAGTCATGGAAGGACAGAATGTGGTCTATTCTTAAACACAGGTCAGAACTGTGACAGGTCTGTCAAAAGCAAATAGACTTCTGACTTCATTTGGAGATGCCCAAAGCTGGAAGGGGCATCACTCTTACCTTTATGGAAAAGAGCAACAACAATACACACACACACACAAAATAAAAAACCCAGACAAACAGAACATCCACAACTTCTGTTTACCCATCAGAGAGCAAAGGTATGACAGGGCCCTACCTGAAGAGATGAGGTAAGTTTCTTACCTGGGACAGAGGAAGCTGAACACTGGTAAAAACTTAGTTAAGACTACTAACAAATTAGTAAAGATTCAGTGTAGGTTAGTAATGTAGAGAGTCTAGAACTCCTAGGGCCACAGATATAAAGGGATTTAAATTGTCTTATGGGTGTTTTTCCCCACTGACCTCCCGATGTGCTCACACACAAAAAAAATCATGGAGAGAGTCTTTTGAAACCATCTCTGAAGGGTATACTTGCATCATACCAACTCAAGCTCAAGGTCAGGGCAGTGGGAAGGGAGGATCCTCTTCTCCCTGATCCCTTTCCCCTACCTCCTCTATGGAATAAAAGTCTTCTACTTGGGGAATAAGGGCAGCAAATTCTGTCACCCTAAGGCACTGGTGCAAATCCATTGCAATTGAGAAAGAAAATAGAAAAAAATAACTCTTCTAAACTTGAGGGAGGGGCAGAAGAATTGAGAAAGCAATGAAAACTCTTGAGACTCAGGGGCACAATGATTACCTAAGTCTGAGGCATTGTCTGAACAACAAATACACTTGTCAACAGGCTAACAAGTATGGAACAGTGGAATTCTGCTGGGAGAATTACAAGAGTGTGAAAAGAGACCTTCTCTGGGGTGCAGCAAAAAGGGATGAACTAAGGCTAATAATAGTGAAGCTGATATTGGAAAAATCCCTATACTGACCCAGCCTCATGCTAAGCACAAGTCATCACTAAAGGAACCTTGCAGCCTGTGGTGCACTGTGGGGAGCCCATTCCAATAAGAAACCGGAAACACAGCTCAGCTTCCTAGTAGATTGAAAACTCCACATTGAAGGTCTATATAGGAAATGTATACCAATTTCTAAGCATAAAATTTGTAATCTTAGTCTCTACCACTCTACACAAGATGTCCAGCTTTCAAGGAAAACAAAAATTTAAGCAGGTGAAAAGGCAAGTCAAAACAACAGAGATCCTGCAGAGACAAAGCAAACAACAGCACCAGATTCAGATATGACACAGATGTTGGAACTTTTAGACAAGGAAGTAGAATAACTATGATTAATATGTTAAAGGATCTGATAGAAAAGGAGAACAATCGATGAGGCCCAATGGATAAGTTCAGCAAAGGGATGAAAACTATGAGCAAAAATTTCATAGAAATGTTTAAAATGACAAAACCACAATGATAAAGATAAAGAATGCCTTGCATAGGTTTTTACAGGAGACCCAAGATGGCTGAGGAAAGAACAGTGACCTTGGAGAAATTACCAAAACTGAAGCACAAAGAGCAAAACAAAAGGGGAAAAGAAAAAAAAAACAAGATTGGAGCATTTAAGAGCTGTAGGAAAACAAACAGCTTAGTATACTTGTACTTATAAGCCCAGAAAGAGAAGAAAGGAAAGAAAAAATAATAGGTGAATTTTTTTTACAAAATAAATGAAATGTATGAAAACAAAGACTTAAGTTCATAGAAAACCAAGAAAGATAAATGTAACTACACTCTCGCTCTCGCCCAACACACATACATAGTCATATCTTATCTACTGTGAAAAAACAAAGGGGCAGATCTTAAGGGTGGCTTAGAGGAAAAGATAAAAAATAAAATAAAATTAAAAAAAACATGACATACAGAGAAAAAACACAGGTAGGAATTACGGAAGACTTCTTGTTGGAAACTGTACAACCAAAAAGATATTGGAATGGAAAAGTCCTGGGGAAAAAAAAAAGAAGTCAATCCACATCCACAATATTATACTTGGAAAAATACCTTCTAAGTATGAAGGAGAAACAGATTCTATCAGACAAAAATATTATAATCTTTGCCATTTATTTATCATGTGGAAAAGTTTGCAAATGTTTTTAGGCAGAGAAATATGATATCAGACAAAAAGTTGTGTCTATACAAAATTAAGAACACTGGCATGGAAATAAGTTCATATTTTCTTACTTTCAAATCTTCTAAAATGTAACAGAGAACCTAGAGTGAAAAATAATTATTTGATTACCAAAATGAATGCAAAAAATTTTTGAAAATATTCAACATCTATTCATAATTTTAAATTCTCAAGAATCTAGGAATATATAGGAATTTTCAAAAGGCATCTCCTAAAAATCTACAACATAATGGCATAAATGAAGACTAAATGCTTTTCTTCTAAAATTGGGAACAAAGCAGGCATTTCCTCTTACCCCCTCCCCATTAAGTAAGCATTATATTACTAGTCTTAGCTAGGGCAACAAAGCAATGAAAAGAAATAAAAAGCCCACAGATTGGAAAAGAAGAGATAAAATTTTCTATTCACAGAAGACATAATCATCTGTATATAAAACCCCAAAGAATTGACCTAGAACTAGTAAGTCAGTTCTGCAAGGCTGCAAAAGACATGATCAATATAGTTCCTCAAATGTATTTTTATATATAAGTAATAAAAATACTTTGATATTTTAAAAATATTTTTATAATAGCACCAAATGCAGAATCAATACCTTAAAAACTAAAAAAGGTTGATTTAAAAATTTAAAGAAATGGAAAGATATACTTACTGTGTTCATGGATTGACTAAATATTGTTAACATGGCAACTCCCTTCCTAGTGACCATGTCCTGAGCTGTTTCCTCTGTCACATGCTTTTCACCACGATGTTCTGTCTCACCTCAGGCCCCCAGGAATGCAGTCAGCCATCTGTGAAACCATGAGCACCAAATAAAGGTTTCCTCTTCTCAGATTGTTCTTGTTGGGTCTTTTGGTCACCCACAACCCCCTAAACTCACACTTGCCTTATAACAATTTTTTAAAGGAAAGAAAAATTTTGTGATCTTGTGTTATGGCAGAAGGTCTTACAAGAAATAAAAAAGCATGATCTGTAAAATTTATAAATTAATAAATAGCTTTATAAAAAAGTAGAAAACACCTCATGTCCATAGACAAACTGTGATCTAGCCATCCAATGGAGTACTACTCAACAATAATGATAAACAATTATACACACAATGATATGGGTGGGTCACAAATGCATTTTTTGCTAAGGGAATGCTGTTGATTCCACTTATATGACATTCTAGAAAAGGCAAACTGTAACTGGAGAGCAGAGCAGCAGTTGCCAGGAACTGGCAGGTGTAGAAGGGTTGACTGCAAGAGCAGCAAGAGGGAACATTCAAGTATTAGGAGGCTGTTCTGTGTCTTGATTGTTTTCTGTCTTGAATCATGTATCTATCATGTGACTCTGCATTTGTCAAAACTCTTAGAAATGTATACCACAAAGAGTGAATTTTACTCTATATAAACTTAAAAATAAATTTTAAAAAATGAATAGAGTAGGTTTTGCTAGCTCTCCCAATGACATCTTTCCTGGTGCTTTTCTGACATATCTGTCTTCCGAATCATGAATGTTTCTTTAAAATTAGGCTCTGAAGCTGGGCACATGGTGTATATCTGTAACCCCAGTGACTCAGGTGGGTTGAGGCAAGAGGATCGAAAGTTCAAGGTCAGCCTCAGCAACTCAGTGAGGCCCTCAGCAGCTTAGCAAGACCACCTCAAAATAAAAAGTAAAAAGGACTGGGAATGTGGCTCAATAGTTAAGCACCCCTGGTCAATCCAAATACCAGGAAAAAAAATTAGCTTCCACGTTTCCTCCTTTCCCCTCATTTGATCAGTCTGGAACTAGGCAAGAGTAGAGATGACTGTCTAATACTATCCCACCAGCTGTATCAGTGTGATACAGCACTTTAAGTTTGGCCAGTCCAAATGGAGTTGTGCTGTATATATATATGCCAGATTTCAAAGGAGTATGTCAAAACATGTAAATATAAACATGTAAATATAAATATGTAAATGAGATATTTCTCATTTACATATTTATATTGATTATACTTGAAATTGTATTTTTTATATACTGGGTTAAATAAAATATAGTATTAAACTACTTTCACCTGTCTTTTTTTTCTACTTTTGAACGTGATTTCAGGAACATTTCAGATTACTTTTGTGGCTCACATTATATTTCCATTGGACAGCACTGGTATAGAAATTCTGCAATGACTAGCTATCTCTGCTTCTCCAAGCTTGTAGTTCTTGGTTCTTTGGAACAGAATGAAGTTGGGTTCTGTGATTTCTCCTTGAACTCTGGACACGGCTTTCTCTATTACTCTCTGTTCCCATAACTACCCCAACTTTCTCCTCCCTTCTTTTCCTCAGGAATACAATAATGGAATAGAATGGTGATCTTGCCCCACAAACAGAGTGTTTTGTTTATTCAGCAAATTGTTTTCCAAATCTTGAATATCTTAATTGGTGTGAGAAATCTCTCAGGACCCACCACCCACTATGGAAACTTTACATAGTTACATTATTTATCTGGACCCTGAAGAAATTTGAGCTTATGAATCCCCTGAACTAGCCCAGCTTCCTCATTTTATAGATGAAATAATCCATGCCCAGGGTGGAGAGTGACTTCCCTGAACTGGCTTGGTCAGTGCAGTAGCTGGGACTAGCTCTGAGTCCACCGTTCCATTCCGGTTCCTCACTCCACAAATGAATCTGCTTGCACTTGATTGGTTTTCAAAATCCCAGAGGACTTCAGTGCAGCAATAAATCATCAAATACACTCTTCTACTGATGTAGTTCAGAAACTACCTTCATCAAATGTGCCTCAAGAACACCTTCCACCATTTCTCCCTTGAGTTACCTGCCAGAGTTCATTTAAAACCTTGTTTCATCTTCCTCATATTGATCACCAAGAATGAATGAAGTTATTTTTGTTCAAATTGTTTGTGTACAGACACATCTCTGTGCAGCTGGTCACCTGCTGTGAGAATTTTGTGCTACTAAAGAATCAAGCTCCTCGAAGTCAAGGGAGTCAACTTATACTTCTTCAGAATGGCTGGATTATGAGGGATTTTGAGTTCCCTTTCTATTCTGGGATTCTTAAATCTTTGAGCCTCCTCTGAGCACCTGCTTACAGAATGTGAGGTCTAAGTGCAGAACTTGACACTTGATAGGTTCCTGGCAAATATTAGTTCCCATGAGTATTTCTTCCTATTATCCATATCACCGCTTCCAGGTCCATTTCTACTTTGCTATCAAGTTCTCATTCAATTTTGTGAAAAAGGTAAATCAAAACAAACCTAAAGACATGGATTTTCTCAATTGGCTATTGTTTCTGTCCAATTTTCTCCTTTATTTTGGGATCCTTATGTCACTTTGGTTAATCAGTCTTCCTACCATATCCTGACTTAGAATAACCTGCAATAATCATGAATGCAGCAGGCAATCCACTCCCTCTTCCCAATTAATGATGAAAGTATAAGACCATCCATGACAGCCATTTCTGCACTTGCCAACAACCAGATATGCTGCAATTTATCAATAATCTTTCTTTGTGATTTTGCAGCTAATTTTGCAATGAAATTTCCTGAGACATATCAAATCTTTACCAACATAAGATATATTATATCTCTTGTATTTCCCCTTCATCTATTTATAACTGTCAAAAAACAAAAAAGCAAAAGTGATTGTACTCAAATGATTTGTTTCTTTGAAGCCTGAGCCACCTATTGTTCTTGATATCATCACTCTCTGGTTACTTAGAAATGCCTATGTGTACACATGTATATTAATATATATTATGATGATTGGAAGTGATATTTTTCAGGACCATCATTGCCAGTATATTTCTTTTGTTCTTCTTTTTTTTTTTTTTGCTTTGAAAACCAGGCTATACTTCATATTCACACCCCTCCATTCATCTGATAGTTATCCTGATTCCATGCCAAGTGCTCAGCCTGATTTTCAATGATTGCTATGTGAATCTTATCAAACTCCCAAGCATCCCTCCTCTGGATCTTGAGCTACATCCTAAGTGATACAGGCCACATTGAGCATTTGCCCTCTCATAACCTCAGAGAAAAGCACTTTCCAGGCACCAGAAAGGAAAGCATGAGAATCACAGATTCTGCCACTAGTGGAAATGTTTTTCCCCGTCCCCAGGGAGTTCCTGTGAAAGTGCAGGTTTTTTAAAAAAAATGAAAATAATTATGGAAATCAATTCCAAATGGAAATCCTGGGATTGGAATGTGGCTCAGTGGTACAGTGGTTGCCTAGCATGTGTGAGGCCCTGAGTTCGATCCCCATCAACACACACACACACACACACACACACACACGAATATAAGTCCTTTCTTGATTACATGTGACCTAAAATAAATTGGGAAATTTGTCTAAATTTCCTAGATATTTTGTCTAAATTTTCCTACATATTTCATTTGTTTGGGGATCTTGTCTTTCAAAGAAAGGAAATTGACACTTATTGGGAGCTTATCCTAGGTCAGGGATTCTTGTAGCTCTCACTCAATCCACAAAATCCCTAAAGTATATTTTATCATCCCCACCTTATATATAACATTGTGGACACTGCAGCTAGGTGGTTATACCTCAGGCCACAGGGGCAAGGGGCAGAGTCAGGACTCATACAGTAAGCGTGACTTCAGAGATCTATCATTTTCCATAATCTATACTGATTTTACTTTGCAAAAAAAAAAAAGCATTCTGTGATCACAGATAAGTCTGGAATTATTCTGAGCCCAGTTTTTTTCTGTGTCAATTAAAATGGGTTGGAAAGATTACTGCTAGGGTTGTTGTTTCTTGTAACACATATTCATGGCAAGAGAAGAAGAATATTAGTTGAGAGAGAGATAGAGAGAGAGAGAGAGAGAGAGAGAGAGAGAGAGCAGAGCCCTAGCTATCCAGGAGGCCAAAGTGGAGGTATCACTTGAGCCCAAGAGTTTGAGACCAGCCTAGGCAATTTAGTGAGACCCTCATCTCCAAATAAATAAATAAATATTAGACTTTTAAAAAGTGAAAGGCCTAGTTTGAAACTTTATGGCTTACAAACTGCTAACTCCAACCCGTGAGTTACAGTACTCATCTGGGTAATCCAAAAGAGACTTCCACAAAGAGTGCGTGAATGAAAGGCCCAATCTTTAGAAGAACAGTTCTGTATGCTGATATTTTCAGAAAGGCTTATCACTTAAAGAATTTACATTACTGTATGATATTTCCTCTACTTCACACCTTTATCTGCCCCTTTACTTTGCATATCATAGATAAGATGCCATTTCACATCATTTGTCCCCAATATGGCAAAAACTCATCTATAGTTATGAGAGGTGCCATTGCTTAGACTGTTGACTATGGTCTCAGTGTCCTTCATCCTTGTTTATTTAGTTTTGGGGGACAGGAACAGGCTTTTGTTTTCAGGAACTGCTATGTTCCAATTTGCAGCTTCTGCACAGTATCATATTTTAAACAATTCTGTGGGCACAACTTTACATAAAAATTTTCTGTATTTCCATCAAGTGAAGTCAACCTGTCTGTAGACACCCTCTGATGGACCTCAGCAGCTTGATATAATTAAATCTTATGGGATAGGTCCCTGTGAATTTTTTGAGGAATAGAGAAATGTGGGCTGGCTAGTGAAAACTCAAGTCCAAAGTACTCCTTCAATCATATTGCAAAATACACGTTATTTTAAAAATTGAGATTCATGTAATTTTCTGACTTGATTGAACTAGAAACTCTCAGCAAGAGCTTGATTTCCAGTCCATTATCCCGACCAAAGAGGTTGGATGAGCTTCTGTTAAGTGTACAATTCTTGAGCTCTCTGAATTCTGCTCATCAACAGTGAAGGCATGTTACCGAGGACAAGCAGAGGAGCTTTTGTGTCCTCTAATCTCCGCTGTCTGAGCCATCAGCATTCTAATACATTGTGCCAGCGTGTGCTGTTTCCCAGAATAGCCATGTGGCTGCTTTCCTGTGGTTACCTCTCTGGGCTGGGAACATAAAGGGCTGACAAATCTAGGATAACAAGTGCCACTGCCTAGTATCATCAGGGACAGAGAGTGGTTATGAAGTTATTAAGCCACTTAGAGTCTCAGTTTTTTTATCTTTAAAATGGGGGTAATACCTACTGCTCAGATGTGGTTTAAAAAAAGACAATGTGCGTGAGCGCCCAAGCACACATTTGAGTGCGTGCATGTGTTAAGTATCATGCAAAATACTTAGTATAGAGAATATAATAAAGTGCTGTGGCATCAGATGTTGGCTGATAATGAATGGAACAAACACATTCAGGGCTTGTTTTGTGCCCATTCCTTGCAAAGCTCTGAAATGACAGACATCAGGGCTCCTATCCAGGAAAATCCTGCATGGACCCCTCTCACAGCAGTCACTCTGTCTGCAAATTTTCCCAGAGCCCATTGCTCTTGGCCAGAGCATTGTTAGGCCTCCATCAAATGCCCTGTGGGCTAAAGTGCTTCTGCATCTTACCTACATCATCAAGTCTGTTATTCATGCAGTTCTGAGCATAGAAGAAACTTTGGCCAATAAAAGGAAAGAACAGTTCTAGTTTCTTCCTCCCCCAGTTCCTGATGATCTTGAGAACTTAGATATGTTTTTCCCCCTCAGTGTCTCCTAATGCATGCATTTCTTAGCTCAGGCCTAAATGTGATTTGTTCTTTATGAATATAATATTCAAGGCATCAGATCTCAATTGTAGATATGATGCCTTTTTTATGAAAAGGTATTAAGAACCTGCAGTTGCCTGGTATGTGTCTATAGTTTAAATGTGTATATGTTGGGTGGGTATAGCGTAAAATATGCATGCTTTTAAGAAAAAAATTAAAAATCAAGATATCTAAAGAGTAATAAAAATGTAAGTGACCCAAATCCCACTAAGCAGAGTCCCCTTAATTTTAATCTTATATACTCTTTTGACCATTTATATTAGTACATCTAAATTAAAAATATAGAGGGGCTGAGGATGTAGTTCAGTGGTAAAACACCTAGCATGTGTGAGGTACTGAGTTTGATTCCCAGCACTTCACAAAAAATATAGACATCCTCTAATAATAAAATAGGGTTATATTTTATATCCTGATTTTATTCTACTCAAAGTATATTAATATTCTTTATCTCTAGATATATTTTATTTACATCTTCATCCAAATGACTATGAATATTATAAATTATTTAATTAACTTTTTATTACCAGACAGTTTTTTATAATTTTTTTTTCAGTTGTAGTTAGACACAAAACCTTTATTTTATTTATTTATTTTTATGTGATGCTGAGGATCGAACCCAATGACTTGCACATGCTAGGTGAGTGCTCTACCACTGAGCCACAACCCCAGCCCCCAGATAGTTTTAAATTTTTATTCATGAATGTGAAACCTGAATGCCTCAGGCTTTACTAGCCAGTGAGTACAAATGTAATAACTTTACTTCCCCAAATTTATGATTTCTAAGGACCCAACTCCCATCATTTTTAGTGTCTTTCTCCCTCAGTATTTCCATGGAGCCCCAGACCATGGATTTTCCCTGGTTCTTGTGAGCTTTCCTGGGCAACTGAACCAAAGCAATGTGTTTCCAAGGCTGCCAGTCCCTAGGGACATGCTGCGGCCTGGCATTCTGCTCCTGTTGTACCAACTCATCAGCAGCATCTGAAGATTCACTGTTTCAAGCATTGGTGTGACTGAATACTATCCATGCACCTCAAAACTGTTAGCCCTCATGGAGCGAGAAGAAAGATGCATCTTCACTGTGCTCAGGTGGGTTCCTTAGCAAAATAGCTCAAAGCCTGGTGTGTCCAATGTTGAGCTACACACCATCAAGTCTTAATGACTTCTTTCTCTAAGTGCTCATCCACACCTTCTTTAGTGTGGGATAGGATGACCATCCATCTCAGTTTGTTGGGACTTTTCTGGTGTTACCACTAAAAGTCCCACATCCCAGGAACTCCCCTATCCCAGGCAAATTGGAATGATCAGTCTCTCTAGCAGAAGAGTCGGTTCAAATGTTGGTACCAGCCAACACTCTGAACTCAGGACCACTGCTTCCTTGGAATGAAGAAGCCCTGTTGCTAATCCTAGTCTTGCTTTCTCCTTTAATCTTCTATCTCCCAAGACATTTTAGGATTCTTCCATCTGTTCTCCAGTACAGCCACATCCACCTGACAGGCCTGCAAATGTCTCAACCTCAAAGAAAAATAGGCTTTCAAAATGTTTGTCTTCAAGATGCTCTCTAGCTCCTCAGTTTGCCTGGCGTTTGTCTCTTAAACCAGGGAATGCACGTACATGTATGGTGAGAGACATTGACCCCACTCAGTAGAAACTCTGGGACCCCATTGCTTTCACATAAACAAGGCTACGATGAACATTTTTTTTTTCTTAGGTCTCTATGAACGAGACTGATTATCTCTTTAGGAGAAATCCCCCGAAACGTAATGGCTTTTTTGGGTCAATGTATTGCCAATTTCCTTCCAGAAGTCTATTCCAATTCATTCTTTTGGGTTTATTTTGCAAACCATGCACAATTTGTCCAGAATAAAAGAAGCTCTGAGTGGTTTCTAGGAGAATAGAGCATATTTCATGTCAAAGGGGAAGAGGAAAGGACATAGAGGAGGGCTGGGTCCCAGTGCTGCCGGAAAGGGCACAGTGCCTTCATAAACACCTTGCACTCAGTGCTTGGTGGCTAGTACACAGATCCTTGTCCTGGAACATCCATACCATCCCTCTAAACATAGTGCTTCCTCTTTCGCAGCCAAATTCCCGCAAGCCTCAGCCAAAGAATCTGCACTTGTAAGAAAATAGAGACTGGAAAAATTCCATTCTGACTTGTTTCCTTTCCTTGCTTGATTTGCATAAGACCAGTGATGTTTGGACCCCAGGAGATCAAAAACCATGAAAACCCCAGATCCGGGTCATCATTAGCAAAATGAAGCAGTTACCTGGTTAGTTGTAGGACTGCCTGAGGTGATACAGGGGATTATGCCTTAGAGTTTCAGAAACAATATGGGAGACTGGCTGGGGTAATGATGGGGCTCAGCGCATCATCTAACCCCTGGTTATCAGACTTCCTGGACCCAGAGACCTAAGGAAGGGATCGCTTGTACTTTCCAGAATCAAGCAGACAAGGTGAAATCTAGGAGTATGGAGCACATCAAGTGACTTCACCCCATAAGGCATAATCAACAAATACTCTGGGAGGAAAAACAAAGGGAGATATGTTCAAAGAGCCTATACACCTCTGTCTTTTTTCAAATTCATGTAAAGAAAATGCAAATAATTTAAACTAAAATGCACGTCATGTTTGTGTGAACACTTTGAAATTCTCTATGTGCAAAAGCTATTGGAAAAGATTCGCTCCTTACCAGGCAGTGTGGCAAGCAAACCAATGTCACCATTAGGTCTGATTTAAATGCTGAGTGCACTAACTAGACATCCATTTGTATAACTAACTAACTGTCCAAACACAAATAAAAGACCCGATTTCCTCAACACTCCCGCAGAGTCTTAGTTAGTTAGCTCTTCGTTGGCCCCAAATGGGCTCCCACGTGACTCATCCAAGACATTTCTCTGAGCTGCCTGGACTTGGGTGGTAAACCACTGCACTGGGGGGTCATGGTTGAGATAATGCTTTTATTCATGTGCTCAACTCCTGCAGTACATGTAGGAAACGTGGGTTCTAGGCCCAGTATATTTAACTATAAACAAGTTGCTCTCCTTTCTGAGCATTAGTTTCCTGGCCTTTAAAATTAAGAGTTTGAACTACATTGCTTCCCCAGACCTTCTCACCTCTGATATCATCAACAAAATCGCTCCCACCAAATAAATAACCTGAAGTTCTGTTGAGTTCTGGAAAAGTTCAATTTAAAATAATTGTTTGTTTTGTGTGTGTGTGTGTGTGTGTGTGTGTGTGTGTGCTGTTTGAGATCAAACCCAGAGCCTCACACATGCTAGGAGAGTGCTCTACCACTAAACTACATCCCAGTCCCATCATTTGAATATCTGCAGTCACTATGTGGAAAGAAACCAGCTGAAATTCAAATCACTTCTTTGCCTTTTGTTGCTTCTCTGTTGTTGCCCAGGTTGACCTTGGGCAATGGCAGGTTTCCAAGACCCCTGGGCATGCACAAAACCATCCCTTGCCATTGTAGTGGCCCAAAAAGGGTATTCCTCCTCTTTTCTCTGCTATTATGCCATTCTTTGAATTTCACTGGCTTCTTGAAATATATATATATATATATTTTTTGCAATGCTGGAGATTGAACACTAGGAATAACACTGTACCGCTGAGCCCTATCCCCAGCCCTTGAAAAGCAAATTAAATTACTCTTTACCACCTACACTACTATACTCCTATATTTTATGTTTTTCTGAGGTAGGTATTATACTTTCATTTACAGTCCAGATTCTAAATTGACTGTCTCTCCTCCACACTTCCTCCAGTGTCCAAAGGAACATCTGAAATAAGCACTTTCACATTTATTATTACAATGTTGTCTGGTTCCCAACATTTGTTGAGAAGTCAGCTGTCAATCTGATCATGGTTTCTGTGGAGGTAACCTTTCTTTTTAGGTGGTACTATTGTCTCCTGTTCACATTGGTTTATTTCATTGTGCTTTTAGCAATTTCTCATTGTCATCCCATAGGCCTTGAAATTTAATAATGATTTGAGGACTGTATTCTTCAGAGAGGGACATTATTGAGTTGAAATTACTTTAACCACATTTTTCATTTGGGATATTTAGGCCACTATGATAATATAAATTTGAGTCCAAATTCCCAAAGCTAAGGCTCAGGCAGGCAAACCTCCTCTATGAGGCAGGTTCTCCCAGTGGGGGGAGAGCCCTCTAAGGGTGATGCTTTATTCAGAGCCCCAGTCTTGATCTCCAGTTTGCCATAAATGTGGCTTCAGCCCACCAGGCTTATCCTTGCACTTAGAGCAAATGCTAACTATACTGTTTTTAAAATATGTCCACACATTCTCCAGTACTTTTCCTATTAACATGTGTAAACCAGTTACCATCCCTGTGATTCTGGGCTGGGCTTAATGTCTTGCTTCTAATGAACAGAAGATGGCAGATATGATGGGATATGACTTCAAGTCTAGATCATAAAAAGACATTAAAGCTTCCTCCTCATTCTCCTTGGATCATTCACTTGTGGGAAGCCAGCTGCCACCATTATTAGGACACTTAATCAGCTCTATAAAGGGGAACACATGCATAGACTTAAGGTCTCCTGCCAAAAGCTATGTGAGTGAACCAACATGGAAGCACATTTTCCAGTTCCAGTTGAGTCTTCAGAAGACTGTAGCCATGGTGAATGCCTTGATGACAATCTCTGAGCCAAAACTAATCAGCTCAACAGCTCCCAAACTCCTGACCTATGAGATAATGTTTATCATTTTAACACACAAGTTGCAGAGTAATAATTTGTTACTCAGCTCAAGATTCTCTCCTGGAATTCTTCTTTCTTGCCATTTCTGGCTTCCAATTATTTACTTTATTTCTGGAAAAGCCATATGTTAAAATATACATTTATTATATTTTAACTGGCATTTCCTGGGATTTCGTTGTTGGGAGCCCTTTCAACACATCTGGCCTGTCATATTCCTGAAAACAGAAGTCCTCACATTTGTTAGCCAATCTCTTATCAAATCTAAAGCTGGTGAAGTAGGTTCATTGACCTCATGGTGTATGTAAGGAAGCAAGTTTAAGACTCTATGTGTCCTCTTCAAGGTCACTCTGCCAGCAAGGAATGGAACTGGGGTTAAAAACCCAAGCATGGAAAACTTCAAAGTGTACAGTCCTTTCAGATTCACAGACTGTTTCCCATGGATAGAATTGAAACATTGTTGTCATCCAATCTAGCTGTTTATCCAATGAAAGGGGTGGCTAGGAAAGGAAGAGGTGGGAAGAAATGGAGGCAGAAGCTAGAGGCCCTGCCTTCAGTGTGTCAGGCTGCAGAAGGACTTTTGTGAGCCCAGAGTAAATCTCCCAACTGTTCCTTGTAAAGGTCTATGTTCCCTTGACTGTCTCCTCTTCTACTCCCCCAAGTGTGTGTCAGAGACCCACTCTAAAGCACAGTCTTGAATTCTTCTCTTCCTGTCACACATCCCACAGGGGACCTGGGATGCTCCAGTGGGTTCCACTAGTGCTCATTCACAGACAACTCCCCACTGTCCTTGGAGCCTCATCTCTCTCAGTCCTTGGTGGGGTGTGGGGGGCCTGTCAGCTGGAAGGTTGCATAACCAAATGAGGAGCTCACAAAATCATATGCCATTGGACCAGTCATTTTACTTAGCTAAGCCTCAGATAGCTCATCCTCAAAACAGGAGCAACAGTGCCTATCTCCTGCACTTGTAAATATTAAATGCTCTTCCCAGTGCTTAGCACATCATAAATGCTGAATAATTGGTAGTGATCCAAAAAGTTCAACAAACTTACTTGATGTTGTTTGGTGGCATAGCATGTGGTAGGGAAAGGTTCATTTTTATGTATTTTGTAGGTTTCACATTTCCTTGTAACATGAATGTAATTTCAGTGAGAGCAGCAGGTTGAGAATATGCAAAGCCTTTCCTAGGGTCTCTACCAACACTGGGATTTAGCATCATTGAGAGAGCTATTTAGACAGTGTAAGGCTGCATATTTGCAGATGGGATTTTAAGGGTGAGAGCCCATTTGTAACCCTAAGATATTTAAACAACCCTGCAATTTGATCTCAAATCCCCCCAGTACTATCTTAACTCCCCCAGCCTGCTATCTGCCAATCCCAGTCCTACTTCCAGGATCACCTGTCAATTCCTGTAATGGCTAGGGCTTTGTGAGGCCCTCAGCTGTGACCTGATCTCCATGAGGATTTCAGAGATGCTGCAGCTGCCACAAAGTTTGTTAAGTTTTACAGTGTTGCATGGTGGTTGGGGTACAGCGGTGTGTCTTTGGAAGGTTTACATTCACTCATTTACTCACTCACCGACATACGCTGAGTACTTACTAAGGGTTAACTTAGCCCTGGAAATAGAAAGGGAGCAAACTGGAGACTCTGTCTTTGGTGGGGTCGCAGAGCAGTAGCTGGCATAGACAGGGAGAGGCATCTTACAGATGGAGCAGGCACTGACCACACATGGAGGAAAGTAATTGACCACCCAAGGTGAGCAGCGGGGTGGGGGGGATGGCTTCCCACAGGAATGATATTTGGGCTTCTCTTGGTTGTCCTGCCAATTTCTGTGTTTAATTCTTACCTTTTCTTCGACCTTCTTACCTTTTCTCCTCCTATCTCACTGTCCCAATCCCTTTTATAGCCCCTATGTTATTGCCAAACACATCCCCTGTTTCTTACCTCCTCTTTGCACTGTTATCTCCCACCCCAGCACGCATCCAGAGGCAGCTTCAGTTCAGCATTAAATTCTGCCGTTTCTTCCTCTGTCTTCCTTCTCTTTTCCGTGGCTCGGACATAATCACCTCACACCTGGACTTCTGCCTCCCAATTAGCTCGCTCTCCTCCAGCCTGGGGTCCCCTCTCATCTGTAGGACACACATCACCGAGAATCATCTTCCTCCAGTGTCACTTAGATCACATCGCTCTCCTCTTCGAAAGGTTGTAAAGACTCCCAGTTGCCTCCCAAATCATATTAATACTCCTCTCGTCTCGGGTTTCCACTACCAACAGCCCTGCTTTACCTAACTGTCGTCTGCCCGCGCTAGGCTCCAGTCGATGTGCTCCGCTCTAGCCAGGCAAGGCCCCTCCACCTGCTTCTTTTGCACCTGCTCTGCCCTCCCTAAGTGCGTGGCTATCTGAAACCGCTGTGTGCAACACTCACAGGTGTGCATGTGTTGGCGGAGGAAGAGGAAATAGAAGGGAAGCCAACTACTCTTCCCACATTCTCTTACCGGGTATCTATGAAACGTGAGCCCTCAGGGTAGAGACAGGAGGGAACGGGAGAGGGCGCTGTGGCTAGATGTCAAGAGGGAGAAGCTGCTGTCCAGTGCTCTGGTGCTAGTCATGGGCAGGCTCAGGACGCACCGCCAAAACCAGTTGCTCTGATCCTTTCACTGTCTCCCTGGCGTCCTCTTGCTACATCTTTCCCCATGGTGATCTCTCAGGTCCCTTAGATCTATGAATTGAATCACGTTGTTCCCATCCTGAAACCCCCCCTAGAGCTTCCTCCCTGGGTAGTCTGACCCTGCTGCTTCAGCGTGTCTCATACCACTTTCCCCCTGGCCTACTGGGCTCCGGACACTCTGGTTCTTCCTCCAGTCTTTGGAATATTTCAGGATCTCCTGCTGCAGGACCTTTGCACATGCTGTTCTTGCTGCCTCACATCTTCTTGATCATGTCCCTTGTCTGGCTGACCCTTTTCATCATTCAGGTCTTAGTTTCCTAGTCACCTTCCCTGGCCAACTTCACTATAATTCTCTAGGACAGCAATACTGTCCGTTCTTTCATATCTCTAGCTACAACTTGTAAATCTACATGTGATAGTTTATTTTCTCACTGACTGTCCTCCTCCACTAGTAGTTTGTGAGGTTGGTGAGGCAGGAAGCCATTTGTCTTGTCCGCTCATGTGCTCCTATAACATTCCTAGCACAACACAGGAGCTCAGTAAATGTTTGTTGGATGGCTACCGTCATTCCACACCATCTGGACTTCCCCAAAGCACAGGCACCCTGCGATGGCCCAAGTTGGCAGTCTTCTAGGAACCTGCACTCTAAAAATGCCTTTCATAGCCAACCGCCTAAGCCACTATCCCCTGCCTGTCAGGGTCTGTTCCAGCACCTTCTACTTCAAAACCACTTACCCACACTAGCCCTCCCAAGGCTGGCCCAGGACTTGTGCCCTGAAACATCTACAAAGACCAGGTAAGTGATGGAATGAGATGAGCAGTCTGTGGGTAATAGGGAGTACTGGGCCATGGTTACCTGCCAAGTTTATGTCCCATAGAAAGGGGGACAGTCACTGCTCAGCTTCAGTGGGTTGTTAGCATACAAGGAATGCAGGACCCATCTTGTTAGATTTTCCAGTTTTTTTCAAAAATGTCCTGAAATATCCTTTCTTTTTTTCTGTGTAAAATATCCTTTCTTTTTTTCTCCTTTCTTCTTCTTCTCCTTCTCCTCCTCCTCCTCCTCCTCCTCCTCCTCCTCCTCCTCCTCCTCCTCCTCCTCCTCCTCCTCCTCCTCCTCCTTTAATCCAGTACTGGGGATTAAACCCAGGCATGCAATAACACTGCGCTAGATCTCCAGCCCTTTTTATTTTTTATTTTGAGTCAGGGTCTCACTAAGTTACCCAGTCTGGCCTGGAACTTATGATCCTTCTGCTGAGTCTTTCTAGTAACTGCAATTATAGACATGTACCACTGTGTCCAGCAAAACATCTATGCTTTCATATTTTTAAGACATGTTAGAGACATATTTCTGTGATCTTTTATCAGCCTGTAGTCAACTTTTTCCCCCTTTAATTGCAGTACTGGGTATTGAACTTAGGCATACTCTACCACTGAGCTATACCCCAGCCCTTTTTATTTTGAGACAAGATAAAATAACTCACTAAATTACCCAGGCTGGCTGAAAAACCTGCAATCCTCCTACCTCAGCCTCCCAAGTAACTGGGATTATAGGCCTGTGCTATGGTACTTGGATCAACTTCTGTTCTGTTATCCCAGGGCAAGTGCCTGGTGCTTAGGTTTATAGGTTCTGGGGATGCATACATTCCTGAGTCCTGTGCTGTGTGCCCTATAGCCAATGACAAGCTTCAAGTTCCTGGAGGACAGAACCAATGTCTTTGCCTTCTTTACAATCCCTCTGGAACAACTAGTGGGCCCTGTATCTGTTCTCCCTGTCAATGCCACTTTTTAGGAAGACAGCAGCCAGCTTTGCTGCTTTGGGGACAGGAAGCCTTGCCTGTGACATGCAGAAGCACAACACTTCACAGAGGTCTCATGTATTTTATGAGAATTATAGACTCTCCGCTTTATCTGCTCTCCTTCTGCCTTGTGTCATTGCTGAAAACCCTTGTCCTTTGTTCTAAATCCCAGTTCTATGGTGATAATGTTAACTGTGTGCATACGTCAGCAGACCAGAGCGATGCCTTATTCCTCCAGCATCATCAGGAAATGAAGTGTTCCTCGTGATTAAATTGTCCAGATAACGAGAGCTAACCAACATTTTAGAGATCAACATTTTTAAGAGTAAGTGGAAACATCCCCCATATGTGTTATAACACATCCTCTTGCCTTCTTTATTTTAATTTTTTTCTATTATTTTTTTTCCAGGAAAGAAACAAAAGGGTAGAGAATGATTGTTAAATGCTCCTCCTGCCCCAGGACCCCAAGCCTCTATTTCCCTAATCCCAACAAAAGCTACCAGCACCGCCATTGCCAGGTTACAGGTGCATGCCTCCTGTGGCACCCTGAATATGAGCTAAAAGGCAGAGTGCTAAATAAATAAAGAATATATTTTTTTAAAGGCAGAATGCTGTGACCCTGTGCCACACCTTGCTTTTTGAAAACTTACGTCTTGTTCGTCATTCTTCATCAGGATGTGAAGAGCTGTCTTATTCTCTATGATGGCTCCATCTGCTCCATGGTACAGGCGAGCATGATTTAACGAAGCAGTGCCCTATTGATGGTCATCAGGTTGCTCCCAATCTTCTGCTCTTATTAAAAATGCTGTTATTATAATCTTTGTGTTTATTCCATGTTCAAGTGTTCGGGTATATCTTGTAGGTTAAATTTCCCATGAGAATGGCTGACTCCAGGAAAGGATATGTATGTTTGTCATTTCAATACCCATTATCCCACCATCTTTCAGAGTTGGCCTCATTGTTTTACCGCTGCCACCACTGCATGAGAGAGGACTGGTGTCCCACACCAATAGCCACGTGGTATGGAACCAAATTTTCTTTTAACATTTTGTCAATCAGTGATTAAAGAATATTAATTTTTGAAAATATGTTTTCACCACAAAGAGTAGCTTTTATAAAGCTACTTTCTTCTTTTTCTCTTCTGTTTCTTCTTGAATTTTTCTCTGTCTGACATTAGGATTGCAGTATCTACATTCTGATTGTTTTTATTTTTCTTATATACTTTTGTCCATCTCCCATCTGCTTTAATTACTATTTTTTAGAACAGTTTTAGATTTACAGAAAACTAAGCCCAAAGTACAAAGAGTTCCCATAGAATCCTTTCCACCCCTGCCTTCCTTTCAGTCCTCTCTATTACCAACATCTTGCAATAGTGTGGCAGATTTGTTATAGCTGATGAGCCAAGGTTGATACATTATTATTAAGTGAACATGGTAGTTTACATTAAGGTTCACTCTTTTATTTTTTATGTTTGGTATTGGGATTGAACTCAGGGGCACTTAACTACTGAGTCACATCCCCAGCCCTATTTTATATTTTATTTAGGGTCTCACTGAGTTGCTTAGTGCCTTGCCCTACTGAGGCTGGCTTTGAACTCGCAATCCTCCTGCCTCAGCCCTCTGAGCTGCTGGGAAGGGTTTACTCTTTATAGCATACATTCTATAGGTTTAGACAGATGTATAAAGACACCTACCCATCATCATAGTATCCTACAGAGTAGTTCTGGTGCCCTAAGTCCCCTGTGTTCTACTTATTTATTCCTTCCTCACTGCTTCCTCCTAAGCTGATCTTTTAATACTCTTCATTTTTGTCTTTTCCAGAATATCATGTAGTTAAAATCATACAGTATGGAGCGTTTTCAAACTGGCTTCATTCCCTTTGCATGATGTATTTTCATGGCTTCATCTCTATTTGTGGCTTGATAGGTCATTTCTTTTTAGGGTCAACTAATATTCCATTGTCTAGGCATACCACAATTCAGCCACACACCTATTAAAGCACATCTTGGTTGCTTCCAACTAGCGATGATTATAAATGAAGCTGCTGTAAACATTCATGTGCAGGTTTTTATGTGGTTGTGTTTTCTACTCATTTGGATACAAATCCAGAAATGTTTGCTGGATCATGGACTAAGGCTATGTTTCACATTCTAAGAAACCACCAAACTGTTCTCCAAAGTGACTGTAACATTTTGAATTCCAAACAGCACTGGATAAGAGTTCCTGTTGCATTGAGTGCTATCAGTGTTTGGGATTTTCTTTCAAATAGATGTACAGAGATATCTCATTGTTATCACTACAGATTTTAAAAAAATTATAGTTGTAGATGGACAGCATGCCTTTATTTGTTTAGTTTTTTTATGTGGTGCTAAGGATCAAACCCTGTGCCACACACATGCTAGGCAAGCACTCTTCCACTGAGCTACAGCCCCAGCCCTCACTACAGATTTTAATTCGCATTTCCCTATTGACATTGAACATATTTTCATATGCTTGTTTGCCCTCTGTCTTCTTTGGTGAGGTACCTGTTCAGATCTTTGGTCTACCTTTTAATTGGGTTGTTCTTTTTTTATTGTTTAGTTTTAAGAGTTATTTGTATCTTTTGAATATAAGGCATTTGTCTGATATTTGTTTTGCAAAGATCTTCTCCCAGCTACTTGTCTTAAGTTCATTCACTTTTAATTTGCTGCTCTCTTAGTAAAAGTGAGGTTAAATATCCTTTCACATTTTGAGGGATGTGTGTATGTTTCTCCTTCTGTGCACTCTAATAATATCCTTTGGTCCTTTCATGTTTACAATTAACAAAAAACAATTCCTAACAAGCCAGGAATTTGTGCATGCCTATAACCCAAGTTGTGTGGGAGACTGAGACAGGAGGATCCTAAATTCAAAGCCAGCCTCAGCAACTTAGCAAGGCCCTGAGCAGGTTAGCAAGACCCTGTTTC
This sequence comes from Marmota flaviventris, assembly GCF_047511675.1. Lineage (NCBI taxonomy): Eukaryota > Metazoa > Chordata > Mammalia > Rodentia > Sciuridae > Marmota > Marmota flaviventris. Next base: position 117,570,995 of record NC_092502.1, read on the forward strand.
TAAAATAAAATATTGAAAAGGGCTGGGGCTGGGGCTCAGTGGTTGAGTGCCTCTGAATTCAATTCACAGTACCAAAATCAAAACAAAACAAAAAAACTAGCAAAATTTAACCATTATTTGATAATTGCGTCATTAATGTGAACACTAGACTATGACTGTCCAAATTGCTTTGCTGTCTTGAGCTCTTGTATCTGTTTTTGTTTATAATAGTCTCCTTTCCCTACAGTTTAGGATATGCACTTTCATTTCTTGTTTCTCTTAAGAGTCTACCCTTCAAAACCCTTGTCCCCTTTGTAATTTGCTACCTCCCATACAAAGAGTTTCTGATGTTAAAATAATAGGATATGTTACAATGTCCTGAGAAGCCTGATTCATGAAACTCAAGTTCTTAGGCCATGGCACATATACTTTATACATCTAAAACATTTATTATTTCTTGTTTCTTGGCCTTTTTCAGACTTGTCCAGCAAATGAATTCTTGCTTCAAGCATTCTCTGCTAGGATATTTGAAGCCCTACTTATGAGTGGAACCCAGAGGCCCTCATATTACTATAAATATAAATATAATTGCCCTGAATAGAGGAAAATTTGTTCCCTCACTCCCTAAAGTAGCAATGTGAACTTACGTTTCTGGAATCTCTAAACAAACGATTTTCCAATGATGCCTTCCTGCAGAGGGTTGTGCAATCCCTTTGCTTGCAATGCACGGACCCTCCTATGTGGCTTTGTCACTGAAGTTTCCCTAGCATCACAGAGGAGAAGGGGATCTGCTGCTGTGGTAGCCCAGCGGCATCCCATAGATGGCAGTAAACACACTTTCTAGCACTTTTCTTCATCTTCATAGCAAAGTCTCCTTCAGGGAAATAAAATGAATGCAGAAACTGTGGAGTAATAATTAGCAAACAGACTCTAGTCATTTGAAAAATTGACAAGAAGCATTATTAGAGGAGGTAATAATAGTCATATTTTGCACTTCTAATAGGGCCTTTTATCTCTAGGCCTCCAAGAGCCTTTCTGAGTCATTAGAAATGGAGTGGGGGGGACCGAGCTGGGTCAGAAGTCAGGAACACTGGTTCTGCTTGACATTCTGCATGTCTCTCCTTTCAAAGTGAAGGTAGAATGTTTCCCTCGCATTTAAATACGAGGAATTTATGCAGGTTAGAGAAGAAAAGGCAAGCGACAGTACTGTGAGATAAATATGCATTCCCAGGGTAATATGGAAAATATGCTCTCCTCAAAGTTGTTTTCCTGTGAAAATAACAATAGAGCTTTAAATACTTTGCCTCCCATAAACACATGGACAGCATTATTATTCACAGTGAGCCCAATTGAGAAAGCGTTTTTATATCCTATTTCGTGTATCAAGGAGTAATTATTATCAGCACATCCTTGTATTTATCCCTGGGAGGCAGGAATAAGTACTGCTGCAGATGGATATCAGTCCTGTGAACTCCGTATCATTCATTCTTTATCTCTAGCAATGGAGGGAGCAATAGAAAACGACTCCCAACATGTATATACAGAAAACACCTTAAATCTACAAGATAGGGCCGCTCTCCTTGTCCCACATTAAATCTGCATCTTCAATTCCCACAGAAACTCCAGGTCTATTGAAATTTTGGAACATTAAAATTCTCCTTCATTGTTGTCAAGGTTTAGTAACTTGACAACCTGAAGATAGACACCCTGACTATTTGAGGGAACGTAGGTTTGGAAGTAAAGTAGAGCATCTTTTCCTGGTGCATTAAAATTCACTCAGGACGAATATTTTATAATAGCTACTATTTCTTTGCCTGTGTGACTTTTACCTTGTGTAAGTTAGTTAACCTCTCTGAGTATCAGTTTCCTCAGTGTAAGAATTCATACCTCCCAGGAGTTAGTTTAAGGATTAGTGATTTCATGAATGTAAAAGCATTTAGCACAACACCTATTATTCAGTAGGTATTCAATAGCTACATGTCATTGAATAATAAAAATATACACATGCAAATAGATGAGAGAGAGAGAGAGAGAGAGAGAGAGAGAGAGAGAGAGAGAGAGAGAGAGATTTCTCTTGGGCTCCTCTGTGTCAGAGATTCAGGTAAATTTTTTCAGATCCCCAAATTCTGAACCTGTCATTTATCTTTAAGGTTCCTATAAATTCATGAACTTTTGTCCTCATGATTTATTCCAGTTGTTCTAAATCCAAGTGTTGCAGATTGCATTAGTACCCTCTCTGCTAGTAGGTAGACCTCAACTCCTTAGCCATTTTCTACACATGAACAATTTCCAATGTCTCTTAATGATACTATGAACCTGGGATTTTGATGGAGACACATTTGATAAGAAATCATAGGCTTTGTCATTTGCTGCTTCCCCGCCCCACTGTCTTCCAAAACTGCAGCTGGCAGTATGGACCTTCCTAGCCATGCAGCTCCAGACCTGGGCACACTTTCCAACTATTTCTTGGGTTGCAGACAGCTTGATCTGACCAATAGATTTTTTTCAGGCGCCTGGAATTTTGGAAAATGCAAGTTCCTCTCTCTTATTACCTTTCAATTATTAATTCAATGTAAAACTCATAGTCAACATTCTCATAGGTACTACCATTTCCTATATTTCCTACAGAGCAATCTACTCTTGCATATGTGTGTATATATGAGCATACTTTTAAATATAGCAATATTATCTATTTCTCATCTTAAGAGACATTTCTAAATAATAAACTATTCTTTAAAGGTTTATTTTAAAATTTTTTGTTTGTTTTTAGAATATAATGTTTTTCTGTTTACTGAATTCCTCCTTAAAAAAACAACTAGTACACAAATTCATCTTTCCTTGTGGTCCAAAGTCATCAGTATATATAATTGTAATGATGCTCTGCCCTCCAGATTATTGATTGGGGTGTCCGGGCAATTGACCCCTACACTAAATGACCTCAGATTCTCCTGTGTTTAGAGTCACTGTGTTTTGTTCTTTTTTTTTCCTATTCTTTTGTTTCCTGGCCTCTTTTTTGCTGTTGTTGCTGTGTGCTATCTCCAGTAGTAATCCTTTCCTCTGCAGTTTCTATTTGCTTCTTCTAGTCTACTGACTGATGAAACAAGGTAAACATTAAAGGTGGTTTTAAAGTCAAATCCACTGGTATAGACTGTCTCAGAAGAATTCAACTATGAGCAAAATGGGTGAGTTGATATTCACCTTTCTTCTGTATACTTGAGCTGCTCAGTAGTGTGGTTTTTTTTGTTTTTTTTTTTTTTTTTGGTACTGGTCACTGAACCCAGGTGCTACTGAGCTATGTCTGGAACCCTTTTTTATTTTTTCTTTTGAAACAGAAACTCACTAAGTTGCTTAGGGTCTCACCAAGTTGCTGACGCTGGCCCTGAACTTGCCATACTCCTGCCTCAGCCTCCTGAGTCACTGGGATTTCAGGAGTGAGCCACCACACCCAGCCCCAGTAATCTTTTTGCTGAGCTCTCGTGGTTAGGGGTTTAGATTATTTAAATCCTAGAAGAACTGATCCGAGAGGAGTGATATGTTGCTACACTACATGTTCCCATTGGTCTCATTTGAAAACTACAATCAGTGGCATCCTGAGATTTGTATGCCACGTACCAGGGAACGCACTCTCTGACTAGTCAGGGTGCTGGTCAAACTGGTTGTGAACAAATTTTGAAAGTCAACCTGAGACATATAACTCTAAAACCTCATGAAGTTTTCAATAATAAAACTCTGAAATCAAATTTACAAAAGGGAAATGTCTATGTAATCAACAAGTTGAGACATTTTAGATGATCAAATTATATTCCCATTTCCAGCTGTTGTCATTCATTCTAAGAAAAAGGTACAACATTTTCCTTTATCCACCTGCCTTTTATCATTCTTTCTTCTCTTCAAATTTTTCTTTATATACTAGCCAATGATTCTCTTTGCATTGATGTCAACCTCTCTCCCCAAAAAGTATGAAAATACTTTTCATTTAGCCCAAGACAAACTATTAGTAAGTGCCAACAGCAAGGAACTTCTTTTGTAACTTTGAGAATAGCTCTGCTAATTAAAAAAAAAAAAATCTCTTGCAGGATTTTCCCAATATGAACATGTTTCTCCTGGGTTTTTCATTATTAACACTTGAAAATTAAGCCCTTCCTATAGTTCAGGAGACATCTATGATTCCTCTCTCACACTGAGAGATTCCAGGGACCCGGATGACTACAAAGGGATGTGCTTGTGACCGGCATTTGGATATTCCCTGGGAGGGGCCAGGTGAGCTACCCTGAGTCCTGGCCAGGTGTGATTTACCCCTGGAAAGATCCTTCATTGTGAGTTACCTGTATCTATGGTCTGTGCTTTTCTTTTAGAAATAGAGCCCTGGCATAAGTAAGAGTCAGACTGCCTAAGTTAAAATTCTGACCTCGGGCAAGTTACTTAACCTCTCAGTGCCTCAATTTGATTCTCTCTAAAACATAGATAATAATAGTGTTTGCCTCACAGGACTGTGTTGCAGTTAATAGAACTGACTGATGTGAAGTCCTCAGAACAGTCTGAAGCCCAGCAGCACCCAGTCCATGTGAGTTTTCAGAGTGTGGACTGGGCAATGAAACCTGCCATGCAGAGCTTAAGAGCTTGGGTCTCATGGTGAATCCCACGTGCATCCTGGCATCTTCTCTCTCGTTTCCTGGCATTGTGACCTTGGACAAGTTACCCGAATGCTCTAAACTTCACTTTCCTTATCCAGAGAAAGGAGTTCCTTACAGTATCTTCCTTTTAGGAATTTTGGGAAGATGAAATACATGAAAAGACCTCACCAGATGCCGGGCACGTCAGCCATGGGGATGTGGAGGAGGAGAGGAGGCCAATCACTCCATGGCCTTCCACATGAGAAACTTTTAAAGCAATTTCCATATTTTCCTGGAAGAGAGGGAACCAGCCGAAAATGTACTTGGGATGCAGTTTACGTAATCCATTCTGCTAATTTAGGGGGACAAGGAGGAGAACAGATGAAAAAAAAAAAAGTAAGTTTTGAAGCTTTTACCAAATCTTGCAGGTGCCTGAGTTCAGACTCCTCCAGTAGGGAGTTCTGGCCCATATCCTCTGACCTGCCCCATGGATCCCAAACCAGGAGGCAAAGAAGTAGCCCTGTTCAGGTGTCAACCTAGAAGAAACCAGGATTCTAGTTGATGAGTTTTTCTTCAATTCTCAAACCATTTCCCTGAAAGAAGGCACGGGAGGGTGACTGAGGTGACATTTTCTGCTCTTCCTTTCCTTCTGAAAGGCACCCCCATCACACACACATGCTTCCCTCTTGGAGAACTATTTTTCTCTGAAGGCCAAGTCCAAATCTCACTCTTAAAGGCCTATCCTCTACAGCTGTACCTGGGTATTGTGGGACAGAGGTTGACATTTTGCAAATAGCTGAGACAGCTGTTTCTGGACAGTTGGGATTTCATTTGCCACAAATTGGCCAAGTGAACTCTGTATGTGTTGAAAATTAAGCCCTTCCTATATGCAGTCCTCCTAAGTGCTTAAATGGAATGGGATGACTTTGGATGGACAATTGTGTTTTATGCACATTTTAAGATCTGTATCAAGCAATGAAACTTTTCTTCTGCCTAATATTGGTTGGAAAGATCCAACAAGGAGTTGCTTGAATTTGTGTTTTCCTCCTTTACTGCACTGGATGCTCCTTGAAGATCAAGACCTTTGTTCATCTTGACTCTTGCCCATCATGGACATCATCCAACAGGGAAATGGGCACAACTCTCCTGCTACATCCTAAGCCTAAATCTGTCTCTAACTATCACCCATTTTCTATGTGAAGTCCTCTTAGGTCACATTAAGTCTACTACTTTTTTATTTTAATTATTATTTTTTTAGCTGAATGTGAATACAATAGCTTTATTTTATTTATTTATATGTAGTGCTGAGGATCAAACCCAGGGCCACACACATGCTAGGTGAGTGCTCTATGGCTGAGCCACAACCCCAGCCCAAGTCTACTCCTTTTGCAATGTGTTTCACATCTGCGGACAGCTGCCACACCACCACCCTCACTTCCTCCCACATTACTCTCATAAAACCATACCTTTAGTTCCACTCATTCTCTGGTGATCTCTCCCAGACCCATTCCAGGTCATCAAAACTCATTTTAAAATGCTACTCATGAAACCAAACTCATTCTCCCCTCTTCTGGCTGCTACCTTCTTGTCTCCTTGTTCATTCAACTCCCCGTCACTTGCTCTGGCCACTTTGGCTCTGTCACTGTGCCTGTGCCATCATCTACATCCTCTCAGGCACTAGATCCTATTGATTGTTCCAAGTAGATACTGAACAACAACTGTGAAAAATATCACATCTATAGTATATTCAGACAGAATATGGTAAAGGAATATAAATGAAAAAAAAATCACTTTGTATTCATTCCTGTTACTTCTGCCTTACACAAGGAAGGACTTTTTCTTTATTTATTTTTACTATTTTTTAAAGTTTTGAATGTACAGAATACTTGAAAGAAATTGTGATGAACAGCCATATACCATTCTTCTAGATTCATCAATTGTTAACATCTTGCCTCAATTGCTTCTCTTTCCTTTCTCTCTCTCCAATACACAATACATACAAACTTTAAAGAATTTATTGCAAACCATTTGAAAGTAAGTTGCAGACATTGTGACACATCATCTTTAATTACCATAATACACCTCTAAGGACTATGAAACTCTCCTTAGAGGACAAATTATTTCCCTCAACTGTCTTTTGAGTGAGGGCTCATGAACTGGGTTCATGGGAAGGCTCTAGGGAATTCATGAATCCCATGAAGTCATACACAACATTTTGAACACATGAACAGCTTTCCTGTGGGGTGTGGAGGGAAGCCTACAGCCTCTATCAGTCTCATACCCTTCAAACTCACATGGGCCCCAGGTTGAAAGGGCCCTTCCCCTTTTACCCAGGTAAGGCAACAATGTGACCAGTTGTGAGTTTTCAGCTATCTTCAATAATGACAATTCTGAAACTACCTGAAACCATCCAGTGGCTTTGTACTGGCTTCAGGAGAGGGTAATATCCTTAACAGGACAGAGAGAGCTTTATGATCCTGGCTCCAGTTGTATCTCCAGTCTGTTCTTTCACAGTCCCTCTCTGTCCAGTGACTGGCCACACAATCCTGCTCTGAGCTTCAGCCTCCCGTGCTGCTTACCCCTTCCCCTTTGGCAGCTTCTACTTTCTTTCAAGACCCAACTCAGTTGCCACCTCCTGTGGGATACCACCCCGACCCTCTCCCTAGCTGCTTCTGCCTACCTTGTGAACGCTCCTGCAAATCACCTGTCAAATTTACTCTGATTTGTTTAGGCAGCCTCATTCTCAGTGACACTGTGAAGCACTAAACATTACTAGATACATGACGAAAGGATCACACCATCCTTGCCTAGTCACCTGGGCCCTGATCCTCCTGCCGACTCTATTCTCTGGGGCTCATTTGCACCCTGAATCATGGGGGTTGTCTTGGTCTCAGACCCCTGATTTTGCTCTCACAAAACATGTATGTGTCTCTCCTGATGTGATGCTTTCATGTATTTAATCTAATTTTGGCAGATTACTTTATAGGCATGTCCTTACTGTACCGTGGCTGTCCAAATTTGACCACTTGAATAAAGAACCCTATATGCATGCATGGAAAAATTTCTGCAATATTTAGAGATAACAGATATTCCAAGAAAGAAATATCAGTCCAGGAACCGGATACCAGGAAGAGAATGGAATGCAATAATTTCCAAGACTGTGTGGAAAAAGAACTAAGCCATACTGCAGGGACTGTTGCTATTCAGAATCAAAGCTGTGGTAGGCTGAATTGTGGAAGCTGGCATTGGGAAAGGTGACCAGTATTCTGGCAATGCCCTTGAACTAGGAGGGAAGCAGAGAGCACAAGCTCAAGGCTCTTTGCTTTCTCCAGGGTGACTCCAATGTTCCCTTCCAACGTTGGTACTAAAACTTCTAATCTAGAAATCAGATCCTGACTTGCAAGATAGCAAGCAGCTGGCCCTTTGGCTGAAGTCCAAGTCTGCAGCACAGGTAGAAACCTGTGTTGTGTTACTCTAATGCAGAAGAATATTGTCAAGTGAGATGGAGTTGCAGGTTGGAGTGGGAGGGGTCTAACTTGCCAAAAAGGCTGCCAATGAGAAGAGTCACAGGATGGGGGTTCAGAGGAGGGGGTTGGGACATCCTGCTGAGCCTCCAGTTCTCCAGGGACTGCCTTCCCAGCAGCCAGGGGCCTGTGCAGGGAGCGCAGAGGCTGCTGAGCTGTCTGCTAATGTCAAGGCTGACCTCAGCTGGCAGCACCCTTCTCCCCCTGCTTCCCTGGTGAGTTGGCCCCTGTGGGATGTTAGCCCATCTGCTTTCAGAAATGTGGCTGTCCCCACCCCTGTCCCCCGCCCACCTCCCTCTATAGCTGTCTCCCTCTCCCCAGCAGGAGCTCCTGGGCTACAGTGAGCGATGTTTCTGTACAGATTCAATCCCCTGTGCTCCAATAGGAATGTATTACCAGGCAGGGCGCGTCGGCACGGCGATCTGGCTTCAACAATAAATCTCCTTGCTTTCATGAGTTTAAATCAGACTTTAAAACATCGCCCTTAATGTTCTTTTAATGCAGTTTTCTTCCGAATGAGTTCCCTTTAGGTCCAGTCCTTGTCATTAATACACTCTCTTGGCAAAGGAAGGAGGGCTTCTTCGAGGAAAACCCTGCCAGTTTAGGAAACCAGTTGAATTGCCTTGGTGATGCCAGGAGGCTTTTTTGCATTTTACAAGGACACTTGAGAAAACAAAACTCTCTGACTGTAAATTTAATTTTCTCTTGACAGCCCCAGTGTCTCCACAGCCCCAGAAGTTATCCATTACTTCTTTCTTCTGTAATTAAAAATCAAGGGGGGAAATGTACAGGATTAACAAGTTCTAATTTTCATTGATGAGCTCTAAGAGCTTATCAATAATGGGATCAGAAAAGCTGCTTCGCCTAAGCTCTATTTTTCTAGGGCGGCTGATTTTGACGGAGGAGTACGCTCATGGTGGAAAATGCTGGCTTTCCAGGGTCCCATTGCTAAAGTTGGGAAGGAGAACAGGGCAAATCACACAAGTCACTAGCAGAAGCAAGCAAAAAAGGCAGCCTGGCCTTGCCAGTTTTACGGACTCAGCATTCTGGCTTGGGGGAGCTGATTACAGGGAAAGATTAAAAGGCTGTCTTTCACACACGTGTTCTTCTCCTATGGATAGCTGCTGTAGGAAGGGAGCTCAAACGAATCTGCTCAGGAGGAAGAAAGATATTTCCAATTAAAAGAATATTGGTGGCAATTCCTTTTGAGTTATACATTTGTAGTTAATACTTTATCAGGGGATAGGGGCATCCATCCTGTTTATTACCCACAAAGATATAGTCGAGTATAGGTTTCTCCCAGAGACTGAGCTGGTCAATAGCATGAGGGCAGCACCATCTCAATAGCTGTGACACGTGGCTCTCAGCAAATATGACAAGCATGTGACAGGAATGAGCTATTAGCATGCACAGTTTCCATAAAATTCCTAGCAAACAGGTGCAGAGCTGATTCGAGCAAGGATTTTATTTAAAGATAAGGTAAGGAAAGTATAGATATCATGAAACAGGAGCCTTAGCAAATGACCTTGAGATTCTTCTGTAGTACAGAGGACGCCTCTGTGTTCAATAGGGTGGGGTGTATGTTTCAAGCAGAAATTTGGTGATGGGTGATTTGGTTCCAAAGTTTTCTTGCTCAGAACTAACTGTAAAATTCAAAATTATCTCTAGAGATAAAAAAAATGCACAGAATAGCAAAAAAAAAAAAAATTTTAAATAAAGCTAGCAGCTGGGGATTCTGTCAGAATGATACAAACCTGGCTCCTGTCACAAGGGAACTTTTTAAACCAAGTCTGGAGAATGACAGATGACTGAGTTGACACTTTCCAAGAGGTCAGCTTTTCTGGGTATCCTGCCATCCTTTAACCAAGTGTCCCCTTTACTACAACAGGAACAGTTCCCACTGCCTCAAAGTCTAGGTGTTGAGACCAGTCCCACCCATACAATACTTCAGGCAGTAAAACTCAATGAAGGTGATATTATGAATAGGGTAAGAGTGTAGACTCTAGCCAAACAGTCAATTGGAATACCGTGTCAACCTCTTATTAGGGCTGTGGCCTTGGGCAAGGTGACTTCTCTGAGTCTGAATATTCTTTCCTGTAAGATAAAGCCAATTTAGGTCCCATCTCTAGGGTTATTATGAGGATTAAATGAATGCACACCTTTAAGGCATGTAAAACAGTGCCCCTCATGTAGGAAGCACTTGGTAAGTGTTAACGACTTAAATACGGTACCAATGTTATACCATTAAGCAATGATCTTGCCAAAGACAGAATCTCTAGCTATATCCAGAACAGTGATTTTAAAGAGTGAGATTGCCTAGTTCACTGGTTTGGAAAGATGGCTACGTTGTAGTGGTACACAAGATGATCTTGTGAGGCATAGGTATGAATACTTTTCATTTTAATAAATATCCATTTATCATGTATCATGGAAAATATCACATCTATTATTTCCTAAATATTATTGATCAAAGACAAAGCTTAGAAAATGTGAATATGTATCAGAACATGGGCAATGCATTGTGGGCCAAGTTGTAATGAACGAGTTGAATCTCAAAGGATAAATGAGTGGTGGAAGACCCCCTTGTGGAGAGGATTGCTGTGGAAAGGTCCACAGGAGATTCCAGCCTAATTGCAGAGAGAGATCAGGCTGGAGAGGGGCAATCTGAACACCCAGGGCTTGGACTTGGTTCCAGAGCCATGGGACACGTTGGTGAATGGGGTTGACGGGGATGGGGTCGGGAGGTGGCAGGGCATGAAGCAAGGGACTGGTTAGGATGCTGTTGTCCATTAAGAGACGATGATGATGAACAGAAGCGGTGTTTGTAGAAAGAATGAGGGAGCAGATTAAGTCAAGAAATCTTTGGGACCTGGAAAAAAAACACTCTATCTGAGTGTTCAAATAGATGCTGTGTCAATGATCCAGCCTGAGAATGCAGAAGGTTGGCACAAGGAAGGTAATCACTAAGTGAAGGCAGGAAGAATAATTGGTTCAGTTTGGGACTGAGTGTGTTTTATTGGCTCAAGATGAGGAGCCAGGGGCTGGGGCTGGGGCTGGGGCTGAGCGGCAGAGCACTTGCCTAGCATGTGTGAAGCACTGGATTTGATTCTCAGTGCCACATCAAAATAAATAACTAAAATAAAAAAAAGATGAGGAACCCACAAAGAAGGGGAAGTTGAACACAAGAAGTGCCTTTGAGCCCCTGGAGTCCTGCATGTGATCTCATGCACTTTTCATGCATTTACAAGGGAGCTTCTATTTCTGTGCCTGTCCTCGGCCCACTCCAACCTGGCTCGCACTCCTTCTGTCCTTCCTTCCTTTCTGCCTTCATCCACTAGTTATTTATTGAGCACCTATGGCATGTTCTAGGAGCAAAGAGACAGAGAAAACAGAAAATTATGGGGAAGAGGGGTAGACAATCAGCAAACCAAAAAGCAGAATGTACAGTGTATAAGGTGGAGATAGAGGCACTGGCAAAGGAGAGCAGAGAAGGAAGACGGTGCCTTGTGGAGTAAAGGGTGGCAGGAGCCATAGTGAGGCCAGGAGAGGCGTCACTAGAAGATGGTACTGGCATAAAGATCTGAAGGTGGTGAGGAAAAGCAAGGTCAATGTCGGGGAACTGTTCCCAGTGGAGGGAGCAGTGATGGCAATGCCCCAAGGCGGGACAGAGACGGGCTGTCCAAGGAATATGTCTAGGCAGGGTGGACCTAGGAGTCAGCACGTGTGTCATCACGCCTTCCCAGCACCATAAGCTGGAGTTTATACCTCGTTGTCTATGTGGGTACCATTTGGCTTTTAACCTGGGTCACATGTGATTTAAAAAAAAAAAAAAAGAGAGAGAGAGAGAATTTTTTAATATCTATTTTTAGTTTTTGGTGGACACAACATCTTTATTTTATTTTTATGTGGTGCTGAGGATCGAACCCAGTGCCCCGCGCATGCCAGGCGAGCGCGCTACCGCTTGAGCCACATCCCCAGCCCCACATGTGATTTTTAAATGGACTATCATTTCATTGCGTATTCCTCTCCCTTGTGGCTCCTTATGCTCTTTGCCTTTAAGCAATATGTCCTGTGCTCTCCCAAGTCATGGTGTCCCCCTTCCTCCAAACTCACAGGGAGAACCCAGGAATGCAGCATGCTCTTGACTTTGGGCACTGACTACTCCCGAATGCTAGCTGGATTTTCAGTCTGAGAGCCAGATTTAGGAGTAGTTGAGGTTGGGGGTGGGGTGAGAACGCAAGACCACAAATCAGGCTATCTCCCAGGATTTGGAAAAGTCAAATTCCAGCAGCAAGGAAAAGAACAGATATTCCCTGTCCTGAGACTGAAGATCTTTCTGGAACTGTGGCTCTGTCCAATAAGAAGAGCCAGACAAGGAACAAGTAGAAGAAGACTTAAGACTGAATGTTCTCAAAGTCAATACAGTAAAGACTTGACAAGACAGCAACTTAGGTAACCAAGGAGATGGCTTAGAAACCAGCATCAGGGCAGATCCAGCAGCAGATAGCCAGGAAACCCCAGGTCAAGGGCTAGAAAATGCAGTCTCTAAAGGGTCTGGGACTCAGATAAGAAAGACTTGCTTCCAGATTAATTAGATCAGGTTTGTCTCAGTGATAAGCCATGGAGTTGTCAGTTTGAGATTCTTTGGCCTTCTCCCTAAGGACAAGTCAGGTTCCCACATCTAGGCTGGGTTCCATCCTAATTGTGGGATTAAATGACTCCAACTTTGAAAATCTGGGGGTGGAAACAACCTGAAACCCAGTTAACTTTGAGAACCATATGAAAGATTTAATTGTTGGTCTCAATTACTTGTCATTTCCTGCAGCCATGGGCTTAGCATGCTGAACTTTGATCCCCATCAAGTGGACAGATCCTTGCTCCTACCAATCCCTTGTGCAGATGAGGACTTGGGATGCTTCCCAGCCTCTTGATGTTGAATTTAGCTGCATGACTTGCTTTGGCCAACAATAAATAGGTAAAAGTAATGGGATGTCAGTTCCAAGTCTACACAAGGCCTTGAACATGTCTTTCTACCTGCCTTCCTAAGCTTCTACCATCACCTTGGGACAAACAGAAATTTACTAGGTCTGCTGGTTTCAGAAAGAAAATGGAGCCTAAGGACCAGAACTGCCCCAGCCACACAGTCTAGAGTAAAGCTATCAGCCAAGCCCAATATAGACCAGCCCATCCCCATACAGCATGCAGACACAGGAGCAGTGGTGGTGGATGATTATCTTAACATGGCAAAAACCAAACAGCTTTTGAGCCAGGCTTAAAGTGCCTAGCATAGTGCTTTGTCCTCAAAAATCTCAAAATCGATTTGCTAGTTTCATTTGAGATGCTTGCTGGAAATCAACTGCATATCTGAGTTCCTTATGGCAAGAAACCTAGACGCTCCCATACAGGTGACAGAAAGTAAAAAGCTACAAGACGTTTTCCTTAGACACCAGGGGCAATGACTGAGCTTGCTGTGTCTGTCTGCCAGTTGCATCTCACAGTGTCTGAAGGAGAATACTGAAGGTCTACAGTAGTTTGGGACTCACAAAAAATAATTCATTATGCATAATGGTGATGTTGGCAGTGCATGCCAAATGGTTAAATCTAATGTAGCATACAGTTTCATTAAGGCACAACAAAATTAATCTATCCCTTCCCACCAGGAGGTTTAAACAAAAGCAATGGGGAAGGAGCTGCATGTAAAAAGCAGCAATTCATTAATGAAATGAAGACATGTAAAATAATTAGGCTTATAACAAGAGATTAGAGAACTAAATTAACCCTTCTGTTTACTTTGCCAAGGATGCAACAGAGAACTTTGGCAAATGTTAAGTTATTATGGAAATGTCACTTCAAAAGATTAGCCTGGTGGCCTCCCATGAAAGGAGTGACCTATGTCGATCCCCAATCTAATAACTGCACATGAGGATAGTTGAAGCCATATCTGCAGGGCATTTCTCTGTGGGTCCTGAAGGCATGAAAGTAAGCGAGTACAACCATGGAAATGAATCAGCAAATGAAACAGTTAATTCAGAAAAAGTCAGGTTTTTGATGTTGACATGCAGTATGTTAACTCGGGTAATTAATAATATTGAAATGAAGGGGCTAATCTAAATCAACGGTGGGCTGAAGCTTTCCTTTGCCTGTTTAGTAATGATAAGCCAAGGGGGACAAGTGAGCTTCTTTTCTTAATAACTCCAAGTCCTCATCTGCATGGGGGATTGGTGGGAACAAGGACCTGTCCACTTGATGGGGATAACATGCCGCTCAGGACAAAACAGGCTGAGAAATGGGCCATGCATTTCTTGTAGTCTCCCTCCCAGCCAGGGTCACAAGGCTTTGGAATTAGACTCTGGTTGCTTTAGGGATTGCAGTGCAGGTTTGCAGGCACAGGTTTTCTCAGTTAGTGCAAACTTCTGGGCATTGTTGGAAGGAGTCTAGGCGCTGAATAGGTTTACACTGTAAATCTGGACTCTGTGTCCTGTCCTGAGCTGGGGACATGCCCAAGAGGTTGGGTTGGAAGTGAATGGCCATGGAAAGTTCATGCCCATCCTTTGATGGGGTGGGTCAGTTGGAAGGGACACGCCAGAGGTACAGTGGCAGTGATGGTGTGAGGGCTGCAGCCAACACAACCTACTGACCATGAGGGATCTTGTCGATGGGGGTGGGAAACAATGCCCTTAGGAACCCTCCCCACAGTGGTAGCTTCACCAAGAGAAGCTTGGCCCAGGGCTGTGGGGTCCTGCACAGCCCACATACCATGCCTAAGGCCACTCATGAACTGTGTCTCACAAATAGTGACACCATCTCTCCAGCTTGCCTTCTGCTACTGAAAAACAGTAACCATTAGTTCATTTCACACAATGAACTGAGGATCAGAAGGTTATATGGGATACTATGGGAATCAAAACTCATGTTGAGCACCTAGTTTGTGACAGGTCTTTCCCCTTCATTAGCTTGTTTCATCATCCAACATGAAAGGTATTATGTTCCATTTTATAGATCAGTAAACTGGAGCCAAAACACATTAAGGAATTAGCCTGATATCATTTTAAAAATGATTATGACACAAATCATCATCTCTGGCACCTCCCCAAATATCTGGAGAATGAGGTGGTGGGATTGTGGTGACAGAGGGAAGAAAGACCAGAGATCAGTTTTCTCAAAGACAACTACTATTACCTCTCCAAGCTCTTTGCCTAGGATTGAGCCTGGAGCCCACGCTGTGTCCTGGCCTGCTGCCCTCGCCTGGAGTGGAGAGGTGCAAAGGTGAAAGGGAGAGTAAGGTAAGGGTATGGTTGGACACATGGGGCAGCCACAAGAAATACTGGTAGCCTAGTTTCCTAAGAGGTCCAAGTGAACAGTGATCATAACATCAGAACTAAAATGAGGGGCAATTGCTTTAGTGTGAGTACAGGTGTCCTTAAGGCAGAATATTTGAAATTCCAGAGTTGCTATAGACACAGGACCATTCCATCCGAGTGAACAGTTCAGGGAGCATTCTTCTTCTTGTGTGTCCTCACTAATCCAGAAAAGTCCCTGTTAACCATTATAATAGCATGGACATTTCCACCCAGGCCCTGGCCCACCTTAACCAACCTAGGGAGAAAAGAGAGCAAGTAATAAGAAGAGGCACCTTGCATCCTTCCTCCTTGGAGTTCTTGCTCCTGGGTCCATTCATCAGCTTCCACAGAACTGTTTTGTTTTTTTTTCTTCATGTGTTCATTCCATGCTGACTTGGGTCCTACCACATTCCTGATGTTGTGCTGAGAACTACTTTCCTGTTAGTTTATTTGATCATTACACTGTTATCCCTGCTTTAAAAATGAGCAAACCAAGGCACAGAGGAGTTGAATGACTTCCCCATGTATACACCTCAGGTGTTGGAGCAGCCTGTGAACCCAGGACTCCCCTCTACTATATCCCCTCACTCTTCTGCTCCATAATTGTAGCCACTATTTTGCTAGACATTTGCCATTATCATCCCCAAGACAGAGAGCATTTCCTCCATTATCTATGTTTCAAACTGAGGCCCAGAATCATCCTGGAATCAATGAGAACTTAGAACCCCATTAGACTGTAGTAATCTTTACTAATCGTTAGTAATCTATTTTGTCTGCTGAGCACAGTGTATTTTCCAATGCTAAGTAGAACAGATCCCCCTGAGAGGTTGTCTCCTTGGTGGTGCTTCAAAAAAGACAACAGTTGGCAAAACTTATAGACCTCTGAATAGATGGCATCTAGAGCCTACCAGTGTCTTGTGCATATTAAGTGTTAAAAGCTTCAAATTGAATGAGTGAGTGAATAAATCAACAAATGAATGGCTCTGAAAGATCCTGAGGTTACTCTAATCTTCTCCGATCATGGCTGTTGATACAGACTTTTGTGGGAGGTAGATAAACAGCAGCCGGCCATGTCAGCACTGTCCTGCTCAAAAGGTAGTCTATAGCGGGAGGTGCTAAATACACAGCTCTTTGTGAATGCTTCCTTACATCCTGAGCCTTTGCCTGAGATTCCTCACAAAGGTTGTTGGAATTTGGGAGATTATCTGACATGCATTAAAAGCGATTGACTTCGGAATAAATACTAAAGAGTCACTTTGTTCATTGTCATTGATTTAATGGGAATCAAAAAGAAAATTGGGTACAAACCAATGACTTTTAAAGAATTTTTTACCAAATTGTTTTGTTATATTGTGTGCATAGATGAAGATGTAACAACGAATGCCACTATTAGCTATAATTATAATGCACCAATAAAAAAAGGAGAAATTCCCATTTCATGATCCACTTCTTGACTAATTAAATTAAGAAAAGGTTAAATTAAGAAAATACTCTAATAAAGGTAGGGATTTGCAAGTATTCATTCTTGAGGAAATATAATATGTATGAACTTTGCATAAAATATTTATTAATAAATATTTATTATAAATAAATATAGATCTTTTGTGCTAAGTTATGTGGGGGTGGGTAAGGACCTAAGTCAAGTGGAAGGATTTATTTTTTGCATGTTTTTCCTTC
The DNA here is from genome assembly GCF_047511675.1 of Marmota flaviventris. Classification (NCBI taxonomy): domain Eukaryota; kingdom Metazoa; phylum Chordata; class Mammalia; order Rodentia; family Sciuridae; genus Marmota; species Marmota flaviventris. Next base: position 117,588,128 of record NC_092502.1, read on the forward strand.
TGTAATATGCCTCTACCTCCCATCCTTTATATTTACTCAAAACTCCTGCATTTTGGGCTGCTAATACCAGAAGAAATGTATCATCAACCATGTCTAGACGGAATTTTCATTTATGTCCTAGTGCATCTGGTGATGAGTCATGATGTCTTAGGGACGCTTTTGTTTCAGTCTCTGAAGACATCTCATGTCCCTGTCCTGAAGCTTTCCATGCTTGCCATGGCTTTGAATAACACTGCAGGACCATGTCACCAGCCTTTGAGAAGTCCCAACCCAGAAACCTCGCACATCCCCACCTCTGTTGGCCACTCTGGGTCAAATCCCTCCCTCCCAATCTTCAGCCTCCATTCTCGTCTGTGCATAGGTTGAGTTTCAGAAGAGCTTCTTTACACTTCAGAAAGGGAGGGAAGTCAGTGATCCAAGAAATATGACTGGAGAGGGGAGAGGACTTGTTTGCAGTATGGAAATCCTCTTGCATCATATCTGATTCATTCTTTATGAGTTGTTCATGTTAAATTAAAGATACCGCGGGTGGCAAATATCAAGTATGATGTTGGGTAATTTTGACATCCAGTTTCCAACTAGGGTACCTGAATGGGTTTGAAAAAGGGGGAAAGAATCTAAACCAACTCTGAAAGAAATCTCAGGTAAGTTTGAAGAGGTTTGAGCAATGAAATTGTCACTTAAGTGAGGGGCCTCTAAAGTGACTTTTTGAAAGGGTAATATCTGATGTGAAAGACTTGATACACGTTTTAAAAAGAGTGATGTGAGTTTTTGATGTCTTTGATGCAATATTTTGTGCTTAGAAAATTATTCAGGATAAGATTAGCTTTAAAAAACATTTGGCTGCTGTGTATGGTGGCACACGCCTATAATCCCAGCTGCACGGAAGGCTGAGGCAGGAGGATCACGAGTTCAAAGCCAGCCTCAACAACTTAGTGAGGCCTTAAGCAACTTAGTGGGACCCTTTCCTAAATAAAATTAAAAAAAAAAAAAGGCTGGGGTTGTGCCTCAGTGATTAAGTGCCCCTAGGTTCAATCCTTGGTACCAAAAAAAAAAAACAACAACAACAACAACAAAATTGGCTTATAAGTTCGATTTACAAATATTTTATTTCAAAGTCAAATTTTAACACATTTAAGGGGGCCTTTGATTAATTTTTATTCTGGTTTATAAATAAATCATGAAATTATTTTAATTATTTTAAATTGAGTATATAAATTTCATACATTTGGCTTTCTTTTTAAGTACATTTTTAAACTAATAAACACCTTTCCTAAAAAGATTTAAGCTTAAAATCACAGGTCTACTTATTTTAAATTGGAATTGTAATACCAACATATTATTCTAATAGACTAAATTCTGTTAATCTTTACAAGTTCTCTTAAATAGTAAATATGCCCATATTACTTCTAAATGCTCAAATATTATGAGATTGATTTTCTCAGAAAAAGAACATATATATATTTTTATATGCACAAATGTTTGTGTGTATATGTGTGTATGTATATATGTGTGTATAGATACATTTTACGTATGCATATTTAAATATATATGTATTCATATACTTTTTTTTTCAAATCTTCCTGGTGTTAAAGATCTATATCCACTAAGGAAAAACTTATGTCATTCCCCCAAATTGTGCAATAATCTTCATAAGCAGTTTTTAGGGCAGCATTTTTAGCTGGATCGAGTTTCTTAATGATTAAAGACCAGGATGCCAGGACACCACCAACTGGATTTGTGTCTATGACTCTGATGGGACACATGAAGTCCCTCCCTAGTTTATGGTTGCTATGTCAATATTTGCCAAATGTTTGAATCATATCATTACCTAATATTTGAGTCTGACTTTTAGAATCTGTAATCCCTATGCTTTGCTTCACCATCTGCTTGGATTCAATTTCCTCTCTTTACCACCTCATTCTATATATATTTTTTCAAATTCTTTGCAACAGGGCCACAAGTCAGAAATATTTAAATTATATATAATTGGATCTCTGACTGATTTGTCAAATTCTGTGAGCACCATCTTACTAAGACTATGCCAATGACAAAAATCAGTCACAATATTTTATTATTATACCTCATCAATATAGATGACTGTTGACCTTTAAGGTATCACACTGGGAAACTCTGTACAAATGGCTGAGTTGTTTCCACTCCTAATATGCCTATTAACACTCAGCCTACCAGCCACGGGTGGAAATATTACTTTTTCACACCATCCAGAAAGGGCTAACAGAATATTTCTAACATTCCTAAAGAGAGTCCAGAAAGCATCTCTCATATGAATATTGCTGGATAAGTTCCCACAAGAATGTTGTTTAGTATCCCTCTAAGTTGGACACATGGTTATGTTATGTCATGGTGATGGAGAAAAATTGGCCTCTTCATGGCCTGAATTTCTTCATGTGCTGTTGGTTCAGGTGGGACAGCTCTAGGCAAAATCAGGAGGAGGGAAGATGTTTTGTTGCTTTCTTCAGTTAAATTTCCTAAAATCCTCTTTATTCTTGTCCTGCATTCTCTTCTGTCTTCCAGAAAGATATTCTATCTGTGGTTACCTTGAATCTGCTGGGAGAGAAGGACAATTTAGCCATCCACAGTAGAATTCTAGCTGATGCCCATTGATTGGTGGTCAGAGGTCTAAGTAGGGCACAAGAGAACCCGTATGTGGTGGTGTGCCACTGTGAACAGAAGGAAGCTGCCCAGTAGACAGGCTGAGGTACTGGTGGTAGTAAATGTTTTAGTTAGCTTTTTCACTGCTATGACTTAAAGACCTGACAAGATCAACTTTAGAGGAGAAAAAGTTTATTTGAGGGTTCATGGCTTTGGAGATCTCATCTATAGAGAGCTGGCTCCATCCTTGGGCATCAAGGTAAGGCAGAACATCATGACAGAGGAGTTTGGTGGAAAGAAGCAGCTCACATGATGATCAGAAAGCAGAGAAAGACTCCACTAGCAAGATACAAAAAATATACCCCAAAGACATGTTCCCAGGGACCCCTACCCACTCAGTTAACCCACTCAGTTAATCCCATCAGGGCATTAATTCACCAATTGAGTCAAGACTCTCATAACCCATCTCATAATCCAATCACTTCTCCTCTAAACCTTCTTGCATTGTCTCACACATGAGCTTTTCGTGGAAATCTCACATCCAAACAGTGAGTTAAAATGGGCTGGGAAGACTCCATTTTTTTTTCTGGGCAAATCTAATAAAAAAAAAAAGTCATTCTGAATGGTACACAATGAGAAATTCAAAATCACTTCCTCCTTCTCCTCAGGACTCAATCTTTGGGTTAGACTGTTGTCCTTGAATTTCTCTTATTAAAGTGGTTTCCATCCAGGGAGCTCCTTTGTCCTTGTGAAGAGTCCTCAGCAGGTTGTAACCCTGGAACCATCAAGCCAGCTCTGACAGGTGTGAATGAGCAACTTGCAAAATACCTCTCACTGTGCAATATCCCTACTTCCCCATCTGGCCCATACCCAAAGCCAAGTCAAGATGCAGTGGGCTGTGTAGACAGCTGAAGATTCCCCATGACCATTCCTGAAGGTATTCAAACAATGCCCACATGATACTCAGTGGGGATCCAACAGAAAATTCAGTTGCAGAAATGAGAATTTATGACTTTGGTATAAACCCTTATGCTGGGAGGGCACTTCTCCAAATCATATGAAATATATTAAAATATGTTCACATTACATTCTAAAGATACTATTTTTGCTATGAAGAAATTGGAAGGATCTTTTATCATTGTGTTTTGAAATTGTTTTATTTATTTCTAATGTTTGTAAACACTTGTATTCTATAATAATTTTTTCCATACCCAAAGATTCCATTGCCTGATTGGGCCCTTTCTACACTGATTAATAACACACCACCTTCATCAAATACCATGTTCACACATGTATGAAAGCCTGTTTGTTCTTTGTGACTTGGTCTATTGATCTATATCTCAGAAAATACAATTCTCCACTTGTCCCAATGGTTCCCTGCCTCCCATAGCCACTTTGTTTTTGTAAAATTTCCTTAGCTGTTTATCATTCCACACAAGCTATAAGACCAGCTTATTAACTACCACCAAGAATTTTGTTTCAATAAAAATTACATTGAATTTATAGAATAATTTGGAGAGACTGACATCTTTTCTATCCTTCAATGAATTGCTATGATTTATCTCTACAAAACTTTTGCCTATCTTACAGTAGGTTTGTTCTTAGGTACATAATGGTTTTGTTTCATTTTAAATGGGTATCTATGTAAACTTCCATGTTCTAATTTTTTTGTTATGAATATATAGGAACGCTATTGACTTGGGAGTACTGATCTTACTGAGTCCTTGTATCTTTTAATAGTGTGCATAGTAGACATTACCAGAGCTCCCTGAATGTACAAAAAAACACTACATCTCCAAGGTGCATGTGGCCAACTGTGGCCAATGAAATAGTGGTAATGATGATGTCTCTTCCAAGCTGGGGGAATGAAAAGCTTCTGCTGTTCAGACGTGGCCACCTAAAGTTGCAGTGGCCGAGCCCGAGGGGATGAATCATACCATGGTAGAAAGTCACTCACAATTTATGCAGGAGAAGGAAACAAGCTACTGCTGTTTTAAGCCACTGACATTTCAGGGTTAATTGTTACCTCGGTATAATCCAGCCTCTATTCACTAATATAGTTTATCTACAGGTTCCCTTGGACTTTTTAATGTGGACCATTAGAGCAGCTGTGAATAATGACAGTTTTGTTTTTTCCTTTCTAATTCTTAGGTAATTAAATTTTTATGAATACCAAACTTAACAATTAATGAAGTTGACACAATGTTACATTTTGTAGATCTTTAATTAAACATTTATTAATTTTGATTTGCACTTTTCCTTTGTGTTCTCTCAGGTCTCAGACATTTGCATAGACCCTTAAAAAGCTGACAGGCTGCAAGCCCTGTGATAGAGCGCCTAAGGGTTAACAGAGACTTGGTTAGGCTGGTTGTCATTTTCATAACCTTACCAGTCTGGGAGCCTGCAATTCAAGAATGGAGTAATGTAACATGGGCACAGACAGCCCTGACCGCAGTGAGCCAAGGACCCCAAATAACAAGAGTACTATGGGGACTATTGCAAATTGATGCAGAAAATTCTCCCATTTTTCTATTCCATCCTTTCCTTTGGGAGGAGAGTCAGCTCATTTTCACGCTCTCCTTCTTTGATTTCTAGAACTTGGTGAAGGCTCTGAATATCTTACTATTTCTACTACAACACTTTAGGTATGTTCTAGTTTTTAAAAGTCCAAAATAATAAAACCTGACCTTATCAAAAAATATATGAATTGGAGGATGGTAATTTACTTTACAAAGGGTTCCCTGCTCCACAAAATGAATTCAACTTTGGTGTCCCTAAAATAGCCAGTTCCCTTGGTGCATGTTAAATATAATTCAATTTACAAAAATCCGATTTGCATATAACCTTTTCAGTAGCACATCCATTGTGCAAAGCAATGTATGCTTGTAATTGGCTGCAAATTGCCAGGAGACCACCCTTTCACATATTGTTCCTAGATGTGCAATTTTGTCTTAATTTCCATGGGATAGAGGAGTGGCTGAAATTCCAGTTGTTCATCTGATTCCATTGGCTGTGCTGAGGAGGGAGATTTGTCGGTTATGTGGAGGCTTCATGTGCCATATACAAATCAGTGTTGTGTATTCAGAAACAGGAGGTGAGGAGAAGGTAGGTGAACTGAATGTGGCTTGCTTGGCCAGATGGGCTGGAGAAGCCCTCCTTATCTTGGTGGCCTGTCAGGCCTCAGGAGAAGGTGGAATGAAGCATGAGACAACTTTCAATCGTGCTTGGGACATCATTTGTCCCCGTGAGGCAGGGAGCCTGCAAGAGCACCTTCCACAGGAAAGAGTAGAACGGTATGGTGACCTGCATCATGCAGAGGAGAGAGTCACAGCTGAGCCAGCCGGCAACGGCAGCCTGACCCAGGGGTCTTTTCTGTGTGGTGTGCTCTGGCCACAGGAGTGTAGCCAAGGCACTTAGCAAGGCAAGCGGGAGCATTTTCTCATGCATCTATGTAAAAAGCAAAAGTGGCATCTTTTTACAGCAAATTGAATTAAAGTAGATTATTGCAGATGATGCCAAGTCGCATCTAAAACTCTTTTCATCCTGAATATTAAAAACCCTGCCTGGCACATCACACTCTCTTTTCAGAAATGATACCTTCCTCACACATTCCCACTGCCTGCCTTCCCCATATCTGATGCCAGGGCCCTTCTCTTTTGATTAGGAGGCTCCCTCCAGGATTTCATCTGTGAGGCTAACAGCTCTCCTTCCCTAGGCTAGCCTTCAGGGTGTGTCAGACTCCTCCCTCTGGAGACCCTGGGCTCCTCTACCAGCTCCTGGTGATGTAGTGAGATGAACTGAGCAGATGCCAATCTAGACCTAGGTTTTCTTTCTTTTTTTCCTTTCTTTTTCTTTGGTGGGAGAGGCAGGAAGAGTAATGCTTTTTTTTTTTTTCTTTAAACTGGAAGGAATATCTCCTTAGCACCCCCAAGCAGCTGAGCAGTCTCTCACACTGTAAGTTCAACTCCCAGACGGCAAGGCTGGGCTCCCTCTGGTTCAGAGGTAGGTCTTGTAGATTGACTGCCATAAACTCCATGGGAGCAGATGAGATACATGCATCAATTAATAAGTAACAATGGCTTGAAAACAGGAGTTTCTGCTAACCCAAATAAAAAGTGTGGGGTAGCTGATAGAACACTTTGACTCAGCCTTTCAAAAGAGAATTGTTTATTTGGCCAGAGTTTCTATTTACTACAGAAGAAAGCAGGGCTATAGATGGTGCACTGCATAGCTCCAGGGGGCGCCATTTGCACAGACCACCATAATGGTGCCCCTCAGAGTTAGGCAGGTCATAACTTGCACAATGGTGCCCTACAATGCTGTCCTGGGGAGAGTAGAGCTGACATATTTCTATCCATGTCTGAATTCAAGGAAAGGGGGTACCATGGGGCTCAGACCCAGCTGGGTTCATATACTTGCTAAGCCATTTATAATCTGTAAGATCCTGGACAAACTACACTCTAACTAATTGACCAGGCACAGCAATGCCCAACTCGGATTGACAGTGAAGATAAAGAAGGAGGATGAGCTGGCGGTGCCTGGTCCCTTGTCATAATCATAAATAGGAAGTCCCCTCTTTGACAGTGCTGGTGAGAGCCAGGCATCTCCAACAGCCAGGCAAGATGGTCAACATTTGTCTCTTCCTCTTCTGTTTTGGTCCTGGAAGCCAAGGGCAGATGAGAAACCCACAGACAGCCAAGACCATGTCTTTGTGGCCTGCATGAGGTCTGGGTGTGAGGTGACTGGATGTGAGCCTCTCTCAGAAGAGTGTCCCCATACTTTTTAAATTCACTTCAAAGCCAAGCTGCTGCAGCTAATGAAGGAAGATGGTAGAGAAGCTTGGGAAGTAAGTGGATGGGGAGAATTTGTGGTGGAAGAGGGTCTGTGTTCCCTTCTGTTCTCAGGGAAAGAGATATTGACTGGGAATGGAAGAATAAAGTTCAAGAATTTGGAGTCTCAATAGCTATATAGTTGGTATTTTCTGAGCTTTGCTTTCCCTTTTCTTTGTAGCCTTGTGTCCAAAGAGGCCGACAAGAGCTGAAGGGAAGGGCTCATCTTTGCAGGGGGCACTATGTCATGAGGCAGCATGACCAGAAGAAAGCCCACCTCAAAGGTTTTAGAAACTGGAAAGTCAGAGCCTGTCTCCTACATGTCCTCCTGATCTCATTAGGAGTATAGATTCCAGAATCTTCTGGGTAGAGTCTTTGGACTTTTGTTTGATCAGAGAAGCACCTTCCCTTTTATCCACTTAGGCATGTTGACTTCTGGAGACCTCCTTCAGTCTACTTTATGCCAAAGAGGGCTGGGATGAGTCACAAGGAACTGGAGTGGAGTCCCATGCTGTGGAGGGGAGTGAATTCAGGTCCCCCTTTCTCTCCACATTCCCACAAAAGCTCTGAACCTGAGATCATGACTATTCAGATGCAATGATCACAAACAAAAAGGAGGTGCATCTTCCATGGCTCAGCCTGCAGCTAGACACTAGCATCTCATCTCTCTTCCCTGGAGAAAACCGCAGCTATAGTCCTGACCATGAAACCTGAGACCCAGGGAGACTCAGGGGGCTGGGAGGCGGTCTTCAAAGCAACTTCTTGCCTTATTTAACTCTCCTCTCTACCTCTTAGAGGCCCAGAAGTGTTTTTAGATATATTTTTAGGATTCAAGAGCACCCTGACCCTTTGTGCTAATAGAGTAGAAATGTCATGAGACATGGCTTGAGCAGTGTCCACTCAGGCAGGGCACAAGATCTCCCCAAATCTGTGTAGTGAGATTTTTATTTTGGGGGAGTACCAGGGATTGAACTCAGGGCACTCAACTACTGAGCCACATCCCCAGCTCTGTTTTGTATTTTATTTAGAGACAGGGTCTCACTGAGTTGCTTAACGCCTCACCATTGCTGAGGTTGGCTTTGAACTTGTGATCCTCCTGTCTCAGCCTCCTGAGCCTCTGGGATTACAGGCATGTGCCACCAAACCCAGCTTGTGTAATGAGATTTTTTTAAATGAAGTACTTAAAAAAGATATCTAGCCTACTTGTTTCTCCTTATCAAGAAGTTCATGTCAGATGTGGACGTGAAAGCACTTTGTAAACCATAATACACTGTGCTGTGGTTTGATTATGGTTTGAGTAGGTTTCCCCAAAGCTCATGTGCTGAGAGCTTGGACTTCAGTGTGGTGATATAAAAGGGGGTCTTCAGAGTTGGAGCTTGGTGGGAGGTCACTAGGGGCATTGCCCTTGGAAGGAATTCATATAGTTCTCTTGGGACCCTGGTTAGTTCTCATGAAAATGAGTTGTTATCAAAAGAGAAAGACTATCCTGTACCACTTCTTTGGCTTCCTGAATTGGCAAGTGATATGTTCCTCTCACATAGACTCTCACCACAATATCATCCACCACAATGTGATATAGTTAAGGTGAGCTCTTGTGGAGACAGTGTCATGTGGTTTGCACTTCCAGCCTCTAAAAATGTAAGCTAAATAAACCTATTTCCAAACAAAATACACAGCCTCAGTCATTTTGTTCTAGCAACCGAAAGCTAATTAATGCACAATTGCATAGATGAGATTCTCTTTGGGAGCGGATATCAGTAAGGTGAGACTGGTCAGGGCTTCCTTCTACCCTCCTTAGTAAAGGCATCAAACTAGCAGCCCTCTGGCCTCCAGGTATCTTCTATTTATAAAACATCAATAATGGCCAGAGTGGACATTTTGGGATGTGGCAGTTAAGTGCTCACTAATTCAACACAGTCTCTACTCTCCTTAGTGTCTCAGAATCTTATCATTTTATCACCTTGCCTGCTTTACCCTGTGGGCATTTTAGTTTATAACCATTGGCCTAAAATGAGGCCCACCAAGGATTTACCTGAGGAAGTTGCTTCTTATTTCTCATTTTATTTTCTCTTCCTGCCATGATTTTTTCCCACATATAGATTTGCCTTTTCTAAAGGAAGTGAGAAAGGAAGTCCAGAGCTAAGGGAGTGGCACTGAGGACCTCTGCAAAAGACAGTGAGGAAAGCTTGTGGAGAGATTCCTGGTCCCAAACTGCTTTCCAAGAAGACGAGAGTATTCTTCTGCCAGGCAGCTCAGGTGTTCTAGTTAGCTATGACTATGTCAACAACCACCCAAAGCTTACAGGGTGGTTTATTAATTTGTCTGATGGTTCTGTCACCCAGGTGAGCAGTATTCAAATAGGCCAAGTTATCCTGTTGTGGTCCAATGGCAGCTGGGGTTGGAGGCATCTGAAGACTCAATTGAGTTACAGTCTAGGATGGTTCAACCACAAGCTGACAGTGGGTGAAGCTGTCAGCTGGGGCTCAGCAAGAACAGTTGACTGGAGACCCTATGTGTAACCTTCCCACATGGCTTGAGCTTCTCAAATGTGGCAGCTGGATTCCAAGACAGAGTGCCCCAAGAGTGAGGCTTCCGAGAGACCTAGGGAAAAAATGCAAGATGTCTTAGGCACAAGGTTAAGAAGTCATGCAATGTCACTTCTTCCCTATTCTGCTGGTCAAAAGCAAGTCACAGAACCTGCTAATTTCCAGAAAAGGGGAATGAACAATGTGAGGCGAGAATCATTGAGGGGCCATCTTTGAAACTCACCATCACAGGCCGATTTGGTGAGGTCAGTTCTTACATCACGGCTGCTTCGGGATGTATAAGGCTTTAAGAGGAACTTATCTCTTCTCCCTTCATCTCTCCTCAAGATAAGATATTAATGAGATCATATTTGAACTCTCTGACAAAGTAATACCTCCATATAAAGCATACTGTTATTATTAGCCTGCCTGATTGCTCCCACCTGGAGTCCACACAAGACAGGATGAGGGATGATATTGCACATATCTCAACAACAAACAGAACTTCATTAAATCCATTGAAATAACACAGACGTTCAGATTTAGTACAGTTCAAATCCTATTACCAACAAATTGCATTAAATTGCCTCCCCAAACCCACGGAACCAGATGTTCCTCAAGCCCTACTTCCTTCATGCAAACACTCAATGTAAGCAATGTGAAGGATTGCCGAAGAATAGTTATGTCCCCTGAGGTTTGTTAGGATGGGAATTTGGCCCATTCTCTTTGAGTCACAGGTTCAAGCATCTTAAAATCAGAAAGAAATCCTTGCCAGATTGTGAGTGTGAGATGTCTGGAAATTGGTCTCATTTAAATGGCAGAAAAATGCATCTTTATATTGCTAGCAGGCTCCCCTCCCACGCCCTGGGCATTTCCACTTAATTCTCTGGTCAGTGTTTGGTAAGCTCACAGTGCATAATCTTGTCTGGCAGCTGGAAACCTACCCAAACTCAGAATCTGCCCTATCATGAGAGTAAACGGAAAAAGGTAAGGATGTAAACACAGTAGCAGTTGAGGTTCTGGCCCAGTCGCAGTATTTAGACATTCTCCCAAGTTCAACTTTTGCTTTTACTTTTACGAAATACACCCTTTCAATATCGTTCTGCTTATTTCCACTTAAAGTTCCTAATGGTGAGGCCAAGTATAAAAATGCCATCAGGAATGCTACTGCACCTCTAGATAAGTACTCTCCCAACGCAGAGGTTCCCACAGCCATTCCCTTCTGTCCTTCCCTCCAGCCAATGAGCCTCCTCTAGCCACTCCCAGTGTCAGACAGCCTTGTTCCTTTCCATTAAAGGTCAGAACATCACACACATTCAGCTTCACCCCACACACCTCCACCTCACTTCCTTCCCTTTGACAATACATACATACATGGGCAAAAGGAGCAGTTTACCCTCAGACGGGAACTGACTGGAAGTCCATCCGACTTCTCACATGGTCCCCAGGAATATGACATATCTAAAATTGGAGATACTTTTACTGTAGGCCGGGGTCATTTGTTCAAACCATCTTTGTGTTATCCTCCTTTGTGAATTCATTCATTTCTGTCCCTGTGTCTTTTTTCTGTTAAAGAATGCCATTTCTTTCCCTCCTTCTTAGTCCACTGCCAAATTAACCTCATTCAAGCTATCAGCAGTCATTTAATTGGCTACTTTGTTTAGTCTCACAGACGCCATATGCACTACATTATTTATGTTTGATTTTCCTCTGATTCTGTCTTAAATGAAACAAGCATGGGCTGAGAATCTACTGAGTTCTAGAGATTCTGCTTAGTTCTAGGGATTCAAAATATCATTCAAAAGGAGTTGGGCTTGGGTTGTGGCTCAGTGGTACAGTACTTGCCTCACTCACATGAGGCCCTGTGTTGGATCCTCAGCACCACTTAAAAATAAATTAAAAAAATAAAACATTGTGTCCAACTACAACTAAAAAATAAATATTAAAAAAGGGGGGGCAGAGTTGGACATAGCACTTACCAAGCTGGGCATGGTCTTTGGCTGTTTTCTATGTGTTTGTCTTGTCCATCCTAGCACAGTGTCAGCATTTGAGATGAAAGAATTAGGGCTTTTGTTTCCATTTGTAATCTCTACCTCCAGCTCAACTATTACAAGTGAACACCTCCAGCTCTGCCCATACTGGGCTCCTGTTAATGGATGGATAACTGATGTGCCAGGCTCCACTCTCAGGCCAGAGGCTCACTTGATTTGTAAGGATGACTTAAAGTGTTGAGTATGGTTTAAGACTCCCCTAAAAGGCTACTAGGGGAAAGTGGTTCTTAACTCCCACCTTGTATCAAGGCAATTTCAACCAGTTGTGAGGTCTATGGCAAGGAATTTGTTTCTAGTACCTTGACAAGGTATGTTCTTCAAGTACAAATTTTATTTTTACAAATTGGGCAGATTTAAGATTGTAATTGCCTTGGTCCATTTGTGCTGCTAGAACAGAATACCAAACACAATAAAATAATCACAAATTTATTGGTTTATGATTCTGGAGTCAGAGAAGTCCAATGTCAAGGCACCAGCAGGTTTGTCAGTGAGGGTTTGGCCTCCACTTCCAAGGTGGCTTCTTGAATGATAGACCCTCTGGAGAGGAGAAAGGTTGTTCCTCACATGATGGAAGAGTAGGGGGAAAAGGCCTTTCATCAAGGCATTAAATCTACCCATGAGAGTGATGCCCTTGTGACCTAATCAGTTCCTGATATTATTACTTTGACGATTATATTTCAATGTGAGTTTTGGAGAGGACAAACAGGCTATGACAGTAACGACCCTCTTTCTTGCTTGCCTTGAATTATTCTTTCTGGAGTGGTGTTGGCATCCACATCCTGAGCAGTGGTATCTAGGCTGAAGTCTGTCCAGATGGCCTGGGCCAGCAGAGAGCAACCATTGGTTATGTATCATTAATCTTTGGCAACTTTTAATTATCATAGAGATGAACTTCTCCAAATTTCTTTATTTTTTGTCAATAAAAACTACACATTTCCTTAGGAGCATCACATTTACATGTGTTTGAGAAAGAAAGTGTTGAGCACCTTGTCTTCAAGATGACCTTTTGCCTGAGAGGTCAACCTGACAGTTGAGGACAATTGCAGTGTCCTATTGAGAGCTCCTACATTCCTGCAAGGAGATGGAAGCCTCTGGAAGGTAGAAGGTCTTTGAGGTACTTGCTTAAGGAATATTTTTGCCTTTCCCAAACATGACAGACTCCATATGCTAGCTTCAGGGTGCACTGGGAAGCTTGCCTTTTTAAATGGTTGTTTTATTGATCATGGTTTATGACAGTAATTGCCTTTTTAGCTTTCTCTATTTTAATTACTTGCTTTTTGTCTCCTGTCTTTAAGTCTTTGAGTGATTAGATCATCAAGGGTGCAACTTCAAATAAGTCCAGTAGAGAAATGAATCTGTTAAGATGTTGGTGAGGTGACCCTCTTTATTAGGCCAGCTCCAAAATGAAAGTTCTTTCTTGAGAGACGCTGGAAAAGCAGAACTCACGTCTTCGATGACTTCCTGAGTGTGCATGACAAGAGCTCAGGAGGCAAGCTTAGCAAAGTCAGGAAGGCCCTGGGTCGTATGTGCGCAGGTGCTTGTGTGTCGGTGCACATCCGGGCACTCTTCTCCCAGAGTCAGGGACTACGAGGTTGCTGCCTTTTTCAGGGGGCACTGGGGACCGGTTCCAGGATGGTGTCAAAACTAAACCAAAGATGAGCTCTCCGTGTTCAAAAAGGAGTGATTGTATTTTCAGAAAACTTTCCTCCCTCCCCTTTAACCTTTTTCTCTCTTCTGCTCAGACTATGGAAGTGCGTAGTGTTTACTGCGCCTTATGAAAGGGGCAAGTGGAGCCGAGTGGAGGGGTGGCCCTTATGGAAGTCCTAGAGATTGCCACCTGACTGACCTCCCCCCTCTTTTGCATAATGTACCCCACTCCTGGGCCATGTCTCAGGCCTGAGGCAGCTAGCTGCCAGGTGGAAGGTTGCGAGACAGGTACAAGGCTGCATGCTGCTCAAAGTCACAATCCGGGTTGGAGAAGGTTAAAGGAAGCCTCAGACCTCAAAAGCGAATTCCTAACCTCATTATGTGAGGGGTGGGGGCAGCCAGTTTTGAAATACGACCAGTTCTAAAGCACTGTTTATAATATCCCTGTTCATAATTAAAATGAACAAACTCTACTCCTTTAAAAGAATTCGTTACTTATATCAGCAACCCCATAAAACGTAATTTTACTTAATTTAATATTTGAGGAAGTTGAGGACCAGAGGAGCTACAGTGACTTTTCCAAATTCCCACAACAGTGAGGGCAAAGCCCGGACAAGTCTTTGAGGTACTTGCATAAGGAATGTTTCTGCCTTTCCCAAACTCTCCCTCTTCTAACTTCAAGATTAGTCTTTTCCAAAACATTTTTTTAAATTATTTTCTTATTCTTGTTTTTAATTTTCTTTCGGGGAGGGGTGTGCCTGGAATCCACACATCACTCCAGTGTTAATTATGAAGTCACATTTTCCCTCTTTAAATGCCGCCTCAGAGACGAACTTTCCTGGCTGGCTTTGGAGAAATCATGTCATTATGATTTCAATAGGTAAGTCCACACACCAGTGGCTCAAGGCTGAGTATTTCAGTTGATCAGCATGAGAACAGCCAAAGGGACCTCAGTGGAACAAGACTCTTTCTTCTGCCCGGCTCTTGGTCCCACCGTCTCCGCTTCTCAGGCATGGGGATTGCTTGGGATTTTAGAGGACATTTTTCTACCCGAATAGCTGCTATCAGGAATCTGGATGCTGGGTCCTCTTCAAAGAACCCTAAAACTATGAATGACAATGATTATTCCCAGTTTACAGATTAGGAAAGTAAGATTCAAATTCACTATCAATGCAGAGCTGAAATTTATTTTGACTCCAAAACCCACCCATGTTTCTTTATATTCTTTCTTCTCTCATATTTTAATATTGTTTGGTATTAAGGGAACAGAAAGATTTATGATTCCCTAATAACTAAAAATACTGGAGGCACCAGAATCAGCGCCACAGGTCACCCTTAACTATGGCCATAGGTTGACACTTGAAGCTTGAGGCTCAACACTAGCACATCATCCCAAAGGATGTGAGAATCAGGAGTTCAAGATTCTATTTCCAATGCTCTAGCTAGGCATGAACCACCTGGGTGACTCTGGGTAAGTCACTTTGCCTCTCTGAACCTCCATTTCCTCTCTGTGGAATTAGGAATTTAGAGGAGGCCCTCTCTGAAGTCCCATCTTATTCTGATTCCTATTCTGAGATTTCTGTAGCACACCAATGGGGACATGTTCTTCTTTAGAACAATTCTGCTACCCAGAATCTTGTGAAGCAATAAGACTCAATTCCCCATAGCCACAACATTGAGCTCCCCTCTTTCCCAAAGCATATGGCGTGGTGGATGCCTGCCAGGAGGTTGTGTGAGTGGAAGTGAGGAGGAATGCACATCAGCAGCCAATAAGTTGGGTTCGTCCTTCTTGTTCTCATTACTGAGCATTGGCAATGGGTAAGGGGGGCGTGCTTTTTACAGATCATTTTAAGGACCAGGTCTCTTCCTCTGTAGAGTAAATTATTTCAGGTCTTCTTTATCGTTGATTGACAACACTATCCTGCCCAGAAAAATGAAAATTTCAAATAGAGAAAAAAGTAAGTTCCCATGTCTCATGTTGGCCCCATTAGTGAAGGAAGGTGGAGGAAGACCAATCTCAATGTGCAAGAGAAGGGTCCAGCCTAGGAAGGAGAAGACATTTTGATTTAGATTTCCATTGATTTTTTTGTTCTCAATCCCCTGGGGTCTCTACCCCAAATTCACATTTTATTACAAAGCTCAAGACCTTGATAGAAAAATGGGACCGGATAGAAAGAGGATGGGGTAGAAATATAGAACATTAAATATATTTCCTGAGCTATCACTTAGCATAGAATCCTAATATTGAAGACATAAGTCAGACTTTCATTTCTTAAAGCCCTGTCTTTTGTTTATTTTTGCCATTTGCAAAGTGATGATTAACTTTTTTTCTTTTTTTTTCTGTGTTAATCACAAAACTCTGTGCCTCTTAGTGGTTGCTCACATAAATTGCTCTGTTGCCAGGCTGTGGGTAGCCCTGGACAGAGGGAAGCCAAGCACAGCTCTGTCTGCAGAGCTGGAAGGAATGCAGGAATGCAGCTCAGGAGTGCCTGCTGCACCCTCTGTCCTCCTTTCCAGATTTATCAGTTTCACAGGGACATAGAGCAGGAGCTTGTCCAGCAGAAATTCCCTTTCCAGGACTTCATTGGACAGCAATGGAGGGGAGTAAGGTAGGTGGACAAAATGTTGATCTGTGATGACAACTTGTGTAGGCGTGAAAAACTTTGTATTGATGATGCAAGTTGTAGACATGCTCGCCGAGCTACACAACTGTCAGTCAGGGCTTGGTTAAAATGCCTGGAAACTGCTGTGGGGGGCTGGCATTGTGGGAAGGAGTGCACACCTGGCTGAGTTTACTTTCAGTCCCAGGAGACTTCAGCACCTGCCTGCAGAAGTTCCCTGGTCGTGGGTAGTGATTTGACCCAAATCCTTGGAACAACTAGCTGCTTAATAGTGGGAGTGGAACAGAACACAAGCACTGTATTTCTGTAACAGTGAGCTGCTGTAGTCCAATAAAATAGTTCAAGATCAAGTAAAGACACTCAGAGCATTGTCACTGTGTCAGTGATTCCCAGAAGTGAAAGAACAAAAGAAATGCAATCAGCTGGTCACTTTGTCCTGATGGGTTAAATTGGTCTGCTTTCCTTTTATTTCCTTAACTGATGTTTGGCCACTGAAATAATGAATCTGGTCTCTGTTCCCTTTGTTTTGACTTGGCTATAAATGTTTGGAGGAGAGTCTTGGGATGTGTATCTCTTCTAGACAGCTGTTTGTATTTGGACAGTTGATGAATATAGAGACAGAAAAAAATGAAAACAAAACAGAGGTGACCAGAAGTAGGACAAGGTAAGAATCATTGAAGGGTGGTGGCATAATGGACCAAGACAAAATCAAAATCAGAGCAAAGAGAATTTTCAAGATTAATGGCTTCTGAAATGCAACTTAAACTACGGTCCCAGGTGTCTTACAAAAATATTTTGAAGTTCTTGTGACTTACACAGAATACTTACTACGTGCACATTTTAAATATTACCAGGCACCATTTCCAGTTGAAACAGGTTTGTGAAGGTTTAATAGGATATTCGCTTTGAGTGAGTGGGGGAAGGAATGTGATAAAGATGACGATTTACCTGGGATCTGAGAAAGACCCTTGGGAAAGGTACTCGACTACTGTGCAGGATTAATCATCCTTCTGAAATCTCAAATTCATTTACATAAGTTTCTGAGAGACATGCTTTCCTCCATAACTCTGTTTGTTCAGTTTGCCGACACCAGACTCCACAAAGCCATTGTCATGACAGTATACTTAAAGTCCATTTGAATCGGGTAGAACATCCTTTGAAATATTCTCACACCTACTTTTCTCAGAATATGTACAACGAGAAAAATTCATTTCCTTCCTGTCGAGAAAAGTTGATGATCGTTTTCCATTAAGTTAAAATATTACCCATTGTTATGACTTGGGTTTAACGTTCCTGCAGAATTCACCATGTGTCGCCGAGTTAGGCTCTGCTAAGGCCAAGGCACAAGGTGCTATTTCAGAAAATGGGTTGTTTCAGATGAGTTATGATTTTAAAATAAATGGCAAATCATACCATTTGGGGGAGGAATTAATAGGCAATTATATGTTTTTTAAAAAATCACTTTTAGCGTGAAAGACCAAAATTTCAACAGTGTTGTCTCCAGAATATAATTATAAATGCCACAACGACTCTCTGAACCAGAAATAAGAACATTCTTTTAAGATATAATAAAAGCTTTAAGTATTGGGGCAATGATTCTCTTTCAGGAAAGATGAAAAGTAGAATTACAGGCTACTACTGTATTGTAATTCTCCAAGTAGTTTATTTATTTTTAAGTTTCTATTCTCTTCATGGTATTTGTTATTTGTGCGTGAAAGATCAGGGTGATCTCTGAAGCTTCACAGTCTCCATGAGCCAGGAGGTGCTGTTTCTTCTGGTGTTTTAGAAGACGTAAGATCAGCAGAACTAGAATTTTAATGACCTGAAGGAGGCTGTAGTAGGAACAAAGAAAGGAAGAGGAGAAAGAAGCTTGTTTGGTAAAAAGTGAACAGCCTGGGATTCTTTCACACAGCTTCACCAGGCAGTTCCAGGATAGCCCTCACAAAACTGTGCAGCCTAGATGCTGGAAGTCCATGATCAAGGTGGCAGTGGGCTTGGTTTCCTCCAAGGCCTCCATCCTTGCTTGCAGATGGCCTGGCTGCCCTCTTCTGTCTCTTCCCCTGGTGCACAGGTGCCCTGGTGTCTCTCTTTCTATAAGGACACAGGTCACACTGGATTAGGGTCCACAGTTTAACCGTTTTATCAGTCTCCATTTAACTTAATCATCTCTTTGAAACCCCTCTCTCAAAAAAGCACCCACGTGGATTAGCACCTGGCATAACCTCATGTAACCTCAATTGCCTCTTCAAAGGCCCTGTTTCCAACCAAGGGCAGTGGCCCACACCTGTAATACCAGGGTCTCAGGAAGCTGAGGCAGGAGGATCATGAGTTCAAAGTTAGCCCCAGCAACTTAGTGAGGTTCTAAAAAACTCAGTGAGACCTTGTCTCTAAATAAAATACAAAAAAGGGCTGGGGATATGGCTTGGTGGTTAAGTGTCCCTGAGCTCAATCCCTGGTACCAAAAAGATTTTAAAAATAAAATAAAAATGAAGGCACTATCTCCAAATACAGTTACATTCTGAAGTCCTGAGTGCTGGGACTTCCGCATATGAATTTGGAGGTACACGATCCAGCCCCTACCACCTTCCAAGTGTTTTTTGTTTTGTTTTGTTTTTAATGCAAGAACAGGTGGTGCATCTGTGGTGGACACATGCTGGCTGTCTCCAAAGCCATAGCTGAAAGGAAGAATAAAAGGAGGTGAGCATTACTTTCCTTGGGATATTTGAGGCACTGAAAATTGAAAAGGCCCGATTTCATTTTGATTGAACAAGTTGTTAGATTTTTTAATAAGAATTTCGGATATACACAAAATGGCAAGAATAGTACAATAAGCTCCTATATGTTCACCCATTGGGTTCAATAGTTGTCATGATTTTGAGCCTCCTTCTTGATCCACTCTTTCCTTTCTTCTTTTTCTGGGGGGGGGGGGGGGGGTCTTTTGTTGTTGTTGTTGTTGTTGAGGTGTATGTGTTCTAATCCTGGGTATTGTGTCATTTTTATCTGGTGTCTCTTAAATATAAGTGTTTAGTTATACATCTCTTAAAATTTAAACTTTCTTATGTAACTATAATACCATGCTCATGCCTAATAGAAGAAATAATAAATTGCTGTTCTCACTTTAATACCAATTCAAATGTCCATCATCTCAAAAAACTACAGTTGATTATATGAAACAGTGTCCAAACAAGATTATTACATTCAATTGATATTAGACCATTTATTTTGTGAAAACATTCTTTCTTTCCAAAGAATGCATCATTTATGATGTCCTGTGAGGTATGTGATTTTTACTTGGAAATGGTCCTAAATGCCAGAAATAAACTCTTCCTCTAATAGGTAGGCTTGGATGGAACTGCTCATTTCACAATACCTTGGTGGTGCCGCAGAGTTACCTGGTTAGTGGTCAGCCTTACTAAACAGACATTTGATTTTTGTTTAAATAATATCTTGGTTTCTGGAATCACATTAGATTCTATAAGTTCTCCTCTTATTTGAGATAACATTTTCCTGCATAATGCAGGAGAAACAGCCATCTTTAGACATTCCAGTTACTCTGAAGTTATTCACATACCATGTGGATTTCAGCTGCCCTCCCTGTATCGTATCCTCCTTTAAGTTAACAAGATAAACTTGGTTCAAGACCAATTCTACTACCCATTCAAGTTCAGAGTTCTTGCTGGGATTCCTGCTGCTGTCCAGGGATAATATCCTCCTGGGCTCCTCATGCTTCTGGTCACAGGGACTGCCTCTATCCCATAAACATATTCTAGGCACGAAACTCAGCTTTTTCCACTTTCAAAAACCTCCATTCACATCCACCTGGCATTTGGTGAACTTTGTCACTTTATTTAAGGGACCACAGCCATGGAGAGGACTCTCCTCATATAGATCACAACCTTTTACCTCTGGTTGGTCTCTCCCTGGCCTCTGCCTCTTGCCCACCCACTTCTCCTCACTCTCTTTTCTCTCCTCTCCCTCTCATGAGTATGACAGACTCCTCTCTAACTCAAACAGAGAAGTTTCATAACAATTTTTCTAGTTTAAATATACTCTCAGGTCTCACCCTCCACCTCATGTGACTTGCTAAAATATTTCTTTGAATGTACTCAGGCTCACTTTCAGAGGTATCTGAGGAGTGCACACTACCCTACCTCATTAGAAATAGATAACAGTCAGCCCATACATTTCTGATCCAGTTCCTATGTTCATCCTGCACTTCCAAAACAGTGTGCTGGGGGCATCTCTTGGAACCCCATCCTCTAGCAGAGCAGAGCACCAGGAATGTACCCACAACTACTCAGAAGGCCGCATCAGGGCTGTACATAGTGACTCTAAAAGGCATTTTTATTTTATTGAAAGACAACACTCCTGGGTGCAAAAGCTTAGTAGTTAGTTTGTCCACATGCTACTCTCATCATCCACAAAGCAAACCTGTGGCTGAAGTCGGACTATTTAAACCTGCCCTTTTCTGAAACCCAAGTTTTCTTAACACACAGTCAATATTCTTGCAGCCAAGGAATTCTTATTTGCCACTAAGGAAGGAAAACAACAACAACAATAACAACAAAAAAAAATTCTCTGAATATTTGTGTCTCACCCAATTCCACAGATCACAAAGGATAAATGGATACACTCTCTTTGAACTTGGCTTCAGGTGTATGTCCATCAATCCAAGTAATCCTGGCTGCCAGAGGCTGCAGAATCCATCAACCTGGCCTCAATTCCAGCCTAGCATCTGAATCTGCTTACAATTCTTTTTTTTTCCCCCTACTTAAGCAGGGATAGTCAGGGTTCTCTATGTTTCCTTTCCTTCATGTCCCTTCTGACACTTGCCTTAGCCTCCAGTCCTCTTAAACTTGCACGTCCCTCCCTAGGACTCTAACACCAGATGGTATCCCATTATTTGACAAAAGCTCTCCAAAGAGTGAGAATATTGACTCTGAGTGTGAGGGCACTTGAGCTATGCAGTATCTCCAACTCATCTTAGCTGCCTAAAGTGCAGAAATATACCTCATGGAGCAGATATGTGCACATAATGATTCCTGCAAGATGCCAACATCCTCATCAGAAGCCACAGAGTCACGAGCCCTTGACATAGTCCTTGAAATAAAAAAATCATAACATCTTAATTTTTTCCCTGAGCC
Source organism: Marmota flaviventris (assembly GCF_047511675.1). NCBI lineage: Eukaryota > Metazoa > Chordata > Mammalia > Rodentia > Sciuridae > Marmota > Marmota flaviventris. The sequence goes on from NC_092502.1 coordinate 117,609,561, forward strand.
AAGAATTGGCTATTTTTGCTAGTTTTCAGGACTTTCTGTCAAGAAAATACATCTTTTCTGTGACCAAGCATTCCCCTGGGTCTATTTGGAAAAGGATATTCTAATGGGTACAATATTTGAATACTACCACATTTCCATTATACCTGCCTCATTATCTTACATGAATCTATCTGTCCTTTGTTTGGAAATGTGCTTATTGTGAAGTCGGGTAAATCTCAGGTGAAAATTGTAGATTTATGAGCTGTTCTCCAGTTCCTGTCTGCTCTTTCCTAAGGCCACAACCCCACAAGATCAGTCACTGGAACGTGTTTTGGTGTCAACTTTGAAATTCCGCTTTTTAAGAACATTTCATAATGAAACCTTGGAAATAGCATGTGGAGGTTTTCCTGCTGACATACCCCAGAAGGTCGCATGCTCTAATTCAGCTTTAAGGGACACTAATCATATTCAGCGTGTGAGTAGAGAGGCTTACAGTTGGAGATGACACCATCATTTGCATAGGATGTAAAAATGAAGGACCATTAATTTTATAGCATTAATTGAAGAGCAGAAGTGTTAGACCTCTATAATTATCTTCCGTGAATACATTTCAAAGACATCTCCACAAATGAGGCTTGTGCGTGTGCATGTGCGCAGGTATAGACACAAAGAGCAAAGCGAGGGCTCCACTTTGTCCCCCCTCAAGATGCATAGATTAGTATATCAAGTGAAAAGCTTAACTTAGATCTGAATTGCTTTCTCTGTGAGGAAACAAGAGGTGTGAATTCTAGGCTCCTAAGAGGATATTTTTTTCCCAGAAAGGGGGTCACCCCGCCTGCAAACCACATTTCAGAACTACTGAGATAGAGAACAGGGGAGGTGGCAGCTCCAGGAGATGGGCCATGTTCCCAAATGTCCTCCAGCACCCCCACCAGGACCTGGTGCCCTGCTCCTAGACTATCCTTCCTACACTCTGCATTTACCATTCCCATGTAGTCCCTACAGGCCAAACCCAGCTTAATAGCCCTGAGTCCAAATAAGTGATCACTCTGCAGTGTTAGTCACCGCAGTGGTTTATACTCCAAGGTCAGCACAGAAAGTAGCATTTCTAAGGATTTAAACAGAAGGTCAGAGGAATTATTTGAATGACATTAGTTTTGTAGCCCCCCCACAGACGCACAAAAAAAATCAAAGTAGAATAAAAAGCATGAATTTTTTGGAGGGTGGAGTTGGAGGGATGAGCAAGAAGCAACCCCAAAGAGAAACCAGTCCCATCATTACATCACAACACCACCAGGATCAGAAGCACTCTTTATGGTTCACCTTTGTTTCTGTCTGAGAGGTGAGGGGCAGATGGATGGGGGAATTGAGAACATAAGGTCTGGGCAAGAGTTGGTGCAGCCCAAGGTTTAACAGCTACTTGGGATTTTTGGTAATTATATTGACATGAAGGACTCATGACTTTAAAAAAATATGCGCTACATCTGAACCTTAGAGTCCCAGAACGTCCTGGGGGTATAATTTAGGGTTCCTGAGGGGCAGGTTGGGAGCCAGCAGTGTAAATCAAGTGAGGCATTAGCTAATGAGGTAACATGATGCATACACTCAGTTTAAATGTCCCTGTCTCTGGGGGCCCTGTGGGAGTGATAACCATGATGGGAATTCCAGGTACCATTACACACAGGTGGAGGAGGAACTTGGGAGCAAAGAGGCTTTTAAGATCTCATTCACTAGGGAATGTGGTCTAACTCTGTGAGAAGTTTCTCTACGTATAAGAGTGACTCAGGATGGTGATGGCTTCCTCCAAATCCTTATGTACCTCCCAGCTCAATTTGCTCTTCATTTCATGCTTCATTTATTTGGTTTGATTCTATACTCTTTTTCATTTTATGACTTTTTTGAGGTGGATTTTGTGTACAGTAAACCTTGTATAGTTAAAGTGTACAGTTTGATGTGTTTGCACACACACACATACAATTGTGTGAGACCAAGATACCAAATATTTGTTACCTCCAAAAGTTTTTTTGTGTTCCTTTGCAATTCCTCCCTCCTTCTACCCTTGCCCCCAGCAATCACTGACGTGTTTTCTGTCACTGCAGTTTAATAGGCATTTTCTATAATTTTATATAAATGGAAACATGCACCATGAATCCTTCTTGAATTGTCAAGCTTTCCTTCCTTCCCTTCCTTGGTACTCTGCTAGAGACAGTGCTCTTAGCCTTCTGCTCCAAGATGATCCATGATGTGACAAGATATGTATGTTACAAAATGAACACTGGGCTTTGTATATAACCTTGTTCTGAGATGTTCAAGGAACTATGTAGATAGGAGACCCTACCTTATTGGTAATACATATTTTTTAAAAAAGGAGTGTGATTTTATTTTTTTTGAAAGATGCACCAATTCTTATACTTTGCTCTTACTCTGGAATTGGAATTCCATGGATTTAAAGGAGCGTTGTTTTTTTTTCAAACAGTCCATACTTTGCTCTTACTCTGGAATTGGAATTCCATGGATTTAAAGGAGCGTTGTTTTTTTTTCAAACAGTCCATGCACCTGCATGTGAAACCTCCTAACTTCATTTTATTACTTCAATAAAATGGCGCGGGGACTTTTTGTGTGGAATTGTAAACCTAGTTGATGTCACTGTGATACACCCGTGAGTGAGTGAGAATGACTTACTTCTTGCTTGTTTTTCTAACAGTCCCCGAGTTGAGGGAATTGGTTTAGATGACCTCTAAGGACCTCCGTTTCCCATGACTCATGTTAGCAGCTGAATGACTCACCCAAAGGTCACCACGGTAGTCACACCTGAAGCTCAAGTCTGCTTGATGTTTCAGGTGAGACTCCTTCAGTAGTAAGCACCAGAAACTTGACAGAAAGTAATGGAACTCAAACACAAAAACAGACAAGATTCAAGTGGTTGAAATTCCTGCAGTGGGCTGGATTGTTTGCAGGGGCTTAAACATGTCAGTACCCAGACTCTCTCCTGCCTTGCAGTTCTGCCTTTCTTTGTGTTGAGTATGTTTTGGGGCAACTCTTTCTGCATGGTGACCCTACAGCAATTGTGGGCATACATCCTGCCACTTCAGGACCAGGAGCTTCTCCACCGAGCATCCCAACCAAAGCCTGAGTTTTAATGCACTGACTTGGGTTGGGTGTCTACTCCAAAGCATGGGGATGGCATATTCTGGATGGTTCATGCTGTATTGTGCATTCATCCATGAATGAAGGTTAAGAGAGACTCATGGGCTGATGTGAGCAGAAACATCCATCCCCAGTGAAATCAAAATACTATTACCAAAGAAAGAGGAATAGATCCTCAGTCCATAACAAAATGTTCCCACAAGAGTTGTCATTTTCTTATCGCATGGTATAAAATTCCCGTGGGTCCTTAAGATACATTTTCTCTATCTACTTTTTTCTCAAGTATGGCCTTGTGCCCAACATTTTAAAAAAATTATAAGCAAGATTATTCTATACTTCCAAGACTGAAAAAACATGATCTCTCACTCAGGAATTCAAAGGTCCAAATAAAAGTACATTAACATCCCAGTGGGAATTTGGGTATCAGTGTACAGGGTGCTTGACTTCCTCGGGATTTATTTGCCTCACATGTGCAATAGGAATAAATAATTCTTTGCCTTCCAGATGTGGGGTTGGGGGTTCATGCAGATCATCTCTGGATATCCCAGATTCATCTGATTCTGTTCATTATTTCACTTATACTGGCAGCTTGAAATAATAGATCATTCAAAATCAAAGTTTCATTATAATTGAAAAGGGAGGTAGCTTCACGTGGAATAGATGTTGTTCAAGCTTTGAACATCTTTCATATTTTAAGGCATTTCCTCACCTAGTGAATCTGCCATTCTCTAAATTGAAGCTGAAAATTCAGTTTCCAGCATCTACAAGCAAGAGCACAGTTATCTGGTAAGGACCTAGAATCAAGAACACTTTTATGAGATTTAGAAGAGAATGATGTGATGAAAAAGATATTTAATAGGCTCTCTTCTAGGGACAGTGGTGGAGAGATGGCCATTTTTCATAAGTATGACAAAGGTTGTAGTAGAGGTGTCCTAACCCCAGTATCAGCCACGTGAGCTACAATGCTATGCTAGCACCAGCAACAGGAGGGTCTCCTCCTGCAGTTCAGAGAATGCACCACACCCTACACAGACCATTAGTGTTAGACATTATCTATGGTTTCATATTCTTTAAATCAATTTTTTCTGGCTCTCTGTGACCTACTTTCATATGGTTAATACATTACACACTTGCACATATTATCTAAAAGTGGGCTCTGTAGTTTGCAACTAAGAACACCTTGACCAATAAGAATTTGATCTCAGGAAGAGATTCAGGTCACAAATCCATAAAGAAATGAGCACCAAATATTGGTTTTCTCTTCTTTGGTGTAAAAATACAGTGAAAAGGGGCTGGGGATGTGGCTCAAGCGGTAGCGTGCTCGCCTGGCATGCGTGCGGCCCGGGTTTGATCCTCAGCACCACATACAAACAAAGATGGTGTGTCCGCCGAAAAAAAAAATATTAAAATTCCCCCCCCTCTCTCTTTAAAATAAATTCAGTGAAAAACCCAGATAGCATTCAAAACCAAACATTAGTACAGTATTTTAAATATTTTCCTATGGTTACCTAGGATTGGGATCCTATCAATGTGAGACCTGGGGGATATAGTATTCAGAGGAATTCAAATGATATGAGTGACACTGATTTTTCAAGGTTACTTCTAACTGCATTGGATAGCTTAAATTCTCAGGCTATGAGAATAAGAGAAAAAGGGACCTCCTAGTCTGGCGTTAAACTATCACTTTCACATACAGAGCTAAAACCTGAGTTGATCCTGATGAGTTGCCAAATTACAGGGTCAGTTGAAATCATAGCCTTATCCTGTCTGTCAGAGTTAGGGCATGGCTAATAGAGAATAAAGAGACCTTGAGACTTTAAATAAAGATACATAAAAAGCTTTCAGAGGTTCAGAGAACCCTGAATTCCCATTGGCCCTATCACCTAGTCCATCATTAAGAAGCGACGAGACTTACAGGATGGTGAAAACATCTACTGAAGTCCCAGCAATAGTGTCAGCTGGGCAGCAATGTCTTGTAAGTCTGGAGTGGTCTGTGTAGGGTGTGGTGCATTCTCTGAACCATGATACATTTATAGTACTCGTTTTCCTTCTGTAACCGAAGTGCATGGGATTCAGAACCAAAGGGTAGAAGTAGGAGAGATACTTCTCAACGTTGCATTTAGTGATGCTACTGCAATAGTCTTGCTTTTGATCTCTGCACTTCTGGGCACTGCCAACTTAAAGTCTTAGTTCCCAGGGGAAGAATGTGGCACTATGAACAGGGAATATTTCCCTTGAACTGGTAATAAGACTCCTTCTTGCTAAGAAGAGAATATTTTGGATTCTTCCATCACTGTTAAATCAGGCAATAAAGGGGTTTTCAGTGTTGACTGAGGCAATTGTTTCTGATTATCCAAGAAAAATAGAGATGGTTCTACTAATTTATTCAAGGAGAATTTCATGAATTGCCACATCTGGTAATAGAACTCAATGGGAGATTATAGCAACCACACACCAGAAAGACCACAAAGAGGTACATGAATGAAGCTTGTAAGTCACTGCCTCAGCTCATGCTGGTTAGGAAGACAAAAAGAGCATGGCATAGTCATGGAGGAAAATGTCATAAAAACCATCCACGTCCATAAGGTCACTTGTGGAAATGTCAGCACAGACACTCATTTAAAAAAATATTTATTTTTAGATGGACACAATATCTTTATTTTATTTATTTTTATGTGGTGCTGAGGATCAAAGCCAGTGCTTTGCACATGCTAGGCAAGTGCTCTACTGCTGAGCCACAATCCCAGTCCCATCATTTTTATTCCTATATACACACTGACGATTCTTCCTTTTTCTTCTTTTCTTGCTTCCCTCCCATTTTATAGGGTACATGAGCAGGTACAGGGTAGTGCCTGGGTCATAGAACTTGAAGATGGGACTGTGACTGCAGAAGGAGAGCCTTCCACTGGTAGAAATCAAAGAGGGTCCTCCTTGTCCTCTTTTAGAGGAGAGGGCGAGTGCGCTTCTCTGTTGTGCAAGGAATAATTACATGATATTAGATGGAAGCATTTTGTTCTTGTTCTTGTAGTTGGTGTTTAGGATTTTCATGTAGAAGAAGAATGATGGGCCAGCCAAAAAGCAGGTGCACTGGACATCCTTGATGTAGATCACCACTTACCTTCTGAACATCTTTTCAGGGTTTGAGAGATCTTCCACTTCCCCAAGGTAGAGTTTAGACAGTTGCTTACCCACGTGTCACTGCCATGGGACCAGATATGCTACAGATTTCATTTTGGAAGAAAATTCCACGAAAGAATGTGATGTTATGAGGAATGCACTCAGATCAGGGAGACCGAGACTCACTCAGCTCTCGGAGGCAGCAGAGCAAGAGGTTCTGGCCATGGTATCCCAGTCAATGTTGGCAGGGAGAGTTGTTGCATCTACCCCACGGCGCAGTCTGGCAGTGCAGCCTGGGCACTTTTTCTATCTGCAAACCCTCCTGGCTTGATTCCATGGATTTCTAGAAATTTCTTGAGACACCACAAATTCCTCACCAAACTGCTTCAACTAACTAGAGTGGGTTTGTTATTTGTAACTAAGGACCCTCACTGATCTCCAAAGAAGTTTCTCCTGTCACAGCCAGTACTAAAGAGCACAAAGAAGGGAATCTTCTTTTTCTGCAGATGTTGCCATATCCCAATTGTCCCCGGCTCAAAACTCTGAATACACATCAGGTAAAAGGAAGTGGTTCAACTTAAACAATTCTTTACACAAAGGGACATTAGCACAGCTGTGGTTTGCTGAGAAAACTTAAGAGTGGCCCATAAAGGGAAAGCCCATCTGTTTGGGGACACTAAATCTGCTTGTAGTCCACAGGATATCACACACCAAAAGCAGGGACTCTAACTGCGAAGCCTAATTCTATAGACAAATTGTATTTGCCCCTTATGGCAGCCTAGTGGGATACAGCGCTTTGTGCAGGGGACTGTTCATTGGATTACTTCATGGCCATTGTATGTTAACAGGTTTGCAATGTGGTTTTCCTAAATCTAAGTTGCATATTGGCATTGAAGAAAATTCTGAAACAGCTTATCCCACATGAAAACAGAATGTATTTTCATTTCAAAATTTAAGGAAAGTCCTTTAAAGGGACCTCAAGCTCTGTCGCCAAGAAGTATTTTTAATAAGCCAGAATTCTAAGTATGCTTAATTAAGTTGTCACCTATAAGATATTCATAATGATTGTGAATTTTTTTTTCGTAATTTGTGTTTTTAAAAATAATGGGAATGAATAGATGGCAGCAAAGTTGTCCAGTCCCTCAAAACTCATGTCATCCTGGGTTACTGAACTAAAAATTATGAGAATTATCAAAAGGATAGTTTGCTCCCTGACTACTCACGTACAAACTAGCTTTCCTTTATAGCCCATTTTAGTACAAATGCCCAACATCCCCCTGCTTTGCTGATACCATATGGTGTTGATGTAGGTTTATTTAGGCTCTGTGTTATCTGGGGAACTGAAAATTGACTGGGGAGTTAGGCAAACTCTTATCTCCTGCTGCCTTCTTTGCTTGCTTATGCTGCACTTTAAATAAATCACTCAACCTCTGAGCCTCCGTTTTCCCATTTAGAGAATGGGATCCGTGATGTCTACTTTGCAGGCTCTTGGGGAGTGGGGAAAAGCCAAGTTTCTGTCGCTTCCTGGAAGGTGGGGAGCTCCTAGAAGGAGGGGAGCTACTCGAAGCAACTGCAGTAGTGGTGATAGTGAGAAGACAGACACTGGCTCTCCCTCCATTCATCATTCAGAGCCCCAAACCAAGTGCTTGCCTTTTTTATGTTTCCTCCAGAGAATCTCCTTGTTATTTCTCTGGTATTAATTGATGGTGGGCTCCCAAATTCTGAATTCTCAAGGGGAGGAAGTGCATCCTGCTATGACACTACCTGTTTTCTTTTTCATTTGTTTTGTTTGTTTCCTCAGGGGAGGTGAGGAGAGACCTCAACTTTGGAGCAAATTGTATGAAGTGCTAGGCATGTGCATGGAATGGTCAGGTTGAGCTCTACCTGCTTGCCTTCTCCACAGAGCTTTCCTTGTAGGAGATGTTTGGTCCAGAGATGAAGAACACGTTTTCTCTCATCCTGATGAGTTTGCCTGGGAGGCATGATGCCATCTATATTAGTGCAAGCAGAATTTCTGTAACAAAGAAGCCCAACCATATAGTGACCTTCTGAGAATATTCTTGGGTAAACAGTCCTGACATGAACAGGCTAGAAGAACAGCCGGCTCTTCTTCAGTGATTGGAGACCCATATCCCTCCCATTCTGGGTGTTCTTTCATGCCAAGTACAATTCTGCACAACTCATATGGTGAAATGTCACTTTGGTCAATGTGGGAGGGGGAGCACTTGAGAACACTGGTCTACTTGGGTGGAGTCCCTAAATTAAGAGCACCTAGCAGGCTTGCAGGAGTCCAATGCTCCTATGTGCAGCATTTAGCCACTTTTTGTCAGCTGTCCAGCTCTTATTGGCTGTCACAGTGAGATGAGGTTGCAAAAGTATTCAGCAATGCTGAGTCTACACCAGCAGGAATATTCGGTTACTTCCCCTTGAGCAGTCTATTTTAATGAGAACTAAACAGTTCCCAGTTATTTCAGTCATGTTCAGCTCTCCTTGTACAGCTGCCCTTCTGGTCCACTTTGCCCACCACTGATTGTCCATGTCTCTCAACCCAGCTCCCTGGAAGGTGGAGATGAGTACATGATCCCCGCCAGGAGGGGGCTCTGGCTCTGGTGGGTGATTCCATGAGTGAAGGGTGACCACAGCAGTGGTGATAGTGCTCTCAGTTGAGGATGTGGAGAGAGCCATGAGCAAATAGAGAAGGGACACTTTCATAGGAAGGAGTGGCAAGTTTTCCCAAGGAGAAGGGGCATCTTATCAGCACAAGACTGTGGACAGAAGGAACCATTTCAGACTAGAGAGAGTAACATTCACAAAGCAGCAAAAAGAAAAAAGAAAAAAAAAGTGCCCCAGATCCTTAAAACACAATAAAACTCCAAGTGACTGAAGTGAAGAAGACAAGGGGACAGGTGATGAGAAACTGAAGCTGGAGAACTAGGGATGGTTCAGTTCCTTATAAGTCCTGATTTGTCTGGACTTGATCCTGACAACAATGAGAAACTATTGAGAAATTTTTTGAGGGTATGTCATGGACCTATTTTTGTTGTAGAAAAGATCAGTCACGGAACCACCATTTAACCCAGCTATCCCATTCCTCAATCTATACCCAAAGGACTTAAAAACAGCATACTGCAGGGACACAGCCACATCAATGTTTATAGCAGCACAATTCACAATAGCTAAACTGTGGAACCAACTTAGATGCCCTTCAATAGATGAATAATGGATAAAGAAAATGTGGTGTATATATACACAATGGAATGTTATTCAGCATTAAAAGAGAATAAAATCATGACATTTGCAGGTAAATGGATAAAGCTGGAGAATATAATGCTAAGTGAAATTAGCCAAAAAACCAAATGCTGAATGATTTCTCTGATTTAAGGATGTTGGTTCATAATATGCTGGGGGGGGAGAGGATTAAATTAACCCTAGATAAGGCAAAGGGGAAAGGGGGAGGGAGAGGAAGGGAGGGGGAATAGGGGTAGAAAAAATGGGGGGATGTGATGGTCATCATTACCCTAAGTACATGTAAGAAGACACAAAGGATGTGACTCTACTTTGGGTACAACCCGAGATATGAAAAATTGTGCTCAGTATGTATAATATGATTTGTAGTTCATTCTGTTGTCATATATAACAAATCAAAATTAAAAATATCAGTCACAACCAAAATGAAGGGAAGTTCTTATATGTGTGGTCCCAGATCCACCAGCATCAAATTCATTTGGCATGTCAATTAAAATTGCAAAATCTTGGTCGCCATCTTATATTTGCTGAATCACAATCCCAAGGAATAAACCCCAATGAGCCTACTCACATATAAGGCATTCTCAAAGTGACGTTGATGCCTACTAGATACTTAAATGTCAGTGGCAGTAACATCTTAGTACTGAGGACCATATAATAGGACAACCACCTTTTGGGACACAAAAGGAGTTTCAGGTGCCGACAGATACTGGAGGGGAGGTGGGAAAGCTCTAATCCTTGGCATGGGAATTAGAGATCTCTGACTCTTTAAGCAAACTTTGATCCTGAGAAACAATTGCTGCGATTCCTTCCCCACAGACACAAACACAGAAAAGCCTGGTAGAAGAAGATAAGGAATAACTCTCCCTCCTCTGGGTAGGCCACAGACACTCAGGGAGCCTGTACACAGGATCAGGATGTGATGGGACTGATGCTGTGGAAACAGATCATACTCCAGGCCAGGAGAATTTGAGCTGAGAACATGGATGGGTGAGACATTGCACGTTGTGGCATTTTTTATTTGTTTGTTTTTTAACTAGTAAACTCAATATTCATCCTGTGACTTAGAAAGTTGACACTGACAAGGACAGAAACATTTTGATTGGTGCATCTGCAGTCTGCCTGCACCGAAGAAAGGTCAAAGTGCTCCTCTTGGCTGGCCAGGCTTGGAATCAGTAAGCAGTATCTGTAGGACTGGAAGGCATCACGTGTTAAGACTGCTGAAGCCCGGAAGAGACCAGTCTGAGAGCAGAATTCTCTCCTGCAGCAGAAATCAACGTCACCTGCATTTTTGCTGGGGTGGTTGCTTTTATGTATTTTCCCTGTGGGTGGGTGGTTTTAGCACGCATGCTGTAATTTTCCTTGGCTGAGTACCCAAAGCCGGTGGGGGGCAGACCCAGGAATAGAACCTAACCTTCTCACCACAGCCGACTACCCCCAAACTGCCCAGCTGCCACATACCACGAGTGACCTTTTCCTAAGACGTAGGAGGCCAGAAACAACTGGGAGGCTTTCCAGAATAGAGTTCTTCCCTGTATATGATATTCACTATACTCAGAACCTGGTTTAGACTCAAATAATTCTTTGGAGTCCTGTATCAGGATGGTTAGTTATTTAAAAATAAATAACTAACCCTCCAAATTGCAATGACTTGACACAATGAAAGTTGCTCCCTCCTGTAAAGTTCAATGCAGGTGTTCTTGGTTGTCTATTGCTGGGGTGGGAAAGGGCTCACCTCCTTATAAAGGCTCAGCATGATAGGGCCTCGCTGCCTTCAACCCTTAACTTTCAAGGTCACTGGGGACATTCCCCAGCCAGTCAGAAGGGAAGCATGGAGGATGGCAGTTTTGAAGTACAGGCCAGGAAGTACTGCACCCTGCTGCAATGAAACCACTTCCATGGTCACACCTAACTAAAAGAGAGGTTAGAAAATAAAGGAGAAACAAGTTATGGTAAGCAAGTAAGAAATTCCTGAAATCTGTGGATCAAAATGGGGGAGCTTCCAGGAATAGTTGTGGCAGAAGCCAGGGAACTCAGACCAGAGACTCATTTGTTACTTGCCATTTCTAATTTATTCATATGCTACCTATTTCATAAGCATCTTTTAAGCTCTTGTTGTGTATCAGGTACTGTGTGAAATCCTTTGAGGGAATTTGAGGCATACAAAACTTGGTCCCCCACCTCAAAGAGTTCGCAGAAAAATCAGAGAAAACTTTAAAAACAGTAACAAAGAATGAAGTAATTTCTGTAAGAGAAGAATTATACAAGCACACAGGGGAGGTTCACCTTCAAGGATAATTAAAGAACTTTCCAGAACAAAAAGACAATTTCAGATAGAGAACAGCATTGGAACTCATAAAGTTATAAAAGAATAGGGAGTATTCAGAAAATGGAATTTGGTGTACACAATGAGTAAAGCAAAGAGCGTGGAGAGAGACAGGGGAGGCAATGGTGGAGAGATCGTTAGAACTAGATTTTCAAAGGGTATGTGAACCTGCAGAATATTTTTGGCATTTACCCCTAAGCCAGTGATTTTCCCTTTCTCTGATTATTTCCTCCTTCACTGGTACCTGGTTCAAATGTGTCCTGTCTCTGAATATTCTGGAATAAAGCTATAGATGTGACTGGATTCAAGACGCAGTTTCTCACCATTCAGGCTAAGTGTCAAGTTAAAGCCTCAGGTTCTGCATGAGAGCATGATGGCAAAAGCAAACCTGGCCCTGTATTCTCTCAGGCTCAGGTTCAACAGTTCATCAAAGATCTGGGGTATCATTGGTTTAACGGGGCCCTCATATCCTGATTCCTAAAC